>NC_056063.1:39222099-40447516 GCF_016772045.2 Ovis aries
CAGCCTTGATTGGATATCAGCTTCAAATTCAAAAGAAGGTATACCAAAGAAGTATTTTTACATGTCTCATATTTTTGATCCTTGAAAGTATGCAGGTTTGGTTTAAAAACAGTAACAATTTCAGATAATTTTAGAGGAAATATTCACATGTATTTGATTTTTAAAATATTAAATAAAAGGCTGAAGTGTACAAAGGATAATATAGAATAATCCCTTGGTTGGGAAGATCCTTTGGAGGAGTAAAGGGCAACCCAAGCCAGTGTTCTTGCCTGGAGAATTCCATAGACAGAGAAGCCTAGTGGGCTACAGTGCATGGTGTTGCAAACAGCTGGACACAACTAAACTACCAAGAACACACACACACAAATCTATTTATTTTAAATAAAATGTACTACTCCATTGTATTAATGTGCCATAAATTATTTACAAATTCCCAAATGCTATATCAATACATTGAGTTATATGATGAAATTATTTTTCATGTCTATTTTCACACAAGTGGATCTTCACTAGGATATATATTTGCTGTGTTCTTCAGTGTTCTATAAGCTCTTGAGTGGTACTATAATCTGAGATAATGCAGGTAGAAAATGCAAATCTATATCGCAGTACTTGTCAATTTAATGAAAGACAAAATCATTGTCTTTTCAAAGAGAAAATGAACCTATGTAATCAATCTTGGCCAATCTCACTAAATAATGATGTCAGATCAAATCCCAGCTACATTCTATGGTGCTGCTGTCCGGATCCATCAGTGAAAGTAAATAGAAGATACTTGGTAAAATTAATTCCATTTTCCTGAGCCAATGCATAATCACCATCTCTGCCCTCATGTTTCTGTATTGATGTACCTATTGTACTAGCACAGGTATGACTGAGGAGAGAGACTGATTGCCCTCCCCAAGACAAATTCTATATCAATTGATAAATAAGTTAGAGTTAGACTTCCAAAAGATAAATGCTGCCACTGCAGTGTAAAAAGGTTCACAAAAAGTACTAAAACCAAAGAGAATTTTTTTTAAAGGTACAAGTTACTTTCAAATTACTTTACTCCAGAGGACAAATTTGTTTTACTCTAGATATTGTCTCAGCAACATCTATACTATTGAATTTTACTTATTTAGCAGATGTCTGAACCATTGAAAGGTTTATTTCACAGCTTCTGACATGTGTGTTTGTTATTAAGGGACCTAGATGATTTGCTACTTCCTGCTTGGCAGGTCCAATTAGCATTATGTCAAAAATGTTCTGGGTCAGTTGATGCTTTACTGAATACTAATACAATTAAAGTATCTGCAGGAGATCAGGAGAATTAACATGACCCACAGGCAAAACAATGCATGTATATTTCTGTTCTTGTCACATGAAAACAAAGAGATTTTCATCCAGCTTACTAGTGAAATACAATGGCACTCATATGCAAAATCAATAATTCATGACAATTGACATAGACTGGGCTAATTTTATCAAATAAAAGAGTGGTGGTCTCCCCAAAAGTATATTCCTTATTGTCTTAGAGATGAAAAGTCTTATTGAGCCCTTCAGTAGAATAAAGGCAAATGATGGATTTTCAGGTCAAATACATTGGAACATTTTGAAAAAGCAACCTCCCTTAGCCTTCTGCCTCTTCCTAATGAAATGTCAAATAAGTTCCAGGAACTCAATTATATTGATATAAAGTCATCATTACCTATATGCCTTAAAGAATACAGAGAGATTACTAGAACCAACTTCATGTACTTTATTATTTATTTATTTTTAGAACCATGAATCTGGGGTAAATAATGACCTCTATTGTAACCTGCAATCTACTCTCACACAAGTTCTCATGATCCTCAACCATACTTTTCCAGAATCTATAATTTGGGAGGCATATACTATTTTCTCCTAGTCAAGTTTCCCTACTCATACAGCTGAGACATCACTATAGTAATATATGGAATCATTAAAAAGTGGTTAAAAAGGCAAGTATTTGGGGAAAAAAAAAAGACAAAAACTAACATCATTTTGAGGTAACTATTTTAGAGAGTTAGTTTTTGCATGAGCTCAGGGAAAATTTGAAACTCATGATTCTGAGGTGTATGCACTTAAGTGCATATACAAGACATTTCCTATTATATCCCAGATTTCCAGGACTGAGAAGAACTATACTAATGCATAGGACTTATATTCTTCAACATATTATACATTTAAAAATCTTAGAAGATCAATGAAGTTCTAAGAAAATGAAGCCTATGTAACTTCACAGTAGCTTTGGATGTCAAAACTAATTTAGATATATCCATTTTACACTCCATCAGGACATGATGATAAAGTGATTCATTCATTTAAAAAAATATAAATACTAAAATAAGTTCCTTTAATTTTGCTTTTATTTCATGCATCCATGTAGTTTTTGGATCTATAATATGTCAGGTTTTGTTCTCTCAAGAAAAACCTTATTAAGTTTTCATTATGAGCTTCATACAAGAGATCTCTGTACATATCATTAAGAAATGCCCTAAAATGTAATATTGAGAAAAGAAGAAAGCATTTATATTAGAACTGAAAAAAACAAGCTTTGTATAGAATATTGATTCACAGTGAGAAATTTAAATTATGTGCATTCAATACATGTTAATTGAAGTAGGAATGGATATCTCTGTCTTGTTAAATATTAAAATAAAAACACATCAGTATGCATCAATAAGATAGGCTATCATATTAAAATTCTCAGACTGCCTAAATAAACAATATGCAAAAATAAGCAATTTCAAAACTTAGGACAGAAATTCTATTCACTATATGACTCAAATCTTTAGGAGAAGTTTTGCTCTATTTCAGTTGATTTTTGTTTGTTTGCTGGTTTTGTTTTATGGTATAAAAGAATAAGAGTGTCACTGCAATAAAAGACACTGTGCTGCTTGGTAAGGAAAAAAAATAAAGGAGAGAAAAGGAAAAAAAAATAGGGCTTTCTTCAAAATTGGAGTGTTTTCTGTTAGGAAGCAATTCTGTTCTAACCCCTGATCTCGTGAAATACTACTGCATGCAGTAAAAATAGACCTCAAAGTGCAGGACTGAACCATAGTCTCCTGGGCTTCTTTAACAAAAAGCACTCTGTTTACCTCTCCCTTTCTCACTTTTTGGGGGTCACCTTTGACTTCACTAAAGAAAGAGCTCCACAAGCTCTCTGTGCAACTTCATTTACTCTGCTGCCAATTCATGTGGCCCCTCCTTTTTTTCTTGCCACTTCTGGGTGTAGTTTGCAGACTCTGCTGTTGTTTCATGGCAAGAAAGTGGAGCTTCTACAGGTTTCACTGAAGGAGAGGAAACAAATTGTTATATAATATAACCTGAAAAAAATAAGAGAAAGGAGAAGGTAAAGGGTTTTTCTAATCTTTTTCCCCCACTGCTGCATTGTGGTTAAGAAGCATTTATTGAATATAAAAAAGTGTTCAATAAATATAAATTAAGGAAAAAGATACATGTCCATAGTTCTCTCATCTAAACACTAAAAGATAGATGACATACGATTGTCACTGTAAGCCTGATGTTGTATTAATGTCAAAGGAAACTCTAAGCAAGGTGAAAAGACAACCCTCAGAATGGGAGAAAATAATAACAAATGAAGCAACTGATAAATGGTTAATATTCAAATATACAAACAGCTCAAAGAACTCAATACCAGAAAACAAACAACCGAACCAAAAAGTGCAGAAAATACCTAAAAGTGGAGAAAACACATTTCTCCAAAGAAGACATACAAATGGCTAACAAACACATGAAAAGATGCTCAACATCTCTTATTGTTAGAGAAACACAAATCAAAACTACAATGAGATATCACCTCACACCAATGAGAATGATCATCATTAAAAGTCTACAAATAATAAATACTGTAGAGGGTGTGGAGAAAAGGGAAACCTCTAGCACTGTTGGTTGGAATGTAAATTGATAAAACCACAATGGAAGAGTGTATGGAGATTCCTTTAAAAACTAGGAATAAAACCACCATATGACCCAGGAATCCCACTCCTAGGCATATATCCTGAGGAAACCAAAATTGAAAAAGACACATATATCCCATTGTTCATTGCAGCACTATTTACAATAGCTAGAACAAGGAAGAAATCTAGATGTCTATCGATAGATGACTAGATAAAGAAGTTGTGGTACATATGCTGCTGCTGCTACTAAGTCACCCCAGTCGTGTCCGACTCTGTGTGACCCCATAGATGGTAGCCCACCAGGCTCCCCCATCCCTGGGATTCTTCAGGCAAGAACACTGGAGTGGGTTGCCATTTCTCCAATGCATGAAAGTGAAAAGTGAAAGTGAAGTCGCTCAGCCGTGTCTGACTCTTTGCGACCCCATGGACTGCAGCCTACCAGGCTCCTCCATCCATGGGATTTTCCAGGCAAGAGTACTGGAGTGAGGTGTCGTTGCCTTCTCTGTGTGGTACATATACATAATGGAATATTACTCAGCCATAAAAAGGGACACATTTGAGTCAGTGCTAATGAGATGGATGAACCCTGAACCTATTACACAAAGTGAAGTAAGTCAGAAAAAGAAATATAAATATCATGTTCTAATGACTGTGAAGAAAGCTGAGCACTGAAGAATTGATGCTTTTGAATTGTGGTATTGGAGAAGACTCTTGAGAATCCCTTGGACTGCAAGGAGATCCCACCGGTCCATCTTAAAGGAGATCATTCCTGGGTGTTCATTGGAAAGACTGATGCTGAAGCTGAAGTTCCAATACTTTGGCCACCTCATGCAAAGAGCTGACTCACTGGAAAAGATTCTGATGCTGGGAGGGATTGGGGGCAGGAGGAGAAAGGGAGGACAGAGGATGAGATGGCTGGATGACATCACTGACTCGATGGACATGAGTTTGAGTAAACTCCAGGAGTTGGTGATGAACAGGGAGGCCTGACGTGCTGTGATTCATGGGATCACAAAGGAGTCAGACGCAACTTGAGCAACTGAATTGAACTGAACTGAATGTGTATATAAGGAATCTAGAAAAATTGTACTTAAGAATTTATTTACAGGGCAGCAATGAAGAAACATATACAGAGAATAAACACATGGACATGGGGAGAGGAGAGGAAAGTTTGCTATGTATGGAAAGAGTAATATGGAAACTTACATTGCAATATGTAAAATAGATACTGAATGGGAATTTGCTGTATGGCTCAGGAAACTCAAACAAGGGCTCTGTATTAACCTAGAGAGGTGGTATGGGGAGGAGATAGGAGGGAAGTTCAAAAAGGAGGAGATACATGCATACCTATGGCTTATTCTTGTTGAGGTTTGACAGAAAACAACCTAATTCTGTAAAGCAATTATTTTTCAATTAAATAAATAAACAGATAAAAAAAGGTATGTATCTTTCTTCTAGATCACCTTCCCTATTAAGTAGAGATTCCATTTCTTATCTTTTTTTTCTTAGAGTCTTAATGGGTAAGCCAGCTTAATGCCTCATATTATTACAGTTAGTCTAATTACAGTAATGGTCAGCATAATTCTTTTGAGGATGCCTTTCCTTGTGTTAAATCTAGGATCACTATCATCTCTCACAAACCAGAAGGGAGGCTTAAGGATGTTGTAATTATTTCAACTTATCAAGTGAGATATCAGGAAGTAACATGCTTTACTATCTTTGTAATGTTAAAATCCTTCTGTTAGTTACTATCGCATAGAAAAAAAGGTTTACGAATAACCAGACTGTTTTTTGCCCAAACTGTATGTTTAATAGAGAAGGCAGGGTTCATGCCAGCAGGAGGCAAACCCCTCAGCATAAATTTCCCAACTTAAATCTCATTGTAAAGGTCACGTACTGTTATATATAATTGTCACCTTGAAAAGTTCTTTGATGGCTTGAACTTTACTACTTGCAAGAAGTACTGGGCTGCCAAGTAGAGTACATTTTCCAGGTTTCTGAGTCCCTGCTTGAGCTAAATAAAATGTGACAAATCCCCTGAGGACAACCCAGGCTTTTCATACCATAGGAAATTCTGACTCAAAAGTTACACACTCAAAGCAATATAAGACTGCACATCTACAGAGGTTGCCTGCACCAGGAAAGAAATTCTATGTAGATCATGTCTATGTGACATTTCCAAAATGCTTCAGAAGTGACTATAAAATATAAATATAAATATATATATATTATATATATATAATAGAAAACATCTGATTCAACAATAAAATAAAATTAGTATGATCATTGGATTTGGGTTTTTAATCTGTCCTGATTTTCCAATATAATTGACAGTTTCAGGACACCAATTTGAAATGACTCAATGATTAACTTTTAACCTTGAAAAACCAGAACTTAACCACTAGTTAAGCATTTCCTCATGTTCTATGGTTCTTGAGATAAGAATTCTTGATGTACATCTTCTCAACTTTCAGGGAAATAAATATTGTTGCTTTTTGAAGTGATTTTTTAAGCTATCACACCATTAGTGAATTAGTTAAAACTGGTGGACCAACTTTTAAATAAAGTTCTATTTTTCAATTTCTTATGAAAGTGAAGTGAGGAAGCATTGAATCTGTAAACTTACAAAAACAGTGTTGTTGTTGTTTCATATTTTAACTATTAAAACTTAAAAAGAATTCACTGCAACAATATGGCTAAGAAATGTTAAGGAAAATGGTCAACACAAAAACACATTGTTGTGTGCGGTTCTTAGTCATGTCTGACTCTTCGCAATCCCATAGACTGTAGCCCATCAGGCTCTTCTGTCCATGGGATTTTTCAGGTAAGAATACTGGAATGGGTTGCCATTTCCTCCTCTAGGGGATCTCCCTTACCCAAGGATCAAACTCACATCTCCTGTGGTTCCTGAACTGTAAGCAGATTCTCTATCTGCTGAGTTAATGAGGAAACCCAAATTTTGTATTATTGTGGATTTTTTTCTAAAGAGAATCATAGCATTTATTCACAGTCCCAGATACTCTGGCCAGGACAATGAAATAGCTTAATGGGAGGCAGAAAAACTTATTCTCTTCCAATTTTCAAGGCCATATTTTCTACCCTTTCGTCAGAGGACATACACAAACTTGGATATTCTGTCATAGTTTACTTTAGGCTTAGCCACAGTAATTAGTGATAATGTTGTCTAACTGGTGGTTTTCAGTAAAGCCCCCAATTCTAGTTCAGTTCACTTTAATTTAGTCACTCAGTCATGTCCAACAATTTGCAATCCCATGGACGGCAGCACTCCAGGCTTCCCTGTCCATCACCAGCTCCCAGAGCTTGCTCAAACTCATGTCCATCGAGTCAGAGATGCCATTCAACCATCTGTCGTCCCCTTCTCCTCTAGCCTTCAATTGTTCCCAGAATCAGGTTTTATTTCATGAGTCAACTCTTCACATGAGGTGGCCAAAATATTGGAAGTTCAGCTTCAACATCAGTCCTTCTAATGAATATTCAGGACTTATTTCCTGTAGGATTGACTATGTTGATCTCCTTGCTGTCCAAGAAACTCTCAAGACATTTTTTTCCACAACGTAGTTCAAAAGCTTTAATTTTTTGGCACTCAGCTTTCTTTATGGTTCAACTCTCACATCCATATGTGACTACTGGAAAAAACACAGTTTTCACTAGATGGACCTTTGTTGGCAAAGTAATGTCTGTGATTTTTAATATGCTGTCTAGGTTGGTCATAGCTTTTCTCCCAAGGAGCAAATGTCCTTTAATGTTATGCCTGCAGTCAACATCTGCAGTTGTTTTGGAGTCCAAGAAAATAAGTCTTTTACTGTTTCCACTGTTTTCTTGTCTACTTGCCATGAAGTGATGGGACCTGATGCAATGATCTTAGTATTTTGAATGTTGAGTTTTAAGCCAGCTTATTCACTATCCTCTTTCACTTTCATTAAGAGGCTCTTTAATTCCTCTTCATTTCTGCCATAATGGTGGTGTCATCTGCATATTTGAAGTTATTGATATTTCTCCTTGGAATCTTGATTCCAGCTTGTGCTTCATCCAGTGCAGCATTTAGCATAATGTATTCTGCATATAAGTTAAATAAGCAGGGTGACAATATACAACCTTGAAATACTCCTTCCCCAATTTGGAACCAGTCCATTGTTCCATGTCTCGTTCTAACTGTTGCTTCTTGACCAGCATACATATTTCTCAGGACGCAGGTCAGGTGGTCTGGTATTCCCATGTCTTTCAAAATTTTCCACAGTTTGTTGTGATCCACAGAGTTAAAGGCTTTGGTGTACTCAATAAAGCAGAAATAGATGCATTTGTGGAACTCTCTTGCTTTTTTGATGACCCAGTGGATATTAACAATTTGATCTCTGGTTCCTCTGCCTTTTTAAAATCCAGCTTGATCATCTGGAAGTTCATGGTTCATGTACTGTTGAATCCTGGTTTGGAAAATTTTCAGCATTACTTTGCTATGGTGTGAGATGACTGCACTGGTTAAGTATTTTGAACATTCTTTAGCATTACTTTTTTGGGGGATTGGAAATAAAACTGACCTTTTCCAGACTGTGGCCACTGCTGAGTTTTCCAAATATGCCAGTGGCATATTGAGTGCAACATAATATAACAGCTTTATCTTTTAGGATTTGAAATAGTTCAGTGGATTTCCATCATCTCCACTAGCTTTGTTTGTAGTGATGCTTCCTAAGGTCCACTTGATTAAGCATTACAGGATGTCTGCCCCTCAGAGATTACACCATCATGGTTATCTGGTTCATTTAGATTATTTTTATATGGTTCTTATCTGTATTCTTGGCACCTTTTCTTAATATTTTCTCCTTCTGTTAGGTCTATACCATTTCTGTCCTTTATTGTACCCATCCCTGCATGAAATGCTCCCTTTGTATCACTGATTTTTTTGAAGAGATCTTTAGTCTTTCCCAATCTATTGTTTTCCTCTATTTCTTTGCATTGATCACTGAGGAAGGCTTTCTTTTCTCTCCTTGTTATTCTTGGGAAGCCCGCACTCAAGTGGGTATATCTGACCTTTCTCCTTTGCCTTTCTCTTCTCTTCTTTTCTCAGGTATTTGCAAGGCTTCCTCAGACAAGCATTTTGCCTTTTTGCATTTCTTTTTCTTGGAGATGATGTTGATCACTACATACCGTCCAATGCCATGAACCTACAACTATAATTCTCCAAGCACTCTGTCCATCAGATCTAATCTCTTGAATCTATTTGTCACTTCCACTGTATAATCATAAAGGATTTGATTTAGGTCATACCTTAATGGTCTAATGGTTTTCCCTACTTTCTTCTGAAATTTAAGTCTGAATTTTTCAATAAGCAGTTCATGATCTGAGGCACAGACATCTCCCAATCTTATTTTTGCTGACTGTAAAGAGCTTCTCCATCTTCAACTGCAAAGAATATAATAAATTTGATTTTGGTATTGACCATTGGGTGATGTCCGTGTGTAGTATCTTCTCTTGTGTTGTTGAACAAGGATATTTGCTATGACCAGTGTGTTCTCTTGTCAAAACCCTGTTAGCCTTTGCCCTGCTTCATTTTGTACTCCAAGGCCAAATTTGCCTATTCATCCAGGTATCTCTTGACTTCCTACTTTTGCATCCCAGTCCCCTATGATGAAAAGGACATTTTTCTTGGGTGTTAGTTCTAGAAGGTCTTGTAGCACATTACAGAACCATTCAACTTCAGCTTCTTCAGCATTACTGGTTAGGGCATAGATTTGGATTACTGTGGTAATGAATGGTTAACCTTCGAAACAAACAGATATTATTCTGTCATTTTTGAAATTACACTCAAGTACTGCATTTCATATTCTTTTGTTGACTATGAGGGTTACTCCATTTTTTTCTAAGGAATTTTTGCCCACAGTAATATATATAATGGTCATCTGAGTTAAATTCACCCATTCCAGTCCATTTTAATTCACTAATTCCTAAAATGTCAATGTTCACTCTTGTCATCTCTTGTTTAGCCACTTCATTTTACCTTGATTCATGGACCTAACATCCCAAGTCTTATGCAATATTGTTCTTTCCAGCATTGGACTTTACTTCAATCACCAGTCACATCCACAATTGGGCGTTGTTTTTGACTGGCTCCTCTCATTCTTTCTGGAGTTATTTTCTCCACTCTTCTCTAGTAGCACATTGGACATCTATGAAGTGCCTGGGGAGTTCATCTTTCAGTGTCATATCTTTTTGCCTTTTCATATTGTTCATAGGGTTCTCAAGGCAGAATTCTGAAGTGGTTTGCTATTCCCTTCTCCAGTGAACTACATTCTATCAAATCTCTCCATCATGCCATTCATCTTGAGTGGCCCTACATGCCATGGCTCAAAGTTTCATGAGTCAGACAAGGCTATGATCCATGTGATAAGGCCCCAACTATAAGGCCAATCCAAAGAGATGTTTTTCCTGGTGTTTTCTCTCAGGGTGGCCTGGAATGCCAGGTGTCTATTCAGAGGAAAACAGCCCATCATATTTAGAGCAGATATGAAGTTTCACAATATAGAAACATGAGAGCTGAGTTTACTTTGTATGCTATTTGGTTAATTTAGGCATGTGTTAAAAGTTTCTTCTCACTATAAATAACTTTTCTGCTATTTTCAGAAGGGAGGAAAATATTTCTTGTTGAAATAAGTTTGAGAACTAGTATACTATCATTCTGTTGATCGGCCAGATTCATTTACATATTAAAGACTCAGAAATTTACAGCAGGAAATGTTATGTAATGGGGTTAAAGCAGTTATTTTCTCCAAATACATTTGACAAATGTGTGTCTTGAATTTTTTAAGCAGTACTCATGAGCATCCTATCGATTCTTGTCCTGTAGAGCAGGAGATGAAGAAATTTAGAAAAGATTGTTTCTCACTTATGCCTGACTTTTAGAATTACTCTATTTCTAAAACTTATTACTAAGTGACCACAATATATCAAAGAACATATGCAAGTTAATACTGACTGAAATTTAAAAAGAGATAATCTTTTTTCCAATTTTAGTTCAGAGATATAAATAATTGAAAAGAATGTTGCTCCCACACTTACAAGTGAAAATGGTCGACAAACATAAAATTAATGATTTCCAGAAACTCATCAAAGAACTGAAGTTACAGAGCAAATGAATCTGAAATCTAGAAAGGGTACCACAAGGCAGAAGAAAGCCCAAGCAATTCCTTAAATGGGGGAAGATGCCACTGAATGTCATATAAATTGTGAAAAATATTCAATGATTTTTTTAATTAAATTGCTAAACCCCCAAGTATGGGCTCTCATGAGAGTGTAAAGCACCTGACAGCCACAGACTTACAAAGGATTCCCATCCACTTTCAAGCTCTCTCTCCCAGGAATTCCACCAATTCAATTACAATAAATCAAAGGGAATTCTATGAAAGTTTTCCTGGTATTACTGGCTAGGCAGGGAGAAAACAGCCACTGCAGAAACTGCCTAGATCTAGTCATTTTCCACAAGAAAAAAAAAAAAAATCCAAAAGCCCTAAGAAGGAAAACAAAATCTGTAGCCTAAGGCCCACGACAGACATCTATAGCTAGAAGAGGTGAGAAAAATATTTCTCAGACCTATCTCCTGCATACCACTTAGGAAACAAAAGCCTAAATCTATAGGAGGGAGGGAAATAAAACCAAAGGCCATAGTGGATACACACAGCAGTTGAAAAATGGAATGTGAACAACAACAACGAAAAAAACAAACATGGGGGTAAGTGGGATGGGCAGTAATTCATATTAGGTCCAGGCCAAGGGTGGGACAGAAGCTAACCTAACAGATTACATTATACTTGGACATTCAGGCTCAAGATCAAAACTAATTGCCTTAATAGATTGTTTAAGTTTAATCAAAACAAGAAAAAGCATTCACTATCATCCCTCAGCAAACTAATAACTGTCAAATAATAATGACAGCAGAACAGAGCCAAAAGGACTATAGGACTATAATCTCTCTAAGGAGCAAAGGCAAAGGAATCAGAAATCAAAGCGCCAACCTTTGTTGCATCATTGAGAAAGCAAAAGAGTTCCAGGAAAACAACTACTTCTGCTTTATTGAATGCACCAAAGCATTTGAATGTGTGGATCACAACAAACTGTGGAAAATTCTAAAAGAGATGGGAATACCAGACCACCTGACCTGCCTCTTGATAAATCTGTATGCAGGTCAAGAAGCAACAGTTAGAATCAGACATGGAACAACAGACTGGGTCCAAATCAGGAAAGGAGTACATCAAGGTTGCATATTTCCATCCTTCTTATTTAACTTATATGCAGAGTACATCATGAGAAATGCTGGGCTGGAAGAAGCACAAGCTGGAATCAAGATTGCGTGGAGAAATATCAATAACCTCTGATATGCAGATGACACCAACCTTATGGCAGAAAACAAGGAACTAAAGAGCTACATGATGAAAGTGAAAGAGAAGTGGAAAAGTTGGCTTAAAGCTCAACATTCAGAAAACTATGATTGTGCCATCGGGTCCCATCATTTCATGGCAAATAGATGGGGAAACAATGGAAACAGTGAGATAATTTATTTTGGGGTGCTCCAAAATCACTGCAGATGGTGATTGCAGCCATGAAATTAAAAGATGCTTGCCACTTGGAAGAAAAGTTATGACCAACCTAGACAGAACATTGAAAAGCAGAGACATTACTTTCCCAACAAAGGTCCATATAGTCAAAGCTATGGTTTTTCTTGTAGTTGTCCATGGATGTGAAAGTTGGACTATAAAGAAAGCTGAGCGCTGAAGAAGAATTGATGCTTTTGAACTGTGGTGTTGGAGAAGACTCTTGAGAGGACCTTGGACTACAAGGATATCCAACCAGTCCATCCTCAAGGTAATCAGTCATGAATATTCATTGGAAGGACTGATACTGAAGCTGAAACTCCAATACTTTGGCCATCTGATGCGAAGAACTGACTCATTTGAAAATACCCTGAAGGTTGGAAAGATTGAAGGAAGGAGGAGAAGGGAATGACAGAGAATGAGATGGTTGGATGGTATCACTGACTCAATGGACATGAGCTTGAGTAAACTCCTGGAATTGGATATGGACAGGGAAGCCTGATATGCTGCAGTCCACGGGGTCACAAACAGTCAGACGCAGTTGACTGACTGAACTGAACTGAACTGAACTGAAGGAGCAAAGAAAGAGTTAAAATCATTGTAAGGCACAGAGAAAAATATCTAGGAAATAAGCCAGTACCATAACCATAAGACATTGCTAGAAGAGTTTAAACGTTCTGTGCATTGAGGTTAAGCATATCAAAGATATACTTTAAACCCAGCCCAACACCTGATCAAACTAGAACAACCACTATTTGCCGCCATCTCAAACACCCATTAAACTCCTACCAGATTAAAATAAATAAATTTATATTAAAAAAAGTCCTACCAGAGAGAAAAGCATGCTCATTTCCAGACATAAAAATGAAATATATCAATATAAAATTCAATATAACACATTGCACTTCCAAAAAACCAGTTATGAATCAAACAAAAAGGAGAGAAAAAACACAGTTTTGAGTAAACAAAACAACCACTAGATCAAAATTCATATAAAACATAAATCCTAGAACTTTTAAATCAAGGAGATATAAAAACACAAGTAAGAAAATTAAAGTTAAAGATTTTAATTAAAATCATAAATACATGCCAGATAGTGCCAATAATTTGTGCAAGGATAGAAACTATAAGAAAAATTTAATTGAATATGCTAGAAATCAAAAACATTATAATAGAACTAAAGAATTCCTTTGAAGGACTCATCTACCAAAGAAACACAATCAAAGAACGAATCAATGAAAATGAAAATAGTACAATAAATATTACCCAGATAAAAACCAAAGAAAAAATAGTGGAAAAGAAAGAAAACACAGCATAATTCTATTATAGATAAATTCAAATGATTTGAAATAATCATAATTGAAATTACAGAAGAAGAAAAAGGAAAAAGCAACACACAATTATCTGAAGTAATTGTCCTGATCACTTCCAAAATTGTTGATGTCATAGAACCACAGATCTTAGAAGATCAGACAAACCAAATAGGATAAATGCAAAATGCTTATTTAGTCATATCATCTTTAAACTTATGAAGATAAAATCTTGAAGACAGCCAGTGAAATATATATTCACATTCTGGGGATTAGGGAAGGAATGTCTTTAAAGGGGTTATAACTCTACCTATAACAATACTCCTTTCTCTAGGAGATAGATGTTACTTGACTCCTTCTCTTTAAGGATGGCCTAGATTCAGAGACTCATTTATGACTATAGTGAGGAAATGGAAAAAAAAAAAAAAGAACATTACTTCACTGTAGATAAATTATGCATAAGTCATCTTAACCAAATGATCAAAATTAACATCAATTGAAATAAATCATGTTGATATTATGTACCCTTTGATCTGATGCTTTGAAAAGGTAACTCCACCTCTGTGACATATATATTTTTAATTCATAACTACAATCTAGTAACAAAAACACCCAAACTGAGGGCCAATCTATAAAATATGTCTCCAGTACTTTTCAGAATTGCCAATGACATTCAAACAGAGGAAGACTTGAGAAACTATCACAAGTTAGAGGAGACTGTTCTGAGTAGCTCAGTAGCTGAGCTACTGAGTAGCTCAGTCATGTCCAACTTTTTGTGACCTCATGGACTTTAGCTCACCAGGCTCCCCTGTCTGTGGGATTTCTCCAGGCAAGAATACTGGAGTGAGTTGCTATGTCCTTCTCTGGGGGATCTTCTCAACCCAGGAATTGAATCCAGGTCTTTTACATTGCAAGCAGATTTTTTTACCTTCTGAGCCACCAGGGAAGCCCTAAAGGAGACCAAGGAAACATGAATAAACATAATGTGGTAAATTAGATTAGATTCTGAAAAAGAAAAGGAATAGTATTGAGAAAATTGATAGTATAGTGCACAGTCTTGTGCCAATGTTAATTTCTTAGCTTTGATAAATGCACCATGCTTTGGTGAAATGTTAACTTTAGGGAAAGCTGAGAAGATGCATAAAAACTCTCTGTACCATTCTTGCAAATCTCTGAAAATCTAAAATTGTTTCAGAATGAAAAATTCAAAAGAAGAGAAGTAATCACTTAATCCCCATACTGTCATATCTAATGGAATTTTATAAAAATTCACTTGCATTTCCATTTCTCTTTTATCTTTCTTAGGAATACAGATAGAAAGAATGATGATAGCTATAGGTATCTTTTTTCTCTTTCAAAACTTTTATATTTTAAAAATGTATCGATGTGCTGAATCAGAAAAAAAACAGGACTTCATAAACTCAATTAATGATGAGTAGAACCTTTCTTTCTCGTACCTTATTCATCTATATTGCAGTATATAAGCCCAACATGATGTACCCTTACCAAGAACATGTTTCTTTTCTACTTGAATGTATTTTCACAATTTGACATTTCTCTTACCTCTCTACTCTTCTCGTCATATTGTTAATATTGCATGCTTTCCCCAGCCTCTAACCAGTGCTATTTAAAGCAGAAGATTTGCAGTGAAGTATCAGTTTGACTGCTCCTGAACTATAGTGTATACCACTAGAAGAACTAAAGGTATTTTTAAAACTTGGCTATATTTTAAAACTTAAAGCTTGTCACAGAGAGACAAGATGTGGTAACATTCATTTAAAATTCATGTTTGGATTTTATTGTCACGTCAGTTCTCTTATTCTCTCTTGAAAACTATCTTCTATGTTGATGAATTCAATCAAAGTATTAAAGTTATGATACTAAAACTATACTGAGTTAAAATTAAATATACATGCAAACAAAAACAACATCAAATCAAATTCCTGCAGCAGCAAACAATTGTAAACTAGAATTTCTAGTATTGACTCCCAACCCTCAAATCTAAAGCCTGAAAGTTAAAATTAGATCTGTTATCCTAATTCATTTAAATAGTAAAGATCATAATAATGTTCTATAAATCTTGTGTGGAAAAAAGTGTGCTGACATTCACCAGCAAAATTATCATCTTTGGGGAGTTTATTAAAAATAGAAATTCTTGGGCCCTAACAAAGACACACTGTGTGTCAATAAGATAGCAGATCTTTCACAGGTAAATCAAATTTTGAAATACACTGCTGTAAACTAAATCCAATATGCTTATTTATAAAATTAAATACTGTTGTATTTATAGTAGAATACTATTACCTTCTGGACCTTAGGCATTATATTATTTTAAGACATGAATATAATGTACCTATAATGGATGGATGAATGAATTGAGATTATAAAATGATTCAGAGATAAGCAGACAAAACTAAGATCAGGAAGGTTTAAATTATTAATGAGGTCTGAACAAAAAGAATTTACTACATACTATATTCTAAGTAAATATCCTTTTGAATTATAAGGATAGGTAACTACTATGGAAAATCATAATTGCTTGGAAGAGTTGAAAGTAAGCCAGTAAAGGAATCAGGTAACCAATGTATGTCTTTTCATGTATCAGGAAGTTGAATGATTACCTCCATTCCCTGTGTAGAACATCAGCAGAAGAGAGCAGACATCAGTGAAATCAGAGCAGTGCTTCAGAGCTAGAGAGTATTACTATTTATTATCATAATCATAGTTGCTAACCGTTAGTGGATGCCAGGCATGGCTCCAAATGCTTAATGTATGTTCTTTCATTTGTCCTTTCTAACACAGCTCTGGGAAAGAGGTATTAATACTGTCTTTATTTTACAGATTAAGAAAGGAAGAGAAAATTGAGCATTTTGTTCATGAATGTTAATAGTGGAATGAGATTTTGAACTTAGTCTGACTTTAGACCCAACAACCTCTATCCTATTTTGGTACAGAGGGGAAAAATCACTATTTTATGTCTTAGTTATTACCTAATTAATATCTGACTCATCATTACTCTCCATAGCCTCACTCTTTAACAAAATGTATTTTTTACAGCGTTTTGAGGCATAAGTGATAAATAAATAACTGCATATATGTAATGTATGCAATTAGATGAATTTGAATAAACATAAACCTCTGATACCAACAATATAATCAAGGTAATAGATATGTTCATATGTTCATCACCTCCAAGAGTTTCATATGTCACTTTCCTTTTTTTTTTTTTTTGGTGATAGGAATAAAACATAAAATCTGTTCTCAGGAATTTTTTCATTGCAAGTACTGTATTATTAACTGTAGGCACTATGTTTTACAGTTGGTATCTAGAACTCATGCATGTTGTATAGTTGTAATCTATACCTGCTGCTGCTGCTGCTAAGTTGCTTCAGTTGTGTCCAACTCTATGCGACCACATTCAGTCGTGTCCGACTCTGTGCGACCCCATAGACGGCAGCCCACCAGGCTCTGCAGTCCTTGGGATTTTCCAGGCAAGAGTACTGGAGTGGGGTGCCATTGCCTTCTCTGGTAATCTATACCTATTGAACAGCAATTCCCATTTCTCCCTTCTCCTATACCCTGCCAACCACCATCCTATTTCTGCTTCTATAGATTTGACTATTTTTAATACCTAATATAAGTAGAATAATACAATATTTGTCTTTCCATAACTGGTTTACCTTACTTAGCATGTATTTTCCAGGCCTATCCATGATTTTCTAAATGGTAGAATTTCCTTCTTTTATAGCTCTACTAATATTCTATTATATATTGTTATTATTATTAATGAAATATCATTAGTTATAAAAGAAGGAAATTCTATCATTTCCATAATAACATTCCATATGTATAAAAGCTTCCCTTGTATCTCAGTGGATAAAGAATCTGCCTGTAATGTAGGAGACCCAGCTTTGATTCCTTGATTCCTAGGTCTGGAAGATCACCCAGAGGAGGAAATGGCCACCCACTCCACTGTTCTTGCCTGGAGAATCCCATGAACAGAGTAGCCTGGTGGGCTACAGTCCATGGGCTCACAAGAGTCAGACATGGCTCAGCTACTAAACCACCACTATACACACACACACACACACACACACACACACACACACACACACACACACACACACACCACATACTCCCAAGTGGCACTAGTGATAAAGAATCTTCCTGCCAACACAAAAGACAAATGAGATGCCAGTTTGACCCTTGGGTCATGAACATACCCTGAAGTAGGTAATAGCAAGCCACCCCAGTATTTTTGCCTGGAAAATCCAAAGGATGGAGAAGCCTGGCAGGCTACAGTCCATGGAGTTTCAAAGTGTCAGACACAACTGAACACACACACATGCACACGCACACACATGTGTGTGTATGTGTATATATGTCTATGTATATATATATATATATATATGTATATATGTAGCTACAACATATTTTTTATCCATTTATCTGTTAGTGGACATTTGAGGTATTTTTATAGCCATCATTTTAAAATATCATTTTTCTACATTGTTTTTGAAATTTAAAAATTTGCCCTAAACAGTTCTCAGGTTACAAAATAGTGGTTCCAGAAACTATTGTAACTTGATTACTTAGAATACATTTACAGTATATATAGGGTTTATGTTTAACCCAAAATGTAGTTATATAACTTTAGATGAAAAAAGTTTATCAACCTTTCAATACAAAGCAGAATGAGAATTTATATGTGAAATAAAATCTTTAAACCTGACTGACTATAGAAGCAAATCAAAAATAGAGAGGGATTTTGCTACAATTTTTAGAAATGTTACAGGATTGTCAAAGTTGATACCACTTAGTGATTATTCTTCCCATTACCAAGGAAAAGATATTATCTTTTTTTTTATTAAACTGGGACAATCCTTATACAAATTAACCATAATAATTATAATTCTCTCTCTTACTCCCTCTGTTTAATAATGAAATTAAGGGGATAAACAGAAGTAAAACTTTTCTGAGATAATACTGCAGAGGACCAGTGTTGCCAGAGGAAATGGAGAGGAAAATATAAGAATATGTGAGGAAAAAAATTGCCTCATGGTGAAATTACCTGAGTTGGGAGAGATGAAAGGCAAAGGGACAAGGAGAACAAAAATATTATAGTACTGTGTGTGCATTCACTCTCTAAATCAGAAGTCCCAAACTGAGGCACAGGGAAAATGAAACGAGGTATTAGAAGCTTAGGGGAAGATATGTGAAGTTTGAATAAGCATAGTAAATCTTTTATAATTTAAAAATTTTTGAAAATAAAAAGATATAGTTTTTTATAACAGAACTCCAACAGAATGTGCCCAACACATTCTATGTAAGTCATGCAAATACTAACTCTTATTGCCACAAATAACCGTTAAATTCTTATATCAGTATCAGAGGCAAAGAATCCTTGAGATATTTATGTAAAAGGTACAATGATTTTTGAAAGTTTGAGATAGATCTTTTCTTTTTCTTTTTTTTTTTGAGAGTATTTTAAATTATTTAAATTAAAAAATTATTTAAATTTATTTTTAATTAAAAGAAAATGCTTTATAATATTGTGTTGGTTTTTACTGTGCAACAATGAAAATCAGCCATAATTATATGTGTGTGTGTGTGTGTGTGTGTGTGTGTGTGTGTATGTGTGTGTGTGTGTATCTCCCTCCCTCTTGAACTTCCCTCTCCTCCCCGCATCCTGTCTTTTAGGTCACCAGAGAGAGTCAGGCTTGGCTCCCTGTGTTATACAGAAACTTCTTACCAGCTATTTTACACATGACAGTTGAAATTTGGTTTCAAAGCTTACCCTTCTTTGATTATCTAACCTCTTTAGATAATATTTCAAATTTTGAAATAGTTATCAGCCCAAGGCAGAAAGCTATCTGGAATGCATCTGGGGGAAAAGGCTTATCCACCTGGCTCTCCATATGGATAACCCTTCCCAGAGCTACATGATGTAACAGAAACCAAAGTGTGGGGGATGGAGCTAGAAGAAAGAATGGGCCAAATTTGACCGAAAGAGTTATCTCAAGTGGGCAGCACAGTCAGCACTGGCCTTCTATTCTACATAAAGAGACAGGGCAGACAATGTCAGAGACAAATCCAAAATACTGAACCTTGTGAAAACTGGGTCATGAGCCAGCCAAATAACTCAGATTAGGGCAGTGGGGGATTGAATATGGCATCTCTGACAGTTTACCAGTGTATTTTCTGCTTTTATACAGCTCTTATTGACTTAGTTGTGGCCCTTATCTCTAGTATATTTTAAAGGCACCAAACATTCACAAGTTTTTCTGAGGCAAGTAGAAATGGAATCTTATAAGGTTTACAGGGTCAAGTCAGTAGAATGATACTTCATTGTTACAACTGTTCTGTTTGAAGTAACAATTAAAAATTCCCCTTCACTGTTTAACAAATAACACACATCTCATGTACATGAAAAATTAATTAAATCCTTTTTTCTAGATAAAAATTACATTATTATTGTAAAATGTGAACTTTCAACCGTGCTTTGGAAGAAAGGGTAGACTGAGAGCCAGGAGCCTGCCACTGCCCTTGTGCTCCCAGGCACTTCACTCATCCTGTCTCAGATTCATTTCTCTTATCTGTAAAATGAGCAGGTTGGGCCAGATCATCTCTGAGGCCTATTCCACATGCATAATTGTGCAAATCCATCATTATTATTACACTTAATGTGAATAGCTATCTCATCAGTGTATACACATACCAATTCAAAGCTGCTGGCTTAATATAATAAGACTTTTTAAAACATCTATTTGATTTTCCATGGAAAGGAAACAAGCAATTGATTAAACAAATCTTAATATATTTTAGGCTGCTGGTCCTTTTCTTGGAAAGAAACATAGTTTGATTTCCTATAAAGTCTATTCAAATTTCATCTTATTTCAATATTTTGTTACAGACTTTCCTTCTGCCAACAGCAGTCCCCACTTTTAATTGAATGAGGAGAAAACAGTTCTGATGGTCTATGTCATTCTATTGGATTTTATGTCACTGAATTTCAAGCTGGTTTCATTGGGACCTGCCAAGAGTGGCTTATGCCAACCTCTGAGTCTCCTTGTTGCACTTCTGTCCCAGGTAGCATTGTTTGCCTTTTTGTCTCCTCTCTGATTAAACTGACATCATTTTGCCTTTGTGACTCTGGTGTCATTTTCTGTTGACAGTGTCTAGTAATAGCAACAGACTGGTGTCCTTGTGGAATGGGTAAAAGCCATTGATTGGTTAGATGGATTAATGCAGCCCTGTTAAATGACATGCAGACATATCTTTGTGCTAAGTTGCAGCTGAATGGGTGCCAGTGAGAGAGGTTATTAAGCACAGATAAGAGGAAGCACCTCTATTCACTGGCAATGTCACTTTCTCCCATTTGAAGAGAGACATTTGCTCGACATTTTTTTTCCACTCACTGACAATATTTAAGGCAGAAAGTTTCTGTATAAGTTGCCGCATGACTGCAGAATAGATTGTTTCAAGAAGATGAACTCTACAGAGGTTCAATTAGAACATATTTTCCTTAAAATTAAATTGCATTGAATGCAATGATGAAATAAAGACAATTAAATTGTTAACTGTATTAGAAAAAAAAAAATAGAGGCCCCATGGCAAGTGCCACTTGTCATTAGTCTATATCACTTGGAAATAAAAAAATAAATAAATAAGTTTATCTTCCAGAGTCTTCAAAGAAGAAATGAGATAACATCAAAACCAAAACAGAATTTTGAAACTTTTCTAAATCATGAAATTAAAATGGTGAAAACTTTTCTTTGTTTTTATTATATGAATTTGCAGGCATGCATTATATATGGTCTAAGTTATCTAAGTATGTAATATACATAATATCAAACTTTAGACTGCAAACTTAATCTTTGTATTTATAGGAAAATGTCCTGACTGGTCCTTTTCTTTTTGTTAACTGAGAAATGACGATATTTTCTGTGCAAGTTGAACTGATATTTGCTAAGCTTGTTATTTTATGGTGTTTGCATTATTTTTTTCTTCTCTTTTTATTTTATATATATAGCCAATTAACAAACAACGTTGTGATAATTTCAAGTAAACAGCAGACTCAGCCTTACATGTATATATATCCATTCTTCCCCAAATGTCCCTCCCTTCCAGGCTGCCACATAACAATGAGCAGAGTTCCCCATGCTATGTCTTTGTCAGCTATCCATTTTAAATATAGCAGTATGTACATGCTAATTCCAAGCTCCCTAACTGACCCTTCCCCCTATCCTTCCTCCTCAGCAACTACAAGCTCCTTTTCTGAGTCTGTGAGTCTGTTTCTGTCTTGTCAGTAAGTTTGTTTGTATCATTTATTTTTAGATTTCACATATAAAGGATGTAATATGATATTTCTCCTTGTCTGTTTGACTATCACATTCTTTAGGAGTTTAGCTTTTTCCAGTGGTTTACCACTTCTGTCTTCCTTCAGTCTTCTGCTTTATATATGTGCGTGTTCGTGTATGTGTGTGTGTGTGTGTGTGTGTGTGTGTCCACAGTCGTGTTTGACTCTTTGTGACCCCATAGACTGTAGCCCTCTGTCCACAGGATTCTCCAGGCAAGAATGCTGGAGTGGGTTGCCATTTCCTACTCCAGGACATCTTCCTGATCCAGGGATATAATCTGCATCTCTTATATATATCTGCATATATATATACAATATATACATATATATCTGCATATATGTGTGTGTATGTAATTCCTTTATGCCTTATCATAAATCAGTTGTTAGGGTTTGCTTATATAATATATTGAATCTAATAAGTAAGTTCAAGTTACTCTGTTAGGCACTGAGAGCAGAGACAAATGCACAATGTAAATTAATCTACTTCCATTAGGTAATCTATTTGAATGTCAGTAATTTTTTTTCTGTAAAAGAAGGATTATAATACATCTGGAAGCTCCTCTGAGCATTAGGTGAAATAGTTTATGGAAAGCACCTAATTCATTGCCAGTTTCAGAGCTGATGATTAATAACCTTGATATCTTTCTTTATCTACAAATCCTCATGAAAGAATGAAATAACAACATCTCCATTCCACCCTATTAACCATGAATCGGATTTGTCTGATAACTATTTCTTTTTGAGGAAAAATTTAATGCTAAAGATATGAAATGAGATCTCTAATATATTTATCTGCTACTCCAACAAAAGATGAGTCTAACATATGCACATTGGTAAACATATGCATTCAATATTTCCTTGGCAACTGATATTTCAAATACACTATCTTTTTATGTCTCATCTCTACCTTTGAAGTATTATCTTTATTTTATAAATGAAGAATCCAGGCTTAAAGATAATTAATAAACTCTTCAAGATATTTTGGTAAGGGACAAACCTGAACTTCAGGTCTCCTAATTTTAAGCTTTTAAAACTTAAAAACTATGCTTTATCAATTATGCTCCAGAATCAACCTCTGAAGATATTTTAGCTATTTGATGCTGAGCTATATGATGTTATTAATAATTTTAAGGAAACAAGAAGACAAGAGACCCAAACAGAATAGTTAGAATTGGGGATATTCTTCATGGTTACCCACGTTCTTTCTTTCTGCATCTGACATTCTTTCTGTGGTCAAAGCAGCAGATGTTATCTCTAAGTGAGGTGTGTGGTCACCATATACAAGAGAGAGGGTTTACACAATACTTCTATGTTTTAACCCAGATAATTGTATAGCTTATGAGACATTGTTTAGGGCTCCATAACTCATAAACTCATAGATTTGTTTACTATAAATAAATAGGGTGGACATGGTGCTAAGTGCATTTCCTGTGTAAAGGCACTCCCCCCAAAACAGAATTAGTCTTTTTACAAGATGATCCAATTACCAGCATGCCTATGAGAATATTAGAAAATATGACTTTTCTGTATTTCCCCAGAACTGTGTCATCAGTAATTGGGAGAGAGATAAAGCAAAAGTGAGACTCTTTAATTTGTTCCCTTCCAGATGTATACTTTGCTTCTCTTCTTTCTATTTTTGAGACGCTTAATTCCATTGTAGTGAAATGACACAAAATTTGTGTGTACTTGCATAATATATCTCTATTAAGTGTATGCTTTACAGAATCATAAAATTCTAAGTCTGAAAAGGAATATTAGCTGATTTTCCCTTATATAGGAGAAAAAATTAAAATATTTATTGGATCAACTTTTAGATCAAATTTTTCAGCATTTTATTTACTTTGTATTGCAGTAACACCCAAAAAAGATGTCCTTTTCATTATAGGGGACTGAAATGCAAAAGTAGGAAGTCAAGAAACACCTGGAGTAACAGGCAAGTTTGGCCTTGGAATGCGGAATGAAGCAGGGCAAAGACTAATAGAGTTTTGCCAAGAAAATGCACTGGTCATAGCAAACACCCTCTTCCAACAACACAAGAGAAGACTCCACACATGGACATCACCCGATGGTCAACACCAAAATCACATTGATTATATTATTTGCAGCCAAAGATGGAGAAGCTCTATACAGTCAACAAAAATGAGACAAGGAGCTGACTGTGGCTGTGATCATGAATGCCTTATTACCAAATTCAGACTCAAATTGAAGAAAATAGGGAAAACCGCTAGACCATTCAGGTATGACCTAAATCAAAACCCTTATGATTATACAGTGGAAGTGAGAAATAGATTTAAGGGCCTAAATTCAGACTCAAATTGAAGAAAATAGGAAAAACCAATAGACCATTTAGGTATGACCTAAATCAAACCGCTTATGACTATACAGTAGAAGCGAGAAATAGATTTAAGGGCCTAGATCTGATAGACAGAGTGCCCGATGAACTATGGAATGAGGTTCGTGACATTGTACAGGAGACAGGGATCAAGACCATCCTCATGGAAAAGAAATGCAAAAAAGCAAAATGGCTCTCTGGAGAGGCCTTACAAATAGCTGTGAGAAGAAGAGAGGAGAAAAGCAAAGGCGAAAAGGAAAGATATAAGCATCTGAATGCAGAGTTCCAAAGAATAGCAAGAAGAGATAAGAAAGCCTTCAGTGATCAATGCAAAGAAATAGAGGAAAAGAACAGAATGGGAAAGACTAGAGATCTCTTCAAGAAAATTAGAGATACCAAGGGAACATTTCATGCAAAGATGGGCTTGATAAAGGACAGAAATTGTCTGGACCTAACAGAAGCAGAAGATATTAAGAAGAAGTGGCAAGACTACACGGAAGAACTGTACAAAAAAGATCTTTACGACCCAGATAACCATGATGATGTGATCACTAATATAGAGCCAGACATCTTGGAATGTGAAGTCAAGTGGGCCTTAGAAAGCATCACTATGAACAAAGCTAGTGGAGGTGATGGAATTCCAGTAGAGCTATTTCAAATCATGAAAGATGATGCTGTGAAAGTGCTGCACTCAATGTTCCAGCAAATTTGGAAAACTCAGCAGTGGCCACAGGACTGGAAAAGGTCAGTTTTCATTCCAGTTCCAAAGAAAGCCAATGCCAAAGAATGCTCAAACTACTGCACAATTGCACTCATCTCACATGCTAGTAAAGTAATGCTCAAAATTCTCCAAGCCAGGCTTCAGCAATATGTCAACCGTGAACTCCCTGATGTTCAAGCTGATTTAGAAAAGGCACAGAAACCAGAGATCAAATTGCCAACATCTGCTGGATCATGGAAAAAGCAAGAGAGTTCCAAAAAAACCATCTATTTCTTCTTTATTGACTATGTCAAAGCCTTTGACTGTGTGGATCACAATAAACTGTGGAAAATTGTGAAAGAGATGGGAATACCAGACCACCTAACCTGTCTCTTGGGAAATCTGTATGCAGGCCAGGAAGCAACAGTTAGAACTGGACATGGAACAACAGACTGGTTCCAAATAGGAAAAGGGGTATGACAAGGCTGTATATTATCACCCTGCTTATTTAACTTCTATGCAGAGTATATCATGAGAAACGCTGGACTGGAAGAAACACAAGCTGAAATCAAGATTGCCAGGAGAAATATCAATAACCTCAGATATGCAGATAACACCACCCTTATGGAAGAAAGTGCAGAGGAATTAAAAAGCCTCTTGATGAAAGTGAAAGAGGAGAGTGAAAAAGTTGGCTTTAAGCTCAATATTCAGAAAACAAAGATCATGGCATCCGGTCCCATCACTTCATGGGAAATAGATGGGGAAACAGTGGAAAGAGTGGCTGATGTTATTCTTCTGGGCTCCAAAATCACTGCAGATGGTGACTGCAGCCATGAAATTAAAAGACGCTTACTCCTTGGAAGAAAAGTTATGACCAAGCTAGATAGCATATTCAAAAGCACAGACATTACATTGCCGACTAAGGTCCATCTAGTCAAGGCTATGGTTTTTCCTGTGGTCATGTATGGATGCGAGAGTTGAACTGTGAAGAAGGCTGAGCGCTGAAGAATTGATGATTTTGAAATGTGGTATTGGAGAAGACTCTTGAGAGTCCCTTGGACTGCAAGGAGATCCAACCAGTCTGTTCTGAAGATCAACCCTGGGATTTCTTTGGAAGGAATGATGCAAAAGCTGAAGCTCCAGTACTTTCGCCACCTCATGCGAAGAGTTGACTCATTGGAAAGGACTCTGATGCTGGGAGGAATTGGTGGCAGGAGGACAAGGGGACGACTGAGGATGAGATGGCTGGATGGCATCACAGACTCAATGGACGTGAGTCTGAGTGAACTCCGGGAGACGGTGATGGACAGGAAGGCCTGGCGTGCTGCGATTCATGGGGTCGCAAAGAGTCAGACATGACTAAGCGACTGAAGTGAACTGAACTGAACTGAACTGAAGTTCATTTATGTCTTCATGTAAAAACATTATTGTGACCCTGAATTATAGTAAACAAGACAAACCAGAATCCCTGCTCTCAAGAAATTTATATTCCAAAGAGGAAAAGAGTCAAGAATTTAAATGAAGTAACATGTATATGTCAGTATGTTAGATAATAAGTGATAGGAAGAACACAAAATAAAACAAGAAAAGTAGAAAATAAGTTGGCATGAGTCAGAATGAGAAGGCAATATTTAGATGCATTGCCAAGGAAAGTCTGATACTGGATAATTGGGGCTGGTGCACTGGGGCAACCCAGAGGGATGTTACAGGAAGGGAGGAGGGAGGGGGGTTCAGGATGGGGAACACGTGTATACCTGTGGTGGATACATGTTGATGTTTGGTAAAACTAATAATATATTGTAAAGTAATTAACATCCAATTAAAATAAATAATTTTTTTTTAAAAAAAGTGAAATGGGATTAAGAATGGAAGGGATGAGGAAATGAAGTGTGCCTCTAGCAAGAGAGGATTCTAGGCGACATTCATCATGTCCAAAGCTGAGATAAGGACACCTCCAGCATGTTGGAGGAACAACAGTACAGTGAGCCTTGAGTGGAGTTAGGTCATAATCATGAGGTCAGACAAATAAAGGGGTGCCATGTCACAAAAGTGTGACTTTACACATGGACATCACCAGATGGTCAACACCGAAATCAGACTGATTATATTCTTTGCAGCCAAAGATGGAAAGCTCTATAGAATCAGCAAAAAAAAGACCAGGAACTGACTGTGGCTCAGATCATGAACTCCTTATTGCTAAATTCAGACTTAAATTAAAGAAAGTAGGGAAAACTACTAGACAACTCAGGTATGACCTAAATCAAATCCCTTATGATTATACAGTGGAAGTGAGAAATAGATTTAAGTGCCTAGATCTGATAGACAGAGTACGTGATGAACTATGGATGGAGGTTCATGACATTGTACAGGAGACAGGGATCAAGATCATTCTTATGGAAAAGAAATGCAAAAAAGCAAAATGGCTGTCTGGGGAGACCTTACAAATAGCTGTGAAAAGAAGAGAAGCAAAAACAAAGGAGAAAAGGAAAGATATAAGCATCTGAATGCAGAGTTCCAAAGAATAGCAAGGAGAGATAAGAAAGACTTCCTCAGTGATCAATGAAAAGAAATAGAGGAAAAGAACAGAATGGGAAAGACTAGAGATCTCTTCAAGAAAATTAGAGACAACAAGGTAACATTTCATGCAAAGATGGGCTCGATAAAGGACAGAAATGGTATGGACCTAACAGAAGCAGAAGATATTAAGAAGAGGTAGCAAGAGTACACAGAAAAACTGTACAAAAAAGATCTTCACGACCACAATAATCACGATGGTATGATCACTCATCTAGAGCCAGACATCCTGGAATTTGAAGTCAAGTGGGCCTTAGAAAGCATCACTACGAACAAAGCTAGTGGAGGTGACAGGATTCCAGTAGAGCTATTTCAAATCCGGAAAGATGATGCTGTCAAAGTGCTGCACTCAATATGCCAGCACGTTTGGAAAACTCAGAAGTGGCCACAAGACTGGAAAAGGTCAGTTTTCATTCCAATCCCAAAGAAAGACAATGCCAAAGAATGCTCAAACTACCACTCAATTACACTCATCTCACATGCTAGTAAAGTAATGCTCAAAATTCTCCAAGCCAGGCTTCAGCAATATGTGAACCGTGAACTTCATGATGTTCAAGTTGGTTTTAGAAAAGGCAGAGGAACCAGAGATCAAATTTCCAACATCCACTGGATCATGGTGAAAGCAAGAGAGTTCCAGAAAAAAACATCTGTTTCTGCTTGATTGACTATGCCAAAGCCTTTGACTGTGTGGATCACAATAAACTGTGGAAAATTCTGAAAGAGATGGGACTACCAGACCACCTGATCTGCCTCTTGAGAAACCTATATGCAGGTCAGGAAGCAACAGTTAGAACTGTGCATGGAACAACAGACTGGTTCCAAATAAGAAAAGGAGTTCGTCAAGGCTGTATATTGTCACCCTGCTTATTTAACTTATATGCAGTGTACATCATGAGAAATGCTGGGCTGGAAGAAGCACAAGCTGGAATCAAGATTGCTGGGAGAAATATCAATAACCTCAAATATGCAGATGTGGCCACCCTTATGGCAATAAGTGAAGAGGAACTAAAAAACTTCATGATGAAAGTGAAAGAGGAGAGTGAAAAAGTTGGCTTAAAGCTTAAATTTCAGAAAATGAAGATCATGGCATCTGGTCCCATCACTTCATGGGAAATAAATGGTGAAACAGTGGAAACAGTGTTATACTTTATTTTGGGGGGCTCCAAAGTCACTGCAGATGGTGATTGCAGCCATGAAATTAAAAGATGCTTGCTCCTTGGAAGGAAAGTTATGACCAACCTAGATAGCATATTGAAAAGCAGAGACTACTTTGCCAACAAAGGTTCATCTTGTCAAGGCTATGGCTTTTCCAGTGGTCATGTATGGATGTGAGAGTTAGACTGTATGAGAGCTGAGCACTGAAGAATTGATGCTTTTGAACGGTGGTGTTGGAGAAGACTCTTGCGAGTCCCTTGGACTGCATGGAGATCCAACCAGTCCATTCTGAAGGAGATCAGTCCTGATTATTCTTTGGAAGGAATGATGCTAAAGCTGAAACTCCTGTACTTTGGCCACCTCATGCAAAGAGTTGACTCATTGGAAAAGACTTTGATGCTGGGAGGGATTGGGGGCAGGAGGAGAATGGGACGACAGAGGATGAGACGGCTGGATGACATCCCCGACTGGATGGACTTAGGTTTGGGTGAACTCCGGGAGTTGGTGATGGACAGGGAGGCCTGGTGTGCTGCAATTCACGGGGTCACAAAGAGTTGGACATGACTGAGCGATTGAACTGAACTGAACTGAACTGATGTCACATAAGATACCATTGGTTATATATGTATTCTTTATTAAACTGATATAAACCATTGAATGGTTAAAAATTGGGAAACGAGTGCCACAATGCTGTGTATTGTCATCTTCCTTATTTAACTTCTATGCAGAATACATCATGTGAAATACCAGGCTGGGTGAATCACAAGCTGGAATTGAGATTGCCAGGGGAAGTATCAACAATCTCACATATGCAGATGACACCATCCTAGTGGCAGAAAATAAAGAGGAACTAAAGAGCCTCTTGATGAAGGTGAAAGAGGAGAGTCAAAAAGCTAGCCTGGAACTTAACATTCAAAAACTAAGATCATGTCATTCTGTCCAGCCATTTCATGGCAGATAGAAGGGGAAAAACCAGAAACTGTAATAGAGTTTCTTTTCTTAGGCTCCAAAACCACTGCAGATTGAATCTGCAGCCATGAAATTAAAAAAAAAAAAAAATGCTTGCTCCTTGGAAGGAAAGCTTTGGCAAACATAGGGTATTAAAAAGCAGAGACATTGCTTTGGCTACAAAGGTCTGTATAGTCAAAACTATGTTTTTTCCAGTAGTCATGTAAGGATGTGAGAGTTGGATCACAAAGAAGTATGAACATCGAAGAATTAATGGTTTTGAATAATGGTGCTGGAGAAGACTCTTGCAGGTCCCTTGGATTACAAGGAGACAAAAAGTCAGTTCTGAAGGAAATTAACCCTGAATATTCATTGGAAGGACTGATGCTGAAGCTGAGCTCCAATGGTTTGTCCACATAATGTGAAGAGCCTAATGGAAAAGATCCTGATGCTGGGAGAGATTGAAGGCAAAAAAGGGGGTGGCAGAGGATGAGATAGTTAGATAATATCACTGTCGCAGTGGACATAAATTTGTGAAAACTCCAGGAAATAGTGATGGACATGGGAGCCTGTTGGGCCAAGTCCATGGTGTCACAAACAGTTGGACACAAATTAGTGACTGAACAACTTTTAACTGAAGTTTATAAAAATCTTTTCTAACATTCTACATCTATTCAGTTGCCAATCTTGGATCTACATATCTAACATAAATTCAGGCAAGAATACTGTAGTAGGTAACCCTTTCTTTCCCCAGGAGATCTTTCTGACCCAGGGATCAAACCTAGGTCTCTTGACTTGCAGGCAGATTCTTTACCTTGAGCCACCAGGGAAGTCCCTTATAAATCTCTGATCTAAGTTTTTTAAAGAATGACTTTTTAACACCTAAGTTTCTTGACCCATGGAGATGAACTTCCAGAGTTATGCTAAAGTTTTGAGACAATATAATTATTTGAAGAAAGTTAAAAGACCTTCAAGATGTTTTATTGCCTTGAAAATACTTTATGATTTTCTTCACATTTTGCTATATATAAAATTCAGAAACCTTTAGGTCATAGGGACTCATATACATGTCTAAATTACAAAAGACACCAATTATATACTACCTAAGGTCTATCTAGTCAAAGTTATGATTTTTCCAGTAGTCATGTATGAATGTGAGAGTTGGACTGTAAAGAAAGCTGAGCACTGAAGAACTGATGCTTTTGAACTGAGGTGTTGGAGAAGACTCTTGAGAGTCCCTTGGACAGCAAGAAAATCCAACAAGTCCATCCTTATGGAAATAAGTCCTGAATATTCATTGGAAGGACTGATGCTAAAGCTGAAAGTCCAATACTTTGGCCAGCTGATGTGAAAAACTGACTCATTTGAAAAGACCCTGATGCTGGTTAAGATTGAAGGTGGGAGGAGAAAGGGACAACAGAGGATGGGATGGTTAGATGGCATCACAGACTCAATGGACATGAGTTTGGGTAAACTCCAGCAGTTGGTGATGGACAGCAAGGACTGGCATGCTGCAGTCCGTGGGGTGGCAAAAAGTCGGACACGGTTGAGGGACTGAACTGAACTGAATATTCTGTGTGTACACGTGGTCTCAGTATTATTTTTGTTTCCCAAGACCTGAAGTGATAGTTGGCTTATATAAAAGCATTTTGGGGAGGTAAAAATGATTTATTGTTAATTCAATTCTGATTCAGTAACCCAACTGGGTTTGAATAACCACAAATTGTATTGCTTCTCAGAAATTGTTGATGCTGATAATATACAACTCTTTATTATCATGGTTTCTTAACATTTTCCAGAGTATGTCACACTCCTTCTTGTACTTGTAAAACTTGCTTTACAAAATATAAATGAACACACATTTCTTTTTTAGTTTTAGACTATATCATCATTACTTAAATACATAGTTATCATAACCTGTAATAATTTGGGCTCAAATAATTCTGTCCAAATTTTGCCAGAATCAAAGATGCAGAGAATGGCAAGAAGACACAGTGGGCATTATTATCTATAGTAACCTTTTTTAAGAGCAGTTTCAAATATCCTTACTATTTCCTTATGCACTCACTCTTTTTTGAAGCAAAGTAATGAATATTTACTCAGAAAAAATCATTGTTGAGTATCATTTTTTCTTAAAGTTTCTGACTTCTTGCCACACAACTATGATTCTGAAGTAAGATTCACATCACCATTTAGCATATGATAATTAAAATTCATAACATTATTGAAGGTTATTTATAAAAGTCTAAGTAACATAGTCTTTTCAGTTTAAGGAAGCTTAATAATTCTACATAAATAAGCTAACTTGTCCTATTCACTATGTAATAAAAATGAGACCAAAATAACGTTTTACATCCTGTAATGAAACTGTAAACTTTCACACAAAATTGCGCACCAGAAATACGTGAAATAAAACTGGTGTCATTTTAATTGGTGCATGTTACTCTATTCCATACACTTCTCCAATTTGGGCACATTTAAGAAATGTCTAGAAAATGTCAAATTAAGAAAAAGTCAATGTGGCATCTCCATACTACACCATACCTACAACTCTTGTGTCTGGGAGACATAAATGGAATCACAGCTGTTTCTATAGTATATTTGATATGTATTCTCAGACTAATTTCCTGATGAATATTTTGGTTGCTAAGTTTCCAGTTGTTGGAGCAGCAATGATGACTCTGACACACTTCTTTTGAGGTAATTAAACTTTCAGCCCATCTGTGCAGTTACTTTCATAATATTTTCAAAGGGCACAGAATGCTTTTAATATTTGTACCACTTCATTTTTACTTGCTAAGGGACCTATTATCTAGCTGAACATTGTTGAAATAAGTTTTTCAAAAACTGGTTAGTGAAAGAGGACAGTAAAAATGTCATTCTAGCAAGAAAGTAATATAATTAATGTCAAATTTATAATATTCTAAAGGACACTTGTTTACCAAAACTATATTTCACATCTTTGTGTTGGGAATTTTATCTTTGACTCTTTATGATGTTCAATCCTGGAATGAAATGACAAGTTCTAGATATGATCTTTCTGGTTCTGGAAATATCTTCTTTGCTTTAAGAAATTTGTAGTTTTGTGTAGTTTATAACAGTGCAAGTGAAGTGAAGTGCAAGTCACTCAGTTGTGTCTGACTCTTTGTGACCCCATGGACTATACAGTCCATGGGATTCTCTACGCCAGATGGAGTAGGTAGCCTTTCCCTTTTGCAGGGAATCTTCCCAACCCCAGGATCGAATCCAGGTCTCACACATTGCAGGCAGATTCTTTACCAGCTGAGCCAAAATAGTAAAAATGAGTTAGGTGGACATTGGAAGACAATATTTTTTAAGTGTTTCAATTACTTATAAAAACATACAAAAATTAAAGCTTATTATCTCCAGAAAGTAATAATGTATCAATTAGGTGTCTAATGATATTTAAGTGGGAGTATAGTTTTATAGAGAATAGGTAATTTTCAATTTTGAAATATACTCAATTTTATTTTTTATTATTATTGGTGTTTATTGTGGTAAGGTTGAATTTTAAAAATTAAAAAAAATTGAATAGTAAGATCTCTAACTCCCTCATTCTCATTATTATTATCAGCTTGATAATACAAAATGTTTAAATACAGACATAGATTAGAATTACTCCATGCATTTTGCTTTACTGATTGCTCTTCTATTTTATTATTAACATTTTAAAAGATACATAACATTTCTTGGAATGTTTGTATAGATTTTCATCAATTGGATGTAACATATATGATTCAGCCAATCTCTTTTTATTGTTAACAGAACATCTATCTTTGATGACCAGTCCTTTTACATATTCTTTCTTTGGAACACATGTAAGAATTAAAGATTTTAAAATTTAAAAAAAAAAAAAACTAAAATAAAATTTAAAAAACATACATCAAAAAAATAAAATAAAGATGTTTATCTACTTTTAGTTTGTTTGTAAAAATTTAATAAGATTACCAACTCTCAATTATGTATGATAAAAATATTTTATTCCAGGTAATTTGACTTTTAATATTTTCTGTGATGATTTGGGATATGCAATAGTTCATGCTGCCAAATCTTGTTTGTCATTGTTATATAAATTTTTTGTGTAGAAATATTTTTATAGAAAAAACATAAATATTCACCCATATTTTTCGAGTTTTTTAATACATAGTTATTTAACTAAAAAGTATTTATTTAGCATTAATTTCTTGTGGAGAAAGAGTCAGTGCTTAATCGTATAAATGTCATTTATATTAATCTTTCCTTTTGTCTCTACATTTTACTTGCTGCTTTTATTAGAACTTTCACACTTTATCATTCTTCTTGAGTTATTTTTAATGATTTATGAATTTATTAACATAAAAATGAAGCATCAAAATTTATAAATACATTATTGAAATCCTATGTTTGATTTGCTTTTAGCAAAGCAGTTTAAAAAAAACCCACAAGCTAACATAAGAAAGGTCAAAATTGATGACCAAAATTTAAATAAATATTTGTTAGTTTCAAGAAAGTGGGCTCAAAAGCAGTGAATTCAATGTATATATTAAATACCTGCTATGCTCAGCTGCTGCAGAATACATGTTCCTCAAAGTTGAAGGAGATACAGTGTTTTCCCTTAAGGCACTTCCAAAGAGATAATGCCATAGGAAAAGTTGTGATAGAATTGATGTACATATAGTCTGGTGTGCAAGAAGATCTTTCAAAAAATTTGTCTTTCAGGAAAGACTTCCTAGAGGAGACATGACTAAGATTATAAAGAATGAATAATAATTTTCCAGTAAAATAAAGATAAATGTATGCCTGATGCCACATGAACAAAGCCATGAAAATGTGTAACAGAAAGATTAAGGGAAATGGAAATAGCAGTTTTGTAAAGCCAGAAGAGTGCAGCTACTTTTCTTTCGTAATCTGGTAACCAAACGGAGAAAAGAAAAGCAGAATCATATGCCGCATGTCTTTATTTCTATTTATCATCTATCTTTCTGTCCACAAATCCTTTTTTTTTTTTACTGAAATAATAATTGCAGAGAGAGGAAGGAAGAAAAAAAGCTCAAGAAAGAATAATGTACCTAAAAAATGAAAGTACTTCATTGATGATTATCATCTTTCATTCTTGTTAATATTTAGCCTTGCTGGACATCTTGACAAGTCATAAAATCCCATATCATATTGACTTGTTTAAAGAGTAGCTTTCACCCTCAAGTCTGTTATTCCTATAATGTATACAAGCATCAGGATTCCTATAATTGATTCATAATATCAAATCTCTTGACAATAAAATTTTAAATACTGAATTATTTGCTAACACTAAGTTGATTAGCTTAAGTGAAATAAAATGAAATTTTCTATTAGCTATCCCCCTACTTGCTAATAGACACATAAACGGAAGCTTACTAAGTTTTGCAGATAAATGGCAATGAAACATTACAAGCATAGAGTGGAAGACACCAATAATTTCCTTCCTTAAACAAAGTGCATGAAGTAAATAAAGTACTGATTTGATTATAATAAACATTTTAATAAAAATATTATTAATTTGCTTTAAATCAAAATGATAGAAAAAACTAATATTAAGGTAGCTTCAGTCAATGGTGGTCATGCTCTATATAGCATGGTATAGAAATTGAAATTGGAAATTATTCCTGTACTAATGGAACTTACAAAACATATATTTATTATGCAAATGAAAGTGTGGTGGATATTTCCTTTATCAATGTTGGTTTTGTTAAGAAACAGATACAATTAGATTTAAAGAAATTATCCCCATAGTATGCAATTTTTCTTGTTTAATTCTGAAAATCAATGAAGTGTTGGTATTTTCACACTTAATAAACTTTATATATATATATATATACACACACATATATGTATATACACACACACAGAGTTTAATTTCTTCTTGTAATGCTTGCAGAACTCAAAAACAAATGACATGAATCTTGTTGTGCTGACTAACTTACTCTAAGTTGCATTTCTGTTTTTCTTTTTAAAATATAGTCAATTACAAAGTGATTTTATTATACAGTTTTTGTCATTCCAGTTTTTTGGGAAAACTATAAAGATGTTTCCCAACAAAAGTAAGGTTCCCCTCTGCTATGGAAATATCATTCTTTATTCTTGATCTGTAGTTAGAGTAGGCAATTCTGATTCTTCTACTTTCTCTCTTTTGACATGTCTCCCAGGTTCTAGAGATAAAAAGGACTAGTTTTGCATTCAGTTCAGTTCAGTCGCTCATTCATGTCCGACTTTTTGCAACCCCATGAGTCACAGCACGCCAGGCTTCCCTGTTCATCACCAACTCCCGGAGTTCATTCAAACTCATGCCCATTGAGTCGGTGATGCCATCAAGCCATCTCATCCTCTGCTGTCCCCTTCTTCTCCTGCCCCCAATATCTCCCAGCGTCAGGGTTTTTTCAAATTAGTCAACTCTTCGCATGAGGTGGCCAAAGTATTGGAGTTTCAGCTTCAGCATCAGTCCTTCCAATGAACATCCTGGTTTTGCATTAGCATCCCAAAAGACATGAAATAATTTCTTACTGACGTATCCAGCTCATGTGAAACACTCTTATTTTCTTATATAAAGAGAGATAAAATGAAAACAACTGAATAATATACAATTTGATTTTAACATTGCGTTTTAGATGAATTTAACTGCAAACTTGTGGCTATTACAAATGAGGTTCTAGAGCTATTGTGCAGTATTCAAAACAGGGTTTGTAGCATGAGTCTCACAAATACACATTGTTTTATAGTCAGTGTGGCAGCTCACTATTCATCCATTATCTAATGAGGGAAAGGGAGAATGTGAATTGAATGGCTGATTGTAAATGTACATTGAGAGATTTTAATCTCTTACTAAATTTGGAAATCAATACATCTGTTTTTCATGAAGAATTTAGAAGGCAGCACATACTTACTTTTCGAATAATGTGTTATGTTTTATGGTGAGCAAGAAAAACATTCATAATTATTCTTATGAAACATAATAATAACAGAAACAACAAAAGATACTCTACCTCCTCTCTCAAATAAAAGTTTCAAACAATTAAGTACAAGAAGGACATAATGAGTATTCAGTTTAGAGAATTTGTTTAAGAATCTTATAGAAAACTAAGATTAGTCTCCTTTTAAAGGATTTTCTACATTCTTTTCTAAATTGTGTCAACAGTAGAAAAGGCAAGGTATATTTGGTAAGAATCTCATATCGAATGGTTGCAAATATTAACAAAATTTACTCTAACTACCTTAACATGTTTCAAGTATTGAATGCAATTCATTATTTGAATATATTTTTAACCACCTGCTATTTTTTTGTTTCTTATTCACTAAATTTTACTTAGGTTTAGACAAGTTGATAAAAAGTTCACAGCAGTGCCTTACTTCCTTGAAGGAAATTCACTTTATTCCTCCCACAGAGATCTCACTGGAGGTTCACCATTTACCTTTCTCAGGAATCTTAATGTTCTCAGCAGGGTCAGAATAATTGTTTCAGGTATTTATTGCTTTAATAAATCAATACTGTCCAAAAATAGCTGAACATGTATATAAGCTATGTCAGAACAGCATCATCCCATATTATAGAAAAACTATTTAACTATATTTTTCTATTGTTCTCAACTGACACATCCAAACCCAAATTTAAAAATTAGATTTAACATAAGTTTTATACATAAACTTGGCTTGAAATTGTCTGGCCTTATAAAAATATGTATCATATCTGTTAGGTCCATAAATCAAGATAAATTGAAAGGGGTCAAACAGGATATAGTAAGAGAGGCCAGAGACATTTTAGAAATCAGTGAACAAAAATGGACAGGAATGGGTGAATTTCATTCAGATGACCACTATATTTACTACTGTTGGCAAGAATCCCTTAGATAAAATGGAGTAGCCCACATAGTCAACAAAAAAGAGTCCAGAATGCAATTCAAATTTGAATGCAATTCAAAAATGACAGAATAATGTATGTTCATTTCCAAGGGAAATCATTCAATAACACAATAGTCCATGTATATGCCCCAAATACTATTGCAAAAGAAGCTGAAATTGGATGGTTCAATGAAGATCTAATAAAACCTTCTAGAGCTAACAACAACAACAACAACAAAAAGTAGTCAATTGAATAATAGAGGACTGAATGCAAAAGTAGGCAGTCAAGACATACCTGGAGTAACAAGCAACTTTGGCCTTGGAGTACAAAATGAAGCAGGGTAAATGCTAAAAGAGTTTTGCCAAGAGGATGGACTGGTCATAGCAAACACCCTCTTCCAACAACACATGAGATGACTCTACATATGGACATCACCAGATGGTTAATACCAAGATCAGATTGATTATATTATTTGCAGCCAAAGATGTAGAAGCTCTATACAATCAGCAAAAACAAGATTGGGAGCTGATTGTGGCTCAGATCATGAATTCCTTGTTGCAAAATTTAGACTTAATTTGAAGAAAGTAAGGAAAACCACTAAACCATTCAGGTAAGATTTAAACCCCTTATGACTCTACAATGGAAGTGACAAATAGATTCAAGGATTTAGATATGATAGACAAAATGCTTGAAAAACAATGGATAGAGGTTCATAATATTGTGCAAGAGGCAATGACCAAAACCACCCCAAGGAAAAGAAATGCAGAAAAGCAAAATGATTGTCTGATGAGGCCTTACAAATATCTATGAAAAGAAGAGAAGTGAAAGGCAAAGGAGAAAAAGAAAGATATATCCATCTGAATGCAGAGTTCCAAAAAATAGCAAGGCCTATTCTTGGAATAATAATAATAAGAAGAAAGCCTTCCTAAGTTAATGATGCAAATAAACAGAGGAAAACAGTAGAATAGGAACGAATAAAGATCTCTTCTAGAAAATTGGAGATACCAAAGGAACATTTCATACAAAGATGGACAAGATAAAGGACAGAAACAGTATGGACCAAACAGAAGCAGAACATATCAAGAAGAGATGGCAAAAAAACACAGAAGAATTATACAAAAATGATCTTAATGACCTGGAAAACCACAGTGGTGTGTTCACTCACTTAGAGCCAAACATCTAGGAGTGTGAAGTCAAGTAGACCTTAAAAAGCATCCCTACCAAAAAAGTTAGTGGAGGTAATGGAATTCCAGCTGAGCTATTTCAACTCCTAAAAGATGGGGCTGCCAAATGCTGCATTCAATATTCCAGCACATTTAGAAAACTCAGCAATGTCCACAGGACAGGAATGGTTCAGTTTCCATTCCAGTACCAAAGAAGGGCAATGCCAAAGAATGTTCAAACTACTGCACAATTGCAGTCATCTCACACAATAGCAAAGTAATGCTCAAAATTCTCCAAGCTAGCCTTCAAAACTGTGCGAACCAAGAATTCCCTGATATTCAAGTTGGATTTAGAAAAGGCAGATGAACCAGAGATCAAATTGCCAACATCCTTTGCATCATAGAAAAAGCAAGAGAATTCAAGAAAAAAAAAATCATCTACTTCTGCTTCATTGACTATGCTAAAGCCTTTGACTGTATGGATCACAACAAACTGGAAAATTCTTCAAGAGATGGGAATACCAGACCACTTTATCTGCCGGCTGCAAAACCTGTACCCAGATCAAGGAATTTAGAAACATGGTAATGATGACCTTGTATGTGAGACAGCAAAAGAGACACAGATATGTAGAGCAGACTTTTGGACTCTGAGGGAGAGGGAGGAGAGGGTGGGATGATTTGGGAGAATGGCATTGAAACATGTATACTATCATGTAAGAAATGAATCGCCAGTCTATGCTCGATTCAGGATACAGGATGCTTGGGGCTGGTGCACAGGGATGAACCAGAGAGATGATATGGGGTGGGAAGTGGGAGGGGGGTTCATGTTTGGGAACTCATGTACACTCGTGGTGGATTCATGTCAATATATGGCAAAACCAATACAGTATTGTAAAGTAAAATAAAGCAAAAATAAAAATTAAAAAAAAAGTTTACACAATTTTCCAGCTGCTATAGAATTTCATGTTATTCTATTTTGCCCAATTGTTAAGTGATTGGATACAAATAAACTAATCTAAAATTTACACATTTTTCACTATGAAATGGGAAAAGATATGCAAAATCTTCCATTGTATCAAAATACCTTTTATCTGTCAATTCTCTGTCAATTGATGCATTGATTCTCTATAATCTTTGTATTTCCTATATATAATATACATCTATATATATACATATGGTTTTATATAAATATATATTGAAATATTCCTTTCAAATAAAAAAAAGAAAACAAACAAAAAAAAGAAGCAACAGTTAGAACAGGACATGGAACAATGTACTGGTTCAAAAATGGAAAAGGAGTACATCAAGGCTATATATTGTCACCCTGCTTATTTAACTTACACACATAGTACATCATGTGAAATGCAGTACCTCTTAAGCACAAGCTGGAATCAAGATTGATGGGAAAATATCAAAGACCTCAGATATGCAGATGACAGCACACTTATGGCAGAAAACAAAGAGCCTATTGATGAAGGTGAAAGAGGAGCATGAAAAAGTTGGCTTAAAACTCAACATTCAAAAAAAGAAGATGGCATCTTTTCCCATCATTTTACAGCAAATAGATGGGGAAACAATGGAAACAGGGGCAGACTATTTTCTGGGGCTCCAAAATCACTGCAGATGGTGATTGCAGCCATGAAATTAAAAGACACTTTCTCCTTGGAAGAAAAGCTATGACAAACCTAGACAGCATATTAAAAAGCAGAGACATTACTTTGCCAACAAAGGTTTGTATAGTCAAAATTATGATTTTTTTCAGTAGTCATGTATGGATATGAGATTTGGACCAAAAAGTAGGCTGAGCACCCCAAAATTGATGTTTTTGAACAGTGGTGCTACTGAATACTCTTGAGCATCCACTGGACAGCAAAGAAATCAAACTAGTCAATCCTGAAGAAATCAATCCTGAATATTCATCAGAAGGACTGACGCTGAAGCTGAAGCTCCAGTACTTTGGCTACTTGATGAGAAGAGCTAACTCATTAGAAAACACCCTGATGCTCAGTAAGATTGAATACAGTAGGCGAAGCAGATGACAGAGGGCAAGATGGCTGTATGGCATCACCAACTCAATGCACATGAGTTTGAACAAGCCCGAGGAGATGGTGGACAGGGAAACCTGATGTGCTGCAGTCCATGGGTTGCAAGGAGTCAGACACAACTGAGAAACTGAACAACAACAACAACAACAATTTGCTATAAAGAAAATTTTAGGTTTTAAACAGATATGTAGTCTCGCTTTTTTTATTTTTGCTTTTGTTACTTGGGTTTAAATATCATTTCCAAAAAGTCATTGTCAAAATTCAATGTTAAGAAGACTTTTCTTTGCTTTCTTCTATAATTTTTACAGTTCCACATCACACATCTACAAATTTAATATACTTCAATGTTATTTTTGCATTGGTGTAATACATAATTTAGTTTCTTGCATGTAAATATACATTGGATATTTGGCAACTTTAGCAGTTATATATAAATTTTAAGTTTTTTCTGTAAATAAATTGAAATTTTGATAAGCATTGTATTGAATATATGGTACAGCACATACTAGTGAATATTTGAGTAATATGGACACTTCAACAGTGATTTTTCCAATCCATGAACACATGAAATCTTTTTTTAATGATATCTATTTATTTTTAATTGATTGATCATTGTTTTACAATATTTGGTGACTTCTGTTATATATCAACATGAAGTAACTGAAGGTGTACATATGTTCCCTCCCTCTTGAATCTCTTTCCCACCTCCTGCCCATTCCCTGCACTATAACCTCTAGTTTATTACAGACCCCCAGTTTGATTTCCATGAATCATGCAGCAAATTCCTATTGGCTATTTACATATGTTAGTGTAAATGCATCCATGCTATTCTCTTTATGTATGTCACTTTCTCCATCTTCTTCCACACCCTTGTCCATAAGTTTGTTCTATATGTCTGCATCTCAACTACTGCTCTGTGAACAGATTCATCAGTACCGTCCTTCTAGATTTCATATAAATGCATTAATATATAATATTTGGTTTCCTGACTTGCTTCACTCTGTATAATAGGTCTTATGTTCTTCCACCTCATTAGAACTGACTCAAATGCATTGCTTTTGTATTGCTGATACTATTCCATTGAATGTACATAGCATAGCTTCTTTATCTATTCATATGTCTGTCAATGGACATCTAGGTGGCTTCCAGGTCTGGGCTACTGTAAACAGTGCTGCAATGAACATTGGGGTACATGGGACTTTTTTAGTTTTGTTTTTATGAAGGGATATGCCTAGAAGTGATATTGCTGGGTCATATGGTGGTGGTTTAGTGAAAACCAAAGCAGAAAATGAAAGATATACCCATTTGAATGCAGAATTCCAAAGAATAGCAAGGAGTGATAAAGCCTTCCTCAGTGATCAGTGCAAAGAAATAAAGGAAAATAATAGATGGGAAAGACTAGAGATTTCTTCAAGAAAATTAGAGATACCAAGGGAACATTTCATGCAAAGCTGGGCTCAATAAAGGACAGAAATGGTATGGACCTAAAAGAAGCAGAAGATATTAAGAAGAGGTAGGCAAGAACACACAGAAGAACTGTACCCAAAAGATCTTCACAATGCAGATAATCATGACAGTGTGAACACTAACCTAGAACCAGACGCCCTCAAGTGTGAAGCCAAGTGAGCCTTAGGAAGCATCACTATGAACAAAGCTAGTGGAGGTGATGGAATTCCAACTGAGCTATTTCAGATCCTAAAAGCTGATGCTGTGAAAATGCTACACCCAATATGTCACAAATTTGGAAAACTCAGCAGTGGCCACTGTACTGGCAAAGGTCAGTTTCCATTCCAATCCCAAAAAAGGTAATGCCAAAGAATGCTCAAACAATTGCACTCATCTCACACGCTAGTAAAGAAATGCTCAAAATTCTCCAAGCCAGGCTTCAACAAAATGTGAACTGTGAACTTAAAGGTGTTTAGAAAAGGCAGAGGAACCAGAGATCAAATTGCCAACATCTGCTAGATCGTCGAAAAAGCAAGAGAGTTCCAGGAAAACATCTGCTTCTGTTTTGTTGACTATGCCAAAGCCTTTGACTGTGTGTCACAAAATACTCCGGGAAATTCTGAAAGAGATGGGAATACCAAACCACCTGACCTGCCTCTTGAGAAATCTGTATGCAGGTCAGGAAGCAACAGTTAGAACTGGACATGGAACAACACATGGGTTCCAAATCGGGAAAGGAGTTGTAAAGGCAGTATATTGTCACCCTGCTTATTTAACTTATAGGCAGAGTACATCGTGAGATACACTGGGCTGGATGAAGCACAAGCTGAAATCAGCATTGCCAGGAGAAATATCAAGAACCTTAAATATGCAGGTGACACCACTCTTATGGCAGAAAGCAAGGAAGAACTAAAGAGTCTCTTGATGAAAATGAAAGAACAGAGTGAAAATTTCACTTGAAACTCAACATTTAGAAAATGAAGATCATGGTATCTGGTCCCATCACTTCGTGGCAAATAGATGGGGAAACAATGGAAACAGTGACAGACTTTATTTTGGGGGGCTCCCAAATCACTGCAGATGGTGACTGCAGCCATGAAATTAAAAAATGCTTACTGCTTGGAAAAAACGTTATGACCAACCTAGACAGTACATTGAAAAAGCAGACATTAATTTGGCAACAAAGTTTAGCCTAGTGAAGGCTATGGTTTTTCCCGTAGTCATGTATGGCTGTGAGAGCTGGACTATCAAGGAAGCTGAGTGCTGAAAAATTGATGCTTTTGAACTGTGGTATTGGAGAAGACTCTTGAGAGTCCCTTGGACTTCAAGGAGATCAAACCAGTCCACCCTAAAGGAAATCAATACTGAATATTCATTGGAAGGACTGATGTTGAAGCTGAAACTCCAGCACATTGGCCACCTGATGTGAAGAACTGACTCATTTGAAAAGACCCTGATGCTGGGAAAAATTGAAGGCAGGAGGACAAGGGGATAACAGAGGAGGAGATAGCTGGATGACATCACCAACTCAATGGCCATGTGTTTAAGTAAACTCGGGGAGTTGGTGATGGACAGGGAGGACTGGTGTCCTACAGTCCATGGAGTTGCAAAGAGTTGGACATGAATGAGTGACTGAACTGAACTGATTGATGATGGTTTTATTCTTATTTTTTTAAAGAAATCTCCAAATTCATCCATAGTGACTGTGTCAATTTACATTCCCATGAGCAGTGTAGGAGGGTTCACAGTTTGTTATACAAATTGTGAATTTTTTTGTTCTAGTTTTCTGAAAAATGCCATTGGTAATTTGATAGGGATTGCATTGAGTCTGTAGATTGCTTTAATCCACATCCTCTGCAGCACTTAATATTTCTGCATTTTTTGATTATGGCCATTCTGTCTTGTGTGAGGTGATATCTCATCATAGTTTTGATTTTCATTTATCTAATAATGAATGATGCTGAGCATCTCTTCATGTGTTTATTAGCCATATGTATGTCTTCTTTGGAAAAACATGTGTTTAGATTTTTTCCCACTTTTTGATTGGGTTACTTGTTTTTCTGGTATTGAGTTGTATGTGTTGCTTGTATATTTTGGAAATTAATCCTTTATTAGTTGTTCCATTTGCTATTATTTTCTCCAGTTCTTTTTTTTTTTTTTTATTGTTTTTCATTGTGGTATCTTTCTTTTTTTTTTATTTATTTATTTATTTTTTTTTAAAATTTTTTAAATTTTAAAATCTTTAATTCTTACATGCATTCCCAAACATGAACCCCCTCCCACCTCCCTCCCCATAACATCTTTCTGGGTCATCCCCATGCACCAGCCCCAAGCATGCTGCATCCTGCGTCAGACATAGACTGGCGATTCAATTCACATGATAGTATACATGTTAGAATGTCATTCTCCCAAATCATCCCACCCTCTCCCTCTCCCTCTGAGTCCAAAAGTCCATTATACACATCTGTGTCTCTTTCCCTGTCTTGCATACAGGGTCGTCATTGCCATCTTCCTAAATTCCATATATATGTGTTAGTATACTGTATTGGTGTTTTTCTTTCTGGCTTACTTCACTCTGTATAATCGGCTCCAGTTTCATCCATCTCATCAGAACTGATTCAAATGAATTCTTTTTAACTGCTGAGTAATACTCCATTGTGTATATGTACCAAAGCTTTCTTATCCATTCATCTGCTGATGGACATCTAGGTTGTTTCCATGTCCTGGCTATTATAAACAGTGCTGCGATGAACATTGGGGTACATGTGTCTCTTTCAATTCTGGTTTCCTCGGTGTGTATGCCCAGAAGTGGGATTGCTGGGTCATAAGGTAGTTCTATTTGCAATTTTTAAGGAATCTCCACACTGTTCTCCATAGTGGCTGTACTAGTTTGCATTCCCACCAACAGTGTAGGAGGGTTCCCTTTTCTCCACACCCTCTCCAGCATTTATTGCTTGCAGATTTTTGGATGGCAGCCATTCTGACTGGTGTGAAGTGGTACCTCATTGTGGTTTTGATTTGCATTTCTCTAATAATGAGTGATGTTGAGCATCTTTTCATGTGTTTGTTAGCCATCCGTATGTCTTCTTTGGAGAAATGTCTATTTAGTTCTTTGGCCCATTTTTTGATTGGGTCGTTTATTTTTCTGGAGTTGAGCTGCAGAAGTTGCTTGTATATTTTTGAGATTAGTTGTTTGTCAGTTGCTTCATTTGCTATTATTTTCTCCCATTCAGAAGGCTGTCTTTTCACCTTGCTTATATTTTCCTTTGTTGTGCAGAAGCTTTTAATTTTAATTAGATCCCATTTGTTTATTTTTGCTTTTATTTCCAGCATTCTGGGAGGTGGATCATAGAGGATCCTGCTGTGATTTATGTCTGAGAGTGTTTTGCCTATGTTCTCCTCTAGGAGTTTTATAGTTTCTGATCTTACATTTAGATCTTTAATCCATTTTGAGTTTATTTTTGTGTGCGGTGTTAGAAAGTGATCTAGTTTCATTCTTTTACAAGTGGTTGACCAGTTTTCCCAGCACCACTCCAGTTCTGATGGCTGTCTTTTCACTCTGTTTATAGTTTCTTTTGCTGTGCAATGGCTTTTAAGCTTAATTGTATTCCACTTATTTATTTATTTTTAAAATTTCCATTCTTCTAGGAGGTGGGTCATAAAGGATCTTGCTATGATTTATGACATACTGTGTCCTGCCTATGTTTCCTTCTAAGGGCTTTTTAGTCTCTGGTCTTACATTTAGGTCTCTAATTCATTTCAAGTTTATCTTTTTGTATGGTCTTAGGAAGTGTTCTAATTTCATTTTTTCTTTTTTATTTTATTTTATTTTTTGCCCTTGGTTGTCCAGTTCTCTAAGCACCACTTATTGAAGAGACTATATTTTTCTCATTGTATATTCTTGTAACCTTTGTCAAAGACAAAGTGCCCATAAGTGTATGGATTTATCTCTGGGTTTTCTTTCTTGTTCCATTGATCTATACTTCTGTTTTGTGCCTTTTTGTGCCTGTACCATACTTCCTTGATGATTGTAGCTGTGTATCATAGTCTGAAATCAGGTAAGTTGATTCTTTCAGGTCCATTCTTTTGTCTCTAGATTGCTTTGGCTATTCGGGATTTTTTGTATTGTCATACAGATTGTGAATTTTTTGGTTCTAGTTCTCTGAAAAATGCCATTGGTAATTTAATAGGGATTGCATTGAATCTGTATATTGCTTTTGGTAGTACAGTCATTTTCATAATTCCTGATTCTTCCAGTCCAGGAGCATGGAATACACCTCAATCTTTTCAGGTCGTCTTTATTTCTTTCATCAGTGTCTTATAGTTTCCTGTATATAGTTCTTTTGCCTCCTTAAGTAGGTTTATTCCTAAACTTTTTGTTCTTTGAGCTGCAATAGTAAATAGGATTGATTCCTTTAAATCTCTCTCATTTTTCATTTTTAATATGTATGAATGCAGGTTATTTCTGTGTATTGATTTTGTATCCTGCAACTTTACTAAATTCACTGATTACTTCTAGTAATTTTCTGATAATTCCTTTAGGGGTTTCTATGTACAGTGTTATGTCATCTGAAAATAGTGAGAGTTTTACTTCTTCTTTTCCAACCTGGATTCCTTTTATTTCTTTCTCTTCTCTGATTGCCATAGCTATGACTTCCAAAACTATGCTGAGTAATAGTAATGAGAGTGGAAACCCTTCCCTGTTTCCTGATCTTAGAGGAAATGTTTTCAGTTTCTCACAGTTAAGAATAATGTTTGTTGCTGTTTTGTTGTATATGTCCTTTATTATGTTAAGGTAGATTCCTTCTGTGTCCATTCTTTGAAAAATATTTTATCATAAATAAGCGGTGAATTTTTTCAAAAGCTGTCTCTGCATCTATTGAAATTATTACATGGTTTTTACCTTTAAATTTGTAAATATGGTATATCACATGGATTTATTTGAGTATATTGAAGAATCCTTGCATGATGTATGATCTTTTTAATGTGTTATTGAATCCTGTTCGCTATAAATTTGTTGAGGATTTTTGAATCTATGTTCATCAGTGATATTGGCCTATAATTTTGTTTTCTGTATGTGATATATTTGTCTGGTTTTGTTGTCAGGGTGATTGAGTCCTTGTAGAATGAGTTTGGAAATATTCCTCCCCTGCAATTTTTCAGAAGAGTTTCAGAAGGATAGGGATTAGTTTTTCCCTAAATGTTTGATAAAATACAGCTGTGAAGCCATCTGGCTCTGGGCTTTTATTTTTTGGGAGATTGTCGATCACAGTTTCAATTTCAGTGTTTGTAATTTGCTTGTTGATAATTTCTATTTCATCCTGGTACAGTCTTGGGAGCTTGAACTTTTCTAAGAATCTACATTTGCTCCAGGTTGTCTATTTTATTAGTGTATAGTTGCTCGTAATAGTCTCTTAAGATCCTTTGTGTTTCTTCATTGTCTGTTGTAACCTATCCTTTTTCAACTCTAATTTTGTTAATTTGATTTTTCTCACTTTTATACTTGATGAATTTAGCTAAGGGTTTGTCTTTCTTTCTTGATCTTCTCAAATAACAAGCTTTTAGCTTTATTAATCTTTACTGTCATTTCCTTCATTTCTTTTTCATTTATTTATGCTCTTCATGATTTCTTTCTTCCACTGATTTTGGTTGTATGTGTTTTGTTATTGTTGTTGTTCTCCTTTTTCCAGAAGTGTTAGGTGCTGAGTTAGGTTGTCTATTCGATGTGTTTCTTGAGGTAGGATTGTATTGCTGTAAACTTTCCTCATAGAATTGATTTGCTGCATCCCATAGATTTTGGGTTGTCTTTTGTTGTCATTTATTTCTAGGAATTTTTTTTTATTTCCCTTCTTATTTCTTCACTAACCTCTTCATTATTTAGAAATGTATCATTTAATCTCCACATGTTTGTGTTTTTTGCAGTTTTTTTTTTTCTCCTGTAATTTATATCTAGTCTCATAGTGTTGTAGTCAGAGAAGGTTCTTCAGAGGACATCAATTTTCTTAAATTTACTGAGGCTTAATTTGTGGCCAAAGATGTGGTCTATCCTGGAGGATATTTCATGTACACTTGAGAAAAAATTGTATTCTTCTGCATTTGGATAGAAAGTTCAGAAGATATCATTTAGGTCTGTTTGGTCTAATGTTTCATTTAAATTTTGCTTCCCCTTACTGATTTTCTGTTTTGATGGTCTGACCATTGGTGTGAGTAGGGAGTTAAAGACCCCAACTATTCTTATGTTACTGTCAATTTCCCCTTTTATATCTGTTAGGGTTTGCCTTATGTTTTGAGGGGCTCCTATGTTGGGTGCATAAGTATTTACAATTCTTATGTCTTCTTCTTGGATTGATCCCTTGAATATATGTAATGCTCTTCTTTATCTCTTGTGATATTCTTTATTTTAATGTCCATTTTGTCTGAAATGAGAATTGCCATTCTGGCTTTGTTGTGATTTCCATTTGCATGGCGTATTTCACCATACATTGACTTTCAGTCTGTATGTGTCTCTAGGTCTGAAGTGAGTTTCTTTTAAACAGCATATATATGGGTCGTGTTTTTGTATCATTTAGCCAGTATGTATCTTTTGCTTGGAGCATTTAATCCATTTACATTTAAAGTAATTTTTGATATATATGTTCCTATTGGCATTTTCTTACTGGGTTTGATTTTGGGTTTCTCTTTCTTTTCTCTAGCGTTTACTACCTATACAAGACCCTTTAGCATTTGTTGTAAAGATGGTTTGTTCTTGCTGAATTCTCTTAACTTTTGTTTATCTTTGAAACTTTTGATTTCCCCATTAATTTGGAATGAAATCCTTGCTAGGTAGAGTAATCTTGGTTGTAGATTTTTTTTTCAAACAGTATTTTAAATATATCCTGTCAATCCCTTATGGCTTGAAGAATTCTGATGAATGATTCAGTGTTAATTGTATGGATTTTCCATGTATGTTACTTGTTGCTTTTCTTTTGCTGCTTTTGATATTCTTTCTTTGTGTTTAATATCTGTTATCCTGATTAGTATGTGTCTCAACATGTCTTTCCTTGGGTTTATCCTGTAAGGGACTCTGCATTTCTTGGACTTGATTGACTATTTTCTTTCCCATGTTGGGGAGTTTTCAACTATAGTCTCTTCAAAAATTTCCTTAGTGGCTTTCTTTTTCTGTTCTTCCTTTAGGACCCCTAACTTGATTATTGGTGTGTTTAATAGGTCCCAAGGGTCTCTGAAGGTATCCTTAATTTTTTCATTCTTATTCCTTTGTTCTGCTTTTTGAAGCTATTTCCACCTTTCTGTCTTCCAGCTCACTTTTCGATTCTTCTGCCTCAATTATTTTGCTGTTGTTTCCTTTCAAAGCATTTTTAGGTTCAGTAACTGTGTCATTGATCTCTGTTTGTTTATTCTTTATTTATTCTATGTATTTAGTAATTGTATTAATTGGATTAATTTTTTCTGGCATTTTCTCCTTTTTATTTTCAAGACTTCGTGACATCCTTACTATCATTATTTTGAATTCTTTTTCAGGTAGTTTGATTATTTCCTCTTCATTTATTTCAACTCATGTGTTTTTAACTTGTTCCTTCATTTGTGCTATACTTCTGTCTTTTCAGTTTTGTTTTGTTTTTTTTCCCCTACCTTACTCTGTATGAGTTCTCCTTTTCCCAGGCTTTAGGGTTGTATTCCTTCTTCCTTTTGGTTTTTGCCTTTGGATGGAAAGGTTTGCTCAGTTTGGGTTGACTCCTTGTTACAGGTTCTTGTGCTTGTGTTCTAGTGAGAGGAGGTGAGGTTTTGTTTGTTTGTTTGTTTTTTGTTTTTTGATGGGTGGAGCTGTTTGAGGTGGTATGCTTTGGAGTGTCTGTGGGACTCCTGTCTGTTGATGACTGCCTTGTGTTTTTGTCGTTTGTTGTTTGCATAAAGTGTCCTGCAGTAGATGCTGTCAGTAGGTGTGTGATATCAAGCTTTGTGTAAAGGTGTTTGCCTTTGTGGAAGTTCTCAGTAATTAATACCCCTGGGGTTAGGAGTTCTCTGGCTTTCTGGAATGTTGAATTCAATGCTCCCACCTCAATGGTTCAGGTACAATCCTTGGACAAGGGACTGGGAATACATAAGTTATTTGTTATGGGATTAAAGGGGGTTAAAGAGAACTTACCAAGACAAAAAGCAAAATATGAAATGAAATAAAAGATGGCACATATAGATGGTAAATACACGGTCAGACAGGTAATTACAAAAATAATGGGGCATAAACACACACTTACACACACACAGATATAACCAAAGTGTACCAAAGAAAAGAGAGTACAGGAGACTGATTTGATGAGAAAAGGAACACCAAAATGATATCAAATCAATATAATCTTGAGCTAACTAACACTCAATCTGAAAAACTGAGCTTGAGCAGTGTACCAACTGGGGAATGTAGCAAACAGAACACAACAATGTAACATACATGGTGAAAAAAGAAAGAGTGAAGAACAAAAACAGGAGATGAGAAAGAAAAAAGAAAAGGAAGGGATGGAAGAGAAAGCAAAAACAGGAAAATAAAAAATAAAAATGCAGAGACAGATAGATGTTTGTGAAAAAAGATTTATGTATATTTACATGAAAATGAAAGAGGAGAGTGAAAAAGTTGGCTTAAACTTCAACATTCAGAAAAGGAAGATCATGGCATCTGGTCCCATCACTTCATGGGAAATAGATAGGGAAACAGTGTCAGACTTTATTTTTTTGGGCTCCAAAATCACTGCAGTAGGTGATTGCAGCCATGAAATTAAAAGACACTTATTCCTTGGAAGGAAAGTTATGGCCAACCCAGATAGCATATTCAAAAGCAGAGACATTACTTTGCCAACAAAGGTATGTCTAGTCAAGGCTATGGTTTTTCCAGTGGTCATGTATGGATGTGAGATTTAGACTATAAAGAAAGCTTAGCGCTGAAGAATTGATGCTTTTGAAATGTGGTGTTGGAGAAGATTCTTGAGAGTCCCTTGGACTGCAAGGAGATCCAACCAGCCCATTCTGAAGGAGATCAGTCCTGGGTGTTTTATGGAAGGAATGATGCTAAAGCTGAAACTCCAGTACTTTGGCCACCTCATGCGAAGAGTTGACTCATTGGAAAACACTCTGATGCTGGGAGGGATTGGGGGCAGATGGACCAGGGGATGACGGAGGATGAGATGGCTGGATGGCATCACTGACTCGATGGAATTGAGTTTGAGTGAACTCCGAGAGTTGATGATGGACAGGGAGGCCTGGCGTGCTGCTATTCATGGGGTCACAGAGTCGGACACGACTGAGAGATTGAACTGAACTGAACTGAACTGAAGAATAGCTAGAGAAGGGAAAGAATGATAAGAAAACAGTCAAGCAGAACCAAGAGAAACTGAAACACACACACACACACGGAAGAAATAAATCTTAAAAAAAAAGAAAAGGAAAAAAGAAAAGAGGAAAATTCCACAGCACTGTAGATCCTCTCAGCCGTCGAGTCTGCTTCCATTGATGGGGTTGGATTAATGTCCTATGATGGTTTCCTACAAGGCATGGCTCATAGTTTCATTGAGTTAGACAAGGCTGTGGCCCATGTAATCAGTTTTATTAGTTTTCTATGATTGTGGTTTTCATTCTGTCTGCCCTCTGATGGATAAGGAGGAGAGACTTATGGAAGCTTCCTGTTGGGAGAGACTGACTGTGGAGGAAACTGGGTCTTGTTCTGATGAGCTGGCCATGCTCAATAAATATGTAATCCAATTTTCTATTGGTGGGCAGAGCTGTGTTCCCTCCCTGTTGTTTGACCTGAGGCAAAACTATGGTGGAGGTAATGAAGATAATGGCAGCTACCGTCAAAAGGACTTGTGCATGCATTGTCACACTCAGTGCCCCCAACCCTGCAACAGGCCACTGCTGACTCACGCCTCCACCAGAGATTCCTAGACACTCATGGGCAAGTCTGAATGAGTCTCTTGTGGGGTCACTGCTCCTGTCTCCTGAGTCTTGCTGCACACAAATTTTTGTTTGTGCCTTCAAAGAGTGTGTTTCCTCAGTCCTATATAAGTTCTGGTTGCTCTATGGTGAGGTTAATGGTGACCTCAGTGCTTATGTCATAGCTAGGTCAGCTACACCCAGAGCCCCTGCCCATGCAGCAGGCTACTGTTTACCCATGACTCCACAGGAGACACTCACTCAAAGGTTTGTCTGGCTCAGTCTCTGTGGGTTCTCCTGGTACACACAAGACTTTATTTGAGCCCTCCAAGCTTCTCTGGTGGGTATGGCGTTTGGTTCTAAAAGTGATTTAGCCCTTCCTATCGTCTTTCTAAGGCTTCTCCTTTGCCCTTGGATGTAAGGTATCTCTTTTTGATGGGATCCACCATTCCTCTGTTGACATCTTCAGCAATAAGTTGTAATTTTGGAGTTCTCATGGAAGAAGAGAACACGTCCTTCTACTCCTCCATCTTGGATAGTAAGATGGATAAATGAGATAGTAATAAGGACAAGGCCCAAGATGGATGAGTCATGATGGAGAGTTCTGACAAAACATGGTCCACTGGAGAAGGCAATTGCAAACCACTTCAATATTCTTACCTTGAGACCCCCATAAACAGTATGAAAAGGCAAAAAGAGAGGGCACTGAAAAATAAACTCCTCAGGTCAGCAGGTGCCCAATATGCTACTGGAGAACAGAAGAGAAACAACTCCAGAAAGAATGAAGATACAAAGCCAAAGCAAACAAACAAATAAACAAAAAACACAGTTTTGGATGTGACTGGTGACAGAAGTAAAGTCTGATGCTGTAAAGAACCATATGGCATAGGAACCTGGAATGTTAGGTCCATGGCAAGGTAAATTGAAAGTGCTCCAAAGGAGATGGTAAGAGTAAACATCAACATTTTAAGAATCATTGAACTCAAATGGATTGGGATGGGTGAAATAAACTCACATGACCATTATATCTATTACTGTGAGCAAGAACCCCTTAGAAAAAATGGAGTATACCTCATAGTCAACAAGAAACTTCAAAATTCAGCTTTTAGATATAATCTCAAAAATGACAGAATGATCTCTGTCCATTTCCAAGGCAAATCATTCAATATCATAGTGGTGGTGGTGGCAGTTTAGTCACTAAGTCGTGTCTGACTCTGCAACCCCATGGACTGTAGCCCGCCAGGCTCCTCTGTCCATGGGATTTTCCAGGCAAGAACACTGGAGTGGATTGCCATTTCCTTCTTCAGGGGATCTTTCTGACACAAGAATCAAACCAAGTCTTGTGCATTGCAGGCAGTTTCTTTACCAACTGTTCTATGAGGGAAGCTGTCACTATCACAGTAATCCAAGTTTATGTCCCAACCAGTAATGCTGAAAAAACTGCAGTTGAATGGTTCTATGAAGATCTACAAGACCTTCTAGAACTAACACCCGAAAAAGATGTCCTTTTCCTTATAGGGGACTGCAATGGAAAAGTAGGAAGTCAAGAGATACCTGGAGTATTAGGAAATTTTTGCCTTGGAGTACAAAATTAAGCACGACAAAGGCTAATAGAGTTTTCTCAAGAGAATGCTTTGGTCATAGCAAACACCTTCTTCCAACAACACAAGAGAAGACTCTACACATGGACATTACCAGATGATCAATACCAAAATCAGACTGACTATATTCTTTTTAGCCAAAGATGGAGAAGCTCTTTACACAAAGGAAAAACAAGATTTGGAGTTGATTGTGGCTCAGATAATGAATTCCTTACAGCAAAATTCAGATTTAAATAAAAGAAGCAGGGAAAACCACTAGACCATTCAGGTATGACCTAAATCAAATCCCTTATGATTATACAGGGTAAGTGACAAACATATTCAAGGGATTAGATCTGACAGAGTTCCTGAAAAACTATGGACAGAGATTTGTGATACTGTACAGGAGGCAGCAATCAAGACAATCCCAAAGGAAAATAAATGCAAAAAGGCAAAATGGCTTTCTGAGAAGGCATTACACATAGCTGAAAAAGGGAGAGAAGCTAAAGACAAAGGTGAAAAGGAAGGATATACCCATTTGAATGCAGAGTTACAATAAATAGCAGGGACAGATAAGAAAGCCTTCTTCCATGATAAATGCAAAGAAATAGAGGAAAACAATAGAATGGGAAACACTAGAGATCTCTTCAAGAAAATTAGAGATACAAAGGGAATATTTCATGCTAGGATGGGCACAAAAAAAAAGACAGAAGTTATGGTCCTAATAGAAGCAGAAGGTTTTAAGAAGAGGTGGCAAATATACACAGAAGAACTATACAAAAAAATCTTTTTTTTTTTTTTTATTTACTCCTATCAGCGTTTTTTATTTTTTTTTATTTTTTTTTTATTTTTAGTTTTTTATTTTTTAAATTTTAAAATCTTTAATTCTTACATGCATTCCCAAACATGAACTCCCCTCCCACCTCCCTCCCCATAACATCTTTCTGGGTCATCCCCATGCACCAGCCCCAAGCATGCTGCATCCTGCGTCAGACATAGACTGGCGATTCAATTCACATGATAGTATACATGTTAGAATGTCATTCTCCCAAATCATCCCACCCTCTCCCTCTCCCTCTGAGCCCAAAAGTCCGTTATACACATCTGTGTCTCTTTCCCTGTCTTGCATACAGGGTCGTCATTGCCATCTTCCTAAATTCCATATATATGTGTTAGTATACTGTATTGGTGTTTTTCTTTCTGGCTTACTTCACTCTGTATAATCGGCTCCAGTTTCATCCATCTCATCAGAACTGATTCAAATGAATTCTTTTTAACAGCTGAGTAATACTCCATTGTGTATATGTACCACAGCTTTCTTATCCATTCATCTGCTGATGGACATCTAGGTTGTTTCCATGTCCTGGCTATTATAAACAGTGCTGCGATGAACATTGGGGTACATGTGCCATGATGGTGTGATCACTCACCTGAAGCCAGACATCCTGGGATGCATTGTCAAGTGGGTCTTAGGAAGCATCACTATGAACAAAGCTAGTGTAGGTGATGGAATTCCAGTTGAGCTATTTCAAATCCTAAAAGATGATGTTGTTAAAGTACTGAACTCAATATGCCAGCAAATTTTGAAAACATGGCACTGCTTACAAGATTGGAAAAGATCAGTTTTTATTCTGATTCCAAAGAAAGGCAATGACAAAGAATTATCAAACTACTGAACAATTGCACTCATCTCACACACTTGCAAAGAAATGCTCAAAATTCTCAAGCCAGGCTTCAACAGGACGTGAACCGTGAACTGCCAGATGTTCAATTTGGATGTAAAAAAGGCAGAGGAGCCAGAGATCAAATTGCAAACCTCCGCTGGATCATCAAAAAAGCAAGAGAGTTCCAGAAAAGCTTCTACTTCTGCTTTATTGACTATGCCAAAGCCTTTGACTGTGTGGATTACAACAAACTGTGGAAAATTCTTAAACCTGGGAATACCAGGCCACCTCACCTGCTCCTGAGAAATCTGTATGCAGGTCAAGAAGCAATAATTAGAACTTCACAGGGAACAATAAAAACTGGTTCCAGATAGGGAAAGGAGTATTTCAATGTTTTATATTGTCCCCCTGCTTATTTAACTTATATGCAGAGTCAGTTCAGTTCAGTCACACAGTTGTGTCCGACTCTTTGGGATCCTATGAATCGCAGCACGCCAGGCCTCCCTGTCCATCACCAACTCCCGGAGTTCACTGAGACTCACACCCATTGAGTCAGTGATGCCATCCAGCCATCCAGCCATCTCATCCTCTGTCGTCCCATTCTCCTCCTGCCCCTAATCCCTCCCAGCATCAGAGTCTTTTCCAATGAGTCAACTCTTCGCAAGAGGTGGCCAAAGTACTGGAGTTTCACCTTTAGCATCATTCCTTCCAAAGAAATCCCAGGGCTGATCTCCTTCAGAATGGATTGGTTGGATCTCCTTGCAGTCCAAGGGACTCTCAAGAGTCTTCTCCAACACCACAGTTCAAAAGCATCAATTCTTCGGCGCTCAGCCTTCTTCACAGTCCAACTCTCACATCCATACATGACCACAGGAAAAACCATAGCCTTGACTAGACAGACCTTAGTCAACAAAGTAATGTCTGTGCTTTTGAATATGCTATCTAGGTTGGTCATAACTTTCCTTCCAAGGAGCAAGCGTCTTTTAATTTCATGGCTGTAGATCATGTGAAATATTGGAATCAGTGAAGCACAAAGCACAAGCTGGAATCAAGATTGCCCAGAGAAATGTGAATAACCTCAGATTTGTAGCTTTAACCACCCTTACGGCAGAGAATGAATAAGAACTGAAAAGCCTCTTAATTAAAGTGAAAAAGAAGAGTGAAAACTTTGGCTTAAAACTCACATTCAGAAAACCAAAATCATGGTATCTCATCCCATCATTTCATGGCAAATACGTAGAGAAAGTATGGAAACTGAGGAATTTTATTTTATTTTATTTTGGCTCCAAAATCACTCCAGATGGTGACTGCAGCCTTGATATTGAAAGATGCTTGCTCCTTGGAAGAAAATCTGTGACCAACCTAGACAGCATATTAAAAAGCAGAGACATTACTTTGCCAACAAAGGTCTGTCTAGTCAAAGCTATGATCTTTCCTGTGGTCATGTATGGATATGAGAGTTGGACTATTAAGAAAGCTGAGCACCACTGAGGAATTGATTCTTTTGAACTGTGGTGTTGGAGAAGACTCTTGAGAGTCCCTTGGACTGCAAGGAGATCAAACCAGTCAACCCTAAAGGAAATTAGTCCTGAACATTCTTTGGAAGGACTGTTGCTGAAGTTGAAACTCCAGTACTTTGGCCACTTGATGCTAAGGATTGACTCATTTTAAAAGACCGTGATGCTGGGAAATATTGAATGCAGGAGGAGAAGGGGATTACAGAAGATGAGATGGTTGGTTGGCATCACCGACTTGATAGATATGAATTTTTTTAAGCTCCTGGAGTTGGTGATGGACAGGGAAGCCTGGCGTGCTGCATTCTATGGGGTCACAATGAGTCAGACACGACTGAGTGACTGAATTGATGGTTTCCCAAGTGGGGGCACTTGTGCGTGTGTTCTGGTTGGTGGAGGTGTATCTCATCTCTCTGAAGGATAGCAGTGTCCAGTAATAGGTTTGGGGCTGTCAATTGTTTTACTATGACTTTGGACAGTCCTTTCAGCTTCAGTAGTGATAGACACATCTATTTCTGAAACTGCAACAAAGATGCTCTCTCAGCACATCATCATGGCTGCCAGCCCCTTATTTGTTGCTGGATCTTTGCCCAAGTTTCCACCCCCAGGTCCTGCCCTGCACTTCAGGTCGAAGTTTGCTAGGCAGGGGTTTGTGCAGCACTTTTCTCTGCTCCCTGACCCTGCCCTCTGCTTCATGGAGATTTGCGTGTGCTTCTCTCTGCACTCTGAACCTGCCCTCTGCTCTGGAGGCTTATGTGTGCTTCTCTTGTCACCCTGGGCCTTCCCTCTGCGCCATGGATGTTTATGTGCTCTTCTCTCAGCATCCTGGGCCCACTGTCTGCCTTGCAGGGCTGTGATTGCTTCTCTCATCACCCTGGGTCCTCCCTCTGTGCCGTGATGTTTCTGTGTGCTTCTCTCACCTACCCAGCCTGCCATCTGGTCAGGACCAAGGTCCATGAGCTGCTTATGCATTGGAGAAGGAAATGGCAACCCACTCCAGTGTTCTTTCCTGGAGAATCCCAGGGACGGGGGAGCCTGGTGGGCTGCCATCTATGGGGTCACAGAGTCGGACACGACTGAAGCGACTTAGCAGCAGCAGTAGCATAAGAGTTGTTCCATATCTTGATGAGTTTTTGATGTATTTGTGGGGAGGCTGGCAGTCTCCCCAGCTTACTCCTCTGCCATCTTCTTCCACTTGAAATCTTTTCATTTGTGTTCTCTTCAATTTATCTCATAAATATCTTGCAGTTTTAAATGCACAGGTTTACTGTATCCTGGGTTAAATTTATTATTATGTATTTTATCAATTTTGATGCTATAGTGAATAGGATTGTTTTCTTTATTTTTTCAGAATTTCTATTATTAATGTGTAGAAACGCTACTGAGTTTTGTATTTTGAATTTTTTAAAAGTCTGTTGATTTGTTATGTTAATGCTAATTTTTTAAATTGGCATATAGTTTCTTTAAATTGCTGTGTCAATTGCTTCTCTATAGCAAACTTAGTCATCCATATATATATAGTCCCTCTTTGGGGGAATTTCCTTCCCATTAGGTCAACTAGAGTTCCATGTAGTATACATTAGGTTCTCTTTATCTATTTTATACATAGTAGTGTGTATATGTCAATCACAATTTCCCATTTCATCCCACCACCCTACCTCCTTGGTATCCATATTTGTTCTATTCATTCATGTCTCTACTTCTCCTTTGCAAATAAGATCATCTTTCCATTTTATTTTCTAAAGTCCACATAGATGTGTTAATAGATAACATTTGTTTTTCTTTTTCTGATTTACTTCACTCTGTATGACAGTTTCTTGGTCTACATCTCTGCAAATTGCAGAGTTTCTTTCCATGGATGAGTAATATTATACTGTGTATATACACTACATCTTCTTTAGTCAATCCTCTGTTGAGATTTTAGGTTGCTTCCATGTCCTGGATTTGTAAATAGTACTTCAATGAACATTAGAGTGCATGTATATGTTCAAATTACGGTTATCTCTGAGTATGTGCCCAGGAGTGGGAATGCTGGGTGATATGGTAGTCTTATTCCTAATTTTTAAAGGAACCTCCATACTGTTTTCAGTAGTGGTTATATCAGTTTACCTTTCCAGCAATAGTGTGAGAGTGTTCCCTTTACTCCACACTCTCTCCAGCATTTATTGTTTGTAGATTTTTGATATATCTCTTCAATAAATGGTGCTGGATAAACTGGACAACTACATGTAAAAGAATAAAATTAGAACACTCTCCAACATCATATACAAAAATAAACTAAAAATGTATTGAAGATCTGAATCTAAGGCAAAACACTGTAAAACTCTTACAGGAAAACATAGGCAGAACAGTTTTTAACATAAGTTGAAGCAAGATACTCTATGGCCCACCTCCTAGAGTAATGAAAATAAAAACAAAAATAAATAAATGAGGCCTAATAAAAGCTTTAGTAACAGCAAAAGGAGCCATATTAAAGATGAAAAGACAGCTCTCAGTATTGGGGAAAAAAAATTGTAGATGAAGCAACTGACAAAGGATTAATTGCCAAACATACAAACAGCTCATGCAGCTCACTATCAAAAAGCCAACAAACAATCCGATCAAGAAATTGGCAGAAAACATAAATAGACATTTATACACAGAAAACATGCAGATGGCCAGCAAACACATAAAAGGATGTTCAATATCACTACAAGAAATGCAAATCAAACTAAGAGAAATGCAAATCAACTCAAAACTGCAATGAGCTATCCCCTTACACTGGTCTGTATATTGATTTTTGTATCTTGAAATGTTACTGAATTCATTAGTTGTAACTGCTATTTGATTGTGTCTTTACAATTTATTTATAATGTATAAATGGCATCTACAGACAGAGCATCTCTTTTTCCTTTATGACTTTGTTGCTTTTTATTTCTTTTTCTTGCCTGATTGCTGTGGTTAAGATTTGCTAAAACTATGTTGAAAAGGTGTGCTAAGACTGGAAATCACTTTCTTGTTTCTGACCTTAGAGGAAACTCTTTCAATTATTCATTATTATGATATTAGTTTTGGTCTTATCATATATGGCATTAGTTATGTTGAGATATGTTTCTTTTATCATCAATTTGTTTTAGAGTTTTGTCATAAAAGAATAGCACATTTTTTTCCAAATATTTTTTTTCTGTGTCTCTTGAGATAATCATGTAATTCTTATCTTTCACTTTGATAACGTATATCACAATTATTAATTTGCCTAGGAGAAGGCGACGGCATCCCATTCCAGCACGCTTGCCTGGAAAATCCCATGGACGGAGGAGCTTGGTTGGCTGCAGTCCACAGGGTCGTGAAGTGTCAGACACGACTGAGCAGCTTCACTTTCCCTTTTCACTTTCCTGCATTGGAGAAGGGAATGGCAACCCTCTCCAGTGTTCTTGCCTGGAGAATCCCAGGGACGGGGGAGCCTGGTGGGCTGCCGTCTGGGGGGTCGCACAGAGTCGGACACGACTGAAGTGACTTAGCGGCAGCATGTTAAACTATCTTTGTACCTCAAGGATAAATCCCATTTGATCATGGTATATGATAATGTAAATGTGATACTGAACTTAGTTTGCTTATATTTTTGTTGATAATTTTGCATTTATTCCTTAGCGGTATTAATCTACAGTTTTCTCTTCTTGTAAAGTCCTTGTTTAGCTTTAGTTTTGGTGTGATGCTGGTCTCTTAAAATGAGTTTGAATAGGTTCTCTCCTTTTTCATATTTTGGGACAGTTTGAGAAGGAGTAACTTTTTCAAATGTTTGGTAAAATTCACCAATGAAATCCTCTGTTCCTGGGCTTTTGCTTTGTTGGTAGGTTTTCAATTATGGATAGAATCTGTTCATCTGTTATTAATTTGTTCAAACTTTCTAATTCTTCCTGATTCAATCTTGGTTTGCTATATATTTGTAGGAATTTATCCATTTCTATGTTTATCTACTTTATTGATCTGCAATTGTGCCTAATAATTTCTTATGATTATTTTTCTGTTTTATGGATTATAGTGGCTCCTCTTTTGTTTCTGATTTTATTTTTATGAGTCTTCTTTTTGTCTCCTGGTTGCTCTAGCTGAGTGTTTCTCAATTGCATGTATCTTTTCCAAAACCAACTTTTGTTTTTGCTGATCTCTATTTTTTTTTTCTCTTCTCTATTTTGTGTAATTCTTCTCTGATCATTTTTATCTTCTTCCCTCTGAAAACTTTAGGCTTAACATGTTCTCTAGTTTTGTGAGATATAAAATTATTGTTTATCTGCAATATTTCTTTATTAATGTGGGCATTTATTATTAGACACATCCCTGTTCGGAAAGATTTTCTGCTTTCCAGAAGATTTAGTATGTTACTTTCTTTTTTTTCCAAGATATTTCTTGACTTTTTATTTTATCTATTCAGGATTTTTATTTTAATTTCCATGTACTTGTGTGTGTTTTTCTTTCTTCTGGTTATTGATTTATTATTCCTTAACTTCATGCTAAGAAAAGATACTTGGCATAATTTCTATTATTTTAAATCTGTTGAGGCTTGTTTTGTGACCTGTCATATTATCTATCTTAGAAAATATTTCATTCATGCCATAGCACAGGACATCTGTCATCACACATCCCTCAGGGATAAGATTGGATACTTCTCAGCAGTAATGGTGAACTGAAGAAAGGGCTCCATGGATGGTACAATACATTGGTTAAAGATTCAAACCAGGTAGAACTTCCAACCAAACTCCCTGATCAGACAGGGCCCCTGGTTGGGCTCTATGAATGGGCAGAACTACTGTTTAAAATCTCTGCTCAGTTGCCACCATAAGCAGCAATGTGGTCTGCCAATATCTGAGTACTAGTTTCTATAAGCCAGGCCACCTTATCATCTCTATATAATCCCCAGTGCTTAATTTCTGCAGATTCCCCAGTGATTTCCATGAGATTAGACCTAAATGAGCCATCTGAGTAATCCTCCAATACTGGTGAAACTGGATATCCACTTTGGGTTCTCTTTTTCCCATTGAGGAAACTGTAGGCCCAGGGAAACTTCTCATTGGAACACTGCACTGGACTAGGAGAAGGGCAATACAATTAAAACATAGCTGTTTCTCTTATTCTTCTAATACATCCTTCTTGATCTTTCTTGCTCATAGAGATGCTTCAACTTTGCCTTCAGATTTTGGATTTTTCTTAGTGGTGACTAGTTTATGAATAGTTTCTAATTTTTCTTGGTGAGGAAGACTGAAATTAGTATAAACCTATGTCACCATACTGATTTCATTCTCCTAATCTAGGCTTGTAAAACTGATTATAGTACAATTTGTTCATTTACCTATTCCTTCTAAATTTGGTTATTTCCTTTTTTTAAATTTATTTATTTTAATTGGAAGCTAATTACTTTACAATATTGTAGTGCTTTTTTCATGTGTTGACATGAATCAGCCATGAGTGTACATCTGTTTCACATATGATAATATACACGTTTCAATGCTATTCTCTCAAATCATCCCACCCTCGCCTTCTCACACAGAGACCAAAAGATTCTTCTATACATCTGTGTCTCTTTTACTGTCTCACATATAGGGTTATCATTACCATCTTTCTAAATTCCATATATATATATATGTAAGTATACTGTATTGATGTGTTGTTTTTTTTTTTTTTTTTTTCCTGGCTTACTTCACTCTGTATAATAGGCTCCAGTTTCATCCACCTCATTAGAACTGATTCACATTTATTCTTTATAATGGCTGAGTAATATTCTGTTGTGTATATGTACCACACTTTTTTATCCATTTGTGTGCTGATGGACATTAGGTTGCTTCCATGTCCTGGCTATTATATAAGATGGCTTTGTTATTAAGAATCATGATATTATAGATATCCTTGTATATCTGCTCTGGTGCAAATGTGCAAGATTTTCTCTAAGGTAAAAATTTTGAAGTGAAATTTCTGAAATGTGGTTCATCAATTTAATATAATAGCACTGGATTGTTTTCTAAAGTGGTTATACCAATTTACATTTCAAACAGCAATGTATAAGCATTCCCTAGATACACATTTTCCCCAACTCTTTATATTCTCCAGCAATTTAATTTTTGGCAATATATAGTGAAAGTGACATAATTTTATTGATTTTTGTTAATGAATAGTAGTTTTGAGCATCCCTTTTTATTTGCATTCCACAAACATGCTTTTTCTTTGAGTAATGGCTGTTGTCAATTGCATTGTTACTTATCTTTTCATATTAATTTATAGAAGTGCTTTATTTTTTGATTATATGTATTTCAAAAATTGACTTCAAGTTTATAGTTTGACTTTTCTTTTTTCTCGTGGTATTTGTTGATGAGCAGAACTTTAAAATTTTAATGTAGCCAAATTAATGAATCTTTTAAGTTAGCATTCTATATTTGTTTTTTAAATAATATCTTCTATTACAGAAATAATTTTAAAAAGAGATTTAAAATAATCTCTTCCACTACATTACAGTCAGTATATTCTTCTACAGTATCTCTAAAGTTTTAAATTTTCCTTATAGAATTTGGGCATATTTTCTACCAGGGGTTAATTTTTTAATTATGCAAATACTTATTCATTTTTTCCTATAGATAAGAGAATTTTCATCAATGTATTGTAAACCTCATCCTTTCCCAAATGGTCTGCAATACCACTTGCATTGTCTATTCAAACACACTTATGTCTTTTTTGTATTGTGAAGTCTTATCAACATGTTAATTTTTCTGTCACTAACACTGATACCCACTATTTATTCATTTAGCTATGTAGTGAAATTTGATACCTAGTAAGGAAAGTTTCTTTCTTCTTTCCCACTGATCTCTACATTTTCAAATTAGTGGTAAATTCAGATTTTTATTTTTAAAAACATGATTTTGATTGGAATTTCAATTAAACTACATAACTACATAGTAAAATCAAGAACTTTGATAATTTCAATGTAGGACTATGGCATCTTTCTTCATTTATTTGATCTTATTTGTAACTTTTAGTAATTATCAATGTATTTTTTAGAATTTAATCCTATGTGCTTTATTGTTTTGGTAACATGACAATTGATACAATTAGAGATCAACTATATCTATGTTTTTATTTTGTTCTATCTCTGAGTCATGTCTGACTCTTTGCAATCCCATGGACTATAGCAAGCTAAACTTCCCTGTCTGTCACTGTCTTCTGGAATTTGCTCAAATTTATGTCCATTGAGTTAAGGATGCTATATAATCATCTCATCCTCATCCTGCCACCTCCTTCTCTTTTTTGCCTTCAATCTCTCCCATCAAATTTTTACTTTTGCTTTCAATTTATTGAGATTTATTTTAATTTTTATCTTGTTTCTTCTCTTTTTCTTTTATTTGTTAGCATATTTTAAAATCATGAGTGGATGTTAAATTTTACCTAATTTTTATTTTCATCTATTGGAATCAGGGCTTCCCAGGTGGTGCTTGTAGTGAAGAAACTACTTGTCAATTCAGAAGACATAAGAAATGTGTGTTCAATCCCTGGGTTGAGAAGATCCTCTGGAGGAGGGCATGGCAACCCACTCTGGTATTCTTGCCTGGAGAATTCCATGGACAGAGGAGCCTGGGGAACTAAAGTACATAGGATCACAAGAGTTGGACATAGCTGAAGTGACTTACCATGCATGCATTGGGATAATATTACACTTCATTTGTCTTTGCCCCATTTATATTTTAATGTTATTAAAATATAATATTAATCACATTTATAATTTTTTCTAGTGTTTTGTTATCTGTGTTCCTGAAATAAATGCAATTTGGCTATTGTCTTTGTAGCCATTGCCAGTCAACTGTGGTAGTCATTAGTGCTAATTGTTGGTAGTTGTGTTTTCCCTCCTTCCTGCCCAGACCTAGATATACCAAAAGCACTGTGAATGCAGAGCATGTATGCCATTTCTGAGCTGTAATATTTAATTGAAAGTTGGATTGTTCAGAGTTATCTACCTCCTAAGTTAATGTTGACATGAAGCTTGTGAGCTCCTTGGTCACTTAGTGATTTCTTAAACAGAAGTCTTTTGACAACAAACAGCGTCTATATATATATTAAACATTTGTAATTTACAAAGTTCTTGTACCACAGCATGACTTGGCCTATTCTGACTGATCCAATGAGTTGGTATTTATCAATATTCATAAATAAGACTCACCGATAATTTTCATTCTCAACCTGTCCTTTTCTAGTTTCAGACAAGTTTATACTGATGTCAAAGAATAACTCATGTCAAAAAATAATTTTTTTCCTTCAAGTCTCTGGATGAATTTGATCTGATTAGAACAAAATTTTAAGTTTGCTAAAATTTGTGCACAAAATTGATTTTTTTTTTAATTTGTGGAAAGATTTTAACGAGCATATGTGTTGAAGTCTATTTCTACTTTTCATAAATTCTTTTAAGATTAAAATGCTAGTATCCCACATATAGCTTCATAAAATGCTAGTATCCCACATATGGCTTCATATGTGTCACTCAGTTATGTCCGATCCTTTGTGACCCCATGGACTATATAGCCCACCAGGCTCCTCTGTCCATGGAATTCTCCAGGCAAGAATACCAGAGTGGGTTGCCATTTCCATTTCCAGGGGGTCTTCCCGACCTAGGGATTGAACATGGGTCTCCTGCATTGCAGGGAAACTCTTTACAGGCTGAACTACAGGAAAGACTCACAGGTGGCTCAGTGGTAAAGAACTCATGTGCCAAGCAGGAGACAAGGGTTCAGTCCCTGGATTGGTAAGATATGCTGGAAAAGTAGATAGAAAACCACTCCAGTAGTATTGCCTAGGAAATCCCATGGACAGAGGAGCCTGGAAGGCTACAGTCCACAGGATTGCGAAGAGGTGGGCATGACTTGGTAACTAAAAGCAACAACATCCCGCATATAGAAGAGAAATAGAGAAATGATTTGAGACTAGAGTTTAAAAGAATATAGAATTTATGTATGCTGAGAAGTGATAGTGTTCTTTGGGATGCACAGTGAGATGGAGGGTCTTCCCTTTTCTTCTATGACTTCACCTCAGGAAAATTCATGACCTTACACAAAATAGTTGGCATCTGTGAAATCCAACACTTCAGCTCAGAGTCTTGTGAAAGATTTCTATCCCTAAGCAAAGAACAAGAATGCCAACACAGGACCTGGAATGAGCAGTCAGTCTGATCCCACTGTGTATTCATTCCAGTGGCAACCAATGTGTACCCATGCTTCAGGATCGGGGGTATTTCCTGAGATAAAAAGTTCTTATGCTCTATAGGATTCTATAAACTTGGCAATATTTATAAAAATTGTTAATTATGATAGAAATACAATTGCCCACAGTTTGGTTGGGTATTAGAAACAAAAGTTATTTAAATAAATAAATGTGATTATATATATATATATATTACTTTTTAATCACTGCAGCTAAATTCAGGTTTTCGTTTTAATAGGAATGATAGTCAAACTTCTGGAAAACTGCTTCTCAACTTTGTACTTGAATATTTACATAAATCAAATTTTAGAAGAAAAGAACACACACCTGACTTCATGTTACCTGAGAGGTTTGTAGCATATTTTGATATCAGTATGGAATATGAATTCCAAGATACAAAAACTTCATGAATATCCAGGCATAGATGGGTAAAGCCCTTCAGAAGAAATCCCTGGCCATTTCCACAATATACATTCTAAGGTGAAACACCAACTCATAGAGGGGGAAACCTGGTTCCCAAGAGCATATAAGGAGGAGAGATGAGGATGTCTGAAAGTACATAAGCATTAGATCCCTTTAAAGGAAACTTTGATCAAATGAAAGCAGGAGATGTGATGAATCTGCAAATAAATACTTTCTCAGATAACTACCCCCTAAATGGATTACTTAGAGATACAGATTTCATGCAGCCTCTTGAAAGATGTCCAGCCAGACTGAAAAATGTTATATGCTTCTTATGAAACAGAGGCAAGTTCAGTAATAAACTCTATATTTGATCTTCCTCCTTATCTTGTTTCACTTACCTCTTTCTTCATGTGCACTTCCTGTGATTTCCCTCTACCACTTAACTTGTTAGCTCATAAATTATTTCCAAGACCCTGCTTCTAGGCAAATTTGGAGGAGACATCTTTCAACATTATAACTGCTTTTGTATAAAGAAAAATGGATAAATATACATAAAACATAGGAGAATGTGTGAATGTGTGGGTATAGCCCTTTATTTCCAGATAGTGTTTAAGAAAAAGCAATAATGCTTACTGAACTAATTTTTAATAGTTGCCTTCTAGAAATTATGTAAAATAAATCTGTAAAAGATGGTATGCATTAAAATATATTTAGTTTAACTTGTTTGTTGAAAAGTGCATTGTTATGATAAAGGCAAAGATATTTTTCTCTATTTTAACACCTTATGAAACCTGGTATAAGTCACTGATAATGTCTGGGAAGCTCAGTTCAGTCGCTCAGTTGTGTTCGACTCTTTCAACCCCAGGGACCGCAGCACACCAAGTCCATTGCCAATTCCTGGAGTTTACCCAAAGTCATGTCCATTGAGTATGTGATGCCATCCAGCCATCTCATCCACTGTCATCCACTTCTCCTCCTGCCTTCAATCTTTCCCAGCATCCGGGTCTTTTCAAATGAGTCAGTTCTTCACATCAGGTGGTCAAATATTGGAGATTCAGCTTCAACATCAATCCTTCCAATGAATATTCAGGACTGATTTCCTTTAGGATGGACTGGTTGGATCTCCTTGCAGTCCAAGGGACTCTCAAGAGTCTTCTCCAACACCACAGTTCAAAAGCATCAATTCTTTGGCGCTCAGCTTTCTTTAGAGTCCAAATCTCACATCCATACATGGCTACTGGAAAAAAAAAAAAACATAGCTTTGACTAGGTGAAACTTTTTGGCAAAGTAATGTATCTGCTTTTTAATATGCTATCTAGGTTGGTCAAAACTTTTCTTTCAACGAGTAAGCATGGCTTAAATTTCATGGCTGCAGTCACCATCTGCAGTGATTTTGGAGCCCCCAAAAGTAAAGTCTGTAACTGTTTCCATTGTTTCCCCACCTATTTGCCATGAAGTGATGGGACCAGATGCCACTTTCATGAAGAGGCTCTTTAGTTCTTTGCTTTCTGCCATAAGGGTGGTGTCATTTGCATGTGTAAGGTTCTTGATATTTCTCCTGACAATCTTGATTCCAGCTTGTGCTTCATCCAGCCCAGCGTATCTCATGATGTACTCTGCATATAAGTTAAATAAGCAAGATGACAATATACAGCCTTGACATATTACTGTCTCTATTTGGAAACAGTCTGGTTTTCCATGCCCAATACTAACTGTTACTCCTGACCTGCATACCTATTTCTCAGGAGGCAGGAAAGGCCGTCTGGTACTCCCATCTCTTGAAGATTTTCCATAGTTTGTTGTGATCCACACAGTGAAAGTCTTTGACATAGTCAATAAAGCAGAAATAGATGTTTTTCTGAAATTTGCTTTTTTCTGTAATCCAACAGATGTTGGCAATTTGATCTCTCATTCCTCTGCCTTTTCTGAAAACAGCTTGATCATCTGGAAGTTCATGGTTCATGTATGTTGAAGACTAACTTGGAGAATTTTTCTTAGTGACCCCATGGACTGGAGCCTACCAGGCTCCTCCATCTATGGGATTTTCCAGGCAAGAGTACTGGAGTTGGGTGCCATTGCCTTCTCCTACTAGCTTGTGAGGTGAGTGCAATTGTGTGGTAGTTTGAGCATTCTTTGTCATCGCCTTTCTTTGGGAATGGAATGAAAACTAACCTTTCCTGTCCTGTGGCCACTGGTGAGTTTTCCAAATTTTCTGTAGGGGAATATCCTATCATAAAACAGAACATTGAAGACTGAGGGCTTATTCTAGCAGTTGCAATGTAAATGATGAAAATAGGATACTTTTAAATAATTCAATTGTCTTAAATATCATCAATTTTATTTATTTTTTCACTAACTCTAAATGGTCTTTAAAAAATATTTTTCTTTAAACTCGTTTTCAAACCCAATGCAGTTATGTTGATAGATATTGTTGATATAGAAAAAATGGGTCTATATTTCTACTGTGACTCTAGCTCCTGATATGCACACACATTTTTTTTTAATTAAAGAGCATATTTATGTGCCAAGACATTTTATATTAAGGCTAGGAAACTATAAATTTATCACAAAAGTTTAGTAATATCTTCAAATATGGAATAAAAAGAATAAACATGTTTTATTTTGGTCCTACATTTTTGCATATTTATTTTATATTATAGTTGATTTACAATGTAGATTAGTTTCAGGTTCATAGCAGAGTAATTCAGTTATATGTGTATATTCTTTTTCAGATTCTTGGCATGTACGTTATTACAGAGTATTGAGTAGAGTTCTCCATGTTATACAGAAGGTCTTGTAGATTTTTTTTTCTATATAGTACTATGTATATGTTAATCTCAACCTCCTTTTATGTCCCTCCCCCCACCTCTCCTATTTGGTAAACATTAATTTGTTTTCTAAGTTTGTGAGTCTGTCTTTTTTTTAAATAAGTTCATTTGTACCATTTACAAAGATTCCCACACAAATGATATCATCTGATATTTGTCCTTGTCTGACTTACTTCACATAGTATGATAATCACTAGGCTTATCCATGTTGCTGCACATATCATTATTTCACTCATTTTATGCCTGAGTAATATCCCATTATATATATTATCACATCTTCTTTATCTATTCATCTGTCAGTGAACATTTAGGTTGCTTCCTTGTTTTGTGTATCAGTTGCTCAGTTGTGTCTAACCCTTTGCAACCCTATAGACTGTAGCCCACCAGGTTGCTCCATCCATGGAGATTCTCTAGGCAAGAATAATGTAGTGGGTTCCCAAGCCCTCCTCCAGGGATTCTTCCTGACCCAGGGATCAAACCTACATCTCTTAGGTCTACTGCACTGGCAGGCAGGTTCTTTACTGCTAGTGCCACCTAGGAAGCCCTCCTTGTTTTGGCTATTGTAAATAAATAGTGCTGCAATGAGCACTAGGGTGCACGTCTCTTTTCAAATTATGGTTTTCTCGGGATATGTACCCTAAACTCTGACTGATGAATCATATGGTAATTGTATTTTTAGCTTTGTAAGGAATCTCTAAACTGTTTTCCATAGTGGCTGTACCAATTTACATTCCCACAAATATTGTAAGAAAGTGACCATTTACTCACACCTTCTCCAGCATTTATTGTTTTAAAACTTTGATGATGTCATTTCTTACTGGTGTGAGGTAAGTAAAAAGCTCTTTGCAGCTTTGATTTGCATTTCTCTAATATTTAGCAACGTTGAACATCTTATTATCTGCTTTTTTTTGACATTTGTATATCTTCTTTGGAAAATTGTCTAGATATGCTCATTATTTTGATTGCAGTTTGTCTTTTTCTTGATATATAGCTGAATGAGCTGTTTGTATATTTTAGAGATTAACCCCTTGTTGGTCATATTATTTGAAAATATCTTCTCCCATTCCCTGGTTTGTCTTTTTGTTTTGTTATGATTCCTTTTGCTGTGCAAATGTTTTTAAATATAATTTGGTCTTATTTATTTATTTGTATTAATATTTTCATTACTCCAGGAGATAGATCCAAAAAGATATTGTGACCACTTCTCTCAGAGTGTTCTGGCTATAACTTCCTCTAAGAGTTTTATACTGTCCAGTCTTACATTTAGGTTTATAATCCATTTTGAGATTTTTTTGTGTGTCTGATATGAGAGTGTTCTAATTTCATTTTTTTTTTACACCTTGTTGCCCCGTTTTTGCACTACCACTTTCTCTATTGTATATTCTTATTTATTTTTTTGTAGATTAATTGGCCATAAGTATGTGTGTTTTTTTTCTGGGTTTTCTCTCCTGTTTTATTGATTTATGTCTGTCTTTGTGCCAGTATATATATATATATATATATATATATATATATATATATATATTTATTTATTTATTACTGTAGATTTATAGTAGAGTCTGAAATCAGAGAGCTAATTCCTCCAATTTCATTTCTCTTTTTCAAGGTTGCTTTGACTATTTGGAGTCATTTGTTTTTCCATACTAAATTTTAAGACTTTGTTTTAGATCTCCAAAAAACGCCTTTGGTAATTTGATAGATATTGCATTGATTCTGTAGACTTCCTTGGGTAGTACAATAATTTTGAAAATATTGATTATTCCAATCCAAAACATGGTATAATTTTTATCTGTTGATACCATCTTTGATTTCTTTCATTAGCTTCTTACGGGTTTCAGAGTACAGGTTTTTAAACTCCTTAGATCCTAGGTATTTTATTCCTTTTGATGGAAAATAGGGTATTTTCCTTAAAGTATCTTTCTGAGAAAGTGTATTTTTCATTTCAGTGTGTATTGTTCAACTCTTGTATGTTTGTTCTTTATATCTTCTTGCTCTTTATTAAACACTTCTTATATCTTCTTGGTCTGTGCCTCAATTCTTTTTCAAAAAATCTCATATAATCTTTACTGTCATTAGTCTGAAATCTTTTTCACGTTGATTTCATGCCTCCACTTGGTTGTTTTTCTGAGGTTTTATCTTATGCTTTCATCTGGAACATATTCTTCTGCCATCTCATTTTGTCTGACTCTGCATTTGCTAAGGCTGCAGGATTGTAGTTCCTCTTGTTTCTAGTGATTTTTCACCTTGGTGGGTGAGCATGGTCTAAGGAACTTGTGTAGGCTTCTTGGTGGGAAGAACTGTGCCTGCCCACTGGTGGTTGGAGATGGATCTTGTACCTCTGGTGGGCAAGGCTGTATCAATGTGTGTGTTTTGAGGTAGCAGAGGGCTCAGGCAGACTTTAAGCAGTCTGTCTGATGATGGTGGGCTGCTTTACAACCCTGTTTGTTCTTTTGCCTGAGGCATACAAGCACTGGAACCTGCTGTTCCAGCACTGGAACCTTCAAGCTGTTGGGTGGGGCCTGGTTTAATATCAAAATGGTAGCCTCCAGGAGAACTCATGCCAATGAGTACTCCCTGGTGCCTCTGTTGCCAGTATTCTTTTCCCCACAGTGAGTTATAGCCTCTCCCCACCTTCCCAGGAGACCCTTTAAGGAAAGAAAGTAGGTCTGGCCCATGCTCCTATGGAATCACTGTTTTTCCCCTGGGTCCTGATGTACACAAAGGCTCCCTCCAAGAGTGAAGTTTCTGTTTCCTCCAGTACTATGGATTTCTTGTGATGAAACCCCATTAGGCTTCAAAACCAAATGCTCTCAGGGTTCCTCATGATGTCAGAACCTGATGTGGGGCTCAGAACTCTCACCTCTATGATATAATCATTTTCCAGTTGGTGGCTCAGCCACCAGAGGATATGGGGTTTGATTGTATTTTGAATGTGCCCCTCCTACAGTGTTATTTTGATTTTTTATTTGTCCTTGGAGGTAAATATATATTTATATGTTCCAGTCCTTTATATATATATATATATATATATATATATATATATATATATATATATATATATTCATGCAATTTAGTTGTAATTTGGATGTTTTCATGAAAGGATATGAGTTCAAGTCCTTTTATTCTGCCATCTTGTGTCCTGCTCCAATATGGTCCTATACTTTTAAATTTAATCTTAAGAGTGGTGTACAAAGAAATAAACAGCTATGCATTATAATAGTTTTATTTCAAAAGTCATTACTTCTAAGGAACATGTGTTCTTTAACTTTTGTTTAAAGATAATGTTTCTGCTGCTAACAGAAGATTTCAATAGTATTCGAGTTTTATGAAAAAAAAATGTAAGGACAGAAGAGATATTATTTTGCTAATTTCATTTAAACTTTTCAGAAAAGCCTTGCACATCATCCTGATTCCTCTAAGTACAATAAACTTCCAATAAATATTATAACCACAGTTGTCATTCATCATATTCAATATAATCCTTCTTGTGATGTAAATATCTTTACAACATTCAAAGGAACTTTACAGCATTCAATGAAATCCTCATTGACAAATTTCAGTAGTAAATCACATTTCATTTTCTTTGAACTTGAGAGCTTGCAGTTTAGTTTCATGCATGTTACATCATTGGATAAGAAATTTTCTTTTTTTAGGAAACCAAGATTTTCCTCTCTTTCTCTCTCACCCATTCTCGTCTTTCCTCTCCCTGAAACAAATTTTTATATGCAAAGACTGTGCCTCAGAATCTTACAAAGTGGTAAGGGAGGAACCAGGATACATAAGGAGTTATTTTTTTTTTTCCCCAAAAGTCTGGAAATTATGAAGATTATTTTTTCAATATACATCTATCTAGGATCAGTATCATGTTTGTTTGTTTGTTTGTTTTTAAGCCTTAATCTTTTTAAGGTACACATTCATATATAGCTGCAGTGGCTGATGGCTTGATGTCTACAATATCTCTTATTTACTAATATGATAGGAAACATCTTTCCTTCACAGAACGAATGAGAATATGGTACCACTTAACAAATTTGTTGATCTCTTTTAATTGAAATCCATTAGCTTATGGAGTTAATTCTTTCTTAAAGCATCTGTAAGTTAGAAAAAGGATGATGATTTCATTTATGGAGAGAAACACACAATTCTGTTTCCAGAAAACGCTCTAAAAAATTAATGCATTTATCTAAAATGGCAACCAGCACTCTATGATATTCTATTGACTTTTTCACAGGGTTTGTTATATTTGAGAATTTCTTTTCTCCTACTGAACTTCTCAGTTTCCTACTACTCTAGATCTTCTGTGACAGAAACCTATCTGAGTTCATATATGAGCTTGATACATACAAATTACCATGACTAAGTCAACCTTGTCAGCAAGTTAGTCTAAAAAGCAAGCAAACAAAAAAATTTTGCTTATATTAATCCCTTGTTCAAAAACAGCTGATGGTTTCTTATGGAGAAACCTTTCCTATAAGTCAAACTACACTCTTGGTGTCCAAGATCCCCTACAATTAATCTTCAACTAATTTTCCAAGTCTTACCCCATCAAATTTCATTAAACCCTCTGGTCATCCTGATTTCTCAAAAAAATATACATATCAGATCATAATTTGGGGACATTGTTATATATATAGTAAACTAAAATTTTCTAATATTTTTCATAGAGTACCTTTTTCTTTAAAATTACATTTACTGTTACTTCTAGTCTTAAGTCAGTACAAGCCAAAAATATTCAAACTATAAGTCATCCTCATGGATTTGCTCAGTTTTATAAATAACTGTTAAGCAAATAATTTAAGTCATAAAACAAATGTTATAAAGCCAGTAGAAAGTGAAATGTGGAAGAATATTAAATAACCACAAAAGACATATATAAAATAAATTGATAGTAACAAAGAGCAAGTTTTCAATTATGATATACTGCATAATTCTATATTTGTATAAAGTATTCATAAATGTAGTTGTCTTTAATAAAGTTATAGTTTATGTAGTAAGAAAAAAATAGTTAATGGAAGGATTCCTGATAGAGTAAATTTCATAACACATTTGGAAAAAAATCTTATAAATATAATCAGATTTCTTGGGAAGATGCTTATATTCTGTGACTGTCATTAAACTATTAATCAAATAATTATTAAATATCAACTCTGTTCTTAGTATTGAATGAAATGCAAGGAGTATGTAGGTGGTTCATGAAGATATAGAACCTCTTGTTAATAGAAACTTAGTAACAAATTACTATTCTTTTTTCTTTACTAAAAATTAACACTCATTTTCCATACTTTTAAAATATACTTCTTTTTAGCCATAACAATAAAATACATTTTAATGACAAGATTTAATGGAAATGGACAAATGTCAGTTATTCTGTTTCTCAAGTTACTTTATAGACTCAGTGGAAAAAAAGATGAATAAACAGTGATAAATATTTCTGATCATATCAAATTCCTCAAAACTTAACAGGATATTTTGTACAAATACTGGAAATACAAAACAATCTTGTGGAAAAAATAAAGACTTTTGTTTTTAGAATTCATTCATGAATATAAGCTAGTTACTCAAGTACTCTTGCCTACTATTAATAATATTGGCATATTTACTAGAAAGATTGAATGCAAGTTAAAGTATTTGATATCCTTATTACCTGCCCCAGATATTGGGATCAAATCCACACTCAACAACAGAGAATCTAAGTTCAGAGTCTTCATTGTAATTAGAAAACACATGGCCTGCTTGCCAAAAACCAAAGAGCTTCTGACTATGTTGTGTGATATAATAAGTATTTAATCCCAGGCCTTAAAACCAAAGAGCTTCAAATTCCCTTCATTAGTATAAACTTATTGTGACCTGCAATCTTAGTTTTCTTATTTATATATTTTTAGTTCTTGAATAATACTTGTCATATAGCACTAAGTTGACATTTGTTTTTAGAAATTCTCCTATGGTGTTTTTATTTTGCATGTGCATTTCAAGTAGATTTAGTCATTATTACCTAGTAGTCTTGAGACAAGTTTACTTTCCCTAGCCAAGGGCACTAGAAAGAGGATAGCTATTTGTTCTTGATGACTAGAAAAGGAGAGATTAACATTAGGAAAATTTTCAAGAGGTTATATATTAAAAATGAAAAATTTTAGAGCAAATCAAGAGAGAGGGAGTGAGAATGAAGTGAGTAGTCCTGATACAGCAGGAAGACACTGGATTCCTATACTGAAGATGAAGAGTAAAGGATAAGAAACATATATAAATTTACGATATGATTTGAACTGTGTCCACCTTGAATTCATATGTTGAAACCCCAACATGCAATATGGCTGTATTTAGAGCTAGTGCCCTCATGGAAGTCATTACAGTAAAATGAAGTCCTAAAGGTAGAGCTCTGATTTGATAGGATTAGTTTTCTTTTAAGAAGAGATCCCAGCGACTCTCTATCTCTTCAACATATGAGGACACAGTAAGAATCCATTCAACTGGAAACCTTCAAGAAGCTTCTCACCAGAACCCAATCATGCTGGCATACAAATCTGAGACTTCTAGTCTCCAGAAAATAAATTCTAATATTTAAACCAAACTTTTATGGTATCTTGTGACGCAAGCTGGAGATGACTAAGACAAAGTGCAAATAAAGCCAGATATTTAAAATTAGGCAAATTATACAAATTTGATTATTAATCTAAATGCCTTTCATTAAAGGGATACAGTTATGGAAATGTAGCAAAGATGGTAAAGTAAGAAGACCCTGAAATCACCTCTTTCCATGGATACATCAAAATTACAACTACTTACACAGCAACTATCTATGAGAAAAATAAATAAATACCAGTGAAAAATATTTTCACAACTAAAGGCAGAAAGATGGGTAGGAGGGGCAGGGTGACAATGTAGTCAGAACCTGCAATATGTCAGTCACCTACAAATTGAAGAAACTTCACAATTGTAGAGTTTCTTCCTATCAGCATGAGACTGGAGCCCCACATTGAGTTCCCCAGCTTGGGAGACCTACACCTGAAAGATAGGGCAGTAGATCATGTGGCTTTGATAATCAGAATGGCTTATATTTAGATATCTATAGGAAATAGACACTCTCTCTTAAAAGATGTGCACAAAATCTCACAAACTCACAGTTCCAGCACAGAAGCAGTAGTTTGAAAAGAGCTAGGAGAAGAAAGGGATAATAGAGGATGAGATGGCTGATAGCATCACTGACTCAAACAATTATATGAGTTTGAGAAAACTCTGAGAGATGGGAAGGATGGAAATCCTGGTGTGCTACAGTTCATGGAGTCACAAAGAGTCAGATGCATCTTGGCAACTGAACAACAAAAGAACAGCAACAAGGTCACATACACTTGCTGATCTTGGAGAGCCTCATGGGAAGTCAAGAAGCAACTGTGACTCTATCCAGGGATGGAATTGCTGGCGGTAGCCATTATTTGGAGCTCACTCAACCACTCTATTGCAACTCTGGCTAGTGCCACCTTTTTCACTCATTTTATTGAGAGATAATCAGCATCAGTTCAGTTCAGTTCAGTTGCTCAGTCGTGTCCAACTCTTTGCGATCCCATGAATCACAGCACGCCAGGCCTCCCTGTGCATCACCAACTCCCAGAGTTCACTCAGACTCATGTCCATCAAGTCAGTGATACCATCCAGCCATCGCATCTTCTATCATCCCCTTCTTCTCCTGTCCCCAATCCCTCCCAGCATCAAAGTCTGTACCTTTCAGTATCGTATCATTTTGCCTTTTCATACTGTTCATGGGGTTCTCAAGGCAAGAATACTGAAGTGTTTGCCATTCCCTTCTCCAGTGGACCACATTCTGTCAGACCTCTCCACCATGACCCGCCTGTCTTGGGTTGCCCTGAGGGCATTGTTTAGTTTCATTGAGTTAGACAAGGCTGTGCCTAGTGTGATTAGATTGACTAGTTTTCTGTGAGTATGGTTTTAGTGTGTCTGCACTCTGATGCCCTCTTGCAACACCTACCATCTTACTTGGGTTTCTCTTACCTTGGGCACGAGGTATCTCTTCACGGCTGCTCTAGCAAAGCACAGCCACTCCTCCTTACCTTGGATGAGGGGTACCTCCTCATCACCACCCTTCCTGACCTTCGTCATGGGATGGCTCCTCTAGGCCTTCCTGCGCCCGCACAGCCACCACTCCTTGGACGTGGGGTTGCTCCTCCCGGCCACCGCCCCTGGCCTCGGATGCGGGGTGGGTCCTCTCGGTCGCCTCCCCTGGCCTTGGACGTGGGGTGGCTCCTCTGGCCGTCGCCCTACAACCCTACAAAGTACACAGAATAATGATTTGACTTACATCATAGAATGATCATTGCAATAAATTTAGTGATCTTTCATTTCATAGATACAAAATAAAATAAAAACATGTTTTTCTTTATTGATGATAAACTCAGGATTTTACTCTCTTGACTCATATATCACATACAGGAGTACGTATTATATCATGTTTTATGTTTAGTACTCATCTTATGAATGGAAGTTTGTAACTCTTGACCACCTTCATCCAATTCTCCCTCTCCCCAGTCCTTGTCTCTGATCTCTTTTTCTATGAGTTTTTCTGTGAAGTAAAGTTGACCTGCAGCATTATGTTAGCTTTTGGTGCACAAAAAGCAGTTTAGTATTTCAATGCATTATAGAATGATCAAGATAAATCTAGTTATCATCTATCAACATGTAAATATGTAATAACTGAACTTATTATTGACTACTTTCTCCACACTGTATATTTCATACCCTTGACTCATTTACTTTGTAACTAGAAAGTTTATAACTCTTAATATTCTTCACTTATGTAACTCATCTGCCCATCCAACGTTTTCAGATAGCCAATTTGTTTTCTGTAATTGTTATTCTGTTTTTGTCTTGTTGTTCATTTAATTTGCTTTTCAAATTTTACATATAAATGAAATCATATGATACTGGTCTTGCCCTTGGACTTGTTTGTGGCAAGGAAATGAAGGACATTGCATGATAAACAAAGGATCAAACAGGAAGGTACAACAATTGTGAAAATATATAAAGTCAACATAAAAACACCTAAATACATAAAGCTCAGATATTAAAAGATGTAAATGGAGAGATTTACATTAACACAACAATAGTAGGGGACTTTAACTCTTCACTTACACCTTTGTGTAGACCATTCTGATAAAAAAGTAATGAGGAAACACTGGACTTAAATGATACCTTAGTCCAAATGGACTTTATATATGTTAAATTTATATGAAATAAATAATTAATAAATTAAAAATAAGTAAAATATAAATATATAAAATAAATAAATGGCAATAAAAATAAATACTATATATTTCATCTATGAAATAAAATATATATTATATATATTAAATACATTTAGATAAATATATTTTATATATAGAAAATTTTGTTTAAAAAAATGCATAATACACATCCTTTGAAAGTAAAGCTGGCTTAAAACTCAACATTCAAAACAGTAAAATTATGGTATCCTGTCCCATCACTTCATGGCAAATAGATGGGGAGACAATGGAAAGAGTGATAGACTCTATTTTCTTGGGCTCCAATATCACTGCAGACAGTTCTGCAGCCATGGAATGAAAAGATGCTCGCTCCTTGGAATAAAAGCTATGTCAAACCCAGACAGTGTATTAAAAAGCAGAGACATTACTTTGCCTACAAAGGTTCATATAGTCAAAGCTATAGTATTTGGACCATAAAGAAGGCTGAGCATCAAAGAATTGACACTTTCAAATTGTGGTATTGGAGAAGACTCTTAAGAGTCCCTTGGACTGCAAGGGAATCAAACCGGTCTATCCTAAAGGAAATCAACCCTGAATATTCATTGGAAGGACTGATGCTGAAACTCCAATATTTTGGCTACCTGATGTGAAGAGCTGACTCATTGGAAAAGACCCTGATGCTGGGAAAGATTGAAGGCAGGAGGAGAAGGGGACAATAGAGCATGAGATGGTTGAATGGCATCACTGACTCAATGGACATGAGTTTGAGCAAGCTACAGGAGATGGTGAAGGACAGGGAAGTCTGGCATGCTTCAGTCCATGGGGTTGTGAATAATTAGACATGATTGAGTGACTGAAAAACAAAGCAACAACAGAATACTATCCAGGATAGCTGTCATGCTAAGCTACAAAATAAGTCTCAATACCATTAATATTAAAATTATGTAAAGCATCTTTTTCAACCACAAGTTTATATGACAAGGATCCACACTCTTACTAATTTTGTTCAAGATATTATTACAAGTTACACCCACAGTATTTCAGAAAGAAATAAGAATTAAAGTAAATCCAAATTGGAAAGGAAGAAGTAAACTTTTCACTATATATACTATTTAGTTCAGTTCAGTTCAGTTCAGTCGCTCAGTCGTGTCCAACTCTTTGTGACCCACGAATCACAGTACGCCAGGTCTCCCTGTCCATCACCAACTCCTGGAGTTCACTCAAACTCACATGCATCGAGTCAGTGATGACATCTAGCCATCTCATCCTCTGTCATCACCTTCTCCTCCTGCTCCCAATCTCTTCCAGTGTCAGGGTCTTTTCCAATGAGTCAACTCTTTGCATGAGGTGGTCAAAGTATTGAAGTTTCAGCCTCAGCATCAGTCCTTCCAGTGAACACCCAGGACTGATCCCCTTTAGGATGGACTGGTTGGATCTCCTTAGTACACATATAAAATTATAGCTGCTGCTGCTAAGTCACGTCAGTCGTGTCCTACTGTGTGTGACCCCATAGACAGCAGCCCACCAGGCTCCTGTCCCTGGGATTCTCCAGGCAGGAACATTGGAGTGGGTTGCCATTTCCTTCTCCAATGCATGAAAGTGAAAAGTGAAAGTGAAGTTGCTCAGTCCTGTCCGACTCTTCACGACCCCATGGTCTGCAGCCTACCAGACTCCTCTGGGCATGGGATTTCCCAGGCAAGAGTACTGGATTGGGTTGCCATTGCCTTCTCTGATAAAATTATAGAGATACCTCCAAAAATTATTAGAGCTGCTTAATTAATTTGATAAAGCTTCAGAATACAAAATTTATGTTCAGAAAGCTGTTGCATTTCTATATAGTAATAATCAATCAGAAAGAGGTATTATGAAAATAATTCCATTTATAATTGCATAGAAATATACCTAAGAATAATTCTAGCCAAAGGTAATGACTTGGAAAACTATAACACATTGATGAAAGAAATTAAAGATGACACAATCAAATGGAAAGATATACCGTGTCAATGTTTTAAAATCATTAATACTGTTAAATATACCATAATATCCAAAGCAATCTACAGACTCACTGCAATTCCTATCAAAATACTAACGGCATTTTCACAGAACTAGAATAGATAATCCTAAGTTTGCATGGGAAGGCAAAAGATACTGCACAACAAAAACCATCTTGGGGATGAAGAATAAAGCTGGATTTCAAGTGCTTCCTGATTTTAAACTATACTACAAAGCTGAATTAATCAATAGAGTTTTGTACTTATACAAATACAGATAAAACAATGAAACAGGATAGAGAGCCCCACCCCCAAAAAATGTTTTTATGATCATACTGTAGTCACAAAATTAAAAGATGCTTGTTCCTTGGATGAAAAGCTATGACCAACCTATAAAACACACTAAAAACAGAGACCACTTTGCCTACATAGGTCCAAATAGTCAAATCTATGGTTTTTCTAATAGTCATGTATGGATTTGAGAGCTGGACCATAAAGAAAACTGAACATCGAAGAACTAATGTTTTTGTACTATGGTGTTGAAGAAAACTCTTGAGAGTCCCTTGGACTACAAGCAGATCAAACCAGTCAATCCTAAAGGAAATCAGTCTTGAATACTGGAAGGACTGGTAATCAAGCTGACGCTCCAATACTTTAGCCACCTGATGCAAAAAGCTGAGTTATCAGAAAAGACGGTGATGCTGGGGAAGATCAAAGGCAGAAGAAGGGGATGACAGAGGACGAGATGGTTAGATGGCATCACCAATTCAATGGACATGAGTTGGAGCAAACTCCAGGAGATGGTGAAGTTCAAAGAAGCCAAGTGTGCTGCAATCCACGGGGTTGCAAAGAGTTGCACATGACCGAGTGATTGAACAACAACAAATCTACAACAAAGTGGGCAAGAGTATACAACTTGGAAAAAACAACTTCTTCAATAAATGGTTTTGGGACAGTTATGTGCAAAAGAATCAAACAGAACCATTATTTCAGACCATATTAAAAATAACCTCAAACTGAATTAAAGATTTAAATGTAAGACCTGAAACCATAGAACTAGGAAAAAACAAAAGGAGTATGCTCTGTGACATTAATCTTAGTAATACTTTTTGGATATATCTCACTAGCCAAAAGAAATGAAGCAAAAATAAATAAATTGTACTACTCCAAAAGAAAAAGCTTTTTCACAGTAAAAGAAACTATTAGCAAAATGAAAAGGCTGTTTATTGAGCTGGGAAATTTATTTGTAAATGACATATTAGATAAGGGGTTAACTTTCAAAATACACAAAGTATATAAAAACTAAACATCAAAAATTTTAAAAAGCTGATTAAAAATTGGGCAGAGGGACTGAATAGACATTTTTAGAAAGAAGATATACAAATGACAATAGACACCCAGACACATAAAAGATTCTCAACATCATTCATCATCAGAAAAATGAAAATCAAAACCACTAAAAGATACTACCTCATACGTATCTGAATGGCTATTATCGAAAGGACAACAAACAGTGTGTTAATGACAAGGATCTGGAACCCTCAGACTTTGTAGTAGGAGTGTAAACTGGTGTAGGCACTATGGAAAATAGTATGGATATTCCTCAAAAAGGAGAAAATAGAACACATATAAGTGGCTTCTAAAATCCAAAATAAGTGATCAAATATAGAGCGATTTAGAGACACAGGGAACAAACTGGTGATTGTCAGAGGAGAAGTTAGTAGGAAGAGGAAAGAAAAAGGTTGAGAATGATTAAGAGACAAAATTCTAGTTACAAAAGAAATGAGCCAAGAGTGGGAAATATGCAATGTGGGAAATATAATAAAAAAATATGTACTACCTTTTTATGATGGGATTTGCAACTTGATGTATCTTAGTGATCATTTGAAATGTATCAAAATATCAAATTACTATGTTGTTAAGAGGACTTGACATATTGTTTTATGTCAATTATTTTTTAAAAACAAATATTCACAGAACAAGACATCAGATTTGTGGTTACCAATGTATTAGTATGAGTATGAGTATGAGTATCTGATTACCATATGATGTATGAGTGAGGGGGTAATTGAATAAAGGTGCTCAAAAAGCACAAACTTTCAATTGTAATATAAGTACTAGGGATTGGAATGTACAACATGACATATATAATTAACACTGCTGCTGCTAAGTTGCTTCAGTCGTGTTCGCCTCTGTGCGACCCCATAGACAGCAGCCCACCAGGCTCCTGTCCCTGGGATTCTCCGGGCAGGAACATTGGAGTGGGTTGCCATTTCCTTCTCCAATGCATGAAAGTGAAAAGTGAAAGTGAAGTCTCTCAGTCATGTCCAACTCTTCGCGCCCCCATGGACTGAAGCCTTACCAGGCTCCTCCGCCCATAGGATTTTCCAGGCAAGAGTACTGGAGCGGGTTGCTATTGCCTTCTCCTGTGTATTATACATGAAGTTGTTAAGACAGTGAATCTTAAGTGTTCTCAGCAATTAGGGTTAGGGGCTTAGAAAACAAATTTTCCATTTCTTTTTAATTTTTAAACCTTTGTGAGATGTATGCTCACTAAATTTATTGTGATAATCATTTCATGATGTATGTAAGTCAAATCATTTTGCAGTACACTTTATTCAGTGCTACATGCCAATTATACTTCAATAAACTTGGAAGAAAAATATTTTAAAAATAAAATATACAGAAATAAGCACACATATATCTATTATAGGTAATACTGAAGCACATGTGCATATATAAGAATATTGTACACTATCAAAATATGTCTACACCTTGAAAGTCTTGAGCTAGTAAGAAAAGCATAATTACTAGTGATTGTATTCAGCAAATTTTGAAGGAAAAATACTAAATGTGCATATTCTTATGCATGTGATTGTTTTAATACATTTTATATACACATCAAAGATTATTAGTGGCATGACTATCTCACTGTTATGCATGGCTACATGTGTGTCCTTCGTTTAGTAGAAACTGAAAAAAAAAGCTTTTAAAAAATATTGTACTTTACAGTATTTGAATCATTTACAAAATTATATATATTTAAGAATATTTTTATATGAAAACACAAATTTTCTAGGTTCAGGGTCAGCATTTCAGATTTCATGTTTTAGCTCTGTCATATACATATATATATATATATATATATATATATATATATATATATATATGTATGTTTAGCTCAGACATCAACTGTGAGATTTTAGGAAAGATACTGCTTCTACTGAAATATTTATTGCAATTCTTGCTTTTTTTGTCCAGGAATAATATATGTAGAAAGTGCCTTGTTCATTGTTCTGCAAATAACAAGGCAATACTCCAGAAATACTCACTTTAAACACAAAATCAGGAAACAAGGAAAAAGAAGAACAATCCCTTTATCTTGAATATTTTTTCTTATAGCTCTTGTGGGAATTAGTTTCATCCCAAAAAGCAAATTTTAAGAAAAGAAAAATAGCAACCAGTGCTAAAGCTATAATTTCACTTGCTACCCACTCTCATGTTATTTGTGGAATTCCATTGTATAAAGATTAGCAAGGGAGAATATAAATAAGTAGAGCATGTGATTTTATAGAGATCTTAAAAATGATAAATACATGTGGATCTCAAGCCTACTTGACTTCATTCAAGATTTGTGTGATTCTTGCATAGATCTGAGTGGAACAAGGATACTGCCAGATTACTGAGACTCTTCCCTCCTGTTTTGTCTCTGTTAGAGCACTATTGACTTGCATTTCCAAACTTAGAAAGGGTCTCCACCAGTAGAAATTAAGAAAGCAATTTCAGCAATAAACAACCAAAACTAATCAATAGGAAACTCTTAAAGAAAGAGAAATCATAATGACTGCAATAAGGACTCATATTGTACTAAACAATTCCAGATTTTCGTCATTTCAATTCAAAGATGTCATTAGATATAATATCACAAAACACAAAGATATTCAAATCATGATAACTGATGAACAAGAAATCCAATTTATTACTAGATCTCTCTCCTCAAACATTCTGAAGAGCCTCTGAGGATGGTTACATTGTCTCCTTAAATAGTTTACCTTGTGCCAAGAAAACAGAAATCCAGATGTGATTACTTCTGCCCATCTTTGTAAATACTGGCCTCTGGAAAGCCCAATGGCTGGGTTACATCCACGGCAGCCATGGTGCCATTAATAACATGGAAGTCAGCTTTGACTGTGGGACCTGATTTAGAAAATTGCTGCTGGCTACAGCTGTAGCAGTCCCCTGGTATACTGCTTCTACAAACAGTAATTCAGGTTTCTTTTTGATTAACTCAGACCCAAGTGATTTCTACTTAACCAAGGTGTGGATAAACCATCAGTGTTGAGCCCATCTGTGAAGAAACAGAGGAAAAAGTTCAGGACCACAGAGAGACCAAGTAGCAGGAAATAGCTCTTAGAATCTACACACAGCCATTTTACCAAAGGCAGAGCAATTGAGGGCAGGGGCAGCAGGCATAATTGACAGTAATAAGAACACTTGGACAGCATGCCCAAAATCTATTGTCTTCCCAGACCTCAGTTAAGGTATAATAATTTTTTCACATCCAAAATGTCAGAAAGAATTTGTCTCACTTCTTGTTTACAGATTTAGAAGTCAAATGCATGTTTTGAATCAGAGGTAGGTGTTAACTGTACCTAGAATCCTTGCCTTTCCATACAGCTGATGAAAATCACTGCCATTACTGCACCTGCAAACACCACTGCCAGAAAAGGAAGGAAAGCATTATAGGGACACAATGGTTCTCTTGCTGACTCTGTGTAAACTGAAGCCACCCTCAGCACCAAACTTGCCTTAACAAGAACCTAGGGAAGAAAGAGCCTCTCTTTCAGTCTCAAATCTCTCTCTCTCTCTCTCTCTCTCTCTCTCTCTCTCTCTCTCTCTCTCTCTCTCTCTCTTTTTGCCTCAGGATAAACTATCACCAGATTGATTCATAGCAGGAGTTTACATTCATTTTAAAGAAAAAATTTTACCTCACACCTCAGGGATAATTTTTCACACAGGGACTCAATAGGTCATTGCAAAAATATCAATAGATTTATTAAAGTGGTTAAGAGCCAGATTCTTTGGTCTTTAGCTCAGCTCTTTATTTATTAGCTCTGTGACCTTGGGCAAGTTATTTGCCTTCTCTGGGTCTTAGTACCTTAATCTGAGAAGAAACAGGATTTTTTTAACAGTGTAGCACAGGGCAGCTGTGAAGTTAGGAAAAAAAAATAATGATGCATTACGTATGTGAAAAACAGTGACCACATATAGTAAATGTTCTATAAATAATTTTCTTACTTAGGCATAGGTTTGTTTCATAAATCTGTCATATTCAGTTGTATAGCTACTTGTAATAGTGGCTACCATAAGCATATTGTACCAGAAGGGATGACAAAAGAGGAGAGTAGACAGGTTATGCAGAAAAAAAGTAGAAAAGTCTTGCCACTGTTCCCAAGACAATCTATGCCTAAAGCTGGCACCTTTGGGTCATGAAAGGCATTTTTCCCGAAAACACAGCTTGCAATTCTCCATCCTTTCAAGAACAATGGTAAACTGTGGCATTTTCAAACTAAACTTGTTAAACAGTAAAACTTAAAAGTTTGTATCTTATGTGTGTTTTGTTTTGTTTATCGGGTGATAGTTATTGCAGGCTTTTTGAGAAAACTGATAGAGACAGAAATGCATTTGGTTACTCAAATCTTGCTAAAGGGCTGTCTGCCCACTAAAAATCTCCAAAAATAACCCTCCAGCAGAAGACTTTCAGAGATTTTACCTTTTCTTTGTATAAGGCAACTCTTTCCAATTATTCTTTTGCACTGTCATTTATAAACAGTGAATAGCTATGAAGGAAGAGCTTTTCAGCAAAGGGAAGCAGTGACATTCAACCCTTAGTTGCCACATTCTATTCTTTGACTCCATTATTTGAGACAGTCATGAAAACGCCACGATTTAAATTGTGAGAGTTGATGATGATATTTCAGTAGGTTTCAGGAAAACTTTATGGGTATTTCTATTTAACTTTTTTTATTGTATAATAAATTGTTTTATCTTTATTTTACAAAATGTAAAATGATTGAGTGTATAGAATAATTAAAAGTTATCTGTAATCCTAAAACCAGAGGCAATCACTTTAAAAATGTGTGCATATGTGTGAGAGAGAACTAATATGTATGATGCAACCCAATTAGATAGAAATAAAATGCATTGTATATATATATAACATAAATGAGAAAATAGGAATTGAGATCAGGCTAAAAAAGCATTATTTTACTTATTAAACTATTCCTCTATTGCTAAATGTTAGGTTGTTTCTATTGCTTTTAACTCCCAATTAATGCTGTGAAGAACTTCCTAGAGCATAAAAGTTGGATTCTTGAATATTTTCTTAGAATTTATTCTTTGAAGTAAAAATATGGATAAGGGAGCCAAATTTTCCTCTAAAAAGTTTGAACCAATTTTCATTTCCACCACAGTATATAAGAAAATCTAATTGTATCAGTTACTAATTTCAGGGTTAGGTAATTATAAAGAGAAATATGTTATACAATTATTCTTTTTAATGTGCATTTAAAAATTATTGGTGAAGCTGAACTTTTTTTCTGCTTTAGTCTTTTTCCACATTGGAATGGCACTATATTAACATTTGGGAGATTCAACAAACTTTTGAGGAAAATGTAGTTTCAAAAATATTTTTATTAATTATTTCTCTGTTGGATTTATTGTAGTGACTTTTTTTTTTCTTAGCTGTTCCGAATGATGGTTATCTCATTTTATTTATTATTTCTTTTGTGTTTTTTTTTAATTTTTATTTTTACTTTATTTTACTTTACAATACTGTATTATAGTAACTTTTGAATTATCAGCTTTAAAAGATTAGGTAAAACACTATTCAAATTATTTCTGAGAGTTTGGGGTATTCACATATTTTTACAGTATTTGTATTATGTTTTTATTTAAAACTTTTCTTTAACTTCTTTTAAACCTCTGGAATATCTAAAACATGTATTGCAAGCAAATACTCTAATCTAAAAGTTTCCCAAATATCCACTCTATCTCACACCATTTTAAGACTCAATCACTAGGACTGGTCAAATAACAATCATTTTCAAGGTGGAATATTCTGTTCCATTTACCTGTTGATTTTTATGCAAACTAACATTTTGCATTATTCTATTTTGTATTATAATTTAACATTTTTTCAGGAAGTACTATTTCTTTACTTTTTCAAAGTATTTTTATTCTCACTGACAATGTTAATAGCCATTAGTTCTCTGCTGCCTCTACTACAATGCTTCCTGGTTGTGACAGAGTTGAGAATTATTTTCTCAAGTTCCAATAAAAATACTTCTGGAGAAGTAATATATATTTTGCTACATCTGTGAAATAATTTTGGAAGATTTGCAATTTTTACACATTTTGTTTATTGTCTTTAATTTATTAAAATGTGATTTTCACTTGATAGAGCATATATTTATTGAGTTCCTATTGTATGTCTGATACTGCTTAAATTTTAAGTATATAAATAGAAGTGACAAACAGATCAAAATCTCTGCCATCATGTGGTTTATATTCTAAAGAAAACAGAGAGAGAATGAAAAAACAAACACCAAGAACAAAAAATTAAAAATAATGTCATATATTTATCAAACCTATGGAAGAGAACAAAGCAGGGTAGGAGGGCAGGAAGCATGTGTATTTGTGTGTGTGTGTGTGTGCTGAACAATCAAGAAAGATCCCAATGAGAAAGTGATGTTTTAATAGGGACCTGAAGCAGGGGAAGTCAAAAGTCAGTCAAATATCTTCAGGAAGGCCATTCAAGCTAGAGGGAACCATCATTTCAAAACATTTGTAAAAACCATAATATATGTTCAAGTTAGTTTTCTATAGATTGTCTTCAGTCTTTTCTTGCAATGTTGCTTTAATGCATTTTATATTTTATATTGCTAAAACTTAATGTATTGCATAATTAGTATCATTACTATTATACTATGTGAGTTAATGTCATTTATAGAACAGAAATAGTTTTTTTTTCCTGTTTTCCATTTAAATGTTGGTGTATTAAAATTTATTGGTATCAAAACACCATTTCCCATAAACTTTTATGACATGTAACTATCAGTAAAAACAGTGGTCCTGCTTGGCTCTCCTTATCTATTCAATACTAATGAAGAACCACAGAAGTAGAAACTTACTAATGTTATCTATTACTTTTGGTGGTTGCATCCATATTTTAACATAATAGGCTCTTAGTGCTATTAATTGAACTTTTAGCTTTAGCTGCTTACTCACCTTGTCCAATCACCACCCTCATACACACTAACAGTTCATTCCATATAGTTATATCGTGATTTTTATTAAATCAATATTCTGAGATTAGATTTTAACTAACTATTGTTCAGATTTGTACAGGGTAGTAATAGTGTTTAAATTTACTTTCTTGACTGACACTTGCTTTTCTTAACCTATCATCTTATTTATTTATTTTTTATTCTATATACTCATCATGATTCCTTCTCTTCGGTGCTTCAACAAACCTTTAAAGTTCTTAGTATTATGAACACACTGGTAAGTCTATCAGGTTCATTTTATTTTGCTTTGTTTCATTTTGTTTTCCTGGGAGAAATCTCTCTAGTATCCTCTATCGTCCTGCCTCAACTTGACTGGTGGATCTTGATATCACCAGGCATTTGTATCTCTGGTCCAGGATCTCCCTTTGCCTTCATCCCTAGGGTTCACTCTGTCTCTTCCTATGTTGGATCCTTTATACCCTTGAGTCTATAGCTTAGTCTTTCTTGCTTAATTCTGACCAGAGGAGTTTACCTTCCAAAAGACCAGGTAACAACAAACTATAGTCCTATAGGCCAACTTTGATCTACTCTTTATTGTTGGACAACTCAGAAGTTAAAACAAGGGTGCCCACTCTCACTGTCTGCAGATGACGTGATACCATGCATAGAAAACTGTAAAGATACTATCATAAAATTACTATAGCTTATCAATGAATTTTATAAAGTTGCAAGATACAAAATAAAAACAGAAATCCCTTGCATCCCCACACATTAACAATGAAAAATCAGAAGGAAAATTAAGGGAAAAAATCCCATTAATCATTTCAATAATAAAAATAATAAAATGCCTAAAATAAACCTACCTAACAAGACAAAAGACAGAAAATTTTCTGTATGAAGTAAAACAAGACACTTATGAAAGAAATCAAATATGACACAAACAGATGGAGACATATATCATGCTCTTGGAGAAGTTCTTAAAGAATCAATATTATGAATATCAATATTATGAAATACTACCCAAAACAATCTACAGAGTCAGTTCAATACCTATCAAATTACCAATGACAATTTTCACAGAACTAAAACCAAACAAACGAAAATCACAATTTGTATGGAAACACAAAAGGCCCCACATAGACATAGTAATCTTGAGAAGAAAAGCAGAGCAAGAGGAATCAACCTTCCTGACTTCACACTATACTACAAAGCTACAGTCATCAGTACAGTATAGTACATGCAGAAAAACAGAAATATAAGCAAATGGAATAAGATAGAAAGCCCAAGATAAACCCACACATCTATGAGCACCCTCTCTTTGATAAAGAAAGCAAGAAAATACAGTGGAGAAAAGATAGCCTCTTCAATAAATCATGCTGGGAAAACTGACAGCTACATATAAAATAATAAAATTTGAAAACTTCTTAACATCATTCATAAAAATAAACAAAATTAATTTAAGACTTAATGTAAGGACAGAAACTGTAAAGCTCTGGGAGGAATATATAGGCAAAACAGACTTTGACATAAATCACAGCAAGATCCCCTGTGACCCACCTCTGAAAGTAATGGAAATAAAAGCAAAAATAAACAAATGGGACCTAATTAAACTTTTCCACAGCAAAGGAAACCATAAACAAGATGAAAAGAAAATACTCAGAATGGGAGAAAATAATTGCAAATGAAGTAACTGACAAAGTATTAATCCCTAAAATATACAAATAGTTTATACAGCTCAATGTCAGAAAAAAATAAATGGCCAAATCAAAAAGACCTAAATAGACATCTCTCCAAAGAAAACATGGAGGCCAATAAATACATAAAAAGACGGTCACCGTTGCTCATTATTAGAGAAATTCAAATCAAACTTATAATGAGGTATCACATCTCATAGCAGAATGGCCATTATCAAAAAATCTACAAAGAATAAATGCTAGAGAGTGTGTGGAGAAAAGGAAACCCTCCTGCAGTGTTGATGGAAATGTAAATTGATACAGCCTGTATGGAAAACAGTATGGAGATTCTTGAAAAACTAAGAATAAAACTACCATATGATCCAGCAATCCCATTCCTGGGCATATATCCTAATAAAAACATAATTCAAAAGACACAAGCACCCCAATGTTCATTATAGCACTATTTAAAATAACCAGGATATGGAAGCAACTCAGATGTTCATTGACAGATGAATTTTAAAACAAGTCAGTACATATATGCAGTGGAATATTACTCAAACATGAAAAAGAATATTGAGTCAGTTGTAGTGAGGTGAACTTAGAGCCTGTCGTTATACAGAGTGAAGTAAGTCAGAAAGAGAAAAAAAAATATCATATAATAATAATACATATACATATATATAGATATAGAATCTATAGAAATAGTACCAATGAACCTGTTTCTAGGGGAAAAAGTGGAGTCACTGACATAAGGAATTGACTTTTGTAACACCAAGGAGAGGAGAGGCTGGGATGAATTGAGAAAGCAGCATTGACACATATGCATTATCATGTGTGAAATAGATAGCTAATGGAAAACTGCTGCATAACACAGGGAGCTCAGCCAGGTACTCTGTGATGATCTAGACAGGTGGAATGGGGAGAAGAGGGTTCAAAAGTGAGGGGTATATATATAATTACAGCTGATTCATGTTGCTGTGCAGCAGAAACCAGCATAACAGTGTAAACAATTATCATCCAACTAAAAACAAATGATTTTCCTGGCATGCAGGGAGCTGGTTGCTACTGGGGGCTCAGGCAGCTGCATGAGCACCTCCCCAGATTTGTTCTGTGACCATATATTCCCTGAGTGTCTCTGAAACAAGATGTACAACAGCGCCCTGTGTGCCTCTGTCCTGTCTGCAGAACTGGTCTCTTAGCTCAAGGGCCACTTTGTTACCTTTCCCACTCTAAACATCTCCAGTAACACTTCTTCAGTGCCAGGAGATGAGGCAGTGGGGACTTGAGACTGGCTTGTGGCTCTGTATCTGTTTTAGTTCCGGTGCCTCTTCCCATCTCCCCACGTCAATTTCTGCATTTGTCTAACTGCTCCAGGACAGACATATAGGTATCCCTTCACTACTGGGAATTGCTCCCTACTTGAGTCATATTTCCACTTCTAGTTTGTGTTTTCCTTTGCTCTGGGAGATAATATTTGCCTTTAAAACAGGGGTGACAGGATTTGGGATGTTTCAAATCAGGAGGTTGTGCATATCCCTGGGGTCTATCACAGGACCTTTGGATTGGGAGGACAGCACAGGCCCCTGAAGTCATCCCCAGATGGTTCTGATTCACGTGCTCCCAAAATGATCACTTGAAATTCTCTGCTTCTGAAGGCAGGAGTAAATAAATTGAAATAAGAGCCCTGTTTCTGGGTGTCCAGTGGAAAAGACAAGGAAACACAAATGCCCAACATCTGAGAGGTGAGTGGAGAATTCCTTTGTACTATAGGATCTAGAAGACTGTTTGATGCTTTAAAACATAAAAATGAATAAAAATATATAACTTATATGTAACACTAGTTTTAAAAAAATCTTTTTAAATGATTACCCTCAAAAAATGATTTTTGCATTTTTAAATGATTGAGAAAAAATAATACATCATGGCATAATAAATGACATTTTATGAAATTCCAATTTCCATATTCATAAATAAAGCTAATTGGAACATAGTCACACTCATTTATGTATTGTCTATAATTGTTTTCACACTGTCAGGGCAGATCTGAGTGTCTGCAACATAGATGTTAGGGTCCACAGAGTCTAATATATTTATTATCTTAATCTTTATAGGAAAACGCTGTTTACCACTGCAACATAGTATAGGTAGGGCATGAGATGGGATCATTTTGAAAGCTTTGTGGGTGAAAAAGTATTTACCTTACCCTCAGACCTAACTTACCATTTACCTAACTGTGTATTTTTAGCTTGGAAATAACATTTCCTTAAATTTTCCTCAAATTTTAATCAACAGGGTAATGAAAGTGTTACCTATTGTACTCAATAGTCAGATCTATTACTGAAAGGTCTAATAAAATGTGTTTCTTTTTTTTTTTTTGGTCCCTTTGTGCATTGTTATTACATTTTCTTAAACAGCTCTGAAAATTCAAACTAGCGTCTTACTGCGGAACTTCTTAATTGACATAGATCTCAGTTTTTTTGTTGTTTTGTTTTTCAATCTGTTGACCGCAGCCATGAAATTAAAAGACACGTGCTCTTTAGAAGAAAAGTTATGAACAACCCAGACAGCATATTAAAAAGCAGAGACATTTACTTTGCCCTCAAAGAACAATTTAGTCAAAGCTATGGTTTTTCCAGTAGTCATGTATGGATGTGAGAGCTGGACTGTAAAGAAAGCTGAGGGCCGAAGAACTGATGTTTTTGAACTGTGATGTTGGAGAAGTCTCTTGAGAGTCCCTTGGACTGCAAGGAGATCCAACCAGTCCACCCTAAAAGAAATCAGTCCTGAATATTCATTGGAAGGACTGATGCTGAAGCTGAAACTTCAATACTTGGCCGCCGGATGCGAGAACTGACTCATTTAAAAAGACCTTGATGCTGGGAAAGATTAAAGGTGGGAGATGGGGACGACTGAGGATGAGATGGTTGGATGGCATCACCGATTCAATGGACATGAGTTTGAGTAAACTTCAGGAGTTGGTGATGGACTGCGAGGCCTGGCATGGTACAGTCCATGGGGTCACAAAGAGCTGCAGACATGACTGAGCTACTAAACTCAATTCAACTCTTACTTAGTTCTTCGTTGCTATAATTATTTTCATTCAGTATTTGGGCCTTCTGGGCTGAACTCTTCCTATCTCCTGTTTTATAATTTATCTCTATTACCCATTCCTTTATCTTCCTGTTGTTCCTATGATATTAGATCAACTTTATTTCCAGTTTTTCATTCCTTAGATACACATACTTATAGATAACACACACACATATATGTAAAGCATATGTATAAACTGGAGTGGGGTGTCATTGCCTTCTCTGTGTATAGTATATATAATATACTTATTCAGTTTATATTATATATTAATATTCAGTGTCGGTTTTAATGAATACTGTGTTTTTTATATCATTATTTTTGCTTTTTATGGCTTTACTCTTTTACCCTCTAAAGATGCTAGTTATATATTTTCAAGTTTTTGTTGACTTACTTTTTGACTCTTTCTCTTTTCATTGATATCACTGTATATATTATAATATGGATTTGAAAATATATTGTTATGTTTAGTGTTATTCATATTTTAGTTAGTATTTTCTAACGAAGTCTAACAGTTTTCTGTTACTTTATAACAAGGTACTCAAAACATAGTGACAAAATATATCTATTTATTATCTCATTTTTTGTGGGTCAGAATTCCAGGAGCAGTATAGCCGGATGCTTCTGATTCTGAGTTTCTCAGCAGGGTGCAAACAAGGTGTTAGCAGCATCTTTGGTCACCTCCAGAGAAGAGACATCCTATCACTTTTGCTATATTCTTTCCATTAGAAGTTAGTCACTAATCCGCGAATCCAGCCATTCTTCAAGAGTGGGGGTTAAACAAGGACATAAATACCAGGAGATGACAATCATTGAAGACCGTCTTAGACACCAGTGCCAGAGAAAGTATATTTTAAGCTATATTTTTCTGTGTGATTGCAATCTTTATCAAATTTTGATGTGATTATGCTTCACAGAAATGAATGTTGAATTTCTCTCGTTTTTTGTCTGCCAGGGAAAAAATTTTGCTTACTGATAATATTTTGCTTAAATGTTACTACTATACGTGGTTTTTCCTAACTATTTTTCCCAATTATTCAACAATTGCTTGCTTAATCAAATTATGTACTGTTTTTGAGTCAGCATTTACCCCCAACCCAGGATGCTACCTGCCTTACTAAGATTTTAAAATTTATTTACATGTATTAACTAGTACATACAATTATTTAAATGTTTCATATTGTTGTTCAATCACTGTCATTGTCAGACCCTTTGTGACCCCATGGACTGCAGCACTCCAGGCTCCCCTGTCCTCCATTATCTCCTGGAGTTTCCTTATATTCAATTGTATTGAGTCAGTGATGCTATCTAACCATCTCATCCTCTACTGCCACCTTCTCTTTTCACCTTCTCTCTTTCCCAGCATCAGAGTCTTTTCCAATGAGTCAGCTCTTTGCATCAAGTGGCCAAAGTATTGGAGCTTCAAATTCAGCATGAGCCCTTCCAATGAATACTCAAGATTGATTTCCTTTAGGATTGACTGGTTTGATCTCCTTGCTGCCCAAGAGCCTCTTCCAGCACCATAATTCGAAAGCATCAATCTGATGAAAGTGTTCAATCTTCATTACGGTCCAACACTTACATCCATACAGGACTACTTGAAAAACCATAGCGTTGACTATATGAACCTTTTTGGTAAAGTGATGTCTCTGCTTTTTAATATGCTGTCTAGATTTATCATAGCTTTCTTTCCAAGAAGCAAGTGTCTTTCAATGGCTGCAGTCACTGTCCACAGTGATTTTGGAGCACAAGAAAAGAAAATCTGTCACTGCTTTCACTTTTTCCCCTTCTGTTTGCCATGAAGAGATGGGACTGAATGCCATGATTTACATTTTATTTTATTTTTTTTTTAAATGCTGAGTTTCAGGCCAACATTTTCACTCTCCTCTTTTACCTTAATCAGGAAACTGTTTAGTTCTTCTTCATTTTCTGCCAGAAGAGTGGTATCATCTGGTTATCTGAGGTTGTTGATATTTCTCCTGGCAATCATCCAGCCTAGCATTTCTGCACATAAATTAAATAAACAGCATGGCAATATACTCCTTTCCCAATTTCAAACCAGTCAGTTGTTCCTTGTAAGGTTCTAACTGCTGCTTCTTGTCCTGCATGCAAGTTTCTCTGGAGATAGGTAAGTTGGTCTGATACCCCTACCATTTTAAGAATTTCCCACAGTTTGTTGTGATGTACACAGTCAAAGGCTTTCATTTAGCTAATGAAACAGAAGTAGATGTTTTTCTGAAATTCCCTTTCTTTCTCCATGATTCAGTGAATTTTGGCAATTTGCTCTGATTCTTCTGTCTTTTCTAAAATCAGCTTGTATATCTGGAAGTTTTAGCTTTATTACTGCATAAGCCTAGCCTGAAGGATTTGGGGCATAAACTATTTCCCCCATAAATATGCCCCCAATTCCAAGAAAAATAATTTATCATAACTCTATGGCCCTGCACTATCCAAGATTGCTCTTTATTTTGCTTTTCATTCATTTGAAAATTACTTTTACACATTGTTAAGCTCTGGTTTATTTTTAAACTTTTATTGAGTTATGATTAACATATAAAATTTTAAGATATATAAAGTATATGTAATGGTAATTTGATATACATAGGCATTGTGAAGGAAATCCCACCCCCCCCCTTAAATTAATTAATACATCCATCAATTCACATTTATCTTTTTGCGGGGGGAGAAGTGAGAACATTTAAGGTCTACTGTCTTGGCAAATTTCAATTATACAGTACAGTGTTATCAATTCCAGTCACAAAGTTATATATTAGATCCTCAGACCTTATTCATCTTGTAGGTGAACGCTGGGAAAGTGGTATAAAACTCTCAAGTCAGCTCTGCAGATGGAGAACATGTTAAGCAAGGTCTTGTAAGATCAAAAAACCTTATTGCCTGAGAGTAGTAGAGACTGACCTCCTAGCCTTCATGGGAGATTTTCTGGATAAAATGACAAAGAACACAGACTATGGAATACCACCTTGACTATCAAAAGGAACTAAAAGAGCTGGCCTAGCAGGAAGTTCTGTTTGAAATGTTTCCAGAAACATCAGGTGAAAACTTCATTTCTGAAGGCAACACAGCAAGTTTTCCCCTGTAGTAAGTCTCAAAGTTAGCTACTTAAGTAGCTTTATCTTCTCCATTTGCCAGTAGACTCCTTTTTTTTTTTTCTCTAACATCCCAATCCTCATTGTGCATGCGAATAAACCTTCTTTGCATTATAAAATATGTATGTATATGCAATCATTAAAATATATGTGACACATGAAAAAACATTATATATAAATGTCCTGAGGGTCTTATGCTCAATAAAATAAGTCAGACATAGAAAGACAAGTACTACATGATATAACTTATACATGGAATCTTAAAAAAAAGAATTCAAATTGGTAGAAACAATGAATAGAAGACAATTCAGTTACCATGGACTTGGTGGGGACAAGGCAGGAAATATGGATGGGTTGGTGGAGAGTTATAAATATTCTTATATATTTTAATTTTTATTATTTTATATGTAAAGTATATAATATTTCAAAAAAATTAAAAATATATTATTTTAAAACCACACTTACAATTTTAGTTTTTATAACTTACAATGGCTCCCTAGCATCAGTACTCTATGCTCTTCTTTTGCAAAGCAATTTCCCAATTTTTGAGTTCTTAATGTTAATTTGTGGAAAAGGCAATGGCAACCCACTCTAGTACTCTTTGTCTGGAAAATCCCATGGACGGAGGAGCCTGGTAGGCTGCAGTCCATGGGGTCGCTAGGAGTTGGACACCACTGAGCGACTTCACTTTCACTTTTCACTTCCATGCATTGGAGAAGGAAATGGCAATCCACTCCAGTGTTCTTGCCTGGAGAATCCCAGGGACAGGGGAGCCTGGTGGGCTGCTGTCTATGGGGTCGCACAGAGTTGGACATGACAGAAGCGACTTAGCAGCAGCAGCAGCAGCAGCAGCGATGTTAATTTGTACTACAGGCAACTGACATATGTATTCAAACATCCATTTTCAGGATGATAATCTTGTGATATGGTTTCAATATGTAACTGTCAAATATTAATCAAAATTAGCACAAATATAAAATTTTAAAATCAAATATTTTTACTTCAAAAGTAAAAATGCTTTACTTTTGCACATTTTTTGTTTTTAGTGTTCCATGCAGTATTGCAGAGAAGATATTAAGCTAAATTGAAGTTTAATCCTTTGTAAATACATTGTTTCATATTTAGCTGAATGTAGGACTCATCCTTTATGCTTATAATTAAAACTTTTACATAGTGGGCTAGGGTAAGAATCCATTGATTCCTGATTCACAGTAAAATTGTTCAAATAGAGGGTCTGTTTTTTTGTTTAATTTTCAGAAAGTTTTCTTTACTTAAATATAGTGGACATTGACTGTTTATCTTTGGATTTGTGGAACTATTAAACTCTATTGCTGGTCTCTAATCTCCCATAATTATCAGCTTCTCCCTTACAATTTTAATCTCTTTTTTCCCTCCTTTGCAGTGTAAATTTATCTCTCAAATTTGTCTTTTACAATATTATGATAATCTAATATATTAATTTTATCTTTGCTGCCTCCATTAGAGATTTTTATTGTTAAAATATTTGTTTTTAGATACATGTTTTAGATATCTCTAAATAAACTCACATTTATTGTTAGTCCTTTCTGGTAGTATCCTATTTCTTTTCACAAGAAATATATATTTTAAAACATCTAAATAACTTTTTTTAAGATTCACATGTACCTATTATACCATTTGCAGAGCTATAGTCTTCCTTTGAGTTTTTAGTATGGTGTTGTCTTTACTTGGAAGAGTTTTTTATATGCCACATATCAATTTTTATTGTCAATCGTTCTCAGACGAGGAGCGTTATATCCAGGAATAGTCTTTGCCAACCAAAAGGGTATATAGATGCCCTTATGCAACATATTGCCCATAAAGTTCCTGTTAATTTCCAGAAGTAAACAACTCATAAGTTTTAAATCACAGACCATGGTGAGTAGGCTTTTGAAATCTGTGGGTGACTGGCTTCTTTCATCTCAGGTATGAATCCTTCCTTTGTCCAATGTATCCTGTCCATTAGTTGTTTAGTAGCCACTGGGTTGTCTAGATCAACTGTTCTGGTATCTCAATGCTGTGTTCAAGTCACCCTTATTTTTCTTAATAATGGTCCTAAAGCATAAGAATTGTGATGCTTGTAATTTGAATCTGTCAAAGAAGCCCTAAGGCACTCCTTTAGATGAAAATGTGAGAGTTCTTGACTTAATAAGAAAAGAAAAAAGCTGTTTGCTGAGGTGGCTAAGATCTACAATAAAAAATGATCTTCTATTCATGAAATTATGTAGAAGTAAAAAAGAAAGTCATGCTAGTTTTACTATCTTATCTCAAACTACAAAAGTTACTACCGCAGTAACTTTCGCATGCTTAGTGCTTAGCTACGATGAAAAGGGCACTAAATTTGTTCAATGAGATATTTTGAGAGAGACCATATTCATGTGAGTTTTATTAGAGTATATTGTTATAGTCATTCTATTTTTATTATCAGTTGTTGTTAATCTCTTACTGTGCCTGATTTTAAGTTAATCATACTTATGTCTGTATAAGAAAAAGTACAGTGTTTACAGATTTGGTATACTATTCAAGGATTCAGGTAAACTCTGAGGGATCTTGGAAGACGTTTCATAGATAAAGGTGAACTGTGTGTGTATGCTAAGTTACTTCAGTCTTAACCAATTCTGTGTGACCCTATGGACTACAGCCTATCAGGCTTCTCTGTCCTTGGGATTTTCCAGGCAAAAATACTGGAGTGTGTTGCCATGCCTCCCCTCTGTGATGTCTAATCTTTTTCTTGGTCTACATTTTATAACTGCTTTCAAATTTGTGCAATGCTAAAATAAATTTTATATTATGGCAATGAGTTGTCGGCTAGACGTAGTCTCCGATTTGAGTTTTTTTGTTTGTTTGTTTGTTTCTTTGTTTGTTTCTATGTCTTGATAACTATTTAGCATGAAGAGACAAAGTTGAAGGGCTAAATAGACACTATTTTAAACTGAAATTTTAAGTTTAAATTGAAACATATCTACCATACATTGGTAGATTGGAATACATTGACATATTTCTGATGGTGTTCATTTGGCTCCAATATTGATTTTTTTTCATGAAGAATAAAGTTTATATTAGTGTTATTGCTTGTGTTTTATACATACTCATCCACATTGTAGTTTACAGGGTGACATTATTTCTTCATAGTGTAGCAACGTCACCATTTTTGGTTCCACTAGAAATAGTAAAATGAATGCATCTAAATAGAAAATTGTTTGTTTTTTCATATCACATTATCATTTTGTATTCTCAATCCCCTACTCCAAATTTTAACAGTTAATTAGCACACCATATTTACTTGTGAAGAGAAAAGGTTTTTTCAAATGGCACCATTTCTTTTGAAGGACAAAAAATAGCAGATAAAATATGTAAATGATAATGTCAATTTAAGATTCTGTTTTTGAAATTTTTTAAAGTTCAAGATGAATTTATAAAATGTAATCTTACAAAAATTGTCTCAATTTATCATTCAAATGTTTAGCACAATTTTAAGATATAATTATTATTATGAGTACTATTTCAAATTTTGCGCTCACATTAGTCAAGAAATTGAAAAGTCACATAAGTGTATTTTGAACCACATACACAATCTTTTACACTTATAGTTTCCTGATAGTATACTTTAAAGTAAAATATATTTTAAAGAAATTATAAAACAACTGATCAAGGAAAAAAAAAGCTTAGTTATTTGGGTATATAAACTTATTGACACAATGTGTAGTTCTATTCTTAAAGTGTACCTATGACTGCAAGGTTTCTGGCAGTAACTTTATACAGTTGAGGAAACTGCCCTGATTTGCAGTGATGTTCAATCATCTGTACATGCCTGTCTATAGGCAGAGGAAAGCCTTAGAACAGCGTCTCTGTAAAAGCAATTATTCCCTTGACTGTTATAGAAAGGACAGTCAGTTCAATTCAGTTACTCAGTCGTGTCGGCTCTTTGTGACCCGATGAATCGCAGCACACCAGGCCTCCCTGTCCATCACCATCTCATGGAGTTCACTCAGACTCACGTCCATCGTGTCTGTGATGCCATCCAGCCATCTCATCCTCTGTCATCCCCTTCTCCTCCTACCCGCAATCCCTCCCAGCATCAGTGTCTTTTCTAATGAGTCAACTTTGGCATGAGGTGGCCAAAGTACTGGAGCTTCAGCTTTAGCATCATTCCTTCCAAAGAAATCCCACAGCTGATCTCCATCAGAATGGACTGGTTGGATCTCCTTGCAGTCCAAGGGACTCTCAAGAGTCTTCTCCAACACCACAGTTCAAAAGCATCAATTCTTCGGTGCTCAGACTTCTTCACAGTCCAACTCTCACATCTATATATGACCACCATAGATGTAAAACCATATGTAAAACCTCTATACATGAAAAACCATAGCCTTGACTAGACGGACCTTAGTCAGCAAAGTAATATCTGTGCTTTTGAATATACTATATAGGTTGGTCATTACTTTTCTTCCAAGGAGTAAGCGTCTTTCAATTTCATGGCTGCAGTCACCATCTGCAGTGATTTTGGAGCCTAAAAAAATGAAGTCTGACACTGTTTCCACTGTTTCCCCATCTATTTCCCATAAAGTGATGGGACCGGATGCCATGATCTTCGTTTTCTGAATGTTGAGTTTTAAGCCAACTTTTTCACTCTCTTCTTTCACTTTCATCAAGAGGCTTTTTAGTCCTTTCACTTTCTGCCATAAGGGTGGTGTCATCTGCATATCTGAGGTTATTGATATTTCTCCTGGCAATCTTGATTCCAGCTTGTGTTTCTTCCAGTCCAGCATTTCTCATGATGTACTCTGCATAGAAGTTAAATAAGCAGGGTGACAATATACAGCCTTGACATACTCCTTTTCCTATTTGAAACTAGTCTGTTGTTTCATGTCCAGTTCTAACTGTTGCTTCCTGACCTGCATACAGATTTCTCAAGAGGCAGGTTAGGTGGTCTGGTATTCCCATCTCTTTCACAATTTTCCACAGTTTATTGTGATCCACACAGTCAAAGGCTTTGGCATATTCAAGGACATTAGAGGATACTACATATATATATATATATATATATATATATATATATATATATATATAGGCTCTCAATCCAAGATTTTGGCAAAGTTGTCATTGATTTTTAATATGATTTAAAAGACAAGTGAGTCAATATAGTGCTTTGCTGTAGGTTGAAAATCACACATGTGTATGTATTAGTCACCCAGTTGTGGTTGACTCTTTGCTATCCCATGGAATATAACCTGTCCATGGGATTCTCCAAGTAAGAATACTGGAGTGGGTTGGCATTCCCTTCTCCAGGGCATCTTCTTGCTGAAATGCAGGCATATTCTTTATCATCTGAGTCACCAGGGAAGCCCTTGAAGATAATACTTATTGGTATATATGACTTTTTCAGTGCTTATAAACCAATCTCAATTGATTAAGCACTCAGTATGTTCTGAGCACTATGATTGGTTATGACTATGAAATTTTATAATCTGTTTTAAGATCTCAGCTCAATAGCCCCATAATAATTCTAGAAAAAGGACTGAGTAAATGCAACTCATTACTATTATCATACTACCAAAAATCTCTTAGCATTAAGTGTGAAGACACAGTTACATGGGTGTTACTTTTCTGTCTCCCTGAGAAGTTCTTAACATATTTCAAAGGAAAAACCCCAAGAAGCATATCTCAAAACATCCTTAGTAAAAATTAAAATAGTTTACAAATGTGGACTAAAATTAAAAAAATGATTTATAAATATATTACTGTATGTTTCTACAAGAAATACCTTTATGTAGGTGTTAGTTTGATGGTTTTGAAACATTTATAGAAAAGTATTTTTAAAAAATAATTAATTGAATGAGACGGGTAGCTGTATCAATTTAACTAACAGATGAATTATTTTCTTTCTGAGAGAGAAATATTAAAATATAACAGCAATATTCACTCATGATATAAACTGGAAAGGAGTCAGTGATGAGGAAAGCATCATAATTATTAAGAATAAAGAAATGGGCAAAAACATATCACCAAAAACTAGTTTATATCTCCCAGAAAGATTCAACTAGGCAAAAGCAATGCTAATAGCTAAGCAAAGTATTTATCCAGAAAGGAACTCAAAGAAATCATGTATTGATAACTGAAATGCTAGAACAACAGCAAAACTCATAATAAAAAGGATAGTATATGCTGCTTATATGTTAGAGTCTTTAAATTTTGTCAATATTATTTCCTCAAAAATTTAATATATACATATATGCAAACAGAATTATGCATAAAATTATTCCATTAACAGGAATAAAATATTTTTACATTTGTAATACTCTTAGTGAAGAGTGAAAATAATGAGCCTAATCAAATGTTTCTACTTGTCAAAAGATTCTTAGTAAGACAGACATGTTTGCTTGAGAGTAGTCTAACCAGCCAGAGGTTAGGTGATTCACAAAGCCATTTTCATTAGCCACACAAGTAAAATTTAATATCTTTAGAACACAATATAAATAGTTAATGCTGGTGAGATTTTAGGAAATTAATAATTAACATTTCTTTCATTCTCAGTTTAGAACTAAGTGAAAAGTAAGACATATAGGAGATCCACAAACAGGGATCAATATGACAACTTCTAACTGATAAATAGATTTGGAAGTATGGCTTTAGATTTGTTGACCAAGTGTTGATAATGGTTTGATAATGAAAACATATTTTACAGAAAACTTTTGCCCATTTTTCTACTCCATCTGCTAATTATCTTTTATTTTTTCAGAACAAATGTCAGAGGGAAGGAAGTTTTCCCATAAACAAGACTGGAAGGAATATGTATTATACGTTAATTGGGACATTGACTTTACGAATATATGTACTACTTACTTATAAAACATTTTAAAACATGTAAGTGAATGTGATCCATTAATTTCAGACATAAATAAATAGATGTTTCTATAATTATCCTCCAAATCATACCATTTTTTAAAGGTTAAATGGAACTCAATTAATAATTATGCCAGAAAAACTAATGTAAACTAGGACTCTTCTGATAAAACTAGGCCATATGATTACCCTCTCTAAAAGCTTTTTCAAAGCTCTGTAAGTTACCTCCATTTTCATTTTCTTTCTTTCTCCTCTTGAAAAACAAATTGAAATAAAACCAAATAAAAATCTTCCTTTCGTTCCTTGAAATGCAAGTGATGAAAATATAGATTTTCATACCACTATTGGAGTTTAAACTTAAAAATGAAAATATTCTTGGAGACTGCACTGATTGGTGTATACATGCTCATCATCGAAGGCAGTCACAGGTAGCATAAATTGGAGGGGGCTGAGAACGAGGGTGTGAGGGTTTCCAAAGTAAAACAAAGCGTAATAAGGAACGAATGCATGCCTTAAAGACAAATTTCACTTACTTCAGTCTTGTAAAGAGCCAGCAATGTCTGAATATATAGTTCTTAAAAGTGAATTATCATTAACCTTGAGAGAAATTTCATGGTGCATGTTATATTGTTCTCATTTTATTTCTAATTTCAGACTGAGGTCTACTGCCAAGCAACTTTTTTTCTCCTTCAATAATTACCTGAAATCCAAACTTCAACATGAAGTTTTCAGTGATTAAGTCATTTAAATAAATTAAATAGTCTTGAGCAATAATCAGTCAGTGCAGTTACCCATTTTAGATGAGTCATCTGAATAATAAATGCTTAAAAAAAATCCTCTTCAATTGCATTTAGCCTGAATTTTTTCTATAATTGCCTTAATTTCTTAGCACAATTACTAAATGTCCACACACTTCTTTTACAGTTTTACTACCCAATTCATTTTCTCTTGCTCATCAGCTTTGCAAATTAATAGTATGTTAAGTACATCAGGGTAGCTTACTTGAAAGGAATGTTAAAGTGAATTTTTGTAAATGACTAATAAATGTGCTTTAAAAGACATCCAGGAATCTTTAAGATTCTCATTCTAGAGTAAACCTGTATTTATGTCCAAACTAAATTTTTCTGTTGACATTGAAATTCATTAATGTCCACAAAGTTAATAAAAAAGATAAGAATAACTACTCATTCATTTAGTCCCCAAAATGAGGCAGGTTTATACTAAGCATTTTATGTATATTGTCTTATGTTTATTCTAGAAATAAGGCTATAAGCTATATTTATGCTTATTTTAATCTTTGGACCTTGCACACAAATCAAGCATTTCCTAGATAAATATAGTTTTATATGTTTTCTTTCAAAATTTCTAACTTTTGTAAAATTAGCAAATTCTATAGAGGAACAGAGCACATCTTGTCTCTTCTACTTGTTCTGCACCACCTCTACCTCATTCAAGAAGAATAATGGTATTACATTTGAGGAAATTTTCTTAACCACAAATGTTAAAATTTTAGGAAATTACTTTCTATGAAAAAATGAATAAAACATAATGTAAAATAACAGAGCTGACTCAAAATTAACAGTTGTTTTTGTTGTAATTTGGCAAAAACTATTGTGTGACTTCAGCTATTTATATGTCTCATGCTTGTATTACATCTGCCAATGCATGAGATAATTACTTAATTTTTGTTTCGCTCCATATGGAGTGAAAGAAACCTATAAGAAAACCTCTCTTGATTTCTAAGCTCTACATACAAAGAAAAACATGTTAATTATAAAATGAAGCACAAATTTGTAAACAAAGAGCACAATTTTATGTCAGATACTAAAACTGACCAGCAATCATTTCATGCTTTAATTTCTTGCTAAAAACACCCCAGTTGTAACATTGCAAATAATTGTGGCTTATGCCTTGACAAAATACAAGCCAGTCTTATCAAATCAGTTTTCTTTGACAGATCGTTATTTTCCCAATCTCCCTTTCCACTTGGAATAGCTCTGGGACCCATCTCTGTCCAGTTACATGTTGTACTGTTGGAAAATAACCTTGATGCAATGGTAGCCTCCACAAACACTACAAGCATGCTATCCCAGGGGGCATGGGCCAGAAAGTTTACACACCAAATTAAAATGATCCAATCACAGGGCTTATCAAGATTAAGTGAAATACAAGGGAGAGAGGTGATATTGATTAACACATTTAGGATAGGATGCAAGCAAGATGGAAGCACCTCATTTTCTGAATTCTGGGTATGCAGTGTTTTTGCATGTTGTTTCTTTGTCTTATCAAATGCCCTGTTGGTAGGCATGAGGACCAGAATGGAGACTCTTAACAACTGAGCCAAATGACAGATGCCCTGAGCCAAAGACATTTGCTCCACTAGAGAGCTGCAAGAAAAAGTATACACTGTCAAAATGGTAGCTTCTCAAAAATTCTGATGAGTAGCCATGGCATGTATTTGTGTCTCTTTAGCAGAGAATTTATAGAGTTAGAATGGGTGTTACCAGTAGGTGACCCAATCAGTTCAGTTCAGTTCAGTTCAGTCCAGTCACTCAGTCGTGTCTGACTCTTTGCGACCCCATGAATCACACCACTCCAGGCCTCCCTGTCCATCACCAACTCCTAGAGTTTACCCAAACTCATGTCCATTGAGTTGGTGATGCCATCCAGCCATCTCATCCTCTGTCATCCCCTTCTCCTCCTGCCCCCAATTCCTGTCAGCATCATGGTCTTTTCCAATGAGTCAAATCTTCACATGAGGTGGCCAAAGTATTGGAGTTTCAGTTTTAGCATCAGTCCTTCCAATGAACACCCAGGACTGATCTCGTTTAGGATGGACTGACTGAATCTCCTTGCAGTCTAAGGGACTCCTCCAACACCACAGTTCAAAAGCATCAGTTCTTCGGTGCCCAGCTTTCTTCACAGTCCAACTCTCACATCCATACATGACCACTGGAAAAACCATAGCCTTGACTAGATGGACCTTTGTTGGTAAAATAATGTCTCTGCTTCTTAATTTGCTATCTAGGGTGGCCCAATAAGACCTTATAAATATTTAGTGCTGGAATATTTTGAGACACTTATGTATATCGGGCCTTATGTGTATTTGAGTGTATGTTCTCAGTCTCACTCTTTGCAACCTCATGCACTGTAGAATGGGGCGGTCTTCTTTGTCCATGGTATTTCCCAGCCAAGAATACTGAAATGGATTGCCATTTCCTTCTCCAGGCTATCTTCCTGACTCAGGGATTGAACCCATATCTTCTGCATTGGCAAGTGGATTTTTTACCACTGAGCCACCAGGGAAGCCCCACATGTATATTTAATATATTACAAATATTTACTACACCAGTATCTCATGAAGATTAAGTATCTCTTGGTTCTCCAATCACTTCATTGGCTTATTAACGCTTCATCGACTTACCTTTTAAGTAATATACCTTATGAAATCTGCTTATGTCTAACAACTATTTGCTTACTGGTTAACATGTCTATGTTCAAAATGACATATTTATTCATCTAAGATAATTAAATATTCTCAAAAGCAAATGCAAATTTCAGATATAAGAGAAAAATGCTCCAGAGCATATAGGGGAATTATTTTTAATTTATAAAATTAGACCTCATGTTTTCTGTTTCCTTGCTTTCTTTCAGCTTGGGATGCTGGTATAAACACATAACTGTGAGAGCCATGCTGTTTCTATAATGTTGAAAAGCCAACATGCTGGAGAACAAGTTGTTACAGGTTGGAAAAAATTTTTTTTTCCTGTGTTTTTAACATTTTTTTTCTCCAATGAACGCAAGATGTAATCTTTCCATTTTGTTCCTTGGAAATGCATGCATGTGTGAATGCTGAGTTATGCCCGACTCTTTGCAACCTCATGAACTCCAACTCACCATGCTCCTCTGTCCATGGAATTTTCCAGGCAATAATGCTGGGGTGAGTTGCCATTTCCTCCTCCAGAGAATATTCCAGACTTAGGAATCAAACCTTCATCTTCTATGTCTCCTTCATTGGCAGTTGGATTCTTTACTACTGATCCATCCTAGGAAGCAGATATATAGATATAGATATAGATATAGATGTACATACAAACAATATATATTTTATTTCTTTCACATTTGTATATATAGATCAATATCTATATGTATGTCTTAATATTTATTTCATTTATCACATGTATTATATCTATATATTCAAGAACATTACATATGTATATGTAGTTAGGGATATATATTTATCTTGGAGACAGACATATATGCAAAATATTATATATGTATGATAGATATACATATATGTGCACACAAACATACATATACATATACACACACATATATGTCTTTTATGGCAAGTTACTCTACTGATTATTTCATTTCACATATGTATGTGTGTGTCTTGTGGTAATAAAATATATAATCAAGTAGTGCTACCTTACTTGAAGGAAATAATCTATCTTTGCCTTTATCTTTGAATACAATGTAATAGTTGATATAGTTAGTACACAATTAAGGGCATATGTGAATTATATCATTGAATGTTTAAGGAAATAAAGTCAGTTTAGGCACAATTATCAAGAAAAAGTAACAAAGAATTTGGATGTATAATTAAATCCAGAAAATAACTATGAAGAATAGCAATGTGAAGTATTTGTAAAATGTATTAAGCATTCAGTTTTTATTACAAATAATACTGTGTAATACCTGAGACATAACACTAGAAGTAACTATAACAGGGAGTTATCATCATTGGTGAAACTCAAGGTGATTTTCCAAATATTCAAATGTTCTCTCTATTTCTCTTCAATTTTTAAAATTGAGACAAAAATTTTTAAGCAATAGTTAAGATAGCCACTTTTAATATAAATCAACTTAGTGATGATACGCATGGATAAGATTTTCCAACTTTAACCTAGATGTCCATCAGCAGATGAATGGATAAGAAAGCTGTGGTACATATACACAATGGAGTATTACTCAGCCGTTAAAAAGAATTCATTTGAATCAGTTCTGATGAGATGGATGAAACTGGAGCCGATTATACAGAGTGAAGTAAGCCAGAAAGAAAAACACCAATACAGTATACTAACACATATATATGGAATTTAGGAAGATGGCAATGACGACCCTGTATGCAAGACAGGGAAAGAGACACAGATGTGTATAACGGACTTTTGGATTCAGAGGGAGAGGGAGAGGGTGGGATGATTTGGGAGAATCACATTCTAACATGTATACTATCATGTGAATTGAATCACCAGTCTATGTCTGACGCAGGATGCAGCATGCTTGGGGCTGGTGCATGGGGATGACCCAGAAAGATGTTATGGGGAGGGAGGTGGGAGGGGGGTTCATGTTTGGGAATGCATGTAAGAATTAAAGATTTTAAAATTTAAAAAATAAAAAACTAAAATTAAAAAAAAAGTTGATACCATGATGAATTGAAAAGGAAATTAAACAAAGAATGTAAGTTATATGAGAAGATATGCTCTGTGAAAGTAAGAGACTTTAGTCTATAGTTGAGTTATCAGTCAAGAATAAGGAGGTTTATGACCCAATTATGACACCAATCAAACATGAAACCTTGGTGTCTTCTTGTGTTTGGTTTCCAAGCAACTCTTCCTTCCTTCTTACAGTAAGAGATGCAACTTTTTAAGCAAAATGACCAGGCCAAGATGTTCACTTGGCCCTTGTTAGACAGATGACAATCCATTTCATGATGGGAGGGACAATATAGAGAAGTGATTAAGACAGCTCTGGAGCCAAATGTTCCAGTTTCGCATCCTGCTTATGATACTTACTAGCTGTATGATTTAGTAAAAGTTAGTGGACCTCTCTGTGGCTCTGCTTTTTCAACTGGGAGGCTTAAGTGTCCTGGTAAACAATAAGTATGGACTAGTATACTTTTCAATGTGGGTTTAGTAAATATAAACAATTAAATAAAAATTTCCACTTATATCTTTGAAGCTAGGGTGGCATATATAAAGACAAAAATATAAATTACTTCTGTTTCTGAGAAGATGGATAACCACATTTTTTTCTATTTCTCCTGCTAAATACAACTAAAATCCCTAGCTATTATGTCTAGAACAAACAAAAGAAGATTATGAGAGGAAGGGAGAATAAGGCAGACCAGCTAGTCCGTTGATATCTAAGAAAATTACAATGGTGAGTCTCTAGGGTTTTCTTTTTGCCTCAAATACTCTGGACCAGACAATAGAGAAACTGGTAATTTAAAAATGCCAATGAAGTAGAAAGACAATACACATTCTATATAATCAAGAGACGGTAAAGGAATAGCCTCAGAGGATGGAAAACTTTTAGACAATAGCTAGTCTGCTGCAGCCAACACCACAGAGAAATGTGGCCTTATCTTCATCCAAACCAGGAAAAATCTTAGTGGAAAGTCTAAAATACAACATTGGAGAGGTTACAAAGAGGTACAGCAAAACATCTGCAAGGGCAATGTAAAAAAAAAAAAGTTGAGCAGGGAGTTGTGAAAATTTCATCTTCTCCAAATGGTAACAAACCCCTTCCCTACAACCTAACATATGAAGAGAGACCACATTGGAAGGTTGGACTTCCATTTCTACCCACCAGTAATGAGGCAGCCCTTCTCACACCTGCAGATGTAGTGTCAAAAGGGAGCAACTGGAGGGAACTTTCAGCATTATCTGAAAAGAACCAGGGTACATTCCTCCCTTCCTGTCTGTGGTGATTACTTGGGAAACTCCCTCAGAACCTGAGGACTAAAAGACACCAGAATACCTAAGTATTTCCTACTGTTAAAACATTTTTATAGTGCAAAAATAAGAGAACCATCAAGTATAATAAGAACCCCTTTTCTATTCTTCAGAGTTTTTCATCACTTCCTTCAATTAGAGACTGGAGAAGGCAATGGCACCCCACTCCAGTGTTTTTGCCTGGAAAATCCCATGGATGGAGGAGCGTGGTGGGCTGCAGTCCACGGGGTCGCTAAGAGTCGGACACGACTGAGTGACTTCATTTCACTTCACTTTCACTTTCAATTAGAGAGCTTCCTGATTATCTTCCCAATAAATCCATTTTTATTAAAATTTTTCTTAGTTTTTGTTGCTTTCCATTAAAAAAGTTTTAACTTATATAGCTATGAAATGTACATAAATTATTTATAGTCTTTTGTCATCATTTTCAATATTTTGTTTTTGCTGTTGCTGTTCAATCGTAAAGTCATGTCTGACTGCAACTCCATGAACTGCAGCTTCCCAGGCTTCCCTGTCTTCACTCTCTCCCAGAATTTGCTCAAACATGTACATTGAGTTGGTGATCATCCAATCACCTCATCCTATGCTGCCCCTTCTCCTGTTGCCTTCAATCTTTCATAGCATCAAGGTCTTTTACAATAAATCAGCTCTTCTCATTAGGTGGCCAATATATTGGAGCTTCAGCTTTAGCATCACTTTCTGAATATGCAGGGTTGATTACCTTTAGGATTGACTGCTTTGGTGTCCTTGAAGCCCAAGAGACTTTAAGTCCCACAATTACAAAGCATCTGTTCTCTAGCACTCAGCTTGTTTATGGCCCAATTCTCACATCCATACATGACTAATGGAAAAAATCATAGCTTTTACTAGACAGACTTTTGGCAAAACAATGTATCTGCTTTTTAATATGTTGTCTAGGTTGGTCATAGCTTTTCTTCCAAGGAGCAAGCATCTTTCAATTTCATGGTGCAGTCACCATTTACTGAGATTTTGTAGCCCAAGAAAATAAAGTCTGTCATTATCTCCATATCTATTTGCCATGAAGTGATGGGATGGATGCCATGATCTTCATTTTTTGAATGTTGAGTTGTCAGCTTCTTTACTCTCTTTTCTCACCCTCATCAAGAGGCTGTTTAGCTCCTCTTCACTTTCTGCCATTAGAATGGTATCATCTGCAAATCTGAGGCTGTCGATGTTTCTCTGGGAATCTTGATTCTAGCTTGTGATTATAAGAGGTAAATGATACTTTATGCTATTTTAGTATACAGTAATTTGCTTACTCCATACTTACTTCAATTCTTAAAGGCCTTCTTATATTATGAATACTAGAATGCTTTATATATATCCTAGATCCACTTATAGGTTTTATTTCTTTTTTTTCTTATGTGATCTGGGTTCCACCAACAGTCACAAAAGGGAGCAAGCTTTGAGCCTTCACTCAGGGAAATCAGGGTTTGAAGCAGAAGTATTTAACTCTTTTAAGGGAGGAGTTCTTAATTATTTTTGTGCCATTGACCTGTTTGATAGTCATAAGTTGTGCTAATACTATTGTAGCTTGCACTTTACATTCAAAACAATAAAAAGCTAAACTTCAGTTAAAAGATATAGAAATATTTCTATTCAAGTTCAAGAAAGTATAGAATGTCAATGAAACATGATTCACCATCAATTCCTAAGGATGTCTCTAGGTGTAAATATGTGGTGATAGATGTCAGTTTATATGGGGAGATACCATTCAAGATATCTTTCAAAGGAAGATACTGTTGGAGTTCCCTTGTGGCTCAGCTGGTAAAGAATCTGCCTGCAGTGTGGGAGACCTGGGTTCAGTCCTTCAGTTGAGAAGATCTCCTGGAGAAGGGAAAGGTTACTCACTCCAGTATTCCGGCCTGGAGGATTCCATGGACTGTATAGTTCATGACCTCGCAAAGAGTCAGACATAAATGAACGACTTTCATAACCTTTCAAGAGGATGCCAAATTCTTTTCTTGACTAACAGGACAAATCCTATATATGTTTGAACATTTATCTTTATCTTATTTTATATTATCTAACGTTATTAAATTTTAAGCCACTCCTATAAATTCTGGACCGTACCTATTATTTTCTTTAAAAATCTAGCTTGAAGGAATTCTGTTGTCTGCAACTAACAATAGTGACCTATATAGTAATCAATTAAAGACATGGTTGCGGGGGAAAAGTAAGCTAAAAGGAAATGAGAATTTAAAGTGTTTTTTTCTGACCTAGAGTTTTAGCGTTTGAAGGTAATAGGGACCTGGTTGGAAGAAACCCTGATAATGTCTAGTATACAATGATGGAATAAGGTTTAAACTATTTAACATGGGTACTTTGAATAAAATGCCTACTGAAAGTAAAACTTTGAGTGGCAGTTACAATGACATTTTGAAAAACTGATATGAGTTTGCTGTTTCTAAATTTAATGGAGAGCTTAACAAAAATTATTTACTGAATTAAATTGTTAGATAAAAGAATAGGTCAGAGAGCCACTGGGTTTCTTTTTGAGGTAACACAGTTTGTATAGTTTAATATCAGGTGTAGAATCAGAACTTAAGTGGTACTGAAATATAAGATATATTTACAGCAAGTCTAGAGCTTTTATCTGAAAGTTGGGATATTGTTTAGAATAGTGAGGAATTAAGAAACAATGGAGATGTTCAGCTGCTGCTGAATATGTTAAATGGAAAAATTTAAGGCATTTTCCTTCTCAGTAGAAATAGTCCTTCTTCTGTAATGACCTCTTTTGAGGATAGTTATCTCTCAAAGGTATATTAATTTTCCTCAAGTCCTACTTATACCACAATATAACATATCAACCCCAGGCCCAAAATTTTACCTTGTTACACATTAGAATTTACTTGTAGAAGCTAAAGTACCCTGCTGTTTTTCTTGACCACTTAAACAAGATTTTCTGAGTATGTGGCTTAGCCATTTGCTTCTTTAAAATATTCTCCAGAAGAAGCTAATCATCTCACCACAAATTTTATATACAAGATATATAAATACACACATATGTACATAATTCCTGTTGTTGTTTAGTTGCTATGTCATGACTTACTCTTTTGTGACCACATGGACTGTAGCCCACCAGGTTCCCCTGTCCATGGAATTTAAAGGCAAGACAATTGGAGTGGGTTGCCAGTTCTATCTCCAAGGGGTCTTCCTAACCCAAGGATAGAGCCCCCATTTCCCACATTGTCAGAAAGATTCTTCACCTCTAAACACTGTATATATATGTGTGTGTGTGTGTGTGTGTGTGTGTGTGTGCATGTGTGTACATATATGCATATATATAATACATACATACATTTATATATTCACTATAGTGTATAACACTATATATATGTATTTTGTACATATGTATGTGTATGTGGGCTTCCCTGACAGTTCAGTTGGTAAAGAATCCACCTGAAATGCAGGAGACCCTGGGTCAAGTCCTGGGTCATGAAGGTCTGCTGGAGAAAGGATAGGCTATTCACTCCAGTATTCTTAGGCTTCCCTTTTGGTTCAGCTGGTAAAAAATCTGCCTGCAATTCGGGAGACCTGCATTCAACCCCTGAGTTGGGAAGATCCGCTAGAGAAGGGAAAGGCTTCCGCTCCAATATCCTGGCCTGGAGAATTCCATGGACTGGATCTTCCAAGAGGTCACAAAGAGTCAGACATGACTGAGAGACTTTCACTTTCACATTTATATGTGTGTGCATGTATGTAATGTTATCATCTTCATCCAGCTGCCCCCAAAAATTAAAACAAGGCAAATATGGAGGAAACATGAAATACTTTACTCCTAGGATAAGAAGGGCATATTTCACTTCCACCCACACAGCAGAACAATGACAGTTTCCATCTTAAGGTCAAGGAAGAGTGGAAATGTAGTTACCATGTGTTTCCAGGAAGATAAAGACATGGATAAGATTTAGCTAGCATGTTCCTCTGAGAGTAATCATGGAATATAAATGAAAAAAGAGAAAATTTAATATTGCATAGCAGCATAAGAAAGCTCTCAATTCAGTATCAAGTTTCATGAACACTGGTTCCCCATCATATTTCTGGTACCATTCTCTTTTTAGCTTCTTCTCGCCCCTTTCAACTCCAATAGTCACTTCCCAAACCCACATAACTATGTTTTTTGTATATTATAATATTTTAACTCATTTCTACTTAAACCTTTCCCACCTACATACTATGCTCACAATTATGCTTTTGTTAAATAAATAGACCTGTTAACATTTTTCTGAAGCAAAAGAAGAATTTTTTCTATCCATCTAAGCCTACCAGCTCAAAATGTTATTGCTATTCAGTCACTTAACACTGTCTTACTCTTTGATTCCCCATGGACTGTAGCAGATCAGGCTCCGCTGTCCTCCACAGTCTCTTGGAGTTTGCTCAAATTCACATTCACTAAGTTGGTAATGCTATCTAACCATCCCATCCTCTGCTGCCCCCTTTTCCTTTTGCCTTAAATCTTCCCCCAGCATCATTTCTGATGAGTCTGCACTTCACATCAGGTAGCCAAATATTGGAGCTTCAGCTTCAGCAACAGTTTTCACAATGAATATTCAGGATTGATCTCCATTAAGATTGACTAGTTTGACTTCCTTGCAGTCTCAAAATATAGATAGATTTTAAAACAAACAAGTTTCCTTTCTGTCATAGAATCTTCCAAAATCCCTACACTTTCTATTCATATATTAAAAGTTACTATCAATATTTAAAGATGGCCTGCCAGATGAGAGATACTATTGCCAGGAAAACAAACTCATCACAGTATTCATGCTATTCAGAGACACCCTGTGAATTATGTCACATGGTATACGTAAGTGCCCTGTCACAAACACGTATGTGCTCAGCAGTCTTTTTTTTTTGTTGTTGTTGTTCTTTCTTTCTCTTCTTTCTTCTCATCCAGTCTTCTCTGTTAGAGCCTTTCATCTTGGTTTTCCAACTTACACTTTTTTGGTTGACTTCTTCAGTCTCACATTTATGACCTTCTCTATGACATGAGGATAGGATATGGTACAAGGAGTCTAGAGTTCTAAGAACCTTTCAAATAAGTGAATAAGCAGCATATGTCTGAGAGTGTTTTGCCTATGTTCTCCTCTAGGAGTTTTATAGTTTCTGATCTTACATTTAAATCTTTAATCCATTTTGAGTTTATTTTTGTGTGCGGTGTTAGAAAGTGATCTAGTTTCATTCTTTTACAAGTGGTTGACCAGTTTTCCCAGCACCACTTGTTAAAGAGATTGTCTTTACTCCATTGTATATTCTTGCCTCCTTTGTCAAAGATAAGGTGTCCATATGTGTGTGGATTTATCTCTGGGCTTTCTATTTTGTTCCATTGATCTATATGTCTGTCTTTGTGCCAGTACCATACTGTCTTGATGACTGTGGCTTTGTAGTAGAGCCTGAAGTCAGGCAAGTTGATTCCTCCAGTTCCATTCTTCTTTCTCAAGATTGCTTTGGCTATTCGAGGTTTTTTGTATTTCCATACAAATCTTGAAATTATTTGTTCTAGTTCTGTGAAAAATGTGGCTGGTAGCTTGATAGGGATTGCATTTCAGGATCCTCTATGATCCACCTCCCAGAATGCTGGAAATAAAAGCAAAAATAAACAAATGGGATCTAATTAAAATTAAAAGCTTCTGCACAACAAAGGAAAATATAAGCAAGGTGAAAAGACAGCCTTCTGAATGGGAGAAAATAATAGCAAATGAAGCAACTGACAAACAACTAATCTCAAAAATATACAAGCAACTTATGCAGCTCAACTCCAGAAAAATAAACGACCCAATCAAAAAATGGGCCAAAGAACTAAATAGACATTTCTCCAAAGAAGACATACGGATGGCTAACAAACACATGAAAAGATGCTCAACATCACTCATTATTAGAGAAATGCAAATCAAAACCACAATGAGATACCACTTCACACCAGTCAGAATGGCTGCGATCCAAAAATCTGCAAGCAATAAATGCTGGAGAGGGTGTGGAGAAAAGGAAAGCCTCCTACACTGTTGGTGGGAATGCAAACTAGTACAGCCACTATGGAGAACAGTGTGGAGATTCCTTAAGAAATTGCAAATAGAACTACCTTATGACCCAGCAATCCCACTTCTGGGCATACACACTGAGGAAACCAGAATTGAAAGAGACACATGTACCCCAATGTTCATCGCAGCACTGTTTATAATAGCCAGGACATGGAAACAACCTAGATGTCCATCAGCAGATGAATGGATAAGAAAGCAGTGGTACATATACACAATGGAGTATTACTCAGCCGTTAAAAAGAATTCATTTGAATCAGTTCTGATGAGATGGATGAAACTGGAGCCGATTATACAGAGTGAAGTAAGCCAGAAAGAAAAACACCAATACAGTATACTAACACATATATATGGAATTTAGGAAGATGGCAATGACGACCCTGTATGCAAGACAGGGAAAGAGACACAGATGTGTATAACGGACTTTTGGACTCAGAGGGAAAGGGAGAGGGTGGGATGATTTGGGAGAATGACATTCTAACATGTATACTATCATGTGAATTGAATCGCCAGTCTATGTCTGCCGCAGGATGCAGCATGCTTGGGGCTGGTGCATGGGGATGACCCAGAAAGATGTTATGGGGAGGGAGGTGGGAGGGGGGTTCATGTTTGGGAATGCATGTAAGAATTAAAGATTTTAAAATTTAAAAATAAAAAAGCAGCATAAATATAATTTTCCTAAATTAGTTCTATTTGTGTGAAATATGTCTAATTTTAAAAGTATAATCCTTAATTTTAATTCCTTAAAAAGTATTTCTTAAATATATTATTCTATGACTTACCTTGTTGTTGCTATTGTTCCTAGAGTGGTAACATTCAGCAGAAATATATTTGCAATATGTCTATTATGTAATGAAATCAATTCTTTAGGTTAGTATGCTGTGCAGCGCTTCAGATGGTGAACAACCTAATTGCTTTTCATCACTCTATACTGATCAGATCAGTTCAGTTCAGTCCAGTTGCTCAGTCGTGTCTTACTCGAACCCCATGAATTGCAGCACGCCAGACCTCCCTGTCCATCACCAAATCCCAGAGTTCACCCAAACCCACATCCATCAAGTTAGTGATGCCATCCAGCCATCTCATTCTCTGTCGTCCCCTTCTCCTCCTGCCCTCAATCCCTCCCAGCATTAGAGTGTTTTCCAATGAGCCAACTCTTCACATGAGGTGGCCAAAGTACTGGAGTTTCAGCTTTAGAATCATTCCTACCAAAGAAGCCCCAGGACTGATCTCCCTTAGAGTGGACTGGTTGGATCTCTTGCAGTCCAAAGGACTCTCAAGAGTCTTCTCCAACACCACAGTTCAAAAGCATCAATTCTCTGGCATTCAGCTTTCTTCACAGTCCAGCTCTCACATCCATACATGACTACTGGAAAAACCATAGCCTTGACTAGATGGACCTTTGCTGGCAAAGCAATGTCTCTGCTTTTTAATATGCTGTCTAGATTAGTCAAAACTTTAATTCCAAAGAGTAAGCGTCTTTTAATTTCATGGCTGCAATCACAATCTGCAGTGATTTTTGAGCCCCCCAAAATAAAGTCTGACACTGTTTCCACTGTTTCCCCATCTATTTCCTATGAAATAATGGGGCCAGATGCCATGATCTTCATTTTCTGAATGTTGAGCTTTAAGCCAACTTTTTCACTCTCCTCTTTCACTTTCATCAAGAAGCTTTTTAGTTCCTCTTCACTTGCTGCCATAAGGGTGGTGTCATCTGCTCTCTGAGCTTATTGATATTTCTCCCAGCAATCTTGATTCCAGCTTGTGTTTCCTCTAACCCAGCGTTTCTCATGATGTACTCTGCATATAAGTTAAATAAGCAGGGTGACAATATACAGCCTTGACATACTCCTTTTCCTAAGAAACAAGCAAATTTTTTTTATTATTTTTTAAACATATCCTTCAGATGAAGAGCTCAATATTCTTTTACCCAAATATGATCCTAGAAATTTCCTCCATAGTCGCTGAAAATAGTCATAAATGCCTTCTTTTCTATCTCTCCCATGTTTCTTTAATACTGTTTTTGTGAACAAGTAAAATATTTCTATGTTATAAAGAACATTGATAGAGATTGATAATAGCTGATTTATAAGTTTATGAAACTCTGCTTATATCTACTTTTTATACATATTTCCTCAAATCTATATGAAGGACTGCTGACATTGTGAACATTTATTATAGGATTTTCCTTACATATAAAACCTTTCACCTTCCTTAGATTCACAAATGTTCCTGCACTTCTGTTTTTTTGAGAAATAACCTCTGTTTCTATTCAAAGACTAGACTAACACAAATTAAGCCTACCTATCCAACACTAAATTTTTAGAAACAAGAAAAAAAAAGTTAATGCATTGATAACAAGAAAGGAAAACTAGTGTCTCATAAACTATTCATAATCTTTCAGACATAGACAGTAGACAAAATGAATTTAAAGAAGGAATTCATAGCCTAAAATGTGTGGCATAGTATGCTTCTATTAATAAGAGCTCACAATCTTCTGTCTGGACAGAAACAGACAGAAAAGACAGGAGGAACTGCATCACATTTCCTCCTGCCTTTCCAGTTTTTCTCCTTTTCAGTGGCAGCCAAAGAAAGGTGTTATTAGTTTGATTACCCCCACAGAGACAACTAGGAAAAATTTTCCCTGTACGCTGCTAACTTGTGTCAGACAATAGCCATGGAGGCAGACACCTACAGGCAAAAGCACAGGGTTTAGGAATTGAGTTAGAGTTACAGGCCAATGCCTAAAGCAACCTGCTATACACTGGAAAAAATGGGGGGCTCAAATCCAAATTTTCTTCTCAAGTACTATGCCTTCCACCCCTTACACTCTTCTGCCACTCTCATAGAAAATAGATCAAACAAAAGCTGCAGCACCTGCTGCCAGGTCTTTACCCATAAGCAGGCTGTGCAAAGGATGCTATAGGCAATCTAGTAGAAAGTTCAGCTAGGAAAATAAGTTCATTTCATAGCCAACACTAAGAAACAACTCAACCAACACAAGAACCAACACTTGAGGAATCAAAATTAATAGAACAAGCAGAAAAGATGATTTCTACTAACTATACACTTAGAGGCATTAATGGCATTGGGTAATAGTCTAGCTATAGAAGAAAAAGCCAGATCAGGATTTGGAAAAAATCAGCATATACAATCAATTTTATGGTAAATATAAATGACCTATTTTAAGTTTATTAAAATATGAAAAAAGTAAAAAATATAGGACATGTAAGTGAAATATCAATACATAGTTTACGTATTATAAATATATGTGCTGTGCTCAGGTGCTCAGTCATGTCCAACTCTTTGCAACCCCATGAACTGTAGCCCACCCTGTTCCTCTGTCCATGGGACTGTTTAGGCAAGAATGATAGAGTAGTTTTCTGTTTTCTCTTCTATGGGATATTTCTGACCCTGGGATTGAACTTGCATCTCCTCCACCTTTTGCATTGGCCAGAATATTCATCACCGCTGGAAAACCCCATAATCTATTACCAATTCCAATTTCACATCTTTCCTCTTACAAAACAATTTCATTATTTATTTTCTTTCTGCAGTTTTCAATATCTCCTCCCTCTTTTCTTTCAATCGATCATTGTATTTAACAGTGTCATGCTCCACTGAGAAACATTCTGATTTTGTTCGTTCATTTGTTTGTTTGGTTTTGTTTAGCCCTCAGCTTCAAGTGTCTATTTACCTTAAACAGCTAGCACATGGAGATTTTTGTCAGAGGACTAACTTAGACTAATCAATTCTGTTTTGTAAGAACAAAGAAATTCCAAGAACTGTGAATTTACTACGCTGGGGAATATTTAAACAATGAGTGATGAATATATGTGTATGAAAGTCCAGCTCATTTGCCTTTCATCAGAACAACTTTTAATAATTTACACCCTAGAATTCCCCTCTAAGATCAAACTAAAGATTTACTCATCCAGAAAATGTCTTCTTTCTTGACTTCACTTTTGTTGTCCTGCCTGCCAGCCCACCCAATCTCTTTTTTGAAATTTATTTATGTTTAACTGAAGGATAACTGCTTTATAGTATTACTTTGGTTTCTACCAAACATTAATATGAAACAGCCATAGATTTACCCATGTCTCGACCCACTTGAACATCCCTGCCACCTCCCTCCCCATCCTACCCTTCTAAGCTATTCCCTAGGCCCAGTCTGAGTTCCCTGAGTCATACAGCAAATTTACATTGACTATCTATTTTACATATAGTAATGCACATTTCCATGTTACTCTCTCCATACCTACTACCCACACCTTCTCCACCACCCAGCTGTGCCTGTGAGTTTGTTCTCCATGTCAGTGTCTCCACTGTTGTTCTGAAAATTGGTTCATTGGTACCATCTTTATAAATTCCATATATATGCCTTAGTATATGATACTTTTTCTCTTTTTGGCTTACTTCACTCTGTATAATAATCTCTAGGTTCATCCTCCTCATTAGGACTAATCTGAATGCATTTCTTTTTATCAGTTCAGTTCAGTTCCTCAGTAGTGTCCAACTCTTTGTGACCCTCTGGACTGCAGAATGCCAGGCTTCCCTGTCCATCACCAACTCTCGGAGATCAGTCAAACTCATGCCCATCAAGTCAGTGATGCCATCCAACCATCCTATCCTCTGTTGTCCCCTTCTCCTGCCTTTAATCTTTCCCAGCATTAGGGTCTTTTCAAATGAGTCAGTTCTTCACATCACATGGCCAAAATATCAGAGATTCAGCTTCAGCATCAGTCCTTCCAATGGATATCCAGGACTGATTTCCTTTAGGATTGACTGGTTGGATCTCCTTGCAGTCCAAGGGACACTCAAGAGTCTTCTCCAACAACACAGATCAAAAGCATCAATTCTTTGGTGCTCAGGTTCCTTGATAGCCCAAATCTCACATCCATACATGATTACTGGATAAACTATAGCTTTGACTAGATAGACCTTTGTTGGAAAAGTAATGTCTCTACTTTTTAATCTGCTGTCTAGGTTGGTCATAGCTTTTCTTCCAAGGAGCAAGTGTCCTTTAATTTCCTCTAGATGGATGAGTAATATTCCCTTGTATTTGTACTTCAGCTTCCTAATCCATTCTTCTGCCAGTGAACATCTAGAGTGCTTCCATGTCCTAGTTATTGTAAATAGAGCTGTAATGAATATTGGGTTGCATGTGTCTTTTGCAATTTTGGTTTCCTCAGGATATATGCCTAGTTGTGGGGTTGCTAGGTTCAACGGTTTTTATTCCTTGTTTTCTAAGGAGTTCTCCATTCTGTTCTCCATAATGGCTATATCAATTTGCATTCCCACCAACAGTGCAAGAGAGTTCCTTTTTCTCTATAGCTTCTCTAGCATTTATTATTTGTAGATTTTTTGATGATAGCCATTCTGTCTTGTGTGAGGTGATATCTCATTGTAGTTTTGATTTGCATTTCTCTAACAGTAATGTTGAGCATCTTTTCATGTGTTTATTAGCCAACTATATGTCTTCTTTGGAGAAATGTCTGTTTAGATGTTTTGCCCATTTTTTAAAATTGGGTTAATTATTTTTCTGATATTAACTGATATGAGCTGCTTGTATATTTTTGAAATGAATCATGTCTGTTTCATTTGCTATTATATTTTCCCACTCTGAGGGTTGTCTCTTCACCTGGTTTATAGTTTCCTTTGCTGTGCAATAGCTTTTAGGTTTAATTAGATCTCACTTGTTTATTTTTCCTTTTATTTCCATTTCTATAGGAGGTGGGTCATTGAGGATCTTGCTGTAATTTGTCATAGCATATTCTGCCTATACTTTCCTCTAATAATTTTATAGTTTCTGGTCTTACTTTTAAGTCTTTAATTTATTTTGAGTATTTTATCTTTGTATATGGTATTAAGAAGTGTTCTATTTTCATTCTTATGCACATAGGTGTCCAGTTTTACCAGCATCACTTATTGTAGATGCTATATTTGTCCTATTGTGTATTCTTGCCTCCTTCATCAAAAAACAAGGTATCCATGGGTACATGGGTTTATCTCTGGGCTTTCTGTCTTGTTCCATTGGTCCATACTTCTATTTTTGTGCCATGCTATCTTGATGACTATAGCTTTGTATTATACTCTGAAGTCAGGAAGGTTGATTCCTCCATGTCTATTTTTCTTTCTCAAGATTGCTTTGGCTATTTGGGTCTTTTGTGTTTCCATGTGAATAGTGAGATATTTGATCTAGTTCTGTAAAAAAAAATGCCATTGGCAATTTGACAGGGATTACATGGAATCTGTAGATTACATATGATAGTATAGACATTTTCCCAATATTAATTCTTCCAATCTAGATACATGGAATGTCTCTCCATCTGTTTAAGTTGTATTTGATTTCTTTGATCAGTGTCTTATACTTTTCTATATATAACTCTTTTGTCTCCTTAGTTAAGTTTATCCTTAAGCACTGTATTATTTTTGTTGCAAAGGTAAATGGGATTGATTCCTTAATTTCTCTTTCTAATATTTCATTTTTACTTAATAGGAATGCAAGTGATTTTTGTGTATTGATTTTATATCCTGCCACTTTGCTAAATTCACTGATCAGCTTTGGTAGTTTTCTGAGAGTATCCTTAGGGTTTTCTCTGTGTAGTATTAGGCTTCCCTGGTAGCTCAGCTGGTAAATAATCTGCCTGCAGTGCATGAGACCCTGGTTCAATTCCTGGGTTTGGGAAGATACCCTGGAGAAAGGATAAGCTACCCACTCGAGTATTCTTGGACATCTCTGGTGGCTTAAAAGGTAAAGGGTCTTCCTGCAATGTGGAAGAACTGGGTTTGATCCCTGGTTTTGGAAAATGTCCTGGAGGAGAGCATGGAAACCCACTCTAGCATTCTTTCATCTCTTCATGGACAGAGAAGTCTGGCAGGCTGTATAGCCCATGGGGCAGCACCAGAGTCAGACACAACAGAGTGACTAAGCATATGTATAGTATCATGTGGTTTGCTAAAAATGAAAGTTTTACTTCTTTTCCAATCTGGATTACTTTTATTTGTTTTAATGCTGTGATTGCCATGACTAACACTTTCAAAGCTATGTTCAGTAATAGTGGTGAGAGTGAGCACCCTTGTTTTGTTCCTTATCTTAGAGAAAGTACTTTTAGTTTTCACCTCTCAGAATAATGTTTGCTGTGGACTTATCATACATGGACTTTATTATATTGAAGTAGGTTTCTTCTATTTTTGGAAGAGTTTTTAGCATAAATAGGCACTGAATTTTTCAAAAGATTTTTCTGCATCTATTGAAATTATCATATGGTTTTTACTTTATGATTTGTTAATATGATGTATCACATTGATTGATATGGATATATTGAAAATCCTTGCATCCCTAGGGTAAATCCGCCTTGATAAACTTGATTACGGTGTGTGATCTCTTTAATGTGCTGTTCAATTCGGTTTACTAGAATTTTGTTGAGGATTTTTGTATCTATGTTAATCAGTGATATTGGTCTTTAAATTTTTTTGTGTGTTGCCTTTGTCTGGTATTGATATCGTGGTGATGTTGGTCTCATAAAATGATTTTGGAAGTGTTCTTCCCTCTGAAATCTTGTGGATGCATTTTAGAAAAACAATGATTAATTCTTCTCTAATTATTTGAGAGAATCCATCTGGCCCTGGGCTTTTGTTTTTGGGGACATTTTTAATCACAGTTTCAATTTTAGTGCTTATAATTGGGTTGTTTATAATTTCTATTTATTCGTGGGTCAGTCTTGGAAAATTGAACATTTTAAATAATCTATCCATTTCTTCCAGCTTGTCCTTTTATTGGCATATAGTTGTGTGTTGTAGTCTTTTATTACTCTTTGAATTTTGCGTTGTATGTTGTAGCCTCTCCTTTTCCATTTCTAAGTTTGTTGATTTGATTCTTCTCCCTTTTATTCTTGATGAGTCCTGCTAATGGTTTATGAATTTTGTCTATCTTCTCGAAGAATCATGTTTTAGTTTTATTAATCTTTACTATTTATCAGATCTAGTCCCTTAAATCTATTTCTCACTTCCGCTGTATAATCATAAGGGATTTGATTTAGGTCATACTTGAATGGTCTAGTGGTTTTCCCTACTTTCTTCAATTTAAGTCTGAATCTGGCAATAAGGAGTTCATGATCTGAGCCACAGTCAGCTCCAAGTCTTGTTTTTGCTGACTGTATAGAGCTTCTCCATCTTTGGCTACAAAGAATATAATCAGTCTAATTTTGGTGTTGACCACCTGGTGATGTCCATTTATAGAGTCTTCTCTTGTGTTGTTGGAATAGGGTGTTTGCTATGACCAGGGTGTTCTCTTGGAAAAACCCTATTAGCCTTTGCCCTGCTTCATTCCATATTCCAAGGCCAAATTTACCTCTTACTCCAGGTGTTTCTTGACTTCCTACTTTTGCATTCCAGTCTCCTATAATGAAAAGGACATCTTTTTTGGGTGTTAGTTCTAAAACGTCTTGTAGGTCTTCATAAAACCATTCAACTTCAACTTCTTCAGCATTACTCTTTGGGACATAGACTTGGATCTATGAATCTTGGAATCAAGATTGTTGGGAGAAATATCAATAACCTCAGATATGCAGATGACACCACCCTTATGGCAGAAAGTGAAGAGGAACTAAAAAGCCTCTTGATGAAAGTGAAAGTGGAGAGTGAAAAAGCTGGCTTAAAGCTCAACATTCAGAAAACTAAGATCATGCCATCTGGTCCCATCACTTCATGGGAAATAGATGGGGAAACAGTGGAAACAGTGTCAGACTTTGGTTTTGGGGGCTCCAAAATCACTGCAGATGGTGACTGCAGCCATGAAATTAAAAGACGCTTACTCCTTGGATGGAAAGTTATGACCAACCTAGATAGTATATTCAAAAGCAAAGACATTATTTTTCCAACAAAGGTCTGTCTAGTCAAGGCTATGGTTTTTCCAGTAGTCCTGTATGGATGTGAGAGTTGGATTGTGAAGAAGCTGAGCACAGAAGAATTGGTACTTTTGAACTGTGGTGTTGGAGAAGACTCTTGAGAGTCCCTTGGACTGCAAGGAGATCCAACCAGTCCATTCTGAAGGAGATCAGTCCTGATTATTCTTTGGAAGGACTGATGCTAAAGCTGAAACTCCAGTACTTTGGCCACCTCATGCAAAGAGTTGACTCATTGGAAAAGACTCTGATGCTGGGAGGGATTGGGGGCAGGAGGAGAAGGGGACGACAGAGGATGAGGTGGCCAGATGACATCACCAACTTGATGGACGTGGGTTTGGGTGAACTCTTGGAGTAGGTAATGGACAGGGAGGCCTGGCATGTTGCAATTCATGGGGTTGCAGAGTCAGACATGACTGAGCGACTGAACAGAACTGAACTGAACATTTACTATTGTTTCCTTCATTTTTTTTCACTTATTTCTTCTCTGATATTTATGATTTATTTCCTTCTACTAATTTTGTTGTTGTTGTTGTTGTTCTTCTTCTTCTTCCAGATGTCTTAGGTATAAAGTTAGGTTGTGTCTTCAATATTTTTGTTTTGTTTCCTGAGATAGAATTGCATTGTTATAAACTTCCCAATTAAAACTGCTTTTGCTGCATCCCACAGGTTTTGAATTGTCTTGTTTTCCTTGTTATTTATTTCTAGGATTTTTTTTTTCTTTCTATTTCTTCAGTAACCTCTTCATTATTTAGAATTATATTATTTAATCTCCATTTGTTCGTGTTTTTTACAGCTTTTTTCCCCCTGTAATTGATATCTCATCTTATTATACTGTGGTCAGAAAAGATGATTAATATGATTTCAATTTTTTTTTTTTAGTTTACTGAAGTTTGATTTGTGACACAACGTGTGGTCCATTCTGCTGAATGTTTCAAGCGCACTTGACAAGAAAGTGCATTTTTCTGTACTTGGTTGGAAAGTTCTGAAGATATCAATTAGGTCCGTTTAGTCTAATGTTTTATTCAAGTTTTGTGTTTCCTTTTTAATAGTCTGTTTTGATGAACTGTCTGTTGGTGTAATTGGGGTGCTAAACTACTCTACTGTTATTATGTTGCTGTCAGTTTCCCCTTTTACGTATGTTTGTATTTGCCTTATGTATTGAGGAGCTTTTATGTTGGGTGCATAGATATTTACAATTTGTATGTCTTCTTTCTGGATTGATCCCTTGAGCATTATACAGTATTTTTCTTTATCTATTTTGTAATAGTCTTTATTTTAAGATATATTTTGTCTGAAATGAGAATTGTCACTCTGGCTTTGTTTTGATTTCTATTTGCATGGAAGATCTTTCTCCATCCTTTTATTTTCAGTCTGTATGGGTCTCTAGGTCTGAACTGTGTCTCTTTTAAGCAGCATATCTCTATCTCTATCTATCTATCTATATCTATATCTAAATCTAATCTATATCTATATAGTCGGTCTTATATTTGTATGCATCTGTATCCTTTGGTTGGAGCAGTTAATCCATTTACATTTAAAGTAATATTCCTATTGGCATTTTATTAATTGTTTTGGGTTTGTTTTTGTAGGTCATTACTTTCTTTTGTCTTTATTGCCTATAAAAGTCCTTTTAGTAATTGTTGCAAAGCTGGTTTGGTGCAGCTAAATTCTCTTAACTTTGCTTGTCTGTAAAGTTTTTTATTTCTCCATGAAATGTGAATGAAATCCTTGCTAGAGAGAGTAATTTTGGTTGTAGATTCTTTTTCTTTAATACTTTAAATATATTCCCTTCTGGCCTGCAGTTTCCCCTGAAAGATCAGCTGTTTATCCTATGGGTTTTCCCTTCTATGTTACTTGTTGCTTTTTCCTTGCTGCTTTTAATATTCTTTCTTTGTATTTAGTATCTCTTAGCTTGATGAGTGTGCATGTTGATGTGTTTCTCCTTGGGTATATGCTGTATGGAACTTTGCACTTCTTGGATTTGACTGATTATTTCCTTTCCCATGCTGGGGAAGTTTTTGGCTATTATCTCTTAAAATTTATTCTCATTGCCTTTCTTTTTCTCTTCTTCCTCTGAGACCCCTATAACCTGTATGTTGGCTTGTTTAATATTGTCCCAAAGGTCTCTGAGGCTATTCTCTCTCTCTCTCGCCTTTTTTAAATTTTTTTTTTTTTACTTTATTCTGCTCTTCAGCAGTTATTTCCACCAGTCTATCTTCCAACTCACATATTACATCTTCTGCTTCCAGTAATCTACTATTGGTTCTCTCCAGAGTATTTTTAATTTCAGTAATTGAGCTATTCATCTGTTTCTTTATTCTTTATTTCTTCTGTGTCCTTGGTAATTGTGTTAATTGCTTCCTGCATTTTTCTTGTTCTATTTTCAAGGTTTTGGAACATCCTTGCTAACATTATTTTGATTTCTTTTTCACTTCATTTGCCTATTTCATCTTCATTTAGTTGGTCTTATATGTTTCTAATTTGTTCCTTCATTTGTGTAATACTTCTGTTTTTTTTTTTTTTTTAATTTACTGTGTTTGAGATCTCCTTTTCCCAAGCTTTAAAGTTGAATTCCTTCTTCCTTTTGATTTCTTCCCTTGGTGAGTTGGGTTGATCCAGTGTTTTACATAGGTTTCTTTTGGATGGGACTTGTGGTTGTGGTCTGGTGGGATTAGGTAAATTTGTTTGTTTGTTTTTCTTTTTCTTTTTCTTTTTTTTCCTTTGCTGGGTTGTGTTGTATGAGGTGGCAATCCCTTTTGTTTGCTAAAGATTTCTTCAGTTGCTGAATCATGCTTGACTTTTTGAGACCCCATCGACTGCAGTGTGCAAGGCCTCCCTGTCCTCAATATCTCCTATAGCATGCTGAAACTCATGTTCATTGAATCAGTGATGCCATCCAACCATCTTGTTCAAAGTAGTTGCCTTCTCCTGCCTTCAATCTTTCCTAACATCAGCATCTTTTCCAATGACATGGTTGTTTGCATCAAGTGGCCAATGTATTGGAGTTTCAGCCTCAGTATCAGTCTTCCCAATGTATATTCATGACTGACTTCCTTTAGGATTGACTGATTTGATCTCTTTTCTATACAAGGGACTCTCAAGAGTCTTCTTCATCACCACAGTTCAAAAGCATCAATTCTTTGGTGCTCAGCTTTCTTTATTGTCCAACATTCACATCCAGACATGACTAAAAGAAAAACCACAGCTTTGACTAATGCCTCTGCTTTTTAATACACTCTAGGAGAAGGCAATGGAGACCCACTTCAGTACTCTTGCCTGGAAAATCCCATGGGTGGAGGAGCCTGATAGGCTGCAGTCCATGGGGTCGCTAAGAGTCGGACACGACTGAGCAACTTCACTTTCACTCTTCACTTTCATGCATTGGAGAAGGACATGGCAACCCACTCCAGTGTTCTTGCCTGGAGAATCCCAAGGACCGAGGAGCCTGGTAGGCTGCCGTCTATGGGGTCGCACAGAGTCGGACACGACTGAAGTGACTTAGCAGCAGCAGCAGATTGTCATAACTTTACTTCCAAGGAGCAAATATCTTTTAATTTCATGGCTGAAGTCACCATCTGCAGTGATTTTTGGAGCCCAAGAAAATAAAGTCTATCGCTGTTTCCATTGTTTCCCCTTCTATTTGTCATGAAGTGATGGGACTAAATACCATGACTTTTTTTTTTTGAATGTTGAGTTTTAAACCACCTCTTTCACTTGAGACTCTTTCGTTCTTCTTCACTGTCTGCCATAAGGTGTTTCCATCTGCATATCTGTGATTTTTGATATTTCTTCCAGCAATCTTGAGTCCAGCTTGTACTTCATACAACCCTGCATTTTGCATAATGTACTCTGCATATAAGTTTAATAAACAAGGTGACAATATATAGCCTTGATGTGTTCCTTTCCCAATTTGGAACCAGTTGTTCCATGTCCAGTTCTAATTGTTGCTTCTTGATCTGCATACAGGTTTCTCAGAAGGCAAGTTAGGTGGTCTGGTTTTCCCATCTCTTTTAAGAATTTTCCCTTTTGTTGTGATCCACACAGTCAAAGGTTTTAGCATAGTCAGTAAAGCAGAAGTAGAGTGTTTCTATTTTCTGGAATTCTCTTGTTTTTTTTTTTTTTTTTTTTTTTCTATGATGTAATGGATGTTGGCAATTTGATCTTTCTTTCCTCTGCCTTTCTAAATCCAGCTTGAACATCTGGAAGTTCTCCGTTCACATACTGTTGAATCCTAGCTTGGAGAATTTTAAGCATATCTTCCCTAGCATATGAAATAAGTGCAATTTCATGATTCTTTGAACTTATACATAGCTGAGAAAAGAGGAGAAGCAAAAGGCAAAGGTGAAAAGGAAAGATATGTCCATCTAGATACAGAGTTTCAAAGCCAGTGATGAGAAACAAGAACGCTTTGTATGAAAGCCTTCCTAAGTGAACAATGCAAAAACATAAAGGAAAGCAACAGAATGAAAAAGACTAGATATCTGTTCTAGAAAATTAGAGATACCAAGGGAATATTTCATGCAAAGATGGGCACAAGGAAGGGCAGGAACAGTATGGACCTAACAGAAGCAGAAGATATTGAGAAGAGGTGACAAGAATACACAGAAGAGCTATACACAAAGATCTTAATGACCCAGATGACCCTAATGATGTGATCTGTCACCTAGAGCAAGATATTTTGGAGTGTGAGATCAAGTGGGCCTTAGGAAGCATCACTCCAAACAAAGCTAATGGTGATGTAATTCTAGCTGAGTTATATCAAATCCTAAAAGATGATGCTGTGAAAGTGCTGCACTCCATATGCCAGCCAATTTGGAGACCTCAGCAGTGTCCACAGCACTGAAAATTTCAGCTTTTATTTAAATTGCAAAGAAGAGCAGTGTCAAGGGGTGCACATGATTAGCTTTTTCCCCCCCCCTTGTTTGTTGTTTGGGTAAGGCATCTTGTACTGGGTGCAGACAACAGTTGGATGATGCCAGGTCTTATATACAGCTGAAGGACTTTGTGGGAGTTCTCACTATCAATATTTCCTGGGGTTAGAAGTTTTCTGGAAGTCTAGATTCTTGTTATCAGTTCTCCACCTTCAAAGGCTCAGGGCCCAATCTCTGTCTAGGAAACAGATTCCACCGAGATTCTGGCTATGGAACTGAGGTGTTTTGCTGTGGTATTTAAGGGGATTTAAGCAAACACACTAAAGCAAGAAACAAAAGGCAAATACTAACAGAAATAATGGCATACATACACAAATAAAACCTAAACAGTACAAAAAAAGAAAGAAAGTAGAAGAGATTGACCCAATGAGCAAAGGAAAGCAAAAAAAGATATCAGCCAGTTAAAAAGAAAAATAACTAAGGTATAAATCGCAAAACAAAACTCAAGCAATATGACAACTGGGGAATAAAGGTATGAAACCAAAACAGACTAATAAACATGGTGAGAAAAAGAAAAAAAAAAAAAGAAGGAAACGATAGAAAGGCAAAGTTAAATAGAGGCAGATAAAGGAGATTTATATACATTAAAGAATAATTTCAACAGTAAAAGAATAAGAAAAACAAAGCAAAGAATATATGCAGAAAACTAAAAATGGTAGTTTTTTTTTTAATTAAAATTTAGAAAATAAAATAAAGGAAGGGGCCTCTCAAGACTGCAAAAAGGCCAGTGTCGAGGCAGACATATTTATGGGAAATAAAACATGTGATTAACAAAAACAACAAATTCTCAAAAGTGCATATAGATTTAATAGTACTAATAAAAACAGCTACAGCAGAGGGGGAATAAAGGAAAAAAAAAATATCCAGAAGCAACTAAAGAACAATTTAAACTATAAGAATAATAAATATTTTTCTTGGATCTCAGCTGTCAGCATCTTTTCCCTCCCTGTGAGTCACAGTCCACCTCACCTCCTTAGGATGCCCTCCAACACTGGCTGGTCTTTGGACCTGTTTTGGGGACAGCTCAGACTCTAATCTGGTCCTACTCCTGTGTGTTCTAGCCTCTAATGCCCACATCTGCTCGTGCTAGTACACTTTATTTTGTGGGACCTCTCATTGTCCTTTTATATATTCCATAGACACAAAGTTTGCCTAGTTGATCCGGTGGATTCAATCTGCAACTTCTATCACATGTGGGAAGGTTTGGAGTTCTCTTCCTTAGCAACACCACCCCTAGGTTTTAATTGTGCTTTTATCTCCACCTTTGTGTTTGATTCATCCACTGGAGTTTGCTCCTGAGGGTTCCCTAGAGGACTTGGGTCTGCCCCAGGGAGGAGTTGGAGAAGGCAATGACACTCCACTCCAGTACTCTTGCCTGGAAAATCCCATGGTAGGCTGCAATCCATGGAGTCGCTAAGAGTCGGACACGTCTGACCGACTTCACTTTACTTTTCACTTTAATGCATTGGAGAAGGAAATGGCACCCCACTCCAGTGTCCTTGCCTGGAAAATCCCAGGCACAGGGGAGCCTGGTCAGCTGCTGTCTGTGGAGTCGCACAGAGTCGGACACGACTGAAGCGACTTAGCAGCAGCAGCAGGGAGGAGTGGGTGTGGAGGTGCTGAAACTGCTTGGCTCACAAGGGCCCTGGCAGTAGTAGCTACTCAGGGGAGCCAATGGCTAGGACAGCAAGGAATATGGTGCTTTTAGGGTTTTTTCTCCTAGCTTCTGGCTCTCTGCCCCAGTGGGGATTGCATGAAGTGATAGCACAGAAGCTTGGGCCACAGGGACCCTGACAATGCCAGATACACAAGAGTGCTGGTGGCAATTGTTACAGGAAATATTGTTCTATTAGGGTCTTTTCTAGCTTCTGGCATCTCTGCCCTAGTGAGGAATGATCATGGAGATGGCATAGCTGGTTGGATCATGGGAACTCTGGAGGCACCAAGTGTACAGGACACCAATTGCCTCAGCTGTAAGAGCTATGATACTATTAGAATCTTTTCCTAGCCTCTGGCAGCTGGCAATCAAAGGATGTTTTTGGCTAATCCTTTCCTGTTGTTTGGACTATTCAGGCACTTACAGGACTCCCTGGCTGGGGTCCTTTTCTATTCCTTGGCCCATAAGGCACTTAAAGGTCTAACTGCCTGGGGTCCTTTTCTGTTGTTTGACACATCAGGCAGTTTAAGGGCCACCCTGAATAGGGTACTTTCTGTTGTTGGGCATGTCAGCTGCTTAAAGTGCCACCCTTTCTGTGGTCTTTCAGCTGTCCAGTGCTGACATGTGGGGAGAGAAGCTGTAAAGATGGCTTCATCCCATGTGAATGACTCAGTAGTATCACTCTGGCTTTCCTTCACAAGAATTTCCTACTGTGATCTCCTCCCTCAGGTGCCCTTGAGTCATCCCCCCATAGTCATAGCAGCAGACTTTGCTCTGGGATTGCTTTCCAATCTCTATACTCCAGGTGTATTCCTGATGTATCTGTGGAGAGAGATGTACTCCACATTCACCTACTTCTCTGCCATCTTGGATCTCCCCTACTCATTCTTAACGGTCTCTTCTGAAAGTGCTTTGTTTGCATTTCTTGTGCAAAATTACTCAGCTCAGGTTCTCTTGTGAAAATAAATTCCTTATTTAAAATAATGTATTTGTGTCTTGACTGAGAAAATTAAAAAAAAAAAAAAGGAAGAAGATTTCTATAACCTGTTGCTTCATCTACTCATCTATTATCCCTGTATCCTACAATTTTTCCTGTTATAATCAGAAGACTATCATAACTCCATCACTCCACTAATTCCAGTACTTTACTACTTGCTCAAAAATTTTGATTTAGCAATTTCTGCTTTCTCACATTGGCAGTTTTCCCCTCTCTGATGCATTATTTAATCATCAGTACCTGTAGTGGGTTGAATAATGAATACCCACACCCAGATGCTGGGGTCCAGCCCCAGTGGATCCAGGGTAATTCAAAGTGGGGATGGAGTCGGTGATTAAAGAGAGATTAATTAGAAATTTAAGGAGAGATTAGAGAAGAATAATGCAGTGAAAAAATAGAGGAGAAAAGAGACTGATATTCCTTGGTTTACACAGAAAGCTAATAAAGTCTCAAGACAGGAAACTTGCACCGTCTATGTTAGGCCACAGGTGCCCACTTGAATAGTGGAGGATGCCCTGCCTTGGGCCCTCTCTCATGTGGGTCTTAGAAGCCGGGGCAAATAAGTAGATATGAAGAGCCTCTGTGTTCCAAGGGATCAGCCTGAAAAAGAGAGGGAGGGAGAGGGAGAAAGAGAGAGAAAGAGTTGACACAGGGGAGAGCAAGCTTATGCAAAAACCCCATAACTTTATTTTCAAAAGGTGCGTATAGACCCTAAGTTTTACATAATGGAAGATACAAAGTCATGCAGGGGCAGCAGTCCTGACCCGATTTGATACCAGGCTTTCTTTTTGCATATCTTTCGGTATACAAAAGGTCCCAGGTGATTTAAATTATCTTCTGGCCAAGAGACCTGTTAACACTTTATGGCACTCTTCTTTAATGAATGTTAATCTCATTTCCCCTGAAGTGTTTTTCTTTAATCTGCATCACCCTTAAAGCACTAAATAAAGTTACATCCCTGTAGAACAAAAGTGCAGTGGGTTATAACAAAGAAGGTACTTAACTCAAAGATCTATGTTGCTACTTGTTTTTTCTATATACCAACTATATCAACAAATAAAAGATATGAAAATTTGGCAGCAAGTATTGGCTCAACAATGAAACCCTTAATCAGCCCTATTCTAATGATTTTGAGTCCTCGGAAGCCCCTATATTCCTAGGATGTTTTACGCTTCCTGTGCCTCTAGCAGTCGGGAGGCTGTGAGCAATCACATGGGCAGTTGTAAAAGGTCTGGACAGACTTGTCAGGCAAGTTAGAAAGCTACCAGAGGGGTTTGAGCTGAGACACTCTTTTTATATGCAGGAGACTGTTAGCTGGAGCTCTAAGTTAACTTTTTCCAGAAAAAGGTGGTGGGGGATAGGCCCCTGTTAATGTGAGAGAAGTTGGTGAAAGGCATAATATAGTAAAGCAGACAAATTTTGGTTCTGGGGGTAGATGCTCGAGAAAATCCGGGGGGGTGGGGGGGGTAGGGGTGGCCCTGAGGCCTGATCTCGCCTTTGCGTTTTGTCAGGCTCCCTTCCTCATGACCTTTGCCATGGGCGGGATTCCCCATGCTGGCTCCCGTCACCCAGACATGCCTGTACCCTGGAGCCCAGACTTTGTGAATCCTCCTTTATTTGGAAAAATCATCTGTGCAGACAGCATTAAGGACCTTGACATAAAATCATCATGGATTATCCAGGTGTGTCTGAAATCCAATGACAATTTCCTTTAAAAGAAAACAAAGAGAAGATGGAGACAAAGAAATAAGAAGAAATGTGACCAAGGAAACAGAAATTGGAGTGGTACAGCCAGGGAAACAAAGGAAGGCCTGGAGCCACCAGAAGCTGGAAAAGGCAAAGAAGAATTCTCTCCAGAACCTCCATAGGTTGTGTAGTCCTTCTGAGAACTTGATTTTAGATTTCTGTCCTCCAGAACCATGAGGGGATAAATTTCTAGAGTTTTAGGCTACCCACTTCATGGTAATTTGTTGCAGCAGCTATAGAAAACTAATATCCAAGTATCCAAAAATCACTGCAGATGATGACTGCAACCATGAAATTAAAAGACTTGCTCCTTAGAAGAAAATTTATGACCAACCTAGACAGCATATTAAAAAGAAGAGATGCTACTTTGCCAACAAATGTTCTTGTAGTCAAAGCTATGGTTTTTCCGGTAGTCATGCATGGATGTTAGAGTTGGACTATAAAGAAAGCTGAGCACTGCAGAACTGATGCTTTTGAACCGTGGTGTTGGAGAAGACCCTTGAGAGTACATTGGACTGCAAAGAGATCCAACTAGTCCATCCTAAAGGAAATCAATCTTGAATATTCATTGGAAGGACTGATGTTGAAGCTGAAACTCCAATACTTTGGCTACCTGATGCTAAGAACTGACTCATATGAAGAGACCCTGATGCTAGGTAAGACTGAAAGTGGGAGGAGAAGGGGTCAACAAAGGATGAGACGGTTGGATGGCATCACAGACTCAATGGACATGAGTTTGCATAAACTCCAAGAGTTGATGATGAATTGAGGGACCTGGCATATTGCAGTCCATTGGGTAGCAAACAATCAGACATGGTTGAACGACTGAACTGAACTGATCCATACAAGGTCCAAACATCCAAACAAGAGAATAATTGTCTCTTCCTACAACTTCCAATTTTTTTTCTCCTTTTCTCATGAACCCATTCCAATCAGATTTTTCTTTTTCCCACATCACTACAAGAAACTGGTCTTACTGAAGTTACCAAAGACCTCAACTAATAGATTCTAAGTCCAATTTTCATTTCTCAGTCCTTATCTTACTTTACCTATGGACACTCTTTGACACAGGGGATCACTCTCTTCCCCCTTAAATAATTTCTCCACTTAGATTCCAGGGCACTGCACTCACCAGCTTTCCATCAACTCTACTTTTGCTACTCATTTTCTATCACCCCAACTTCTATAATTTGGGTTCTCTAATATTTTATCTTGCATTTCATCTTAAATATTTATATCAACTCCTATGATAATACATCCAATTTGTGGTTTTGAATAAAATGCACATACTGATATATTTGTAAATTATATTTCTATTCTAGTCCTTACTATGCACTTCAAATCAAAATAATTAACTATCTACTTATTGAATATGCTGAAATGTTTAATCATTTTGCCAAATCTAACAAATCCAACTGAACACTAACATTCCTTCCAAACTCCTACTCCCATGTTACTTATATCTTAAGATCACTGTGGATCTTATTTTTCTTGTTATGTAAGCCAAAATATTTGAGTTATGTTTGACTCATTTTAACTTGCTCCTCTAACTCATCAGGGAATCCACTAGATCCTCCTACAAATTCAAGAATTGACCTACATTTCACACAACAACTGCCAATATCCTGAGCCAACCGAAGAACTTCTTTTATGTAAACTATTGAAATAGCCTTCTAAATTACCTTTCTTCTGACTTTTTCAGCTTCCTCTCAACATAGCAGTCACTGTGATATCATTAAAATATAAACCAGCTGATATTCTGTCCCTGCTTAATACCATTATCTTCCCACAACACTCAAATGAAAAAAACAGATTTCTTAAAATGACCTTTAAGTACCTACATAATTTGCCCCTTCCATTACATCTGGGGTCTCATGTCTTACTGTCTTCCTTGTTTACTCCCTTTAATGATAATGATGGGTATCTTATAGCTTATTTAAAAAACAAGGAATACTCCAATTATTTTTTTAAAAAGATACTTTCACATACTTCTCTGGCCTCATTATTTAAAATTTCAATTTTCCTTCCTACATTATTTTTCCTCCTTAACACAAATAAGTATGTGATTTTCTATATATTTTGCTACCTTTTTGTACTTTGCATTGTTTGCCTCCCTCATAGATTTTAAGACCCAAAAGTTCAGTGATATCTGCCAGTTATTTTCACTTTTGTATACCCAGTACCTGGCACATAGTATGACCATAATTAATCTTTGTTGAAAGATTGAATGAAATGATAAGAAAATGTTAATCCTGAGAGGTGGGACACCATAAACTAAAGCATCAAAACAAAAATATTTATGTTCTATTTGCAAATTTTAATGATAATAAAAGAGTCAATTCACACAAATGATCAGAGCTCAAGTTTGCATAGTGATGGTGATTTAGTGGCTAAGTGATGTTTGAAACTTGTGTGTGTGACTTTTGACTCATGGGCTGTAGTCCACTAGTTTCCTCTGTCAATGGGATTTCCCAGGCAAGAATACTGGAGTGGGTTGCCATTTCTTTCTCCAGGGGATCTTCCCCACCCAGGAATCAAACCCAGCTCTCCAGTATTGCAGGCAGGCTGACTCCTGCATTGCAGGTGGATTTTCACCAACTGAGCTACTTCCCTGGTAGTTCAGTTGGTAAGGAATCCACTTGCAATGCAGGAGACTATCTGCAATACATGGAGTCACAAGAGTTGGACATGACTTAGAGACTAAACCACCACAAGCTTGGGTAATTCAACCAGTATTTTATATTAAGCATTTAATGCCAGATAATGTTTGGATTCCTCCTCAGGACTAAGATCATGGCATCCAGTCCCATCACTTCATGGCAAATAGATGGGGAAACAGTGCTGACTTTATTTTGAGGGGGGGGGGGGGCTCCACAATCACTGCAGATGGTGATTGCAACCATGAAATTAAAATATGCTTACTCATTGGAAGGAAAGTTATGACCAACCTAGACAGCATATTGAAAACCAGAGACACTACTTTGCCAACAAAGGTCCATCTAGTCAACTCTATGGATTTTCCAGTAGTCATGTATGGATGTGAGATTTGGACTATATAGAAAGCTGAGTGCCGAAGAATCAATGCTTTTGAACTGTGGTGTTGGAGAAGACTCTTGAGAGTCCCTTGAACTGCAAGGAGATCCAACTAGTCCATCCTAAAGATCAGTCCTGAATATTCATTGGAAGGACTGATGTTGAAGCTGAAACTCCAATACTTTGGCTACCTGATGTGAAGAGCTGACTCATTTGAAAAGACCCTGATGCTGGGAAAGATTGAAGGTAAGAGGAGAAGGGGACAACAGAGGATGAGATGGTTGAATGGCATCACTGACTCAATGGACATGAGTTTGCATAAACTCCAGGAGTTGATGATGGACAGGGAGGCCTAACATGCTGCGGTTCATGGGGTTGCAAAGAGTTGGACACGACTGAGCTACTGAACTGAACTGAACTGAACTGAACTGTTTGGATTCTAGTATTTATTTGTAACAAACTACTTCTTTTGACACATGATTGTATGTATTTTTAAAATCATTAGTAATAACTACATGTCAGAACACATCATATTGTATGTAAATAATTGAAACTAAATATTTTTTAAATGTATTGTTGCTTTTTTGAACTGATTATTGCCAAAATTATTATGATAAAAATTTAATGTATGTATATATTTGCTTCTCTTTCACAAGAAAAATTAGGAATAATGTACCATTGTGACTTTTCTCTAAACGATATCTCAAAAATGGACTCAAAAAACCACATTCTTTCCTTAAAGATTTTAAGGGAAAGTTATTCATATAGCCCTCCTAGATACTCATTATGTTTTAGTTTTAGTATAGTTTCTTATATCTATAACAACTTCCTCAGGTGTTAATTGAGGTCTGCTCTCAAGAGCTATGCCTGATTGTTTAACCAAAAAATAATTTATATCAAAGCATTTCATTAAATATCACCAGGTTCTTCTTATATAACTAATTCTAAAGAAGAAAAAATGTTATATAATAGGGGGGAAAAAGCTCTGAATACCAATATACCAGTTTGTATTATTTCAGTAAGTAGTTATGAAACTTTGAGGGAATCCATTAACCTCTTTTGGCTTCTTTGTTCTCATTTGTTTAAAACAATTATTTTAAGCATATATCTTGATTAACTTTTTAGAAATGGTATGACTGTTGAGAGAGAGCAGGGGAAAGAAAAAAGAACTATCTAAAGACAAACACATTTATCTGGAGGTAATGTTAATTTTTATAGATTCAATATATTTATTGTAGGTAGTTACCCTTAATATTCTTTATCAATCATTTAATTTTTCATGAGACAAATATTTGAGGGATGCTTGAATAATTATTATGGAAAAGACATTTTGCTAGGCCTCAAAAGTACAACAATGAAAAACACAGATATAGTCACTGCTTGGGATTTTTCAGTGTCTCACATCATGCAACACCTTTGTCATACATACAAAAAGAAAAAAAAACGGGGGGATGAAAGTATGTTTAAACTGGAAAGTGTATACTCACCAGAAAACTTTTTATATTGAAAATGTTTTAAATGCTAGTTTGACCAAACAAATACATTTGTAGAGTTAATCTGGCCCATTTGGTCTCATAATAAGTGGCATAAAATGCTGTATGTTAAGGGAGTTAGAGTGTGAAACAAATAACTTTGTACTCTCTAGCATGTTTTATGGCCCAGAGAGAATGCTTCCATGTGTTAATATTTAGATTATACATTCTTCAAAGATTTGTGTCCCTGGAATTAGAAGAAATAATTTCAAAAATAGTGTATCTCATGAGTTTAAATCCATATAATAACTTTTGGAAGAACTGTTGTTAGTAGGTGATATATCTTTTTTTTTTTTTTTTTTTTTGTAGTGAGGGTTAAAAATAATGCAAACATACAAGAAAACTATATATTCGTCACTTCAAAGAACTATTTGTAGGCACTCCTGAGGTCAAATTTAATTCAAGAGGAAACAAAAAGCATGGAAATCTGCAGAAAGATATGCTGCCCTAACATGAAGAGGACATGTAATATTCATACATTACTCAAATATTGAAAGTGGATATATGTTAGAAAACAATTTTTGCTATTGCCTTTATTATGGGAAAATGAGTTCACTTTTAGTGTTTTCTTAAACTCATCTACTTCTAATATAGTCAATGCATATACAACTTTCCTTCCATTAGATAAGCTTGGAACTTTTATTATTATTATTTTGGTGAAGTAGAAAAGGATAGCAGTTTGTTAGTTTGCCAGACAAAGGAGGGCATAGCAGGCTAATGTCCTTTAAATCATTTGTCCTAAATTCGGGAAGATAGTGAGAAATTTTATAGCAATTTTCTAAAAAGGATTTGATCAGTTCAGAGATATCCTTCTGATGGGTTGGTGGTGAGGTAAATTGACAACCTTCGGGTCCACTGGTCTAGGGTCTGCATGCTTACAAGCAGTATACCATCATTAATCACTGTTTCCCACCTAGAGGGGGTTTCAGCATCTGGTCTCAGGACTCAGTGAAGCCTAGGTTCTTGATATCTCATCACAGGAACAATTCAGTGAGAGACAAACTGATAGGTAAGAAGTGGATTTATTCAGAGAGAAACACTTCACAGACAGAGTGCAGGCCATCCCCAAAGGAAGAGCAGCTAAACCTGGAATACTTTTCATTCTCAATCAAGAAATCTGTTTTTATGCACATCTGATTTGCTGAGAGCTGCTGGTAGAAAATCTCACAATTAGAAATCTAAGCTCTCAGTATGGCCTAGCAAATTCTCTTTACTTATGAAAGTCAGTTTCTTTCCCATTATTTACAACAGCTTTTTCAAACCTCTCATCAGTTCTCCAAATCCATCTCTTTATTCTGAGCTAAAGGTTTCACCTTCTCAAAGACAGAAGAAGTTCTCAGACAAGAATAGTCAACTTCATTTCATTAGGACAATAAATCAAGCCACCATTTCTCAAACAACACTGTCCTTCCAACCCACATTAAATTATAAAGAAACACACAAAAACAACTGAAGATAGGGAAAGGGATGGTTTCCCAGATGCTTTAGTGGTAAAGAATCTGCCTGCGATGCAGGAGATGTAGGAGACACAGTTTAGATTCTGATAGCTTACAGTGAACAATGTTGATTCGTGATCTCCAAAGAAGAAGATTTAGCTTTGGGACCAGGACCAGGTTTGATCACTCAAGAGCTTTTGTGTAGCAGATATTTATTAAAGTATAAGAAAAGACAGAGAAAGCTTCTGGCATAGACATCAGAAGGAGGATGAAGAGTGATCCCTGGCTAGTCTTAGCAAGGGAGTTATATTTTTTTTCATTTGGTTATTGTAGTAAATCAAAAGAATGTCTCAAGGTTGTAAAGTTCTTACCAGACCCACTCCCACCACATACATTTTAAGATGACAGGATTAGTCAGAAGGTTCTCAAGAAGGAGAAACATGTCCTCAAGCAGGTTACATTGTTGTTATATAATCATTGGTACAGAGTTTAAGGGAAAAATATATCCTTGATCAAGATGAGTTGTTTTGTTGTGCATTCATCAGCTCTGGGCTTAAAAAAAAAAAATGTCCTTTTTCACTCCTTGAGAACTCCAGACCCCTTTCTCCTTCTTAAGTGCCCTAGACTCCTTTCTCCTCCTTGGGGACCCCAGACTTCTTATAAATCTACCTAGGAATTGACTGTCTCAATTCCTGGGTCAGGAAGATCTGCTGGTGGAGGAAATGGCAAGCCACTTCAACCCACTCTCTTGCCTGGAGAATATGGAGAGAAGAACTTGATAGACCATTGTCCATGGGATCAGAAAAGTTGGACATGACTGAGCAACTGAACCTGCATTTATGGCTTCTAAATAAACTTGTCATAATAAAACTTTCTTTTCAGTTTCAAATTTAATATTCACTTCTTAAATAGAACTTACCATTATCCTATCTGTTTCCTGAAGTAGAGAGACATTTCATTTTACTTCTTACAATAGTGACACCTCACTCATTTGACTAAATAGATAACTGTATAGGTATAAGCAACAGAAACACTTCAATATATTTTGAAAGATTGAAATAAATAAGAATCCTTCATTGATATATGATTCTCTAAAAATAATTAGAAAAAATATATGAAATTTGCATTTAAAGTTGGAAATAAAGTAGGTGCAATAGCTACAAGTCCAGGTGGCTTAGATGATAAAGAATTTGCCTGCAATGTCACAGACCTGAGTTCGATCCCTGGGTCAGGAAGATCCCCTGGAGAAGGGAATAGGTATACCAGTATTCCTGCCAGGAAAATTTAATGGACAGAGGATCCTGGTGGGCTACAGTCTATGGAATCACAAAAAGTTGAACACAACTGAGCTACTAACACACAGTCTGTTCAGTACAGTTCAGTCCCTCAGTCATGTCTGACTCTTTGCGACCCCATGAATCACAGCACGCCAGGCCTTCCTGTCCATCACCAACTCCTAGAGTTCACTCACACTCATGTCGATTGAGTCGGTGATGCCATCTAGCCAGCTCATCCTTTATCATCCCCTTCCCCTCCTGCCCCCAATCCCTCCCAGACTCAGGGTCTTTTCCAATGAGTCAACTCTTCACATGAGGTGGCCAAAGTATTGGAGTTTCATCTTTAGCATCATTTCTTCCAAAAAAATCCCAGGGCTGATCTCCTTCATAATGGACTGGTTGGATCTCCTTGCAGTCCAAGGGACTCTTAAGAGTTCAAAAGCATCAATTTTTCGGTGCTCAGCCTTCTTCACAGTCCAACTCTCATGTCCATACTTGACCACAAGAAAAACCATAGCCTTGACTAGATGGAACTTTGTTGGCAAAGTAATGTCTCTGCTTTTCAATATGCTATCTAGGTTAGTCATAATTTTTCTTCCAAGGAGTAAGAATCTTTTAATTTCATGGCTGCAGTCACCGTCAGCAGTGATTTTGGATCTCAAAAAAATAAAGTCTGACACTGTTTCCACTGTTTCCCCATCTATTTCCCATGAGGTGATGGGACGAGATGCCATGATCTTCGTTTTCTGAATTTTGAGCTTTAAGCCAACTTTTTCAGTCTCCACTTTCACTTTCATCAAGAAGCTTTTTAGTTCCTCTTCACTTTCTGACATAAGGGTGGTGTCATCTGCATATCTGAGGTTATTGATATTTCTCCCGGCAATCTTGATTCCAGCTTGTGTTTCCTCCAACCAAGCGTTTCTCATGATGGACTCTGCATATAAGTTAAATAAGCAGGGTGACAATATACAGCCTTTACTTACTTCCTTTCCTATTTGGAAACAGTCTGTTGTTTCATGTCCAGTTCTAACTGTTGTTTCCTGACCTGCATATAGGTTTCTCAAGAGGCAGGTCAGGTGGTCTGGTATTCCCAACTCTTGAAGAATTTTCCACAGTTTATTGTGATCCACACAGTCAAAGGCTTTAGCATAGTCAATAAAGCAAAAATAGACAGTATTTGAAACTCTCTTGCTTTTTCCATGATCCAGCGGATGTTGGCAATTTGATCTCTGGTGCCTCTGCTTTTTCTAAAGCCAGCTTGAACATCTGGAACTTCACGGTTCACGTATTGCTGAATCCTAGCTTGGAGAATTTTGAGCTTTACTTTACTATTATGTGAGATGAGTGCAATTGTGTGGTAGTTTGAGCATTCTTTGGCATTGCCTTTCTTTGAAATTGCAATGAAAACTGACCTTTTCCAGTCCTGTGGCAACTGCTGAGCTTTCCAAATTTGCTGGCATATTGAGTGCAGCACTTTCACAGCATCATCTTTCAGGATTTGAAATAGCTCAGCTGGAATGCCATCACCTCCACTAGCTTTGTCCATAGTGATGCTTTCTAAGGCCCACTTGACTTCACATTCCAGGATGTCTGGCTCTAGGTGAGTGATCACACCATCGTGATTATCTTGGTCATGAAGATCTATTTTGTACAGTTCTTCTGTGTATTCTTGCCACCTCTTTTAATATCTTCTGCTTCTGTTAGGTCCATATCAATCATTTCTGTCCTTTGCTGAGCCCATCTTTGCATGAAATGTTTTCTTGGTATCTCGAATTTTCTTGAAGAGATCTCTAGTCTTTCTCATTCTGTTCTTTTCCTCTATTTCTTTGCATTGATTGCTGAGGAAGGCTTTCTTATCTCTTCTTGCTATTGTTTGGAACTCTGCATTCAGATGCTTATATCTTTCTTTTTCTCCTTTGCTTTTCACTTCTCTTATTTTCACAGCTATTTGTAACGCCTCCACAGACAGCCATTTGGCTTTTTTTTACATTTTTTTTCCATGGCAATGGTCTTGATCACTGTCTCCTGTACAATGTCACGAAACTCTATCCATAAGCGCTGTATCAGATCTAGTGCCTTAATCTATTTCTCAGTTCCACTGTATAATCATAAAAGATTTTATTTAGGTCATACCTGAATGGTCTACCAATTTTGCCTACTTTTTTCAATTTAAGTCTGAATTTGGTAATAAGGAGTTCATGATCTGAGCCACAGTCGGCTCCCAGTCTTGTTTTTGTTGACTGTATAGAGTTTCTCCATCTTTGGGTGCAAAGAATATAATCAATCCAATTTTGGTGTTGACCATCTGGTGATGTCCATGTGTAGAGTCTTCTCTTGTGTTTTTGGGAGATGGTGTTTGCTATGACCAGTGCATTTTCTTGGCAAAACTCTATTAGCCTTTGCCCTGCTTCATTCCGCATTCCAAGGCCAAATTTGCCTGTTACTCCAGGTGTGTCTTGACTTCCTACTTTTGCATTCCAGTCCTATATAATGAAAAGGACATCTTTTTTGAGTGTTAGTTTTAAAAGGTCTTGTAAGTCTTCATAGAACCATTCAACTTCAGCTTCTTCAGCATTACTGGTTGAGGCATAAACTTGGATTACTGTAATATTGAATTGTTTGCCTAGAAATGAACAGAGATCATTCTGTCCTTGAGATTGCATCCAAGTACTGCATTTCAGACTCTTTTGTTGACCATGATGGCTACTCCATTTCTTCTAAGATATTTCTGCCCACAGTAGTAGATATAATGGTCATCTGAGTTAAATTCACCCATTCCAATCCATTTAATTCACCGATTCCTTGAATGTCATTATTCATTCTTGCCATCTCCTGTTTGACCACTTCCAATTTGCCTTGATTCATGGACCTGACATTCCAGTTTCCTATGAAATATTGCTCTTTACAGCATCGGATCTTGCTTCTATCACCAGTCACATCCACAACCAGGTATTGCTTTTGCTTTGGCTCCATCCTATCATTCTTTCTGGAGTTATTTCTCCACTGATCTCCAGTAGGATGTTGGGCACCTACTGACCTGGGGAATTCCTCTTTCAGTATCCTGTTATTTTGCCTTTTCATACTGTTCACAGAGTTCTCAAGGCAAGAATACTGAAGTGGTTTGCCATTCCCTTCTCCAGTAGACCACATTCTATCAGACCTCTCCACCATGACCTGCCCATCTTGGGTGGCCCCACAGGCTGGCTTAGTTTCATTGAGTTAGACCAGGCTGTGGTCCTAGTGTGATTAGATTGACAAGTTTTCTGTGAGTATGGTTTCAGTGTGTCTGCCCTCTGATGCCCTCTTTCAACACCTACCATCTTACTTGGGTTTCTCTTACCTTGGACAAGGGCTTTCTCCTCACCACCCCCCTCCTGACTTTGAACATGAAATAGCTCCTCTAGACCCTCCTGTGCTGGTTCAGCCACCACTCCTTGGACGTGGGGCTGCTCCTCCTGGCTGCTGCCTCTGGCCTCGGGTGGAGGGTAGCTCTTTCTGGCCACCGCCCCTGACCTCGGAAGTGCGGTCGCTCCTAACATACTTTGGACTCAGAGGGAGAGGGAGAGGGTGGGATGATTTGGGAGAATGACATTCTAACATGTATACTATCATGTGAATTGAATCGCCAGTCTATGTCTGACGCAGGATGCAGCATGCTTGGGGCTGGTGCATGGGGATGACCCAGAAAGATGTTATGGGGAGGGAGGTGGGAGGGGGGTTCATGTTTGGGAATGCATGTAAGAATTAAAGATTTAAAAAAATAAAATAAAATAAATAAAAAAAAACAATAGCTACTCAGTTTTAGAAAATAATGTGCTAAAGATTTAAATAACCAAATTATATTATCTTTTTCTAATTGAGCTGTATAATCTTACTCTTTTTTTCCCAAATCATATTTAGAACTACATGAACTAATAGATGGTAAAGAACTACCTCCCAGTGCAAGAGATGTAAGAGATGCAGGTTGGATCCCAGGGTCAGGAAGATTCCCTGAAGGAAGCCATGACAGTCCACTCCAGGATTCTTGCTTGGAGAATCCCATGGACAGAGGCACCTGGCAGGCTACTCCATAGTGTGGCAAAGAGTCAGATATGACTGAAGCAACTTAGCAGGCATGCACGAAAGAACAAAGTCTTCCATTCCACAAGTTCCTGCTACATAGAACTTAAATAGGAGAAATGCAAGAGAATTTTCACAATGGAAAATGACTTATTTGATACTTATTCATTCAAAGAAAGACAGGAAGGTCAGAGAGAGAGAGGAGAAAAGATAAGGAAAAGGGAAAAAGAGAATTAAAATTAAGTAGAGGAAATAGTGATACATAGAAATCCCAGAGGATGTAAGTAAAGGCATCCTGTACTTTGGGGAAAAAAAGATATTTGTTTATATTTGTTTTCAAATAGATCATGTGCTCAAAAAGAAACAATGATAATAATGACAGCAGGCTATCTCCTTTTTCCATTCTATATAGTCTCTGCTCTGCTCTGTTTAGTATGGTCACTGAAAAATTATATTTACTCACCAACCAAGTAATCCAGCAGCATATGTAGAGGTCTTCTCTCATTGAATTGCCTTAAGGTATGAATTAAAATGTAAACCTGTATAATATCAATAAAGCTGACATAAAACTTTTGTTCCCAAAGATAGAAAGTGAAAAGAGCATGGCCTTAGGGTAATATACTATGCCTGAAGGCTAACCAAGCCTCCTGTCACACATTATATTGGAGTGTTATTACATTTTGTCTATTAGAAACATAGTGCCCTTGGGATTTTACAGGGTTTTGAACATAAATCCTTCAGCAGCTCAAATTTTAGTTGATGCAAAAGTATATACCCTAGCTCTAATACTCATGAGTAGGACAAAATACCAAATCATTTCTTGAGATGCCTAATGTGAGCGTCAAATTACCAGGCTCCACCTAGCAAAAAGGAATGCTAATTAAAAGGGTAGGACATGTTCCAGTTTTTCTAATCAAAGAGCGCTTAATCCTTCCATAAGCTGGTTGGCTTTGTTGGAGGAAATTCTGAACAACCTTGTTACTTTTGATAACTGTAAGCTACTGACTCATGGCCCCTTGACAGCTAGCTGAGCATGTAATAACATTTCTCTGTATTTGGGGACTGGCTTAGCTGGCTTTATAATAGATTATTGTGGATGTTAAAGTGAAATGTTAGTCTTTCTTTAAAGCTCTGTATTCCCTGGTAATTAAGGTTATAAAAAGGGCACTGAGCACAATACAGTTTCAAGGTCGCCAAACACAGATATAACAGCCTTCAGTTTGTGTAAATAAGGTATTAACAAAGGTTTATTCTGCAATTGTGTCATGAAAAATAGGATTTTGAAGAGCAATTTGATGGAAAAGTATTTTGAGGTAAATTTTAAAGTGTTTCTTTTTTCCCTTTTAGTTTATATATATATATATATATATATATATATATATATATATATATATATATAAAAGCAAAATCAAGTGTTATTACAGAAACACAGAAAAATAGAAAATACATACAATAATAATAATAATAAAAGTTGAATGCTATCAGTTAAAAAGAAAAAAAAAAAACAGATACCAGAGCAGAATGTCATCCAAAAAGCATTTGAGTTATCGGGTGTAAGAAGAACCTTGGAGAAATCACAACCTTTGGCATGGAAATGTCTACAGAGACCACACAAACAAAGATTTCACCTTAACTTTCAAGGCAGTGACAGTTATTGGTTGTTTGTGTTTCCAATTCATTGTAAATGGAAAAAGCTAACGAAAAAGTCCACCCATGAGAGCTATTTAGCTACTTATTTCAAAGGAATACATTGATACAGTTTCATTCAACTTTGGAGTTTTGATATTCACTCACCATTTGAATCAGTGATATTCATCATTACAGTAGGGAGAAATGTTACATTGTGTGTTTCATAAAAAATATCTCTTTGTGATGATCAATTACCATGCAATTTGAAATTAAAAAAGAGAAGAATGATTTCCTATGTAAGTATTGCAAATGCAAAACAACTTTCCTATAACATGAAAGAGTCATACTAATGGTGTAGATTACCTATTGCATAAGGGTCCTAGAATTAGGAAAGCATAATTTATAGGAAAGCAATTTTATTTTCATTCTATCAGATAAGATTAGGGCAGGTACCAACCCCCCAGGAGCCAGCTTCTTTGCTTCAATTTTAAACTGCCAAAAGGGAGGATATGCAGTGCTTTATAGTGCAGACAAAAATGTCACACCAGCAATTGCTATGCAGGTGCTTAAGTACATGCCACACAAAACCATTAATTATTTTTCTCATGCTTTAGGTATTAATTGTATTAGTAGTTAAAAGAACAATTACCACATAATATGTACCTTTTTAAAAGATAAAAGTAATCAGGAAAATGATTCAGGTAACCTTTTGTGACAAATTAAGACTTCCTCTCATGATACTTTACATCTTTATGCTCATCTATCTTCCATACAGAAATATTCATTTTAGTCAAGTTCCTTCCATCAGATGCCATTTATAATATGTTAAAGTCTTCCAAAATGCATCAAATAAATCTATAATTTGTGATATAATGAATTCATCTAAATAATGAAAAGTAGAATAAAAGGAAGTTTGCATGGTTTTTAGGAAATGAAAGCTATCCTAGACATCACAAGCCATTTTCTCTCTCCCTGCACAAATTTGGTTGGTTATTCTCCGTAAGAGACAAATTTTAATAGCTATGTACCTCAGCATCCATGAACCCAGTAACCTTGTTAAGGTTTCTCCTCCCACTTGCTCTTTTATAGCACAATTTGCGCTGCACATGAACCCAATATTGAGGAGTCCTTCCCAGGTATTGTTCACATAGAACGTGGGAGAAATACGTGTATTTTCCCTGTCTGACCACAAGGTAATAACTCTACAACATTGGGCCAACATTGTCTGAGGTTCAAGCATCCTCATGAACATATAGAGGGAAATATAAATAAAAATAAGAGATGTGAATATGGTGGCACTCAGTTCAGTTCAGTTACTCAGTCATGTCTGATTTTTTGCGACTCCATGGACTGTAGCAAGCCAGACCTCCTGGTGCATTGCCAACTCCTGGAGTTTATTCAAACTCATGTCCATTGAGTCAATGATGCCATCCAGCCATCTCATCCTCTGTCTTCCCCATCTCCTCCTGCCTTCAATCTTTCCGAGATCAGGGTCTTTTCAAATGAGTCAGTTCTTCACATCAGGTGGCCAAATTATTGGTGTTTCAGCTTCAACATCAGTCCTTCCAATGAATATTCAGGGCTGATTTCCTCTAGGATGTACTGGTTGGATCTCCTTGCAGTCAAGTGTACTTTCAAGAGTCTTCTCTAACACCACAGTTCAAAAACGTCAATTCTTTTGCACTCAGCTTTATTTATAGTCCAACTCTCACATCCATACATGACTACTGGAAAAACAATAGCTTTAACTAGATGGACCTTTGTTAGCAAAGTAGTGTCTCTGCTTTTTAATATTCTGTCTAGTTTGATCTGGGAGTGGGGTTCAGGATGGGGAACACATGTACACCCATGGCTGATTCATGTCAATGTATGGCAAAAACCACTACAATATTGTAAAATAATTAGCCTCCAATTAAAATAAATAAATGAATTTTAAAAATGAATAATCATACTCTGTCTAGGTGAGCCATAACGTTTTTTTAAATTTCTTGGCTGCATTCACCATCTGCAGTGAGTTTAGAGCCCCAACAAATAAACTGCACTGTTTCCACTGTTTCTCCATATGTTTGCCATGAAGTGATGGGACTGGATGCCATGATCTTAATTTTCTGAATGTTGAGTTTTAGGCCAACGTTTTCAGTCTCCTCTTTCAATTGCATCAAGAGGCCCTTTAGTTCTTCACTTTCTGCCATAAGTGTGGTGTCATCTGCATATCTGAGGTTATTGATATTTCTCCTGGCAATCTTGATTCCAGCTTGTGGTTCATCTAGTCCAGCATTTCTCATGAGGTACTCTGCATATAAGTTAATAAGCAGAGTGAAAATATACAGCCATGACCACTCCTTTCCCTATTTGGAACAAGTATGTTGTTCCATGTCAAGTTCTAAATGTTGCTTCCTGACCTGCATATAGATTTCTCAAGAGGCAGGTCAGATTGTCTGGTGTTCAAGTTTTAAATTATTCATAAGACTTTACAAAGCTCAATTAGCTTCACTAGTTATCAACTCCTTTGGTCTATGATACTTTAGGGTTTTAGGAATTCTGGTAAATGCATTCATATTCCTATTATTATTTACTTATATTATTATGTATTAATTGTTCAAGATGCCTAGAAATTGCATTTTAATATTAACTCAATTATTTTCTAGATAAATTACCTTAGTCAAATATCTTTTCCTTTTTTTTTTTTCCCAAATGTGATGGGTTTATTTTATTTTACACTCATGCAAATCCAAAGCTTCCATTATGGCACAGAGTACAATATATTATGAAGTCATGAATAACTGGTGAGAGATGTGAAGGAAGTGATGGAGAGTCACATCAACTCCTTTGTAACATGACACTAAACAGTCACTGAAGAACACATTAAAAATAACACTGAAGAACTAAAATGAAATGAGCTTGATGACTTGCAGGAATACCTTTATCACCTAGTTGAAAAGACTTGATACATAGGGTTCAGTTTTAGCAAGATTGCAATTATTTGGAATAATAAAAAGTTTGCACATTTGAAATTTCACAGGAGAGTTTTAAGTCCAAAATAAACGTTGTTTTTTTTTTTTTTAATCTTCACTTCCAGGGACAAAGATGTTTTATTCAAAACTGCATTAAGCTTCTAGTTCAAATTGCTGCCCGAATTAATGTCCTCTTGCATTTAAGATCTTTCCATTTATGAGCATTGACAGAGTAAGTTTCACTTCTCGTCGAAGGGTCAGAGTATCAATTTAGTTCAATGAGTTGGGTCCTATGCTTTATGACCCCATGAACCGCAGCATGCCGGGCCTCTCTGTCCATCACCAACTCCTGGGGTCCAAACCCATGTCCACTGAGTCGATGAAGCCATCCAACCATCTTATCCTCTGTCATTGCCTTCTCCTCCTGCCCTCAATCTTTCTCAGAATCAGGGTCTTTTCAAGTGAGTCAGCTCTTCGCATCAGGGGGCAAAAGTATTGAGTTTCAGCTTCAACATCAGTGCTTCCAATGAACACTCAGGACTGATGGACTTTAGGATGAACTGATTGGATCTCCTTGCAGTCCAAGGGATTTGCAAGAGGCTTCTCCAGCACCGCAGTTTAAAAGCATCAATTTTTCGGTGCTCAGCTTTCTTTATAGTGCAACTCTCACATCCATACATGACCACTGGAAAAACCATAGCCTGGACTAGATGGATCTTTGTTGGCAAAGTAACATCTCTGCTTTTCAATATACTATCTAGGTTTATCATAACTTTCCTTCCAAGGAGTAAGCGTCTTTTAATTTCATGGTTGCAATCACCATCTGCAGTGATTTTGGAGCCCAGAAAAATAAAGTCTGGCACTGTTTCCACTGTTTCCCTATCTGTTTGTCATTAAGTGATGGGACCAGATGCCATGATCTTAATTTTCTGAATATTGAGCTTTAAGCCAACTTTTTCACTCTCCTCTATCACTTTCATCAATATGCTCTTTAGTTCTTCTCCACTTTCTGCCATAAAGGTGGTGTCATCTGCATATCTGAGGTTATTGATATTTCTCCCGGCAAGCTTGATTCCAGCTTGTGTTTTCTCCAGCCCAGTGTTTCTCATGATGTATTCTGCATAGAAGTTAAATAAGCAGGGTGACAATATACAGCCTTGATGAACTCCTTTTCCTATTTGGAACCAGTCTGTTTTTCCATGTCCAGTTCTAACTGTTGCTTCCTGACCTGCATACAGGTTTCTCACGAAACAGGTCAGATGGTCTGGTATTCCCCTCTCTTTCAGAATTTTCCACAGTTTATTGTGATCCACACAGTCAAAGGCTTTGGCATAGTCAGTCAAGCAGAAATAGATGTTTTTTCTGGAACTCTCTTGCTTTTTCCATGATCCAGCAGATGTTGGCATTTGACCTCTAGTTCCTCTGCCTTTCTAAAACCAACTTGAACATCTGGAATTTCATGGTTCACATATTGCTGAAGCCTGGCTTGGAAAATTTTGAGCCTTACTTTACTGGCGTGTGAGATGAGTGCAATTGTGTGGTAGTTTGAGCATTCTTTGGCATTGCCTTTCTTTGGGATTGGAATGAAAACTGACCTTTTCCAGTCCTGTGGCCACTTCTGAGTTCTAGTTCAATAAGGTTGTCATTATTTACTTTAGTAGATAGAAAAGTTCCAAAGTTCAGTTTGTACTTAGAACTGATACCAGAATAAGTGTTGTTACTGCTGGCTGTCCACGTGAGGTTTATTGATGTTTCAATCTTCTGGCTTACCTTCTGGTAGATGGACTCTCCAAATTCACAGCCATAGCTCAGATGAGTATCCAACTTGGAGTCTGTAGCCTTATAACCCAAGGCAAAATTGTTCTGTGATTGTTGGGATTTGGATGTCATTCAGCCCCCTATATAAGTAAGATAAGAATACCTCAGTCAGTTCAGTCTCTCAGTCGTGTCTGACTCTTTGAGACTTCATGGACTGCATTATACTTGACATCCTTATCCTTCATCAAGCCTGGACCTTGCTCAAACTCATGTCCCTTTACTTGATAATGCCATCCAACAATTTCATCCTCAGTCATCATCCCTTTCTCCTCCTGCCTTCAATCTTGCCCAGAATCAGGTTCTTTTCCAATGAGTCAGTTTTTCACATCAAGTTGCCAAAGTATTGGAGTTCAGCTTCAGGATCAGTCCTTCCAATGAATATTCAGTACTGATTTCCTTTAGGATGTGCTGGTTGTATCTTCTTGTAGTTCAAGGGAGTCTCAAGAGTCTTCTCCAACACCATGGTTCAAAACATCAATTCTTCTGCACTTAGCTTTCTTTATGCTCCAACTCTTACATCCATACATGACAACTGGAAAAACAATAGCTTTGACTAGACGGAAGTTTTTTGCAAAGTAATGTCCCTGCTTTTTAGTATGAGTCTAGTTTGGTCATATATTTTCTTCTAAGGAGCAAGCATCTTTTAATTTCATGCCTGAAGTCATCATCTGCAGTGATTTGGAAGCCACAGAAAGAAAGTCTCTTGCTCTTTCCATTGTTTCCCCATAGATTTGCCTTGAAATGATGGGACTGGCTACCATGACCTTAGTTTTCTGAATGTTGAGCTTTAAACCAAATTTTGTCTCTCCTTTTTCACTTTCATCAAGAAGCTCTTTATTTTTTTTCTCCTTTTTATTTATTTTTATTTTTTAAAATTTATTTTTACTTTATTTTGCTTTACAATACTGTATTGGTTTTTCCATACATTGACATGAGTCAGCCACGGCTGTACATAATTTCCCAATCCTGAATCCCCCTCCCACCTTCCACCCCTCTCTCTGGATTATCCCTGTGCACCAGCCCCAAGCATCCTGTATCCTGTATCGAACATAGACTGGCGATTCATTTATTGCATGATAGTATACATGTTTTAATGCCATTCTCCCAAATCATCCCACCCTCTCCCTCTCCCACAGAGTCCAAAAGTCCATTCTATACATCTGTGTCTCTTTTGCTGTCTTGCATACAAGGTTATCATTACCATCTTTCTAAATTCCATATATATGTGTTAGTATACTGTATTGGTGTTTTTCTTTCTGGCTTACTTCTCTCTGTATAATTGGCTCCAGTTTCATTCACCTCATTAGAACTGATTCAAATGTATTCTTTTTAATGGCTGAGTAATACTTCATTGTGTATATGTACCACAGCTTTCTTATCCATTCATCTGTTGATGGACATCTAGGTTGTTTCCATGTCCTGGCTATTATAAACAGTGCTACAATGAACATTGGGGTACATGTGTCTCTTTCAATTCTGGTTTCCTGGTGTGTATGCCCAGCAGTGGGATTGCTGGGTCATAAGGCAGTTCTATTTGCAATTTTTTTTTTATTAAATTTTTTTATTTTTTTATTTTTTATTTAATTTTAAAATCTTTAATTCTTACATGCGTTCCCAAACATGACCCCCCCTCCCACCTCCCTCCCCACAACATCTCTCTGGGTCATCCCCATGCACCAGCCCCAAGCATGCTGCACCCTACGTCAGACATGGACTGGCAATTCAATTCTTACATGATAGTATACATGTTAGAATTCCCATTCTCCCAAATCATCCCACCCTCTCCCTCTCCCTCTGAGACCAAAAGTCCGTTATACACATCTGTGTCTTTTTTCCTGACTTGCATACAGGGTCGTCATTGCCATCTTCCTAAATTCCATATATATGTGTTAGTATACTGTATTGGTGTTTTTCTTTCTGGCTTACTTCACTCTGTATAATTGGCTCCAGTTTCATCCATCTCATCAGAACTGATTCAAATGAATTCTTTTTAACGGCTGAGTAATACTCCATTGTGTATATGTACCACTGCTTTCTTATCCATTCATCTGCTGATGGACATCTAGGTTGTTTCCATGTCCTGGCTATTATAAACAGTGCTGCGATGAACATTGGGGTACATGTGTCTCTTTCAATTCTGGTTTCCTCAGTGTGTATGCCCAGAAGTGGGATTGCTGGGTCATAAGGGAGTTCTATTTGCAATTTTTTAAGGAATCTCCACACTGTTCTCCATAGTGGCTGTACTAGTTTGCATTCCCACCAACAGTGTAGGAGGGTTCCCTTTTCTCCACACCCTCTCCAGCATTTATTGTTTGCAGATTTTTGGATCGCAGCCATTCTGACTGGTGTGAAGTGGTACCTCATTGTGGTTTTGATTTGCATTTCTCTAATAATGAGTGATGTTGAGCATCTTTTCATGTGTTTGTTAGCCATCCGTATGTCTTCTTTGGAGAAATGTCTATTTAGTTCTTTGGCCCATTTTTTGATTGGGTCGTTTATTTTTCTGGAGTTGAGCTGCATAAGTTGCTTGTATATTTTTGAGATTAGTTGTTTGTCAGTTGCTTCATTTGCTATTATTTTCTCCCATTCCGAAGGCTGTCTTTTCACCTTGCTTATATTTTCCTTTGTTGTGCAGAAGCTTTTCATTTTAATTAGATCCCATTTGTTTATTTTTGCTTTTATTTCCAGAATTCTGGGAGGTGGATCATAGAGGATCCTGCTGTGATTTATTTCTGAGAGTGTTTTGCCTATATTCTCCTCTAGGAGTTTTATAGTTTCTGATCTTACATTTAGATCTTTAATCCATTTTGAGTTTATTTTTGTGTACGGTGTTAGAAAGTGATCTAGTTTCATTCTTTTACAAGTGGTTGACCAGTTTTCCCAGCACCACTTGTTAAAGAGATTGTCTTTACTCCATTGTATATTCTTGCCTCCTTTGTCAAAGATAAGGTGTCCATATGTGTGTGGATTTATCTCTGGGCTTTCTATTTTGTTCCATTGATCTATATGTCTCTCTTTGTGCCAGTACCATACTGTCTTGGTGACTGTGGCTTTGTAGTAGAGCCTGAAGTCAGGCAAGTTGATTCCTCCCGTTCCATTCTTCTTTCTCAAGATTGCTTTGGCTATTCGAGGCTTTTTGTATTTCCATACAAATCTTGAAATTATTTGTTCTAGTTCTGTGAAAAATGTGGCTGGTAGCTTGACAGGGATTGCATTGAATTTGTAAATTGCTTTGGGTAGTATACTCATTTCCACATTGTTCTCCATAGTTTTATTTTTATTTTTTTCGTTTTCTGCCATAAGGATGGTGTCATCAGCATATCTGATTTTACTAGTATTTCTCCCAGCAATCTTGATTCCAGTTTGTGCTTTATCTAGCCTGGCATTTTGCATGTTGTACTCTGCATATAAGTTAAATAAGCAGGGTGACAATATATACAGTCTTGATATATTCCTTGCCCAATTTGGAACCAGTCTGTTGTTCTATATCCCATTCTAGGTTCTTGATCTGAATACAGGTTTCTCAGGAGTCAATTAAGTTTGTCTGGTATTTGCATCTCTTGAAGAATTTTCCACAGTTTGTTGTGATCCACATTGCCAAAGGATTTGCCATAATTAACAAAGCAGAAGTACATGTTTCCCCAGAATTCTCTTGCTTTATCAATGATCTAATGAATGATGCCAACTTGATCTCTTGTTCTCTGCCTGTTCTAAATCCGGCTTGAACATCTGGAAGTTCATGGTTCACATACTGTTGAAGCCTGGCTTAAAGAATTTTGAGCACTAATTTGCTAGCATGAGAGATGAGTGCAATTGTGAGATATCATAAATATTCTCTGGCATTGCCTTTCTTTGATATTGGAATGAAAACTAATTATTTCCATTCCTTTGGCTACTGCTGAGTTTTCCAAACTTACTGGCATATTGAGTGCAGCACTTTAACAGCACCATCTTTTAGAATTTGAAATAGCTCAGCTAGAATTCCTTCACCTGTACTAGCTTTATTCATAGTGATGCTTCCTAAGACCCACTTGGCTTTGCTTTCTAGGATGTCTGGCTCTTGGTGGTGATTACAATTGTGCAGTAGTTTGAACATTCTTTGGCATTGCCCTTCTTTGGGATTGGAATGAAAACTGACCTTTTCCAGTCCTGTGGTCATTGTTGCCTTTTCCAAACTTGCTGGTATATTGAGTGTAGCACTTTCACAGCATATTCTTTTAGCATCTGAATATAGCTCAGGTGGAATTCCATCACCTCCACTAGCTTTGTTTGTCCTGATACTCCCTAAGGCTCACTTCACTTCACATCCCAGGATGTCTCACTCTAGGTGAGTGATCCCACCATCATGGTTATCGTGGTCATAAAGATCTTTTCTTGCATAGTTCTTCTGTGTATTCTTGCCACCTCTTCTTAATAACTTTTGCATCTGATAAGTCCATACTATTTCTGTCCTTTCTTGTGCCAATCTTTGCATGAAATACCCCCTCGGTATCTCTTATGTTCTGGAAGAGATCTCTGATCTTTCCCATTCTATTGTTCTCCTTTATTTCTTTGCATTGATCACTGATGAAAGCTTTCTTATCTCTCCTTGCTATTCTTTTGGAACTCTGCATTCAAATCGGTGTATATTTCTTTTTCTCCTTTTCTTTAGGTTCTCTTATTTTCTCAGGTATTTATTTGTAAGGCCTCCTCAAACAACCATTATCCCTTTTTACATTTATTTTTCTTTGAGATGATCTTGATCACTGCTTCTTGTATAGTGTCACAAACCTCCACCCATATTTCTTCAGGGATTCCATCTGTTGGATCTAATCCCTGAATCTGTTTGTCACGCCCACTGTATAATTGGAGATGATTTAATTTAGTTCATACCTTAATGTTTTTTCCTACTTTTGTTAGTTTAATTCTAAATTTGACAATGAGGAGTTCATGATTTGAGCCACAGTCAGTTTCTGGTCTTATTTTTGCTGACTGTATAGAGCTTCTCCATCTTTGGCTGCAAAGAATATAATCAACCTGATTTTGATGTTGACCATCTGGCAATATCCATGTGTAGAGTCTTCTCTTGTGTTGTTGGAAGAAAACGCTTGCTATGACCTATGGGTTCTCTTGGAAAAACTCTTTTAGCCTTTGCACTGCTTCATTTTGTATTCCAAGGCCAAATTTGCCTGTTACTTCACGTATCTACTGACTTCCTATTTTTGCATTCCAGTCCCCTATAATGAAAAGGTCATCTTTTGGGGGTGATAGTTCTGGAAGGTCTTGTAGGTCTTCACAGATCCTTTAAACTTTAGCTTTTTCAGCCTTATGGGTTAGGGTATAGTCTTGGATTACTGTAATATTGAATGGATTGCATTGGAAATGGATAGATGATTTTGTCATTTTTGAGACTGCAACCAAGTACTCCAAGCTAGACTTCAGCAATATGTTAACCATGAACTTCCAGATGTTCAAGCTGGTTTTAGAAAAGGCAGAGGAATCAGAGATTAATGTGCCAACATCCGCTGGATCATCAAAAAAGCCAGAGAGTTCCAGAACAACTTCTATTTCTGCTTTATTGCCTATGCCAAAGCCTTTGACTATGTGGATCACAATAAACTGTGGGAAATTCTGAAAGAGATTGGAATAGCAAACCACCTGACCTGCCTCATGAGAAATCTGTATGCAGGTCAGGAAACAACAGTTAGAATTGGACATGAAACAACAGACTGGCTCCAAATAGGAAAAGGAATACGTCAAGGCTGTATATTGTCACCTTCTTTATTTAACTTATATACAGAGTAGATCATGAGAAATGCTGGGCTGGATGAAACACAAGCTGAAATCCAGATTGCTGGGAGAAATATCAATAACCTCAGATATGCAGATGTCACCACTCTTATAGCAGAAAGTGAAGAAGAACTAAAGAGCCTCTTGATGAAAGTGAAAGAAGAGAGTGAAAAAGTTGGCTTAAAGCTCAACATTCAGAAAACTAAGATGATGGCATTCAGTCCCATCACTTCTTGGAAAATGGATGGGGAAACAGTGGAAACAGGCTGATTTTATTTTGGGGGGCTCCAAAATCACTGCAGATGGTGATTGCAGCCATGAAATTAAAAGACACTTACTCCTTGGAAGGAAAATTCTGGCCGACCTAGACAGCATATTAAAAAGCGGAGACATTACTTCGCCAACAAAGGTCTGTCTATTCAAGGCTATGCTTTTTCCAGTAGTCATGTATGGATGTGAGAGTTGGACCATAAAGAAAGCTCAGCCCCCAAAAAATTGATGCTTTTGAACTGTGGTGCCGGAGAATCCTCTTGCAAAACCCTTGGACTGCAAGGAGATCCAATTAGTTCATCCTAAAGGAGATCAGTCCTTAGCGTTCATTGGAAGCACTGATGTTGAAGCTGAAACTCAATACTTTGGCTACCTGATGCAAACAGCTGACTCATTTGAAAAGACCTTGATGCTGGGAAAGATTGAAGTCAGGAGGAGAAGGGGACGACAGAGGATGAGATGGTTGGATGCCTTCATTGACTCAATGGAAATGAGTTTGGGTAAAGTCTGGGAATTGCTGATGGACAGGGAGGCCTGGTGTGCTGTGGTCCATGGGATGACAAAGAGTCAGACACGACTAAGCAACTGAACTACACTGCATTTTGAACTCTTTTTTTTTTTTTTTACTATGAAGGTTACCCCATTTTTTCTAAGGGAGTCTTGCCTACATAGTAGATATAATGGTCATCTAAATTAAATTCACCCATTCCAATCCATTTTAGTTCACTGATTCCTAGAATGTTGATGTTCACTCTGGCCATCTCCTGTTTGAACATTTCTAATTTACCTTGATTCATGGACCTAAGATTTCAGGTTCCTATGCAATATTGTTCTTTACAAATTCGGAGTTTGCTTCCATCACCAGTCACATCTACGGCTGGGCATTGTTTTTACTATGGCTCCATCTCCTCATTCTTTCTGGAATTATTTCTCCACTCTTCTCCAGTCTCATTGTGCACCTAGGGAGTTCATCTTTCACATCACATCTTTTTGCAATTCATACTTTTAATGGGGTTCTCAAGACAAGATTATCGATGCTTATACACCAGCAATGACATATCAGAAAGAGAAATTAAGGAAACAACCACATTTACCATTGCTAGGAAAAAAAGTAAAATATCTAGGAATAAAAAAAGTTTTTTTTTTTTTTTAAGTTGAGTCTGCTCCTTATAAACTATTGTCTAACAGCATTGACAGTCCCATTTATATGTCATTAACTATAGGGTTTTAGAAAAAGCAGAGGAACCAGAGATCAAATTGCCAACATCAACTGGATCATGGAAAAAGCAAGAGAGTTCCAGAAAAACAACTATTTCTGCTTTATTGACTATGTCAAAGCCTTTGACTGTGTGGATAACAATAAACTGTGGAAAATTCTGAGAGAGATGGGAATACAAGACCACCTAAACTGCCTCTTGAGAAATCTGTATGCACATCAGGAAGCAACAGTTAGAACTGGACATGGAACAACAGACTGGTTCCAAGTAGGAAAAGGAATACATCAAGGCTGTATATTGTCACCCTGCTTATTTAACTTCTATGCAGAATACACCATGAGAAATGCTGTACTGGAAGAAACACAAGCTGGAATCAAGATTACTGGGAGAAATATCAATAACCTCAGATGTGCAGATGACACCACCTTTATGGCAGAAAGTGAAGAGGAACTAAAAAGCCTCTTGATGAAAGTGAAAGAGGAGAGTGAAAAAGTTGGCTTAAAGCTCAACATACAGAAAACTAAGATCACGGCATCTGGTCCCATGACTTAATGGGAAATACATCGGGAAACAGTAGAAACAGTGTCAGACTTTAATTTGGGGGCTCCAAAATCACTGCAGATGGTGACTGCAGCCATGAAATTAAAAGTCGCTTACTCCTTGGAAGAAAAGTTATGACCAACATAGATAGCATATTGAAAAGCAGAGACATTACTCTGCTGACTAATGTCCATTTAGTCAAGGCTATGGTTTTTCCAGTAGTGATATATGGATGTGAGAGTTGGACTGTGAAGAAGGCTGAGCACTGAAGAATTGATGCTTTTGATCTGTGGTGTTGGAGAAGACTCTTGAGAATCCCTTGGACTGCAAGGAGATCCAACCACTCCATTCTGAAGGAGGTCAGCCCTGGGATTTCCTTGGAAGGAATGATGCTAAAGCTGAAACTCCAGTACTTTGGTCACCTCATGGGAAGAGTTGAATCCCTGGAAAAGACTCTGATCCTGGGAGGGATTGGGGGCAGGAGGAGAAGGGGACGACCAAGGATGAGATGGCTGGATTGCATCGCTGACTCGGTGGACGTGAGTCTGAGTGAACTCCGGGAGTTGGTGATGAACAGGGAGGCCTGGCATGCTGCGATTCATTGGGTCGCAAAGAGTAGGACACGACTGTGTGACTGAACTGAACTGAACCATGGGCCACACTTATCTTGTGAAGAGATTGGAAAATATAATCTTCCCCTCTGATAGGTAATGTACTAAGTTAAAAATGAGAGTATATTATTAACTGAAACAGGATTTTTAAAATGTTTGTTTTACATAGATATTCTTATCTGCCACAGTGGAAAACAGAAAACTGGCATCATTAAGTTTCTACCTTAATGAAACACCAATTTGAGTGAGTGGAACTGACTTTGAAGTAAAGAAATAAATGTGTCTATAACTGTAGTAGATTGTATAGATAAAATGTGATATTTGTCTTAGTGGAACATATGTTTAAGTGATCATATATTCAAGTCTTATTTCAATTTTTATTTTTCATTATGTACCCATGTCCAAAAAAAAAAGGAGACAGAGCTGGAACAAAACACATTTTATCTGATAGTTGCATACCTGCATAATGGAATGCAGCTTTTGTAAATGCTTTGAAATATCTCAAAATCCTAATTTGTCCCATATGGAGACAGAACCACTACCCATGATAGGATTCTTTGTTTTTAGAAATTATTACCTAACACATCTTTCCATCAGAGACACTGATTAGGGCCATGTTGTCTTATAGACCTTCCTTAAAGTTAAATACACTTAGGGATCATTTATAATTATCCTAGAATTTATATAATTTATCCCAGAATAAATATCCTTGAATATCATTACTGTACTATAATTACTGTCCTAATTATCTTGGATTGCTTTAAAAATACAGTAGACTGGGTAGTGTATAAAGAACAGAAATTTATTTCTGAAAGTATTGGAAGCTGAAAGTTTATGCTCCAGACTCTGGTAAGCAATCTCTTCCAGTCTGTATATTGCTGATTTTTATTAGTAACTTCACATGGCAAAGAGAGAAAGAGGAAGTAAGATCTTTCTGACTTTTAAGAGGAAACTGAACACATTCATGAGGGCTCCACCTACATAACCTCATTTGATCCTAATTACCTTCCAACTGCCCCACTGCTTAATACTATCACATCTGAGCATAAGACTGCAACTTAAGGACATTTCAGGGACCATAAACATTTAGTCCATAACAGGCATGGAGAAAAAAATTTATACTAAAGCAAGCTATAGAAATGTTCCATGGTCTTCTGCTGAGCTTCTTCAAGCACAGGGTTTCAGTTCAAAGAAATTACCTCTGAAATGATTAAAGAATATTACTAGATGGTACATTCTTGGTAGAAAAATAAATTAGTTTTTGTCTGTATGTCTCTAAAATCTGGTAGAGTTCTTAATAATTAATAGGCCTTTAAAATTTGAGAATGGAATAAAGAAATTGGATTCTGTTAGTGAAAATAGTGAAAGTGCTAGTCGTTCAGTCATGTCTAACGCTTTGAGACTCTCTAGAGTGAAGTCAGCCAGGCTCTTCTGTCCATGGGATTCTCCAGTCAAGAATACTGAAGTGGAAAAAAAAAAAAAAAAAAAAAAGAATACTGAAGTGGGAAGGCATTCTCTTCTCCAGAGGATTTTCTCAACCCAGGAATTGAACCTGGGTCTCTTGTACTGCAGGCAGGTTCTTTACTGTCTGAGTCACAAGGGACACCCTTCTGTTAGTGAAAGTTAGCTGTGTATATATATATATAATTCTCTCCTTAGCATAAAACAAATATATGAAGTGCAACATGGCTGCTCCATAATTCTTAAATACAGCTGTGTTTAGGTTACCACTTCTCATAGGTGGACTGTGAACAGAAATGTTGAGTAAGTCCCTGGGCCAGGACATTTGAAAGCAAGAGCACTGTGCTCCCTGCTGAATGTCTGAGGTAGATACTGAGATACTAGAGATTGTGTATCCTTACAGTGGAGCAGACCTACGACACTATATCACCACATGGAGTAAATTAACTTCTAAATAGATTTAACATTACATGGCTGAGCACGAAATGATCTATTGGATTAAGCCATTGAGATTTGGGTTTTTTTTTGTTAAGGCAGCTAACCATAACCACAACAAAAGCAAAGATAACTCCCTAAATATAGAATATGTAAGTTAATTTTCTAAGATAATGTGGTCTTTCAATAGGGAAATGTCAGTGAGTTCTTATCAAATATTGACTGAAATCCTTTCATGTACCAGGATCTATATTTGTATGAGCCATTCTGGAATTTTTCTTACATATATATATATATATGGAAATATTCCTTTTGAGTCACTACATCAAAAACTGGAAGAAAATTGTTGAGGTTTTACTATTAGACGCCAGTTCTTACACTCCTTACTTTGAGACCCCCAAATGGTGCGAATGCTCCTAACTCATGGTTTCTAAGGTTCAGTACAACTGACATATTGGGTCAGATAATTCCTTGCTGTGAGAAACTATCTAACATACTGTAGGATGTTTAGCAGCATTCCTGGTCTCTACTCAGTAACTCCCTGCCATTTGTGACAACAGAAATTATCTTCAGACATGAGATGTTGCTAGAAGGCCTCTAGGGTCAAAATGCCTCCTGATTGAGAACCATCATGATCTTAACTTTCATACATCATTTCCTTATTTGCATTTACTTCCAAACTGTAAGTATAACTTACTAGAAAACAATGTCTGCTGGATTATTATACAGTATATCTCATTAATTTAAATTGAGCAATGTCATGATAAAATATCTCTGTCCCTTTGTAATTAAAAAAATTACAAAATAAACTATTACTTAAAAAAGGAACATGTATCCAAATGCTCATTGCAGCCCTGTTTGCATTAGCCAAGACATGGAAGCCAAGACTTGCATTAGTCAAGACTTAGATGTCTATGGAGAGATGAATGGATAAAGAAGATGTTATATACTGACTGAAATGACGTATATATTATATATATATATATATATATATATATATATATATATATATTCAATTCAGCCTCTTATTATGTCTGACTATTTGCTACTCCATAGACTGCAGCATGTCAGGCTTCCCTGTACATCACTCACACGAGTGTCAATCGAGTTGGTAATGCCATCCAACCATCTCATCCTCTATTGTCCGCTTCTCTTCCTGCCTTCAGCCTTTCCCAGCATCAAAGTCTTTTCCAAGGAGTCAGTTCTTTACACCAGGTAGCCAAGGTACTGGAGCTTCAGCTTCAGCATCAGTTCTTCCAATGAATATTCAGGACTGATTTCCTGCTGAGTTTTCCAAATTTCCTGGTATATTGAGAACAGCACTTTTATAGCATCATCTTTAGAATCTGAAATATGCTATGCTATGCTAAGTCGCTTCAGTCGTGTCTAACTCTGTGTGACCCCAGAGATGGCAGCCCACTAGGCTCCTCTGTCCCTGGGATTTTCCAGGAAAGAATACTGCAGTGAGTTGCCACTTCCTCCTCCAATGCATGAAAGCGAAAAGTGAAAGTGAAGTCGCTCAGTCGTGCCTGACTCTTAGCGACCCCAAGGACTGCAGCCTACCAGGCTCCTCCGTCCATGGGATTTTCCAGGCAGGAGTACTGGAATGGGGTACCATTGCCTTCTCCGAGAATCTGAAATAACTCAGCCGGAATTCCATCGCTTCCACTAGCTTTCTTCCTAGCGATCTTCCTAAGGTTCACTCGACTTCCCACTCCAGGATGTCTCACTCTAGATGAGTGATTATACCATCATGATTATCTGGGTCATTAAGATTTTTTTTTAATAGTTCTGTGTATTCGTGCCACCTTTTCCTAATAGCTTCTTCTCTTAAGGCCTTATAGCTTCTGTCCTTTATTGTGATCATCTTTGCATGAAATGTTCCCTTGATGTCTCTAATTTTCTTGAAGGGATCTCTAGTCTTTCCCAATCTATTGTTTTCCTCTATTTCTTTGCAGTGATCACTTAGGAAGACTTTCTTATCACTCCTTGTTATTCTTTGGAACTCTGCATTCAAATGGGTATATATTTCCTCTTCTCCTTTTCCTTTAGCTTCTCTTCTTTCCTCGGCTATTTCTAAGACCTCCTCAGACAACCTTTCTGCTTTTTTGCATTTCTTATTATTGGGGCTAGTTTTGATTACCAGCTCCTGTATTTATTTGTCACTTCCATTGTATAATCATAAGGGATTTTATTTAGGTCATAGCTGAACCATCTAGTGGTTTTCTCTACTTTCTTCAAGTCTGAATTTCTATACAATGGAATACATTGTCATAATACATAGTCATAAAATAATTAAATTGAGTCACTTGTAGTAATATGGATAAACCTAAAGCCTTTCATACAGAGTGAAATGTCAGAGAAAAACAAATATTTTGTATTAACTCATATATATGAAATCTAAAAAAAAATAGTACTGATGAACCTATTTGCAGGGCAAGAAGAGAGACACAGATATAGAGAATGGACTTCTGGACACAGAGAATTGAAAGGAGACAGTGGGACAAATTGAGAGAGTAGCATTGACATATATACACTACCATGTGTAGCATAGACAGCTAGCAGGAAGCTGCTGTATAGCACAGGGAGCTCAGCTCAGTGATCTGTGGTGACCTAGAGGAATAGAATGGAGGAGTGGAAGAGAGGCTCAAGGAGGAGGTGGTGTATGTATACATATGGCTGATTCATATTGTTGTATGGCAGAAACTAAGACATTACAAAGCAATTATATTCCAGTTTAAAAAAACAAACAAACAAACAACAACAACAACAAAAAAAAAAACCTTCAGATCAAAAAACTAATAATAAAATAAATCACAATAGTGTATTAGCTTACTCTATTTGGGGGTTTGAATAGAAAACATATTTAAATTTTATCAATCTGTGGCATGTATTAAGCATTAAATAAACATTCATTACATTCTCTCTTTTGGGTTAATAATTCCACCAAAATATGTGCTTTACATAGAGACACACGGTTCATTTAGTTATTCAAGAAATGCTAAGTTGCTAAAGGCAGGATTTCTGCTAAGTGCTGAGTCACAAAAGAGAGGAAATTTGACAATCATGGCAGTCTCTTGAAACATTTTCCAGAAAGGTTTTATTATTCTATCCAAGTCCTACAAAGCATACAGTGCATATCATAGCCACAAATTTAGATCTATAAAAATAAAAGTTAGCCATTGATTTTGCTTAAAAATCTATGCACATTTGACTCAATAAGAAAAAAAGGATTCTGTGGACTCTATTCATACCTGGCCCAGCTGCCTGTATTTTGATACAGACAGATAATTTGGCAGTTTCACAGCATGCTTTGCTTATGAGTGATGTCTGGAGAATGCAGGACTGTCACTGACTTTAGAAATGATACTGCTAGTGTCAAAATATAAAAGTACAAGCTGGAAAACCAGTTCTTAATTATTACTAGAAATAGAGGTTTCCCTTTAGAGCAACATATAATGAAACAGATTTTGAAACATTTACCTAAAGCATGAGCAAATGAATAGATTTTTCAACCTCTGAGGCATTTTCAGTCTGTTTATATTTTTAACCATTCTTGTCATTTAGAATAAGAACACCAGCTCCCACCATTCCATAATGGCAATATTTTCTCTGGGACTTAGAATAGCAAACAGTCCCTTTAGCTGTTGGTAGTTTTGTTGATAGATAACCTCTGGTGTTTCAGGGACTGGCTGCTTAACTATTCCTGCACTTGAGAGCTTGGTAAAACTTACTTCCTTCCACTACACATGAAATTGTTAATTAGCTGATTATTCTAACACCTTAGCTAACACTCTTATCTGAGAATACCTTCTGCTTGCGCTGGCATGATAGGAGGAATAGTACCTTTCTGTGGCTTCTCCAGGCCAAGAACTGATCTCTCAACTCTTCTTCCAGATTAAGCAAAAATGATGTGGGTGGGGGGAGAGTTGTAGAAAAGATGTGAGATCTCCTGAACCCTATAGTGTATATAAGTCTGATCCAACTGTATGATATATACTGAGTAAATATTATCCAATTATAACATCAAGATTATGAGAAAGAGCTTCTTTCTGAGATTTGGAAAATGTATTTGCTCTCCCTTTTGAGGGTGGATGAGTTATAGTCAGAAAGTACATTTCTACCTTACAGCAGGTAATTTCAATCAATGTCACTTTATTCCTTTCCTTTCCCAGTGTGATGGTTTTCCACTAATTCTTGCAAATCTGTTATTTCTAAAACATGGATACACACTAATACTGTATGTAAATATATATACACATATATTTTAGTATACATACACATATTTACATATACAGGCATATAAATATATATAACTACAGTTCAATCGTTCAGTCATGTCTGACTCTTTGTGACCCCATGGACTGCTTGTTCAAACTCATGTTCACTGAAACAATGATGCCATCCAACCATCTCATCCTCTGTGGTCCCATTCTCCTCCTGCCTTGAATCTCTCCCAGCATCAGGGTCTTTTCTAATAAGTCAGCTCTTCGCTTCAGGTGGCCAAAGTATTGGAGCTTCAGCATCAGTCCTTCCAATAAATAGTCAGGAAGAATTTCATTTAGGATTGACTGGTTTGATCACCTTGTAGTCCAAGGGACTCTCAAGAGTCTTCTCTACCACCACAGTTCAAAAGCGTCAATTATTGGATGCTCAGCTTTCTTTATGGTCCAACTCTCAAATCCATACATAACTACTGGAAAAACCCATAGCTTTGGCTAGACGGACATCTGTTGGTAAAGTAATGTCTCTGCTTTCCAATAATATGCTGTCTATGTTGGTCATAGATTTTCTTCCAAGGACCAAGTGTCTTTTAATTTCACGGCTGCAGTCACCATCTGCAGTGATTTTGGAGGCCAAGAAAATAAAGTCTGTCACTGTTTCCATTGTTTCCCCATCTATTTGCGGTGAAGTGATGGCACCGGATGCCAGGATCTTAGTGTCTGAATGTTGAGTTTTAAGCCAGTTTTTTTTTTTTTCACTCTCCTCTTTCACTTTCATCAAGAGTCTCTTTAGTTCCTCTTCGCTTTCTTCCATAAGGGTGGTGTCATCTGAATATCTGAGGGTATTAATATTTCTCCCTGAAATACTGATGCACTCTGCATATAAGTTAAATAAGCAAGATGACAATAAACAGCCTTTCTCAATTTGGAGCCAGTCCATTGTTCCATGTCCGGTTTTAACTTTTGCTTCTTGACCTGCATACAAATTTCTCAGGAGGCAGGTAATGGCATTACCTGATACGGTAATGGAATTACCTCCTCAGATTGAGGCAGCAGTCTGTTATTCATGTCTCTTGAAGAATTTCCTTAGTTTGTTGTGATCTACACAGTCAGAAATTTTTTAGCACAGTCAATGATGAAGAAGTAGAGGCTTTTCTGTAATTCTCTTGTTGTTCTATAATTCAGTGAATGTTGGCTATTTGATCTATGGTTCCTCTGCCTTTTCTAAATCCAGCTTGCATATCTGGAAGTCTTGGTTCATGTACTGTTTAAATCTAGATTGGAGAATTTTGAGCATTACTTAGCTAGCATGTGAGATGAGTTCAATTGTGCAGCAGTTTGAACATTCATTGATATTTCTTTTCTTGGGGATTGGAATGAAAACTGACCATTTCCAGTCCTGTGGCAACTGGTGAATTTTCCAAATTTCCTGGTATATTGAGTGCAGCATTTTTACAGCATCATTTTTTATAACTTGAAATAACTCAGCTGGAATTCCATCACCTCCACTAGCTTTGTTTGTAGTGATACTCTCTAAGGCTCATTTGACTTCACTCCCCAAGATGTCTCACTCTAGATGAGTGATCATACCATCGTGGTTATCTGGGTTATTACAATCTTTTTTTTTTTTTTTCCAATATAGGTTTGTGTATTTTTGCCACCTTCTCTTAATATCTTCTTCTTCTGTTAGGGCCATACAGCTTCTGTCCTTTATTGTGCCCATCTTTGCATGAAATGTCCCCTTGGTATCTCTAATTTTCTTGAAAAGATCTCTAGTCTTCCCTACTCTACCGTTTCCTCTATTTCTTTGCACTGATTACTTAGAAAGACTTTCTTATCGCCCCTTGGTATTCTTTGGAACTCTACATTCAGATGGATATATCTTTCCTTTGCTCTTTTGCCTTTCACTTCTTTTCTTTTCTCAGCTATCTGTAAGGCACCCTCAGACAACCATTTGTCTCTTTGCCTTCTTCTTGGGAATGGTTTTGATCATAGCCTCCTGCAAAGTGTGAGGAATCTCCATCCATAGTTCTTCAGGCACTCTATCAGATCTAATCCCTTGAATTTATTTGTCACTTCTACTGTATAATCATAAAGGATTTGATTTAGGTCATAGCTGAATGGTTTAGCTGTTTTCCCTACCCTCCTCAACTTTATCTATGTAGCAGTACCTACACAGAACAGTTAATAGTAAAGTTCTCTCAGCTTTCTCCTTAGGCATCTCTAACCCACAAGCTGTTTCTTAGAAATGCCTCAAGCATTAACATAACATCAAAGAAGGAATAGCATGGCATTTACTATATAACTATTAATCTGGGAAAATAAGGAACTATTAGAATCTATATTCAGAAGCTACAAACTTTCACTATATCAAACTAATATGTAAGTAGTTTAAAGGAATGATATATGTTTTACTGGGTGATTTAACATTCATTTTAAAGAGGAAAGTTTGTTATCTTTAACATATTTATACTAGCTGAAATTCAGATCAACTTTGTCTAGCTTGGGAAAGACAATCATTTGATAAGTATAGATCACTTCATTCTTGAAAACCCTGCTTTTGATAAATAGTCTCCAAATATAAAGATAGTTTAAGTGTGGGGTCACACTAACTTTTCATTAAATCAAAGGAGAGAACCAGATGCTTAGAATAAGAAAGATAATTAATCCATGGCCTTGTAGAAGATTAAAGGTTCATTTGAATAAGACATTTATATGCTGGAGTCATTTATTTTGTTCTTATTTTGTTTTGCAACTCATGATAATTTAATTCATAAGATGTTTGAGAAACATATTGATAATAATTATTGACAGCATATCAGCATTTCAGAAAATTTCACCGTACCTCAGGGATCAAATTTACCTTTGTTTCTAGTTTTGTGGTAAAAGTATATGTATTTTGCATTTTTTAAATCTCATTAAAAGATGGACATTGAATTCTATGTAGGTTTCACGGATTTGGTTCTTACAAATGTTCACTAATAGATGTCTCCCACTGTGCCAAGTCACTTCAGTTGTGTCTGACTACTTGTGACCCTATGGACCATAGCCTGCCAGTTTCCTCTGTCCATAGGATTCTCCCAGCATGAATACTGGAGTGGGTTGCCATGCCCTCCTCCAGGCGATCTTCCTGATCCAGTGATCAAAACTGTGTCTCTTATACTGACAGGCGGGTTCTTTACCACTAGTGTCACCTGAGAAGCACAGATATCTCCCTATAGAGAAAATAGAGGCAACTGAATCTGGATAAATGTTATTAGGTCAAAATATAAAATCCCATGCACTTATTTATTTACATGTTAACAAGCCAATTTATAATTCTCACTTAATATCTTCGTATATTTTTATGTATTACAATACAAAATTTTGTAATACTTATATTCCTTTCTTTCCCCCTACCTGATAAAAAAGAGAACTTAAGAGAATACTGAAGTAGTCTGAAAAATACATTTCTTCATACACTCCTAAGAAAAAAAACTCATCTCCAAACTATAAGCATTAGAAATTTTCTGAACTAGATTAGCATTGCACAGAGCAACTCCTACCAGATAAAAATTTATTTTACTCATTTTATTCAACAAATATTTACCAGGCACTTCCCACATGTACTTCCCACTGTGCTATCTGATGTAAATGTAGCAGTAAATATTCAATGTTGAAAATGAAAAAAAATCCATAAAAATTTCAAAAAAATACTCTTACAACAATTTACATTATGTACAGAATGAACAGCTGGCATAGAAATTTGAGAAATAATCAGAAATAAAATTAGAAGGAAGAAAGTAATTCATATTATAAAAATGTTCAGCAATTTCAAATACTGCACATAGATTGGGGACGATGAATATTAATTTGTCACTATTATTATAATGCATGTTGGGGGATTTTTATGGGAGAAGTTTTACTACAATTACAATGCAACCATCAAGCTGCTGTCATCTCAGTGAAGGCTGTGAGGAAATGTAGAAAGACACAGTGTTTAAAACTCTTGAGATTTTTTGAAGAAAAATAATGAAGGCTAGAGAGCAAACAGATTAAGGGGATTAATGGGATAATTTGCTAACTTGATGTTTATACACTAAAAGAAAGGGATCAACAGGAATGGGAAGAATGAAAAAATACATAGAGGGGGAAAAAGACATAAAATTGATAATCTGACATGGGTTTGTTAAAGAACACTCTAGATCTAGATTAAAATATTGATGTGGTGGCAGGAGTAGAGGCTTATCTATTATGTAATTTCTATTTCAATTTGAAGATTTATTAATTCAGTGAACATGCTATCTACACTACTGAATGTAGGAAAATATGAAAGAGGGGAATTTAAGAAAAGTTTAGGCACAATTGCACTCATCTCACACGCTACTAAAGTAATGCTCAAAATTCTCCAAGCCAGGCTTCAGCAATACTAGAACCATGAACTCCCTGATGCTCAAGCTGGTTTTAGAAAAGGCAGAGGAACCAGAGATCAAATTGCCAACATCCGCTGGATCATGGAAAAAGCAAGAGAGTTCCAGAAAAACATCTATTTTTGCTTGATTGACTATGCCAAAGCCTTTGACTGTGTGGATCACAATTAACTGCAGAAAATTCTGAAAGAGATGGGAATACCAGACCACCTGACCTGCCTCTTGAGAAATCTGTATGCAGGCCAGGAAGCAACAGTTAGAACTGGACATGGAACAACAGATGGTTCCAAATAGGAAAAGGAGTATGTCAAGGCTGTATATTGTCACCCTGCTTATTTAACTTCTATGCAGAGTACATCATGAGAAACCCTGGACTGGAAGAAACACAAGCTGGAATCAAGATTGCTGGGAGAAATATCAATAACCTCAGATATGCAGATGACACCACCCTTATGGAAGAAAGCGAAGAGGAACTAAAAAGCCTCTTGATGAAAGTAAAAGAGGAGAGTGAAAATGTTGGCTTAAAGCTCAATATTTATAAAACGAAGATCATGATATCTGGTCCCATCAATCCATGGGAAATAGATGGAGAAACAGTGGAAACAGTGTCAGACTTTCTTTTTCTGGGCTCCAAAATCTCTGCAGATGGTGACTGCAGCCATGAAATTAAAAGACGCTTACTCCTTGGAAGAAAAGTTATGACCAACCTAAGTAGCATATTCAAAAGCAGAGACATTACTTTGCTGATTAAGGTCCATCTAGTCAAGGCTATGGTTTTTCCTGTGGTCATGTATGGATGTAAGAGTTGGACTGTGAAGAAGGCTGAGCGCCGAAGAACTGACGCTTTTGAACTGTGGTGTTGGAGAAGACTCTTGGGAGTCCCTTGGACTTCAAGGAGATCCAACCAGTCCATTCTGAAGGAGATCAACCCTGGGATTTCTTTGGAAGGAATGGTGCTAAATCTGAAACTCCAGTGCTTTGGCCACCTCATGCTAAGAGTTGACTCATTGGAAAAGGCTTTGATGCTGGGAGGGATTGGGGGCAGGAGGAGAAGGGGACGACTGAGGATGAGATGACTGGATGGCATCACTGACTCGATGGATGTGAGTCAAAGTGAACTCCGGGAGTTGGTGATGGACAAGGAGGCCTGGCGTGTTGCGATTCATGGGGTCACAAAGTGTCAGACACGACTGAGTGACTGAACTGAACTGAACTGAACTGAACTGAACTGAAGTTAGGGAAATTTGTGGAGACTTTTGCAAAATATTTGAATTATTGCTTTAAAGAACAAGAGCAAGAATTGAAGAAGGAATACTGAAAAGAGACAAGTTATGACTAAGGTTCCAACTGAGATGGAGTGTCATAAATCCATATTGTCAAAAATCCACAGCATTTTTAGGCATATTCAGCAGTGCTTAATAACCTGGGGAATATGTAGAGAAGATGGGAAATTATTTCTCAGGTAGTCTGCTTAAAGAATAAAGAGAGAAAACAGAAGGTTCAAGGAACAGGACTTTATGAATTTGAAAAAAAATATCATTATTGTTTTTATTTTTGCCTGTTTTTTCCTTTCCTTTGGCCAGTAGCTAATTGTTTTACTTATTTATATTTATAAATTTATATTACTTTTTCGAGTATAGTTGCTTTACAAAATTGTATTATTTTCTGCTGCATGGCAAAGTGATTAAATTATATGTATATATATGTTCCTTGTTTTTATAATAGATATCCTTATAATTTAGTTTTCATTTAGGTCACCACAGAGCATGGAGTAGACTTCCTTGTGCTATAGAGCAGGTTCTCATCAGTTATCTACTTATACATAGTATTGTGTGTGTGTGTGTGTGCGTATGTGTGTGTGTGTATGTGTGTGTGTATCAACCCCAATCTCTCAATTCATCACACCCCTTTCCCCTCGATATCCATACATCCATTCTCTATGTCTGTGTCTGTATTTCTGCTTTGCAGATAAGTTCATCTGTATCACTTTTCTACATTCCATTGTACTGTATTTGTTTTTCTATTTCTGACTTACTTCATTCTGTTTAAGAGTCCTTTGGTCCATCCATGTTTTTTTTTTTCAAATTGCATAATTTCATTCTTATTATGTATTCCATAATACATACATATAGCAACTTCTTTATCCATTCATAGGCTGATGTGCATTTAGGTTGCTTCTATATACTGACTATTGTAAATAGTGCTACAATGAACTGCTGGGTGCATATATCTTTTTGAATTATGGTTTTCTTCAGATATGTGCCCAGAAGTGGGATTTCCAAGTCATATGGTAGCTCTATTGTTAATTTTGAAGGAACCATCATACTGTTCTCCAGAGTGGCTCTATCAATTTGCATTCCAAATGTAAGAGGGATTTCCTTTTCTCCACTGGCTCTCCAGCATTTATTCTTTGTAGATTTTTTAATGATGGTCATTCTCCTAGTGTGAGGTGACACCTCACTGAAGTTTTGATATGCATTTTTCTAATAATTAATGATGTTGATCATATTTCCATGTGTTTGTTGCCATCTGTGTGTCTTCTTCGGAGAAAACATGTCTTGATATTAACTGAGATGAATACAAGTTGGTTTGTGATTTGCGAAAGAAGTGTTCCAACTCAAGTTGTAATTGGTTAAGAGTTTCCAAGTGATGATAAGACCCAGTGTAGAAGAAAGTTGATAAGAGATAAAAAGTCATTAAAGGTGAATCAAAAAGTCACAAAACTGAAAGGTTAGGGGACTGAATCTTAACGTGATCCAGAAAGAATTAAATTGTTTCTCAGAGTGAGAAATGCTCCAAGTAAAATGGATAACCAAGAGAGGTATCATAATCCATCTGACAGAGTGACAGCCCAGAACATGGCCATTAGTAGAAAATAATTGAGTAATTCTTCAAAGTGAAGAAGGAGAAAACAGAAGGGAAATGTTTCATAATGGGAAGTACATGAAATCTGGAATCTGAGGACCTAACAGAAGAAGAAGATAATAAGAAGAGGTGGCAAGATTGTACAGAAAAAATACAAAAAGGTCTTAATGACTGGGACAACCGCAGTGGTGAGGTCACTCACCTACAGTCAGACATCCTGGAGTGTGAAGTCAAGTGGGCCTTAGGAAGCAATACTATAAGCAAAGATAGTGGAAGTGATGGAATTCCAGCTCAGCTATTTCAAATCCTAATAGATGATGCTGTTAATGTGCTGCATGCAATATGCCAGCAAATTTGGAAAACTCAAAGGTGACCACAGAATTGGAACAGGTCAGTTTTCATTTCAATCCCAAAAAAGGGCAATGCCAAAAAAACTGCTCAAACTACCACACAGTTGAACTCATTTCACGTGCTAGAAAGGCAATGCTCAAAATATTTCAGTTAGGCTTCAACAGTACATTAGCCAAGAATATCTAACTGTAGAAGTGAATTTAGAAAAGGCAGAAGAATCAGAGACTAAATTGTCAACATCACTTGGAGCATAGAAAAATTCAAGGGAATTACAGAAAAGTATCTACTTCTGCATCATTGACTACACCAAATCCTTCGACTATGTGGATCACAACAAACTGTGAAAAATTCTTTAAAAGATTGGAATATCAGACCACCTTATCTGTCTTCCAAGAAACATGTATGCAGGCCAAGAAGCAACAGTAAGATCCAGACATGGGACAATGGACTGCTTCCAAATTGAGAAAGCAATATGTCAAGGCTGTATATGGTCACCTTACTTATTAAACTTATGCAGAGTACATTACGTGAAATGTCAATCTGGATGAATGACAAGCTGAAATCAAGATTTCCAGGAGAAATATCACTAACCTAAGATATGCAGGTGACACCACCCTTATGGTAGAAAGCAAAGAGGAACTAAACAGCCTTTTGATGAAAGTGAAAGAGAGTGAAAAAGTTACCTTAAAACTCAACATTCGAACACTAATATCCTGGCATCTGGTGCCATCACTTCATGGCAAATAGATGGGGAAACAATGGAAACAGTGAGAGACTTTATGTTCTTGGGCTCCAAAATACTGCAGATGGTGACTGCAGCCATGAAATTAAAAGACACTTGCTCCTTGAAAGAAAACCAATGACCAACACAGAGAACATATTAAAAAGCAGAGACATTACTAATGAACAAAGGTTTACATACTCAAGCTATGGTTTTTCCATATGATGGATGCAATCCCCTGAATTACAGAATGATCTGTTTGTTTCCAAGGCAAACCATTCAATATCAAGGTAATCAAAGTCTGTGCCCAACCAGTAACAGTGAAGAAGCTAAAGTTTAATGGTTCTATGAAGACCTACAAGAGCTTTTAGAACTAAAACCAAAAAAGATGTCCTTTTCATTACAGGGACTGGAATGCAAAAGTAGGCAGTCAAGAAACACCTGGAGTAACAGGCACGATTGGCCTTGGAGTACAGAATGAAGCAGAAAAAAGGCTAATAAGTTTTGCCAAGAGGACGAACTGGTCATAGCAAACACCCTCTTCCAGTAACAGAAGAGAATACTCTACACATGGACATCACCAGATGGTCAACACCGAAATCAAATTGATTAAAAAAAAAAAAAAAAAGCAAAATAGCTGTCTCAGGAAGCCTTACAAATAGCTGTGAAAAGAAGAGAAGTGAAAAATAAAAGAGAAAAGGAGAGATTCCCAATTGAATGCAGAGTTCCAAACAAGGAGAGATGAGAAAGCCTTCCTCAGTGATTAGCGCAAAAAATAGAGGAAAATAATAGAATGGGAAGACTAGAGATCTCTTCAAGAAAATTAAACATAGCAAGGGAAAAATTTCATGCAAAGATGGGCTCGATAAAGGACAGAAATGGTATGGACCTAACAGAAGCAGAAGATACTAAGAAGAGGTAGCAAGAATACACAGAAGTACTATACAAAAATGATCTTCACAACCCAGATAATCATGTTGGTATGATCACTCACCTAGAGCCAGACATCCTGGAATGTGAAGTCAAGTGGACCTCAGGAAGCATCACTGTGAACAAAACTATTGCAGGTGAATGGAATTTCAGTTGAGCGATTTCAAATCCTGAAAGATGATGCTGTGAAAGTGCTGCACTCAATATGCCAGCAAATTGGGAAAACTCAACATTGACCACAGAACTGAAAATAGTCAGTTTTCATTCCAGTGCCCAAAAAAGGCAATGCCAAATAATGTTCAAACTACTGCACAATTGCACTCATCTCACATGCTAGTAAAGTAATGCTCAAAATTCTCCAAGCCAGGCTTCAACAATATGTGACCCATGAACTTCCAGATGTTCAAGCTTGTTTTAGAAAAGGCAGAGGGACCAGAGATCAAATTGCCAATATCCTCTGGATAATTGAAAAAGCAAGAGAGTTCCAGGAAAAAAAAAAAAAGAAGCATCTATTTCTGCTTTATTGACTATGCCAAAGCCTTTGACTGTGTGGATCACAATAAACTGTGGAAAATTCTGAAAGAGGTGGGAATATCAGACCACCTGACCTGACTCTTGAGAAACCTGTATGCAGGTCAGGAAGCAACAGTTAGAACTGGACATGGAACAACAGACTGTTTCCAAATAAGAAAAGGAGTACATCAAGGCTGTATATTGTCACCCTGCTTATTTAGCTTCTATGCATAGTACATCATGAGCAACACTGGGCTGGAAGAAGCTCAAGCTGGAATCAAGACTGCTGGTAGAAATATCAATAACCTCAGATATGCAGATGACATCACCCTTATGCAGAAAGTGAAGAGGAACTAAAGAACCTCTTGATGAAAGTGAAAGAGGAGAGTGAAAAAGTTGCCTTAAAGCTCAGCATTCAGAAAACAAAGATCATGGCATCTGGTCCCATCACTTCATGGGAAATAGATGGGGAAACAGTGGCAAACTTTAATCTAGGGCTCCAAAATCACTGCTGATGGTGACTGCAGCCATGAAATTAAAAGATGCTTACTCCTTGGAAGGAAAGTTATGATCAACCTAGATAGCATATTAAAAAGCAGAGACATTACTTTGACAACAAATGTCCATCTAGCCAAGGCTATTGTTTTTCCAGTGGTCATGTATGCGTGGGACAGTTGGACTATAAAGAAATCTGAGTGCCAAAGAATTGATACTTTGTAGTGTGGTGTTGGAGAAGACTTTTGAGAGTCCCTTGGACTGCAAGGACATCCAGCCAGTCCCTTCTAATGGAAATCAATCCTGAGTGTTCATTGGAAGGACTGATGCTGAAGTTGAAAATCCAATAGTTTGTACACCTTATGCGAAGAGCTGACTCATTTGAAAAGACCCATGGCTGGGAAAGATTGAAGGCAGGAGGAGAAGGGGACAACAGGAGATGCGATGGTTGGGTGGCATCACTGACTCAATGGTCATGAGTTTGGGTAAACTCTGGGAATTGTTGATGAACAGGGAAGCCTGGGGTGCTGCAGTCCATGGGTCTCAAGAGTTGAATACGATTGAGCGACTGAATATATATACACACACACACATATATATATATATATACACATATATATACACACACACACACACACACACACACACACACACACACATATATATATATATATATATATATACACACACACACACATATGTATATATAAACTATTACCATCCTCTCTGGTGGATCAGATGTTAAAGAGTTTTCCTAGCATGCATGAGACCTGGGTTCAATCCTTGGATTGGAAAGATCTCCTGGAGAACTCCTGGAGAAGGGAATCGCAACTCACTGCAGTATTCTTTCCTAGAGAATCCCATGGAAAGAGGAGCCTGGTGCGCTACTGTCCATGGAGTCACAAAGAGTTGGGCATGACTGAGTAACAAACATACACACATAGCCATGTTAAGACATTCAGAGGTCACTAAAATATTTTCATATTTGAATATAGTATATGGTGTGATTCTGTTGAGCATATTTGACAATTGAGTTCTTATCTCTTCTTTGTAGTGTAGTATGCCCTAGGATTTTGCTTAAGATTTTGTTTGCTGTTGGTTAATTTGCAGATATGTACTTTATAGTTACAGCATGTCTATATCTTTGTTATGGAAGAGTGCTATGCTTTATACTTAATGATTAATAAAGATTAGTTGTTAATATAATTTCATCTTAATATAAACTCTATTATACTAATATAACTATTAAGTTTGAAAGTTACTTATGAAGTTCTATGCAAAGATTGCTATTTCAGAATAGTAAGGGGCTTTATGTATTTATAAAAAAATGTTTTCTAGTTTCATTGAAATATAAATAACTCATTACTTATATGACAAAAAATGCAGGTTTTAATATTTATTGAAATTAAACATAATTTAAATGTTTTGTTCACCTATTTTCAAAATTATTATCATTGTCTATGGTGGTGAATCTAATATTGCTGAATCCTACATTATGCCACTGGCACTTTGTAATGAAAATCTGGCCAATTTTTTTTTTTTTTTTAGATTTCTTTTGGCTGGAATGATTAACTCCTAAAAAAAAGAAAAACATAAAAATAAAATACTTCTGAGAATAAACTGCTTCCTACTAAAGCATTTTTTTCAATTGTTGTAAACTCAAGCAATCTGCTAATGCTTTTTCAGGTTTAGTTGGATTTATAAGGATTTCTTTTAAGTATTATGAATAGTCTTTTAATTATAATTGATCCTTTGTCTCTGGTCTAGATGTGAACAGTGTGGGACTGATCACTTCCTTCCCTGACTAAGCACCAGAAGGTTTTTTGACTGCTCAGGGAAGACAGCTGGGACTCACTGCGCTTGTTTCCTGCATTATAGGTGGGCTGCAGGACTTATAATCATGTCCTTTTTACCCTTAACCAGCTACTGACTCCAAAGCACACCTTTCTACACTTATTTAAACAGTTATTTCCCCAAATGTGGAGAACATGCAGCTACTTTGAGAATAGACTATCCAACTCTTGGTGTGTTCTCCTTAATTATTTTCAAATTTCCTTCCTAAATCACCCTCTTTAAGGTTTACTAAGAGTTACAAAATTCAGAGTGTGGATTAACATTTTAATTTTCCTGAAAGCACCAGCAGTTTAACACTTGAATTCATAATGCTCTTCTTTCTCATAAACAGCCTGTTTTTAAATCTAACATCAGTCTACAAAACATAACAAGCAGAATTATACACAAACATACATGCAAATCTTTTTCATCATAACAGGTGAGTGGCTCTCAGAGCAGACAAGAACCCATAGGGTATTCACTTCGATTACTAGTCTCTTCAAAACCCCATGTCTGCTCCACATGTGCAATTTTAGATCTCTCTGCTTCCCAGCATGAGCTGAGATAGAGCCTCTTGCACCTTCTGAATATATTATGCTCATTCTCTACTCTAAGCTTGTTTTTATTTTATTGCCCCAAATTTAGGGACTGCATTTTCATTCCCCCTTCCTTTTCATATCTTAACTTGTTTTTCTTATTATTATTATTTCAGTTTTATTAAGGTATAATTGACAATTAAAATTTTAAAATATTTAATGTATATTTACGGCAATTCAATACACATGTACATTGTGAAAGGACTACCCTCATGAGTTATTAGGACTTCCCTGGTGGCTCAGATGGTAAAGCATCTGTCTACAATGCGGGAGACCCGGGTTCGATCACTGGGTTGGGAAGATCCCCTGGAGAAGGAAATGGCAATCCACTCCAGGACTATTGCCTGGAAAATCCCATGGACAGAGGAGCCTGGTAGGCTACAGTCCATGGGGCTGCAAAGAGTTGGACATGACTGAGAGACTTCACTTCACTTCACATGAGTTATTAATAATTGATAGATCCATCACCTCAGCCATTTATCTTTTTTTGTGAGAACATTTAAGTTCTACTGTCTTAGCAAATTTCAGTTATGCAATACAGTGGTATCAACTACACTCATAATGTTTTACATTAGACCCACCATCCCTAGGCCATGGAGATTACTTTTCTACTACATGAGTTTGATTTTTATTTTCTCAGATTCTGCATATCAATTATATCACACAATATTTTTTTTTCTCTTTCAAACTTGTTTCACTAAACATAATGTCTGCAAAGTCCATCCACACTGTTTCAAATGGCATGATTGTCTTCTTTCTCATGGTTGAATACTATTCCATTTATACATTCATTCACTGAGAAACACATTTAGGTTGTTTCCATATCTTAGATATTTTTAAAGACTAATTGAGGTACAGCTGAGAGGATAACAGGCAAGAACGCCAGGGGTCTCCAAATGGAGGAAGTAGGCTGCACGTGTCAGACATTTTTATCTCTCTTAAGTGGCAGGAGGAAACAAATTAATGATTTTTTTCCCCTCTTTCCTTTTCTATAAAAATTTTAAAAGGTTTCTCTTAAAATACTGTGTTGCCATAATGACACCTGGTTCCTTCCACCTGAAGTTAATTATTCTCAAACCTTGAGTTAACCAATGCATTTTTCTTAGAGAAATGTTTGTTTTAAGCTATGTTAATATACTATGCATTTACCCCAGACTCTGTCTTCAAGTCGGTTCCACCTAAGGGCTCAGAACCTACTTGACAAACCATTATGTTATACTCAGGCATTGTTCCCCTAATCTATGTAAACGGAAATATGTGTATGGTAATCTGCCCTTCTACAAGATTCAAACTGATCCTTTTATGGCCTGGGACACCTTGTCTGGTGCCAAGATTATCCCAAAATACATCTTATGGATGAGGGCCTGATGCCATCCTGAGTTTTAAAACATTCCTTTCTTTCATTAACAAACTGCTGCTGCTAAATCGCTTCAGTCGTGTCCGACTCTGTGCGACCCCATAGATGGCAGCCCACCAGGCTCCCCCGTCCCTGGGATTCTCCAGGCAAGAACACTGGAGTGGATTGCCATTTCCTTCTCCAATGCATGAAAGTGGAAAGTGAAAATTGAAAGTGAAGTCGCTCAGTCGTGTCCGACTCCTAGCGACCCAATGGACTGCAGCCTACCAGGCTCGTCCATCCATGGGATTTGCCAGACAAGAGTACTGGAGTGGGTTGCCACTGCTTTCTCCTAACGAACGGCTAGTGACTATATAACATCCAGCTGAAGACTAGCAGGGGGGGTACTCTTTCTTCTCCTTTCTGATGCCTATGTCAGAAGCTTTCTCTATCTCCTTTATACTTTAATAAAACTTTATTACACAAAAGCTCTGAACAATCAAGCCTCATTTCTGGCCCTGGATTGAATTTTTCTCCTCCAGAGGCCAAGAATCTTGGCGTCTTTTTGTGGTTCAGCAACAACCTTTCACAACCTCCATTATACTTTGCCAATCTTGCCTTCCACTGTTTCTTAAGTATTTGTTTCACTGATCAGAGGCTTTTTTTTTTTTAATAACTATTATCTTATGGGATTCTTGAGGAGAAACCGTTGGCCAACTCAGAGAGCTAGTCACATAATATGTCCTAAGGTGGTTGTTTTTTTTTTTTTTTTTCCTAAGTTTTAAGAAGAGGGAAGATGCTTCTACTTCTGTATTCTTATTTCCAACATGGTCAGCAGGGATGACATACATCCTTTTATCTTTTTATTACATCCACTTCAGTGCTATTATAGAGAGTGGCATTTTTCAGGCTCAGTTTGCCAACTGCTCGGCCTCACTTTTATTAAGAAGAAATTGCACATTTAGCAATGATCTTGTTCTCATTTCCATTTTCTGTGGCAAAGAGTATGAAATATTCTGCTTTTATTGGACATAGGTGAGACATAACCTTTTCATTTCCTGATCACAGAGGCAGAAGTGTTTGTCTTACATGATGTAAGCATTCCCTGGACTGTGCCTGGTCTCACTGGCTTGATATGTCATTTTCAGTTCCTCAACTATGTTACTTATTGCTTAAGTGAATTGAAGTCTGGTTTCATGGGAGCAAAGTAGAAAGGACCAATAAACAACTCATCTAGGTTTCTAGTTTAAGGTCATACTTAACATCAAAAGTCAGAGAAACTTTATGTTCAATGAATGTTACTGGGTCCTCATTAACAAATGACTAATTTCTTTCCATATTTTTCATTTTGCACTAGTATCTGTTTAGGGCACTCTTGAATAGCAAAATAAATTGTAGTGTAGAACAAGTGATATTCCAAAGGGATAATACCCTAAATTCTCAAAATTACAAGTCTAAATAGGCCAAAACAAAAAAAAAGGGGGTGGGAGGGGGAGTTAAATAATGTTTTCAATGTCTAGTTAAAAAATAATTCAAGCTATAGAGACAATCATGAAGGTAAAGACCAAAGAGTGCTTAAATACATATATTTATACAAGGAAATAATCTAAGAATTTTTTAAAAAATGATTGTCTACTTTTATTTACTCCATTCACTTACTTATTTTCTTGTTTTTACTAATTTATATCAAAATATTAAACATACATAAGGAAAAACTTAAATAGTAAAAGTTTGTAATGAGAAACTACTTCTCATTTTATATAGTTCCCTATACCCATTCTAGTGCTTAAGTCCTATCTATTTATATGCTTTTTACAGATTTCAAGGTAGATAAGATTTAAAAACATTACTATAGCGATGATCTGGATTTCATAATTGGTGCTCTATAAGGAAAAATTATTTAACTTGTAGTCTTCTCAGATAATATTCCTTATTCATTTCATACTTAAAGTGTTTTAACATTATAGTATGGTATGATTTTAATTATTTTATTGTTGCAACAATACATAATATTATTCAAGTTTATATACATTTTTTATTTAAAGATCTCTGCGGGATGTTCTGATTGCCTGCCATTTCCTTAGTCAATAAATATGTATTGACTATCTACCCTATGCCAGAAACTGTTTTAGTCAAAGAGGATTCAGCAGAAAATAAAACAGGTAAACAAAGAAAGAAAAATGCCCCTGTACTCAGGGGGCTTGCAGGCTAATATAATTTAATACCTTCAAATTCATGTCATAAACACTGTACTTGAATAATATTTCAAACATCAGGGTCAAATGTAACATGTTTTCCTGTTCTCTGTCAACTGATCAAATATTTGCCATACTCCAGTTTGCTGAATTGGATGGTGATGGACAGGAAAGCCTGACATGCTGCAGTTCCATGGGGCAAAAAAGAGTCAGACACAACTTAGCGATTGAACAACAACAATAATTCACTAAATAGTCAATCTTTATATTCAGTTGTTTGTTTTTGTAGAAGTGTCTTTTATTTTTTTATTGCTAATTAAAAAAATGCTCTCAACATACCCTAAATTAACCATATCACATACCCTAAATTAACTACATATTATACTTTATATAAAATATAAAATCCTCTCGCTTCCCCAGCTGCTTTTAAACTACTTTTTAAAGTATGGACTCATTATTGTACAGCATCATTGCTCAGATATATTTTTAGAATCAATGTTTTCTGAATTTCCATGTATTTAGAGTCAGTTTTGGGTTTCCCTGGTGGCTCAGTTGGTTAAAGAATCCACCTGCAATGCAATAGACCTGGGTTTGATTCCTGGGTTGGGAAAATCCCCTGGAGGAGGGCATGGCAACCCACTCCAGTGTCCTTCTCTGGATAATCCCAATGGCCAGAGAAGCCTGGTGGGCTACAATCTATGAGGCTGCAAAGATTATACAAAATGGCAAAATGGAAAGTCTTCCCCGGCTGCCTTTAAATTACTTTCTATTTAGATAAAAACTCTCCAGAAAGCAGGAATAGAAGGAACATACCTCAACATAATAAAAGCTATATATGACAAATCCACAGCAAACATTATCCTCAATGGTGAAAAGTTGAAAGTATTTCCTCTTAAGTCAGGAACAAGACAAGAGTGCCCACTTTCACCGCTACTATTCAACATAGTTCTGGAAGTTTTGGCCACAGCAATCAGAGCAGATAAAGAAATAAAAGGAATCCAAATTGGAAAAGAAGAAGTAAAACTCTCACTGTTTGCAGATGACATGATCCTCTACATAGAAAACCCTAAAGACTCCACCAGAAAATTACTAGAGCTCATCAATGAATATAGTAAAGTTGCAGGATATAAAATCAACATACAGAAATCCCTTGCATTTCTATACACTAATAATGAGAAAGTAGAAAAAGAAATTAAGGAAACAATTCCATTCACGATTGCAACGAAAAGAATAAAATACTTAGGAATATATCTACCTAAAGAAACTAAAGACCTATATATAGAAAACTTTAAAACACTGGTGAAAGAAATCAAAGAGGACACTAATAGATGGAGAAATATACCATGTTCATGGAACGGAAGAATCAATATTGTGAAAATGAGTAAACAATCCAAAGCAATTTACAAATTCAATGCAATCCCTATCAAACTACCAGCCATATTTTTCACAGAACTAGAACAAATAATTTCAAGATTTGTATGGAAATACAAAAAACCTCGAATAGCCAATGCAATCTTGAGAAAGAAGAATGGAACTGGAGGAATCAACTTGCCTGACTTCAGGCTCTACTACAAAGCCACAGTCATCAGAACAGTATGGTACTGGCCCAAAGACAGAAATATAGATCAATGGAACAAAATAGAAAGCCCAGAGATAAATCCACACACCTATGGACACCTTATCATTGACAAAGGAGGCAAGAATATACAATGGAGTAAAGATAATCTCTTTAACAAGTGGTGCTGGGAAAACTGGTCAACCACTTGTAAAAGAATGAAACTAGATCACTTTCTAACACCGCACATGAAAATAAAGTCAAATGGATTAAAGATCTAAATGCAAGACCAGAAACTATAAAACTCCTAGAGGAGAACATAGGCAAAGCACTCTCTGACATAAATCACAGCAGGATCCTCTATGATCCACCCCCCAGAATTCTGGAAATAAAAGCAAAAATAAACAAATGGGATCTAATTAAAATTAAAAGCTTCTGCACAACAAAGGAAAATATAAGCAAGGTGAAAAGACAGCCTTCTGAATGGGAGAAAATAATAGTAAATGAAGCAACTGACAAACAATTAATCTCAAAAAATATACAAGCAAGTTATGCAGCTCAATTCCAGAAAAATAAACAACCCAATCAAAAATGGGCCAAAGAACTAAATAGACATTTCTCCAAAGAAGACATACGGATGGCTAACAAACACATGAAAAGATGCTCAACATCACTCATTATTAGAGAAATGCAAATCAAAACCACAATGAGGTACCACTTCACACCAGTCAGAATGTCTGCGATCCAAATATCTGCAAGCAATTAATGCTGGAGAGGGTGTGGAGAAAAGGGAACCCTCTTACACTGTTGGTGGGAATGCAAACTAGTACAGCCACTGTGGAGAACAGTATGGAGATTCCTTAAAAATTTGAAATCCCACCGCTGGGCATACACACTGAGGAAACCAGAATTGAAAGAGACACATGTACCCCAATGTTCATCGCAGCACTGTTTATAATAGCCAGGACATGGAAACAACCTAGATGTCCACCAGCAGATGAATGGATAAGAAAGCTGTGGTACATATACACAATGGAGTATTACTCAGCCATTAAAAAGAATGCATTTGAATCAGTTCTGATGAGATGGATGAAACTGGAGCCGATTATCCAGAGTGAAGTAAGCCAGAAAGAAAAACACCAATACAGTATACTAACACATATATATGGAATTTAGAAAGATGGCAATGATGACCCTGTATGCAAGACAGCAAAAAAGACACCGATGTGTATAGCGGACTTTTGGACTCAGAGGGAGAGGGAGAGGGCGGGATGATTTGCGAGAATGGCATTGAAACATGGATACTATCATGTAAGAATCGAATCGCCAGTCTATGTCCGATGCAGGATACAGCATGCTTGGGGCTGGTGCATGGGGATGACCCAGAGAGATGTTATGGGGAGAGATGTAGGAGGGGGGGTTCATGTTTGGGAACGCATGTACACCCGTGGTGGATTCATGTCAATGTATGGCAAAACCAATACAGTATTGTAAAGTAAAATAAAGTAAAGATTTTAAAAAAAAATGAAGTATGGACTCATTATTGTGCAGGGTCGTTGCTCAGATATATTTTTAGAATTAGTGTTTCCTGAATTACCATGTATTTAGAATCAGTTTTCCTTGAAGAGGGTTATGATAAATGAAAGAAGCATTCAGGGTCTCTGCAGATGTGTAATATTTCTCCAACTTGTTGCTAATGATGTGTGTGTGTCCAGTTTTTGAAAAGATTGATCTAGATACTTTTATGAGAATATGATTAAAAAATCAAAACCTTATCTTAACCCAGAATTTCTCCATTTTTATTATTAAAAAAAAAACAACACTAATCCAGAGAGAGTGATACACATTACAGGAAATCCACTAAAGTGATTTTATAGACAGAAAGAAATCTCCCCTTTTCTGTAGCCAAGTAGTCAGAACTCATTACACATGTATTATCAAAATGAATAATATGTAGTCCTCAAAAAATCTTGACAGCACTATATGTAACATCTAGTTCACCTTAAATTTACCCAGTAATTGGAGTAATCATCTATGTTAGCTAATTGACTTATCAGAGAACAAATAATCATCTCATATTTTAAAGGCAGGAGGTAGTGTTGTAACTTGGAGCAAGAGACTCAGAAAGTTACACTCCTAATCTTCCAAAGATATATGTGAGATAGAGATGGCTGTCTTCTTTACCCATAAAAGATATAGCTCTCAAATCCTGGAGAAAGACATTCCTGGTTCATAAAGCTAATAAAATGCTGATCTAGTATTCAAAAGGATATATAGACATTTCAAAGAGAGAGGACAGTACTAACAAGTTTTCTAAAGTAAAGGCTGTGAGGAAAAGACGAGGGGGAGTAGCTTATTTTCAACAGGGAAAATTAAGCCTCTGATTTTCAATTTTTGCTCATCCTTGTGGTACTTATATAAAATTTGTTATCTTAAAAACAAATGTCTCTCCAAATTGTGTAAACTTGAGACAACTTAACAACTGGATCTTTCCTCAGATTGTCTCATTGCTTCATTTTATTCAATAGGTACTGGTATAGCCCAAGTGATTATAGAGAATATCTTTTAATAAATGACTAGAGAGAGACCATACTCTCCTCTTGTTTTTATTCTCTTTATTACAGTAAAGCCTTGAGCAAAATGTAATGTAATTTTTATAAAGTGGTGACTAAAATATAAGCTATCAGTATTTTTCAAGGTTTTTTTCAGGGTATATGAAAGTCAAAAAAACAAAAAAGTTCAATTATTATGTGAAGTAAAGCACTGATTAGAAATGAGAAGCCTTGTAAATGAGAATGAAAGGTTTAATGATTTTTGCCTTAGTTGCTAAACCCCTTATAATGCATGTCATTAGAAAATGATTTAAATATATGGTGAAGACACACAAGATGGCAAGTTCCAAAGGTGGCTTTGGACCCTTATTAAAAATGCAGTGAAATAGCAACGCCACATTACAACAGTAACTAACTATGGTTAAAGGCACCCTAAAGAGATGCAATTACCTTTAAAATAATTCTGAAATTTAAGATGTACATTTAATGCACTTATTTTTCAGTTAATTGATAATTTGCCAGTTAAACTGATGTGAAATCTCCCACTATAAGGGATAGTGAACATTTTTCATTCATTTGGGAATGTTATATTGCTATTTCTTTCAAATAATACTTATGATGACCATATTCCTTATTACAGTTAAATATAATATTCTTAAAATGTTGATGAGAATAATGTGGTTACTACAGGGCATGTTCACTTATTGAGTCATTTAAATTTTTAATAGTTCATAAGAGCAACAATAATTCTCTTTGAAACAAAATAATTATTTCCACATGTTTAAAATAAATTGACCATAGTTATTTTATAATGTTTAGCAAAGTTAGGAAATAGAAATTTACAACAAATGTTAAACATAGTTAATTTCTTAGTGGCTTTATCAAAGCAATATTAGTATATTAGAAACATTTCATGATTGTTTAGTAGTGAGTGGACTTCTATTAATCTAATCCTTCATTATATCAATTCTTATCATTAATAGAGAGAACCATTTCATCAAAAGTGAAAACTGATGCTGGAAAATTTCAATGATAAAATTAAGGGTAGGAAATTTAAATATGTATTAGATAAAAAATTATAATTATACAGATATTTTAAAATATTAATAACAAAGTCACTTACAAAGTAAATGTCAGGGTAAGTGTGCTTCAAGATTTGAATTACTTACAGCAGGATTACTCATTTTTCACTGATTTGAAAATTGTAGAGTATGCAATCCCTAACATTTTACCTACTTGGGTAAGTTTTTCACTAGCTGTATATTATTTTATTATTTCTACCTTTGTACCTCAAGTGATAATATTGCTCTACCTCTTCTGTCGTTTGAACATACTGACCTATTTTGAAATATTCCCCACTAATAATATCCATAGAGTGTGTCACAGTATTATTGAAGAGAAACTTCTAAAATAGAGTACCAAACATTTCAGTTATTTGACAACTCAGGAAAGGTTGATGGCTCATGTTTACCTGAATTGCATAGGAGAGCACTGGAGGTCTGTTTCTGATGACAGTAATAAAGAAAAGTATCAAAGACCATGAGAAGAGCTATAATTTATTAGTGTAAAGGAATAATTACTTAAGACAAACACCTGATTTAATTATTTAATTGCTTAAATACAGGTTTTTAAAATCCTGTATTTAAATTTCTTAGGTAAATGGAACCAGAGAGATTGTGATTTCCAAACTCTATCTTCTAGTCTTCCCAAAGATTTTAAGAGCTACAAAACATTCTTTTTAAAAACTATTTTGTGCAGGTATTGTCAAAGCAGTCACAATGGAGGGAGTTTTAGGGAATAAAAACATAAATTAGATAGAGAAAATTTGTTTAGTCAATGCTGAGACCCACCCATAAATCCAATGTCAATTCTCAAACTGAGAGATAAATCAAATACTATCCAAACAAAACCTGAACAGTATTTGTGGAATTAAATAAGTTGCTATAAGGTTTATATGGAATTTCACACAGGCTAGAAGGGGCAACACCTATTAAAGAAGAAAGGGATGAAAAGATTTGTTTTATTAGATATGAAAGTCATTCAGTTGCGCCTGACTCTTTGTGACCCCATGGACTGTACAGTCCATGGACTTCTCCAAGGCAGAATACTAGAGTGGGTAGCCTTTCCCTTCTCCAGGAGATCTTCTCAATCCAGGGATCGAACCCAGGTCTCCCGCATTGCAGGCAGATTCTTTACCAGCTGAGCCGCAAGGGAAGACCAGATACTAGATACTAAGATATAAAGTTGTTTAGTCAAAACCCTGTAATAAAGTCTGTCACTGTTTCCATTGTTTCCTCATATATTTGCCATGAAGTGGTGGGACCTTTGCTGGGGGTTCCCTGATAGCTCAGTTGGTAAAGAATCTGCCTGCTATGCAGGAAACACCTGTTTGATTCCTGGGTTGGGAAGATCAGCTGGAGAAGGGATAAGCTATGCAGGCGAGTATCCTTGGGCTTCCATTGTGGTTCGGCTGGTAAAGAATCCTCCCTCAATGCAAGAGACCTAGGTTTAGATCCCTGGGTTGGGAAGATTCCCTGGAGAAGGAAAAGGCTACCCAATACATTTTCTGGCATGGAGAATTCCATGAACTATTTAGTCCGTGGGATCACAAAGTGTTGGACACCACTGAGTGACTTACACTTTCACTGTAATATTGGTACAAGGATAAAATAATGAAACAGAATAAAGAGAAATTAGAAAAACAAATGATCCAAACAAGAGATGGCAAGAGTGAATATCAACATTTTAGAAATCAGTGAACTAAAATGGAACAGAATGGGTGAATTTAATTCAGGTGTCTTTTATATCTACCATTGTGTGAAAGAAACCCTTAGAAGAAATATAGTGGTAGTCATAGTCAACAAAGAGTCTGTAATGCAGTACTTGGGTGTAATCTCAAAAATGAAAGAATGATATCTGTTCATTTCCAAGGCAAAGTAGTCAGTGTCAGAGCAATCCAAGTCTATGCCTAAACCACTAATGATGAAGAAGCTAAATTTGAACAGTTCTATGACGACCTTAGAAAGTGTCACTATGAACAAAGCTAGTGGAGGTGATAGAATTCCAGTGGAGCTATTTCAAACCCTGAAAGATGATGCTGTGAAAGTGCTGCACTCAATATGCCAGCAAATTGGGAAAACTCAGCAGTGGCCACAGGACAGGAAAAGGTCAGTTTTCATTCCAATCCCAAAGAAAGGCAATGCCAAAGAATGCTCAAACTACCGCACAATTGCACTCATCTCACACGCTAGTAAAGAAATGCTCAAAATTCTCCAAGTGAGGCTTCAGCAATACATGAACCGTGAACTTCCTGATATTCAAGCTGGTTTTAGAAAAGGCAGAGGAACCAGAGATCAAATTGCCAACATCCGCTGGATCCTGGGAAAAGCAAGACAGTTCCAGAAAAACATCTATTTCTGCTTTATTGACTATGCCGAAGCCTTTGATTGTGTGGATCACAATAAACTGTGGAAAATTCTGAAAAAGATAGGAATACCAGACCACCTGACCTGCCTCTTGAGAAACCTATATGTAGGTCAGTAAGCAATAGTTAGAACTGGACATGGACAGACTGTTTCCAAATAGGAAAGGGAGTATGTCAAGGCTGTATATTGTCATCCTGCTTATTTAAATTCTATGCAAAGTACATCATAAGAAATGCTGGGCTGGAAGAAACACAAGCTGGAATCAAGATGGCTGGGAGAAATATCAATAAGCTCAGATGCAGATGACACCACCCTTATGGCAGAAAATTGAAGAGGAACTAAAAAGCCTGTTGATGAAAGTGAAAGTGGAGAGTGAAAAAGCTGGCTTAAAGCTCAACTTTCAGAAAATTAAGATCATGGCATCTGGTCCCATTACCTCATGGGAAATAGATGGGGAAACCATGGAAACAGTGTCAGACTTTATTTTGGGGGGCTCCAAAATCACTGCAGGTGGTGATTTCAGCCAAAAAATTACAATATGCTTATTCCTTGGAAAAAAATTTAAGACCAACCTAGATAGCATGTTGACCACTAGAGACATTACTTTGCCAACAAAGGTCCATCTAGTCAAGGCTATGGTTTTTCCAGTGGTCATGTATGGATGTGAGAGTCGGACTGTGAAGAAGGCTCAGCACCGAAGAATTGATGCTTTTGAACTGTGGTGTTGGAGAAGACTCTTGAGAGTCCCTTGGACTGCAAGGAGATCCAACCAGTCTATTCTGAAGCAGATCAACCCTGGGATTTCTTTGGAAGGAATGATGCTAAAGCTGAAACTCCAGTACTTTGGCAACCTCATGTGAAGAGTTGATTCATTGGAAAAGACTCTAATGCTGGGAGGGATTGGGGCAGGAGGAGAAGGGGATGATAGAGGATGAGATGGCTGGATGGGATCACTGACTCAATGGATGTGAGTCTGAGTGAACTCTGGGAGTTGGTGATGGACAGGGAGGCCTGGTGTGCTGCAATTCATGGGGTTGCAAAGAGTCAGACATGACTGAACGACTGAACTGAACTGATGATGACCTTCTAGAACACCAAAAAAAGATGTCCTTTTCATCATGGGGTACTGAAATGAAAAAGTAGAAAGTCAAGAGATAACCAGAGTAACAGGAAAATTTGGCCTTGATATACAAAATGAAGTAGAGCAAAGGCTAACAGAGTTTTAACAAAAGAACACACTGGTCACAGCGAACACCCTCTTCCAACAACATAAGAGAAGACTCTACACATGGACATCAACAAAGAGTCAATGCTGAAATTTGATTGATAATATTATTTGCAGCTGAAGATGGAAAAGCTCTATAGAGTCAGCAAAAGCAAGACCTGAAGCTTACTGTGGCTCAGGTCATGAACTCTTCATGGCAAGATTCAGACTTAAATTGTAGAAAGTATGGAAAACCGCTAGACCATTCAAGTATTATCAAAATAAAACCCCTTGCGATTATACAGTGGAAATGACAAATAGAATCAAGTGATTAGATCTCATAGACAGAGTGACGAAGAACTATGGATGGAAGTTTGTGATATTGGGCAGAAGGCAGTTATCAAGACCATAGCAAAGAAAAGCAAATGCAAAAAGGCAAAATGGTTTTCTGAGGAGGTGTTACAAATAACTGAGGAGAGAAGAGAAGCTAAAGACAAAATAGAAAAGGAAAGATATACCTATCTGGATGCAGAGTCTCAAAGAATAGCAAGGAGAGGTAAGAAAGCCTTCCTTAGCGATCAATGCAAAAAACAGAGGAAAACAATAGAATGGGAAGGACTAGAGACATCTTCAAGAAGATCAGAGACAATAAGGGAATATTTCATGCAAAGATGCACACAATAAAGGACAAAAATGGTATGGACCTAACAGAAGCAGAAGATATTAAGAAGAGATAGCAACAACATTCAGAAGAACTATACAAAAAAGATCTTCATGATCCAGATAACCATGATGGCATATGATCACCCAGAGACCCAGACATCTTGGAATGTGAAGTCAAGTGGGCCTTAGGAAACATCACTATGAACAAGGCTAGTGCAGGTGATGGAATTCCAGTTGAACTATTTCAAGTCCTAAAAGATGATGCTGTGAAAGTGCTGCACTCATTAAGCCAGCAAATCTGGAAAACTCAACAGTGCCAACAGGACTGGAAAAGCTAATTTTTCATGCCAGTCCCAAAGAAAGGCAATGCCAAAGAATGATCAAACTACTTCACAATTGTATTCATCTCACACACTAGCAAACTAATGCTTAAAATTCTCCAAGCCAGGATTCAACAGTACATGAACCAAGACTTCCAGATGTTCAATGTGGATTTAGAAAATGCAGAGGAGCCAGAGAATAAATTGCCAATATCTGTTGTATCATAGAAAAAGCAAAAGAGTTCAAAAAAAATTACTTTTTTTAACTTTTTTTTTTTACTTTTGCTTTGCTGACTATGCCAAAGCCTTTGACCATGCAGATCACAGCAAACTGTGGAAATTATTTCAAGAGATGAGAATATCAGACCACCTTATCTGCCCGCTGTGGAATCTGTATCCAGGTTTAGAAGCAACAGTTAGAAATGGACATGGAACAAGAGACTGGTTCCAGATTGGGAAAGGAGAATATCAAAGCTGTGTATTGTCACACTGTTTATTTAATTTATGTGCAGATTACATCATGCAAAATGCTGGGCTAGATGAAGCACAAGCTGGAATCAAGATTGCCAGGAGAAATAGTTATAACCTCAGATTCGCAGATGACACCACTCTTATGGTAGAAAGCAAAAAAAGATCTGAAGAACTTCTTGATGAAAGTGAAAGAAGAGAGTGATAAAGTTACTTTAAAAATCAGCATTCAAAAAAATGAAGATCATGGCATCTGTTCCCATCACTTCATGGCGAATAGATAAAGAAACAATGGAAACAGTGACAGACTTTATTTTCTTGGGCTCCAAAATTACTGCAGATGGTAACTGCAGCCATGAAATTAAAAGACGATTACTCCTTGGAAGAAAAGTTATGACCAATTAGACAGCATATTAAAAAGCAGAGACATTACTTTGCAGACAAAGCCCATTTAGTTAAAGGTATGGTTTTTCAGTAGTCGTTTATGCATGCGAGACCTGAACCATAAATAAAGTTGAGAGCCAAAGAATTAATTTTTCAAATTTATTTATTTATTTACTTTAAAAATTATTTATTATTTTGTAATTGAAGGATAATTGCTTTACAGAATTTTGTTCTTTTCTGTCAAACCTCAGAGTGAATCAGGAATAGGTCTACATATTTCCTCTCCGTTTTCAAACTCCCTTCCATCTCCCTCCCCATCCTACCCCTCTAGGTTGATACACAGCCCCCATTTGAGTTTCCTGAGCCATACAGCAAATTTCCATTGGCTATCTATTTTACATACAGTAATGTAACTTTCCATGTTACTCTTCCCAAACATCTTTCCCTCCCTTCTCCTCTCCCCATGTCCATAAGTCTATTCTCTATGTCTGTTTCTCCATCTTTGCCCTGCAAATAAATTATCATTTCCATTTTTCCCAATTCAGTATATATGAGTTAGAATATGATATTTATCTTTCTCTTTCTGACTTAGATTCCAAAGCTGAAGCTCCAATACTTTGGCCACCAGATGTGAAGAACTGACTCCTTGGAAAAGACCCTGATGCTGGGTATGATTGAAGGCAGGAGGAGAAGGGAATGACAGAGGATGAGATGGTAGGATGGCATCACTGATTCTACTGACATCAGTTTGAGCAAGCTCCGGGAGTTGGTGTTGACAAGAAAGACTGATGTGCTGCAGTCCATGGGATATCAAAGAGTTAGACACGACTCAGCTTCTGAACTGAGAAGCAGATTTACAGCTATATGGATGCTTAAATAAACTTGCTTCTACCATTCAAAGGGAAATAAATAAACCAATAAAGGAAAAAAAATCATGACATCTGTGTAGAGAAAAATTCCTATGCTGTCAGCAAAAGCAGAAACTGTAAAGAAAATGACTTGTATATTTGAACGCATTAAACTAATTTCTCATGGAAAAGAGCCATTAAGAGAATGTAAATTTATCATTTCTAGCTACTGACAAGGGGCCCATATCCAAACAGAACCCCTCAAAAATCAGTAAATAAAAGACAGAAACCAGTTGGTAAAAACTTAATTATACACTTTATAAAAATGAAAATCCAAAAGGACTGTTAACATAAGGAAATGTGGCACCCTTCATTAGTAATCAAGAAAAAGAAAATAATTACAGTGGTTTTAGATACTTACAATTATGACTAAGATTGGAAAGTACCATTTTTGACAATTTTGTCAAGCAAAATAAACTGTCATCCAGTGCTATAGAAGTGTGCTAATTGATATCCTTACTTTGGAAAAGAGTTGGCATTATTCAGTGATAACAAGTTTCTCCTTGACCAAACTCTAATCAGATTCTTCTGAGTCTTCTTCTGGACTAAACCTTGGCATTGTCTATATGAAGCAATAATTCTGCTAAAGTATTTTAGCAAGAATACCTCACCCTTGTTATCTAATTAATTTCTTCATCCTCTACTCTAGATGTCTAAGTCTCTGGCTTGCCTTTATTAAGAATTCTTTTAGGTCAGGTTAAATAGAATCTCCCTGCTATTGATGTCTCCTCTTATAATTTTCCATTCACTGACCCTTCCATTTCACTCCTTGGATATCAACCCACCCATGTCCTTGCTGTGTTTGGAATTAAGCTCAATCTCTTTTCCCTATTGCAATAGCATTGACTCCTATTACAATAGTCCCTAGAAAAATTGTCCCTACTGTTTTAACAAGTGTCAAGGCATTTTTTTTTAACTTGGTCAGGTAAAATAACTGCATACCCTATGACTAAGGGATTCCTTTCTAGATGGTACAGAGATATATATTTTTTTGTATGTATCAAGATAGTACTGTTAAAGGACACTCATAGAATCATTGTTTGTGATTATCACAAATGGAATATTAGCCAACTATACATTCATAGAATAAAGAATTGTATCATGGTTTATTAAAACACAAACAAACACTAGCTACAAGCAAAAACATGGCTGAATTTTGAAGAATAATATTGAGTAAGGATAAATAAATGACAAAGAGTATATTCTGGAAAAATACATTCAAAAGTTAAAAAGTAGGTTAAACAATTCATGAATACATAGGTTTCCATACAGTGATGACATTTTCCTATCTCAACTTGCACAGGCAATAGTCCCCAGATATTCAATCAAACACTATTCTAGCTATTTTGTGAAGGTAGTTGTGGCTAATGTCCATGATTATATGACTTTAAGTAAGGGGGAGTGTTTAAGATGGACAGCCTTAAAGGCTGCAGAACTGAAGTTTCCATGATGAGGGTGAAACTATGCCTATGGTTAGAAACTTCAATTCATCCAACCTGCCCTTTCTCATGACCAACTCTATGGATTTTAGACTTGCTTCTTGATATCCCACAATTACATATGTCAATTTCTTACCATGAAAGTCCTAATATATCTCACACTGGTACCATTTCTGTGACTGAACCCTGACTGATGCATATATTAATATACACTTTGAAGGTACAGTTCAGTTCAGGTCAGTCGCTCAGTCTTATCCAACTCTTTGCGACATCATGAATCAGCACGCCAGGCCTCCCTGTCCATCACCAATTCCCGGAGTTCACTCAGACTCATGTCTACCGAGTCATTGATGCCTTCTGGCCATCTCATCCTCTGTCATCCCCTTCTCCTCCTGCCCCCAATCCCTCCCAGCATCAGGGTCTTTTCCAACGAGTCAGCTCTTCGCATGAGGTGGCCAAAGCACTGGAGTTTCAACTTTAGCATCATTCCTTCCAAAGAAATCCCAGGGCTGATGTCCTTCAGAATGTATTGGTTGGATCTCCTTGCAGTTCAAGGGACTCTCAAGAGTCTTCTCCAGCACCACAGTTAAAAAGCATCAATTATTCGGTGCTCAGCCTTCACAATTAAGTAATAAAACTACAGAGATTATAAATTTAATAACAGTAAAAATCAAGATATGGGATTATAGTGAGCAAGAAAAGAATCACATAGAGGCTTATGAGTACTGCAAATATTTATCTATTTTTCTTTTTTAATTTTGGTGATAGTTTCATGGTTTTACATAACATTCATTTGTTACCCTGCACATTTAGATTCGTCTATTTTTTGTAAGTTCCCCAAAAACAGGTTTTAAAAATCCAACTTTTTCATCATGAAAATGTGCCTAATTAATCCTAATATAATATGAAATATATATATATATATATATATATATATATATATCCCATTTAATTTGGTATTGGCAAAATGTTCTATGGAATAATATTTTAATTATTTTTTTCCTGAGATTTTTCAGTGTTTTTTTTTCACAAGGTTCATTATGAAGCATTTTTTTTTAAACCAACAAGGAAACTAATCATTACAACATAAATGTATTCTGTGAGACTGAGCTGTTATATCTCTATAATATATTTGGAATTTGATTAACAAATATTCTATTTCAGTATTCTGAATTCAGTGACTGGTTAACTTATATTACTGTATTCATATTTTTTTTTAATTAACTCTTTCTTTTAAAAAAATTGAATGAAAACATTACTACTTTTACTGTTATTGCCCCACATCCTCTACAGCTGATCTGGGTTTGGGTGTTCTTTAAATTTAACATGTATTTCTGTCATATATTATGTCCTGGGGAAGACAAGGATAAACCTTTAAAATGGTGAGCCTACAGATTACAAAAATAATATGAGTTTTAAAAGAATATTTTAAATAATTCTAAACCAAGCTGCTTTGTTTAATATATATTCTGAAATAAATAACAAGCACAATAAAATATAAAGGTAAATATGTGTTGCTTTTAACATAAACTAAAGGAGTAACCTCAAAAATATTTAAAACATTTTCTATAAAAATATCAATTTGAAAAGTTTCAAAAATTTAGTCACTGTAAACAAAATAATGTTTACATTAATGTAATGTTAGAACTATTATATTATTTTTATTTATCATTTATTTATTAACGTTTATATTCAGTTTCTAAACATTCAGAAAATCATTCAAATTCCAGGTGTATATCTCATATGTATCACTAAATTCTTAGTGTCATACTGTCAAATTCAGAAAGGCAGTCCTTGAATTAAATACTCTAGTTCAAGCTTTAACAAAGGATGAAAGCTGATCTAACTTGACAGTTCTCTAGAAATAATCATTCTGACATGTCAAAGATGGTACATGCCTGGATCTCTACATTATTCAAAAACGTTGGAATCTAGGGAAAGGAAAAGAAATGACACAAAGTCCTAAACCCAATAATTAAATACTTCAAAGATTTTTTTAAAAAGGTATAATTTATATGAGGTTGCAGTGGGCAAGGAGGCTGTACATATAATTTTACCTGTTTAATCATTTTCTCAACATTTCTCCATATTTATTGAACTCAAATTTGGGGAATTATGGAAAAAGTTACATAAGGCAAATTTTTGACATTTACCCTCCACAGTCAATGATATTTTTGATATGAAGTTTTTGGTAATTAGCAAACCATCAGTAGTATAAATATATTAGGAAATGGTAATCATCCTGACTCTAAGAGTTTGAAGTAATTGTTTCTTTTTTTTTTATCATTTTATCTTTGTGATTTGATCCAAGATATTTTCAACAATTACTAATTATGCTCTAGTTGTCTATTTGGCTTGTTTGAATGGTTATTTATATCACAGATTGCTTGGAACTGCTTGCTATTTACCCATTTTCCCACAATTATAATAGCAAGGACTAAATCAATTTTGAAATTTGCTGCTAAAAATATTAGCTCAAAGGTTTTCATTTATATCCACAATAGGAATTCATGATTTTTTCCAACTACATCATTTGAATTAAGATGTGCCCACCCTAATGGCATTGCAGCAAGCATATGAGTAACAAACTGGCTGATCTGAGTCAGCTGGGTCAACCACTACTCCCGACTCACAGAGAAAAGCTGAAAGTGATAGATAGCTCCATTAACTCTGCCTGACTAATGCACACTTGGGGAACACCAAATTGGGAACATTTTTTTTATCTTCCTGAGACAAACTGCAGGGATGCAGTTGGTTCATTCTCTACTTGTTATAAGGATTATATTTGAGAGAATGAATAATAATAACAGAAAGTGATGAGAATGATATTTTACATCATGAGTCTTATTTGTTTTTTAAGAAACAATTTTAAGTACAGGATGTCAAAATATTTACAAATATCTGAGAAAACTTTGACATTCAATGTTACAATTGAAACATTAAACAGTTTTAGCTTAAGGAGGATAATGATTTTCATTATATTAAAATATATATACCTAAAAATTAAAGATTACACTTTATAATGGTGAGAATTTTATATTAGGTTATTTTCTAACTCAGAGATTAAATAAAAGTTTACAACAGAATCAAGATCACATTCTAATTTGCATTATTAGACATACAAATGTATCATCATTTCTTTATTTATTTATTTTTTAAATTTTACTTTATTTTACTCTACAATATTGTATTGGTTTTGCCATACATCAACATGAACCCGCCACGGGTGTACATGAGTTCCCAATCCTGAACCCACCTCGCACCTCCCTCCCCTTTTAAGTTCAAAGAGAGAAATTAAAATTTGAAGATTGGATATACCAATTCTCTGAATTTTATAACAACTTTATCAGATATTCATGTTAATTAATAGGTTCAGGAGAGCACAAGGCAATGCTGATTCCCTACCCTTTGCCAATTTGAAAATGAGTTATTTACAAGAGTCAGATACCAGAAATTGACAGTCTTTCTGTGTAGAAATTCCTTCTTTTATTCACATTCCCAGTGCTATGTAAGTTATTTAAATTATTTTAGAAATAAAAGATGGTAATAGAAGAAAGTCAAAGTATGAGGCACTTGTAAAAATGAAGGTAAAGGGGAGCTATTTCAAATTCAGTGTTGTTCTATCATATGTCATTATATAGTTGTTATAATAAATAGTATTTTCTGAAGAACTTGCAATAACCCTATCTTATCTTCCTTAATATTAATATATTATTCTGTTTATATTCACAACCAATCCTAATTAAAAAAATGGATTTTTTTAGTAGATCTGAGGGAATTTAAGACACTCAGAATTGAAAGATGCATGATTCCATCATCTCTGAACTTAAAAATGAAAAAAAAGTGAAATTTAAAATTTCAAAATAATATGCATTCAACAACTATACTTGATTTTCTACTTTATTTCAAATACTATGTATTACTCTGGCATTTGACGGAGCAGAGGAAAAAGGTACATATATTCTATGCCTTCATAGAATTTAGAGAATATATAAAGAAATGGACAGAAATTAAATGATTACACAGAAGAATATAAAGTGTCAAAACTGATATGAGTCATGAAGAGAAGAGACAAAATTCTAAAGAGATTTACTAATCTAGGTCAGGAAAAGCTCTTATGAAGACAAAACAATTAGAAAGATGTTATGGGGAGGGAGGTGGGAGGGGGGTTCATGTTTGGGAATGCATGTAAGAATTAAAGATTTTAAAATTTAAAAAATAAAAAAACTAAAAAAAAATTGATATGTAGGAGATGAGTAGGGGTTTACTGAATAAAAGGTAGAAGACATATGTACTAACACATAGTAGGATGATACACGGAATATTTAATGAACAGAGAGAATGCAGTGTAACTAGAGCTCTGATGAACTGGAGAGGGGTGCTCTAAGATGAAACTGCAGAGGTCAGGATAAGACAGCTCAGACAATGTGGTGTCAACATTTACAAACTTAGGAGGGTAGATCTCATTATTTTCTTATCATACACACTAGAGAGAAAAATAAAAGGAACACAAGAAATCTTTTGGACATGATGGATATGTATATTATCTTGGTTATGGTAATGGTATAAGGAATATATGCTTATATCCAAATTCATCAAAAGAAACACATTAAATATGTCCAGTTTTCTGTATATTAAATACACCTCAGTAAAGCTAGAAAGAATACAAGATTGTTAAAAATAATAACAGAAACATAGCTTAAACAAGGGAAAATGCACCAGTTTACAAATATTGGGCTTTCTTCTGGGTCACAGAAAGCACCAAAATTTTAAGTATGAGCTAACATGGTTAGATTAGCAGTTAAAAAAAAAAAACTTTCTATTTTCAGTGCGGATTTAGAATGAAAAATGAAAGGAACCATGATATCTTCAGCTTTGTTCTTTTTTATTTCAAAATTGTTTTGGCAATTTAGGGTCTTTTGTGGTTCCTATAAATTTTAAGATCATTTGTTCTTGTTCTGTGAAAAATGTCTTGGGTGTTTTGATAGAGATTGAATTAAATCAATAGATTGATTTGGGTGGTACAGACATTTTAACAATATTAATTCTTCCAATTCAAGAACTTGGCATATATTTTCATTTCCTTTTGTCATTTTAAAATTCGATCATCAATATTTTATAGTTTTCAGAGTACAGTTCTTTTACCTTCCTAGTTAAGTTTATTCCTAGGTATGTCATTCTTTTATATGATTTTAAATGGGATTAGATGATTTGCTTTATTACTCTTTCTGATAGCTAATTATTAGAGTATCAGTCAGTTCAGTTCAGTTCACTCAGTCATGTCCCACTCTGCAACCCATGAATCGCAGCACGCCAGGCCTCCCTGTTCATCACCATCTCTTGGAGTTCATTCAAACTCATGTCCATCGAGTTGGTGATGCCATCCAGCCATCTCATCCTCTGTTGTCCCATTCTCCTCCTGTCCGCAACCCCTCCCAGGATCAAAGTCTTTTCCAATGAGTCAACTCTTCACATGAGGTGGCCAAAGTATTGGAGTTTCAGCTTTAGCCTGATTCCTTCCAGAGAAATCTCAGGGCTGATCTCCTTCAGAATGGACTGATTGGATCTCCTTGCAGTCCAAGGGACTCTCGAGTCTTCTCCAACACCACAGTTCAAAAGCAGCAATTCTTCAGCGCTCAGCTTTCTTCACTGTCCAACTCTCACATCCATACATGACCACTGGAAAAACCATAGCCTTGACTAGACGGACCTTTGTTTGCAAAGTAATGTCTCTGCTTTTCAATATGCTATCTAGGTTGGTCCTAAATTTTCTTCTAAGGAGGAAGCATCTTTTAATTTCATAGCTGCAGTCACCATCTGCAGTGATTTTGGAGCCCCAAAAATAAAGTCTGACACTGTTTCCACTGTTTCCCCATCTATTTCCCATGAAGTGATGGGACCAGATGCCATGATCTTAGTTTTCTGAATGTTGACCTTTAAGCCAACTTTTTCACTCTCCACTTTCACTTTCATTAAGAGGCTTTTAGTTCCTCTTCACTTTCTGCCATAAAGGTGGTGTCTTCTGAGGTTATTGATATTTCTCCCAGCAATCTTGATTCCAGCTTGTGTTTCTTCCAGCCCAATGTTTCTCATTGGAGTATAGAAAGCCGCAGATTTCTATACATTAATCTTGTATCCTACACTTTTACTGAATTTAATAGTTCTTTTTTTTTTTTTAATTTTTATTTTTTTTATTTTATTTTTTTTTTTTAGTTTTTTATTTTTTAAATTTTAAAATCTTTAATTCTTACATGCATTCCCAAACATGAACCCCCCTCCCATAACATCTTTCTGGGTCATCCCCATGCACCAGCCCCAAGCATGCTGCATCCTGCGTCAGACATAGACTGGCGATTCAATTCACATGATAGTATACATGTTAGAATGTCATTCTCCCAAATCATCCCAACCTCTCCCTCTCCCTCTGAGTCCAAAAGTCCGTTATACACATCTGTGTCTCTTTCCCTGTCTTGCATACAGGGTCGTCATTGCCATCTTCCTAAATTCCATATATATGTGTTAGTATACTGTATTGGTGTTTTTCTTTCTGGCTTACTTCACTCTGTATAATCGGCTCCAGTTTCATCCATCTCATCAGAACTGATTCAAATGAATTCTTTTTAACGGCTGAGTAATACTCCATTGTGTATATGTACCACAGCTTTCTTATCCATTCATCTGCTGATGGACATCTAGGTTGTTTCCATGTTCTGGCTATTATAAACAGTGCTGCGATGAACATTGGGGTACATGTGTCTCTTTCAATTCTGGTTTCCTCGGTGTATTTTGGTGGAGACTTTAGGATTTAGTGTGCTACAAAGCTACAGTAATCAAAACAGTATGATAGGGCTTCCCTGGTGGCTCAGTGGTAAAGATTCTATTTGCCAATGCAGGAGACACATGTTTTATCCCTGATCTCCTTGATCTGGGAATGATTCCACATGCCATGGAACAACTAAGCCAGTGTGTCACAACTACTGAGCCTGTGGTCTAGAGCCCAGGAAACACAATTACTGAGTCCATGTACCACAAATATTGAAGACTGTAAGCCCTAGAGCCCATGCTGTGCAACAGGAGAAACCACTGCAATGAGAAGCCCATGCACTACAACTAGAGAGTAGCCCCGATTCAACACAACTAGAGGAAAGCTCACACAGAAACAAAGATTCAGCACAGCCAAAAGTACATAAATAAATAAAATTATTGGAAAAAAAATGGCATGTACTGGCACAGAAAAAGACGCACTAGTCAATGGAACAGAATAGATAGCCCGGACAAAAACCAGTGTACCTATGGTCAATTAATCTATGACAAGAAACAAGACTATGCAATAGTGAAAAGATAGTTTCTTGAATAAGTGGTCCTGAGAAAAATGGACAGTTACATGTAATAGGATGACCTTAGAACATTTTCTCACATCATATGCAAAAATAAACTCAAAATGGATGAAAGACCCATATGTAAGACCTGAAACTATAAAACTCTTAGAAGAAAACATAGACAGAACAATCTTTGACATAAAAATAGTGTTATATTTTTGGTATCCCTCTCCTAGAGCAAAAGAAACAAAAGCAAATATAAACAAATGAGACCTAATTAACCTTGAAAATTTTGCATGACAAAAAAAATCAACAAAATAAAAGGACAACTAACTGAATGGGTGAAAGTATTTGCAAATGATAGGAATGACAAGGAGATAATATCCAAAGTATACAAACAAGTTATAAAATTTACTATCAAAAAACAAGCAACTCAATTAAGAATGTGCTGAAGATATGAATAGACACTTCTAAAGAAAACATACAGACGAATAACCTGAAAGATGCTCAATATCATTAGGCATCAGGGAAATGCAAATTCAAATCACAATGAGATACCACATCACATCTGTCAAAATTTCTATCAAAATGTCTACAAATAAACAAATGTTGGATAGGATGTGGAGAAAAGAAAACCCTTGTACACCGTTTGTGGGAAAGTAAATCTGTGAATACTCTATGAAAAACAGTACAAAAATTCCTCAAAACACTAACATTAGAACTGTCACATGATTCAGCAACACCAATCCTGGGTGTATATCTGAAAAAGTGAAAATATTAAATCAAAAAGTTATATGCACCAAAATGATCAAATCAGTATTATTTATAATAATAGAAACAAGCAGAAGAAGTGTTCATAACAGATAAATGGATAAAGAAGATGTGGTGTGTATGTACATAATGAAATACTCTTCCAACAAAAAAATAAATAAAATTCTGAAATCTGCAAATCCATGTATGGACCTAGAGTAGTGAGCTGAGTGAAATAAATTAGGCAAAGACAAATGTTCTATGTTATCACCTACACGTAGAATCTAAAAAAGTAAAATTCTCATGTATAAAGCACAGACCTGTTGTTCACAGTGGAAAATGGAGGAAAGAGTGGTAACACAGAGATATGGGATTAAAATTCACAAACCTGCTTTGTATAAAATACACAAGCAACAAGGATATATAGTACAGCACAGGGAAATAGCCATTCTTCTACAATAATGTTAACTCGATATAGTCTATAAAATGTTGTTGCACACCTGAACTAACATTGTAAATCAATATACTTTAATAAAAAATGTAAGGCCAGTGAAGAGATTATGAAAATAGTGTATATGGAAAATAATGGTAGCTTGAAGATGAAAATGACATCAAGGGAATGAATGGAATTAAGAGATATTTGAAACCACAGGACTTGCTGATAGATTAAAAGAGGGACAAATTGTGAGAAGGAGAAGTCAAAGTTAATTTTCAAAATCTCCATGAACAATGAGAACGCATGAGCTTCTGGGTTAGTAAATATAACCACATTCTGAGAAGGTACACCACAGCTCTACAGAAACCTTCCTGATTTCACCCTATGTGTTTGTTTATCTGACTTTTCGTTTGTATCCTTTATAATAAAGATGGTAAGCATAAAGATAAGTTAACTTTCAAGTTTGCAGTTTGAGAAACTGAAGGAACAGTGACTCTGCTCATTCAGGTCCTGTGGTCATGTATGGATGTGAGAGTTGGACTGTGAAGAAAGCTGAGCACTGAAGAATTGATGCTTTTGAACTGTGGTGTTGGAGAAGACTCTTGAGAGTCCCTTGGACTGCAAGGAGATCCAACCAATCCGTTCTGAAGGAGATCAGCCCTGGAATTTCTTTGGAAGGAATGATGCTAAAGCTGAAGCTCCATTACTTTGGCCATCTCATGCGAATTGTTGGCTCATTGGAAAGGACTCTGATGCTGGGAGGTATTGGGGGCAGGAGGAGAAGGGGACGACAGAGGATAAGATGGCTGGATGGCATCACGGACTTGATGGACGTGAGTCTGAGTGAACTCCGGGAGATGGTGATGAACAGGGAGGCCTGGTGTGCTGCGATTCAGGGGGTCGCAAAGAGTCAGACATGACTGAGCAACTGAAGTGAACTCAACTTAATGAATGAAGATTTCCAGAGAATAGGAAGATGAGATAAAAAGGCCTTCTTAAATGAACAGTGCAAAGAAGTAAAGGAAAACAATAGACTAGGAAAGACTATGGATCCCTTCAAGAGAATTAGTGACATCAAGGGAAAATTTCCTGCAAGAATGGCACAATAAAGGACAGAAGTGATAAGGACATTACAGAAGCAGAAAAGGTTAAGAAGTGGCAACAATACACAGAAGAACCATACAAAAAATTCTAATGACTCAGATAGCCAAGATGGTGTCGTCATTCACCTAGAGCCAGACATCCTGGACTGTGAAGTCAAGAGGGCCTTAGGAAACATTACTAGGGACAAAGCTAGTAGAGGTTATGGAATTCCAACTGAGCTATTTAAAATCTTAAGATGATGCTGTTAAAGGGTTGCACTCAGTTCAGTTCAGTCACTCAATCATGTCTGACTCTTTGTGACCCGGTGGACTGCCGCACAACCAGGCTTCCTTGACCATCACTAACTACCAGAATTTGCTCAAACTCACATCCATCGAGTTGTTGATGCCATCCAATAATCCCATCCTTTGCCATCCCCTTCTCTTTCTACCTTCAATTTTTCCCAGCATCAAGGTCTTTTCCACTATGTCAATTCTTCAAATCAGGTGGCCAAGTATTGGAGTTGGATCTTCAGCATCAGTCTTTCCAATGAATATTCAGGACTGATTTCCTTTAGGATTGCCATGTTGGATCTCCTTATGGTTCAAAGGACTCTCAAGAGTCTTCTCCAACACCACAGTTCAAAAGCATCAGTTCTTCAGCTCTCAGCTTTCTTCATAGTCCAACTCTCACATCCATACATGACTACTGAAAAGTCATAGCTTTGACTAATGGATCTTTGTTAGCAGAGTAATGGTGTTTCTGCTTTTTAATATGCTGTCTAGGTCAGTTATAGCTTTTCTTCCAAAAAGCAAGTGTCTTTAAATTTCATGACTGCAGTCACCATCTGCAGTATTTTGGAGCCTGGCGAGGTGGGGGGGGGGGGGGAGTCTTTCACTGTTTCCATTGTTTCCCTATCTATTTGGCTACGTGCAATATGTTGGCAAATGTGAAAAACACAGCTGGGGCCACAGGACGGTAAAACATCAGTTTTCATTCCAATCCCAAAGAAGGCCAGTGCCAAAGAATGTTCAAACTACCGGACAATTGTGCTCATTTTGCTTACTAGGAAGGTTACGCTCAAAATTCTTCATGTTAGTCTTCAGCAGTATGTGAACTGAGAAATTCCAGATGTACAAGCTGGATTTAGGAAAGTCAGATGAAGCAGAAATCAAATTGCTAACATTCATTGGCTCAAATATAAAGCAAGGGATTCCAGAAAAATATCTCTTTCATGTACTAGGCAAAAGCCTTTGGCTTTGTGGATCACAACAAATTATAGAAAATTCTTAAAGAGATGGGAATACCAGACCACCTTACCTGTCTCCTGAGAAACATGTATGTGAGTCAAGAAGAAATGATTAGAAACTTACATAGAACTAACTGACTCATTCAAAATTGGGAAAGGAGTACAAGAAGGCTGTGTAGTTTCACCCTGCTTATTTAACATCTATGCAGACTCATCATGCAAATGGCAGGCTGGATGAATCACAAACTACAATCAAGATTACTGGGAGAAACATCAACAGTCAGCCTCAAATATAGAGATGATGCCACTCTAATGGTAGAAAATAGAGGAACTAAAGAGTCTCTTGATGAAAGTGAAAGAGAATAGTGAAGAAGCTGTCTAAATGTCTACAGTCCATTGTGGCACAAAGAGCTGAACACAACTAAGCTTCTAGCACTTTCACTAGAATGGATATAAGGTACTACCACAGGAGAGGACAGTTTCAGAAAAGTCTAGAGGAGAACTTTGTATAATTTCAATATATAATGGCTGCATACAGAAGTATTAGCATGCAAAGGAAATCAAGAACATGTTACCAAAAGCTACTACAACATGTAAGAGGAGTGTGATGTTATTGCCACAGAAGACTACAGAAAGGATGTCTTTCATGACAGAGCAATGTTGAAACACATTAAATGCTCTTCAGAGATGAATTAATAGAGGGGAAATATGTCTGTGAACAATGATATCTATGTTATCAATGGCACAAATGGTATCTATGAAACAGCTTATTTAAGTGATGTTTAAAATGTTCAAGGTAAGAAACAGAGTTCAGAATTCCTGAAGGATGAAAACAATTAGTTTGATAGTATAGTTTCCTGAGATTAGATGAATTAAAGGTGCAGGTACAGAATGACCCATGCATGGTGGTCAAAAGACAGGGCCTCAGTGTTTTGAAAGGAAGGGAGAAGAGGATAAGTTGCTATGTGGATAGGTTGATTTACCTATTTGCAGTTAAGTCAGGTCACTCTTCGGAGAAGGCAATGGCACCCCACTCAGGTACTCTTGCCTGGAAAATCCCATGGATGGAGGAGCCTGGTGGGCTGCAGTCCATGTGGTCGCTGAGGGTCGGATACGACTGAGCGACTTCACTTTGACTTTTCACTTTCCTGCATTGGAGAAGAAAATGGCAACCCACTCCAGTGTTCTTGCCTGGAGAATCCCAGGGACGGGGGAGCCTGGTGGGCTGCCATCTCTGGGGTCGTACAAAGTCGGACATGACTGAAGTGACTTAGCAGTAGCAGCAGCAGGTCACTCTTATTAGACAACATATAATTTCTCTGTAAAATGTGTGCTAAATCACCTTCAGGAGAAAGTGGAGTTGAAGAATAATTCATTTATCTGGTGGGGAGCAGAAAGATTCATAGATTTAGGTTGAATAAAGAGTAGTTTGCATTACACAGCATGGAATAGTATGTTGAGCAGAATAATGTAATAAAAATAGTAGTGAAAACAGTCTGAGAAAAGGGCTGTGGAAACTTAAGTAGGGACACATTTAATTCAGTTACAAATTAGTGAAAGTCTCATAGACATGATTTATGAGATGAGTCTAGAAAGATATAGGAATTTATCACACATGGAAAGGAGAAATATTAACATAGAAGCATCATTTAGAGAAGCAAGCATTAGAGTATGTTCAAGAACTTCAGTATGGCTAGAGTTATATGTGTACCCTAATGGTTCTGTTAAGCTTTCAGCTAAGACATGCAGCTGATCAGCAGCTCTATTTTGGATGCCCTGACAGTCATTTTTACTTCCAATGCCCCCCAAAAGTAACTGGGCAAAGATCAACATTTAGCTGAGACAATAAGTGAGGAAAATGCAGCTACCTTTTTTTTTTTTTTTAACAGCGTGGGTGACTTTTAATATCATTCCAAAGAAAAACTAAGCCATTTACTGCTACAGAACAATTAGTTAACTGGACTTTCTCCTGGTTGTTCACAATGACCAACTCAAAAAAAGAATAAAATATGCATAATCTTTTGCATCACTTTTTGTAATTATCATTACTAATATCTGATTGTGAGTGATGACTTCTGAAGGTAAAAAATTCAATCTATATTATCACTGAAGTTAATGATGTTTGAAAATTGATATTAATTACTCAAGTGAAAAGTACTTATAATAAGCTAATATTCTCATATTTAGTATCCAATGAAAGGATTAATGACTATGGTTGAAATCATTCTTTCTCTGTTAAGCTTAATATTTTTATGTCAATTTTTATTACTTTGTTTATTATTCTTAGATGTTTTAAACAACAATGTGCTTATGGGTATGTTCTGCAGCATATTTTTGTGATGTTTCGAATAAATGACTTTGAAAAACACAATCATTGTTCTCATTATTCATGGAATAAGCATTTTGTTATATGATATATTTGCAGATATGTATCATGTTGACATTGCGTGTGTTCAAACATTGAATTGCATAATGATACAAAATCTGAAATGGCATTAACACTATCAAATGCTTGATGCAAGACTAATAATGAAATAAGCCTCCCTATAATAATAGCTATTATATAGAAATTATCAAAACCTATAATGTCTAGCTATTTAAGATATAATTTTTTAAATTTTCTTCAGTATTTAAATTTTCTGCTGTTTTGTTCTTTTAATATGTTAGTATATATCTTATTTAAGTATATTTTCTCTATACTGTTTATTTACTGGACAGATAATCCAACAAGAAACAAAAATAAAGTTAAAAATATATGCAATTATATATTACATAATTATATGTAATATATGTAATTTTATGTACTTATACATTTTTAACTTGATTTGGGTAGTATCTGTCAAGCTAAAAGAAAAAAAAAAAAGAGCCTGGTTCAAAATAGATACTTTATGGATATGTAGAAATATGTAAATAATCAAAGATTTTTAATTACCTTAAAATATATTTCATACTCTTCATTTTAAACTATTTTGTTGTCTTCCTCCAGCACTGCATTTTAGAAAATTTATTTTCAAAAAATTTTCCATAAGTGTTTCCCAAACCATTAATTTTCAAATAATATACACATATACTTATTCTGTATTTTATCTGAAGCATTTGGCCACATACAGGGACTACAGAATTTAAATTGACTTAAATTATAAAAATTATTTATTATTTGCTTAATTTCCAAATGAGCAGTCCAATTGTTGATTATGAAACTGAAAGAAATCACTAATTGTTCAATATGTCGCCATTTTTTCACTAGATGTAAGGAGCATGTAGATGATATCCCTTACAGTTACTAGCTGATTGCTACGACTAAAGATCTTACCCAACCTTATCTCTCTAAACAAGGGAAGTAGCAGCAATATTGTTTTTAAAGTGCTGCTTGTGGGTGTTAGAGGTGGGGGGAAAGGTTTGGTTCAATTTTGAGTGGGAAAGTATAATATGAGTAAAAGTAACTATTTTTTCCAAAGCTTAAAAATGGAGTATTTATGGTATATTTCAAATGTTCTTTCCTGATTTCTTACTGATCAGCTTGCTTTGTTTTCTCTCTCTTGGGCTTTTCTCAAATTCTATGATTCTGAAAGCCCAAACTCAAAACCCAACCCAATAATTTTCCAGGTAAGAGGAGTTTTTCTGCCATTATCTCTTTCTATTGCCTCCCATAAAACATCTAGCTCTCCATCTTATAGTTCTGGGAATGGTCATCTCTGATTTCTACATATGTAAATACCTCAAGTATCTTTTGATACAATAAATTTACTCATTCACTTATCCATCATGTACACATCAACCATCTGTCAATTGCTGAACTAATGATTGATGGTATGTGATATGCAATTCATTTTTTCTAATTACTGTATTTTTAAATATGCATATTTTCAATTTGCTCTTTTTTATATTTATACTCATAGTATCTTGATTTGTGTCATAGTGTCATAATTCTTTCATTTGAGATATGCTTTATCTTTCAATTTCTGATTGCCTAAAGTAAAGAAATACTTTATTATCTTTGAATTTCATTGTTATGTAATTTATATTTAATTTCAACAAGATTTGAATGCTATGCTATGTTCATAGCTGTAGCTATCATACAGTTATTTAAGTGGATTTTATTTTCCAACTTATATGTGGAAAATTAATATTCATAACACTTTGCCCAATGTGAGAATTGGCTTTGGTAAATAATATGAGTTTGGGTCAAAGTTGAATAATATTTTAACCCTTAAGAACATGAAATTTGGTTCACAAAAGTCTAAATTTATCTTTATATATGCTTTAGAATGATCTCTGTTCATCCCCAAGGCAAACCATTGAATATCACACTTATCCAAGTCTATGTCCCAACCAGTAATGCAGAAGAAGCTGAAGTTGAACAGTTTTATGAAGACCTACAAGACCGTTTAGAACTAATACCCCAAAAAGATGTCCTTTTCATTATAGGGGACTGGAATGCAAAAGTAAGAAGTCAAGAAACACCTGGAGTAACAGGCAAATTTGGCCTTGGAATGCAGAATGAAGCAGGGCAAAGACTAATAGAGTTTTGCCAAGAAAATGCACTGGTCATAGCAAACACCCTCTTACAACAACACAAGAGAAGACTCTAAACATGGACATCACCAGATGATCAACACCAAAATTAGATTGATTATATTCTTTGCAGCCAAAGATGGAGAAGCTCTATACAGTCAAAAAAAAAAAAAAAAAAAAGACTAGGAGCTGACTGTGACTCAGATCATGAACTTCTTATTACCAAATTCAGATTTAAATTGAAGAAAGCAGGGAAAACAACCAGACCATTCAAGTATGACCTAAATCAAATCCCCTTATGATTATACAGTGGAAGTGAGAAATAGAATTAAGGGCCTAGATCTGATAGGTAGAGAGCCTGATGAACTATGCAATGAGGTTCATGACATTGAACAGAAGACAGGGATCAAGACCATCCCCATGGAAAAGAAATGCAAAATAGCAAAATGGCTGTCTGGGGAGGCCTCACAAATAGCTGTGAAAAGAAGAGAGGTGAAAAGCAAAGGAGAAAAGGAAAGATATAAGCATCCGAATGCACAGTTGCAAAGAATAGCAAGAAGAGATAAGAAAGACTTCTTCAGCGATCAATGCAAAGAAATAGAGGAAAAGAACAGAATGGGAAAGACTAGAGATCTCTTCAAGAAAATCAGGGATACCAAGAAAACATTTCATGCAAAGATGGGCTCGATAAAGGACAGAAATGGTCTGGACCTAACAGAAGCAGAAGATATTAAGAAGAGGTGGCAAGAATACACGGAAGAACTGTACAAAAAAGATCTTCACGACCCAGATAATCATGATGATGTGATCACTAATCCAGAGCCAGATATCTTGGAAAGTGAAGTCAAGTGGGCCTTAGAAAGCATCACTATGAACAAAGCAAGTGGAGGTAATGGAATTCCAGTTGAGCTGTTTCAAATCCTGAAAGGTGATGCTGTGAAAGTGCTGCACTCAATATGCCAGCACATTTGGAAAACTCAGCAGTGGCCACAGGACAGGAAAAGGTCAGTTTTCATTCCAATTCCAAAGAAAAGTAGTGCCAAAGAATGCTTAAACTACCGCACAATTGCACTCATCTCACATGCTAGTAAAGTAATGCTCAAAATTCTCCAAGCCAGGCTTCAGCAATATGTGAACCGTGAACTCCCTGATGTTCAAGCTGGCTTTAGAAAAGGCAGAGGAACCAGAGATCAAATTGACAACATCCACTGGATCATGGAAAAAGCAAGAGAGTTCCAGAAAAACATCTATTTCTGCTTGATTGACTATGCCAAAGCCTTCGACTGTGTGGATCACAATAAACTGTGAAAAATTCTGAAACAGATGGGAATACCAGACCACCTAACCTGCCTCTTGAGAAATCTGTATGCAGGCCAGGAAGCAACAGTTAGAACTGGACATGGAACAACAGACTGGTTCCAAATAGGAAAAGGAGTACGTCAAGGCTGTATATTGCCACCCTGCTTATTTAACTTCTATGCAGAGTACATCTGAGAAACGCTGGACTGGAAGAAACACAAGATGGAATCAAGATTGCCGGGAGAAATATCAATAACCCCAGATATGCAGATGACACCATCCTTATGGCAGAAAGTGAAGAGGAACTAAAAAGCCTCTTGATGAAAGTGAAAGAGGAGAGCAAAAAAGTTGGCTTAAAGCTCAACATTCAGAAAACGAAGATCATGGCATCCGGTCCCATCACTTAATGCGAAATAGATGGGGAAACAGTGGAAACAGTGTTAGACTTTATTTTTTTGGACTCCAAAATCACTGCAGATGATGATTGCAGCCATGAAATTAAAAGACGCTTGCTCCTTGGAAGAAAAGTTATGACCAACTTAGATAGTATATTCAAAAGCAGAGACATTACTTTTCTGACTAAGATCCGTCTAGTCAAGGCTATGGTTTTTCCTGTGGTCATGTATGGATGTGAGAGTTGGACTGTGAAGAAGGTTGAGCACCGAGGAATGGATGGTTTTTAAATGTGGTGTTGGAGAAGACTCTTGAGAGTCCCTTGGACTGCAAGGAGATTCAACCAGTCCATTCTGAAGATCAACCCTGGGATTTCTTTGGAAGGAATGATGCTAAAGCTGAAACTCCAGTACTTTGGCCACCTCATGCGAAGAGTTGACTCATTGGAAAAGACTCTGATGCTGGGAGGCATTGGGAGCAAGAGGAGAAGGGGACGGCAGAGGATGAGATGGTGGATGGCATCACGGAGTCAATGGACATGAGTCTGAGGGAACTCCGGGAGATGGTGATGAACAGGGAGTCCTGGTGTGCTGCGATTTATGGTGTCGCAAAGAGTCAGACACGACTGAGTGACTGAACTGAACTGATACTTTATTTTACTCTTCAAAGGGAATATTTCCAAGACAGGCTATTTTATTTTGCAACATTAAACAGGTATTGCCATCTTGAAAATCATTACATATGATTTCATAAAATATATGAGACACAACAGACTTGTTTGATTTGAAGTTTAATTAGCATGAACTGATTGGGTTTATACTTTACAACTGTTATTCTGCACATCAAGGTAATGAGGTTTAATAAATATAGTATATGTATGTAATCACATGGGCACACACATGTATGTAATATTAATATAAAAGTTTCTGTAAACATGTTCAGTACTTTGAGTTCTGTCAGGCTTAATTTAGAATATAATCAGTTCAGTTCAGCTCAGTCGCTCTTGTGCTGACCAACTCTTTGCGACCCCATGGACTGCAACACGCCAGGTTTTCCTGTCCATCACCAATTCCTGGAACTTACTCCGACTCATGTCCATCGAGTTGGTGATGCCATCCAATTAATTCATCTTCTGTCATCCCCTTCTAATCCCACCTTCAATCATTCCCAGAATCAGGGTTTTTCCAGTGAGTCAGTTTTTCTCATCAGGTGGCCAAAGTATTGGAGTTTCAACTTCAACATCAGTCCTTCCAATGAATATTCAGGACTAATTTCATTAGAATTGACTAGTTGTATCTCCTTGAAGTCCAAGGGACTCTGAAGACTTTTCTCCAACACCACGGTTCTAAAGTATCAGTCCTTTGGCACTCAGCTTTCTTAATAGTTCAACTCTCACATCCATATGAGACTGGTGGAGAAACCATAGCTTTAACTAGATGAACCTTAGTCTGAAAAGTAATGTCTCTGCTTTTTAATACACTATCTAGGTTGGTCACAGCTTTTCTTACAAGGAGCAAGCATCTTTTAATTTCATGGCTGCAGTCACTGTCTGCAGTGATTTGGGAGCCCTCAAAAAATGCAGTCTGTCACTGTTTCCATTGTTTCCCCAACATTTGCCATGAAGTGATGGTACCAGATGCCATGATAGTATATCTGGTATGAATTGTAACTTTAACCTGTGGTTAAAATATAGGCACATTTCTTGCTTTTCCAAATAATCATTTTTGCCATTGTTTGTTTTATTATCAGAAAGTACAGTATTTCCCTCATCAAAGCTGTCCTCACTCAATTGTTTTTAAAAATCTATATTGAGTTGTTTAATCTAAAATAAGAGATCTGATGGCAAATCTCTCTTCAGCAAGAAGAGAGACATTTGAAGACATTTACAGGTAAATCTAATTCAACTGTTTATTTCCCAATCCCATAATATTGCTGTTGAGTGACTACCTTTATGGATGGTTTATCTGCTACTAGATATGGCACTGCTAGTCAATTTCCTTGAGCAGAACTATTGTAAACCATTCTTAGTCTGCAAAATTGAAATTCCGTTATTTCTTACATGCATCACACTTTTTCCTAAAGCTCAAGTATCATTAACATGGCAGGTGTTTTCAGCATCGCTCAAGATGTAGAATTAAACATTTTTACTTAAACAATACTATCCTAAAATTACTTAAAATATTTAAAAAGCTAACCCACTAACCAAACCTTATTTTTTCTTCAATAAAATTGTATTTCACTATACTCCTAAACCTTTCCCAGCACTAGATTTTGCATGGGGTTGTCAAAATCTCATAAATTATTTTAACTTTGAATATGAGGATGTTTGGCGATTTTATCCCACATTGCCCACATACAGATCTTGGGCTCTGTATGGAAAAATACCAGTCATTTTCATAAAGTAGCTTTGCATTCCAAAGGTGTGACAAATTTTGTGAGGGTTATCAATTTCTCAAAAGTTCTTACAACACTTTTATTTACAAGGTTTTAATCTGCATAAATTAAAAAAGTAATTCTATTCCTATTGAAAAGACTTTGAAGACTACTTACTAAAAGTAATAATTATAACAATAAGAAGGAAATAAGAAAATGAGGAGAGAAAGAGGGAGATGGTAAGAAAGAATATGACAAATAACAACATCAGCCATCTTAGTTCACCAGCTATTGTTACTTATAAGACAAATTGAAAGGGAGCATGCTTACAGACTTTTCTTAAAAACAGATGACATTATGACTTTAATGTTGTCCATAGTCTATCTTTATGTACTAAACAAAATATCTCTCATCTGATAACTTTGGGAAAATTGGATAATTCACAGGAAGATTCATGAAAAATTAACTGTAATTCTTCCTAAGACCTTTTTGTATTTTCATGAGTTACCCTTGAATTTTTAATGGTTTTGCCATCATAGCCAATTTTAAACAGTGTTTTTTTGGGATCTTGAGGTGAGCAGACCATAGGGATAGAAAATTTGCATGAGACTGTTGAGAAATTTTGAAAAATCTCTGGATAGATACTTTAGTCTGCTTTAAAAGTTATAGAATTCAGTTATGTGTCAGAGTTTCAACACGATAGAGGGTAGGACATGGAGCTCACTTTCTCCTAGAAAAAAATTTAAAAATACGTTTACAAGTGGAACAAATAACACAGCAACTAAATGCTGACAGAAGACCTCAGAATTCTGAAAAGATAAGAAAATCTCCACATAACTGGGTAAGATTTAAAAAAAGAGGAATCAAGGTGGGGTCTGCACTCCAGGGAGGGAACTGTGAAGGAAGAAAGGTTCCTGTTCCTGGGGAAATTTCCCCACTTACAGAGAGATCAGACTGGAGGGAGGAGGAGTTTTAAAGCTTTAGGAGAAGAGCACAGCAACCTGAAGACAAAATGGAGAGTAACCTGTACATAAGGTTGGTACATCTGCCCTGCATTTCCCAGTCTGAGACATTTATCTATCATTTTAGTTAGGGACTGAATGCTAAAGCTCAGGCTTCATAAGTAAGACCCAGCGAGAAGACCAAAGTCAGCTGTGCAGAAACTGCCTGAATAGGCTGGGCTGTGGCAGCTAAAGTTATACTCAGAAGCCTTGGCCTGTGAAAGAGGCAGGTGCCATAATTCAGGAATTATGAGAAATGGGGCAAGACCACCATAGAGCTTCTTTTCCTATGAGACTTCCAGAAAACAAAACACCAACCACAAGAGCTTCAGCGATGAGTGCAAGTTGCTGCTGCCACTTCAGGCTCCAGAGGTGGAAACTGACTACTGCTAGGAGACCCATAAGCAAGCACCAGGCCCTGCCCCTACTGATTCAGGAAGGCACAGATAGCACCAGCCCCTAGGACATCCATGATCAGGCAGTGGGCCTTACCTTCAGTGCTCCATGAAAGTGCAGAGAGTACCAGTTCCTAGGAATTCTGCAAGCAGGTCCCAGGACCTACTCTTGTTGTCCAAGGAGTGAACAAGTGCTGCTATATCTGCACACACCATATCATGGGGATAATGATCAACACATACTGAGGAAAAAGGCAGCAAGCATTTTGATTAAAAACAGTCCTTTGATTTCATAAAACAGCATGGAGTAAAACAAACAAACAAACAAACAAGCTCATTTCCTCTCATGAACACAGCACAGTCATCTAATCGCTGAGCAAAAATTAATGGAAAAGACTGGGACCTACCAGAAGATACTCTACATTCAAAGGTAAAGAGGCTACAATGAGATGACAGACGGGGTGCTTTTGTTACATAATCAGATCTCAAATCTTCTAGGTGGGTAACCCACACACTGGGAAATAATCATATCACAGTAGTTCTTTCCCAAGAGTGAGTCCAGAGCCCCATGTCAGGCTCCCCAGCCTGAGGGTCTGGCAATAGGAGAAACAATGCCCAAAGTATTTGGCTTTCAAGGCCAATGGGGCTTCAGTGTATATCAAAAGGACTAGGGGAAACAGAGATTCCATTTCTAGAAGGTTGCACAAGGTTTCATATTCACTGAGCTATAGACAGTAGTAACTCCATAAGAGTCAAGGCTAAACCTTTGCATGAGTCTTGAATTGTCTCCTAATAAGGTGCATATTAATATGGCTCAGTGGGGAGGCAAGGACCCTGGTGGCAGAGGCCCCAGAGAACAGTGATTGGTGTGAGCTTTCCTAGAGGTTGCTATCTCAGCATCAAAACTTAGACATATCCAACAATCTACAGGTTCCAGTGCTGGAATGCTTCAGGAAAAACAATCTGCAGGGTAAGAATACAGACCTACCCACCAGCAGATAGGAATACAGACCCATCCATGTCCATACTATACAGTCAACTATAAACACACACTTTGATATGGAATTGCCCACCAGGGGGAAAATACATAGACCCACCTACCAGTGGGATGGCACCAGTTCCTCCCACCAGAAAGCCTACACAAATCTTTAGTTTCAACCTCAACCACCAGAAGCAGACTTCAAAAGCAAGAAGAGCTATAATCTTCCAGCCAGTGGAAAGGAAAGGAGTCTTCAAACACAGATTTAGAGAAAACGAGGTGGCAGAGAAATATATTACAGATGAAGGAACAAGATAAAAACTCACAAGAACAATTAAATGAAGAGGAGATAGGTAACCTACCTGAAAAATAATTTAGAGTAATGATAGTAAAGATAACCCAAGATCTCAGAAAAAGAATGGAGACACAAACCAAGAAGTTACAAGAGAAGATTAACAAAGGGCTAGAATATTTAAAGGAAAAGCAAACATGAGCAATACAGTAACCAAAATTAAAACGGGATTCCCATGGATTTTTCTAGGCAAGAATACTGGAATGGGTTGCCATTTCCTTCTCCAACAATTCTTCCTAATCCAGGAATCTAACTTGAGGCTGCATCTCCTGCATTGCAGGTAGGTTCTTTACCACTGAACCATGGTGGAAGTCCAATAGACTTAAAAATACATAAGAAGGAATCAATAGCAGAGTAACTAAGGCATAAAAATGAATAAATGACCTGGAAGACAGAATGGTGGAAAACACTGCTATAGAACAGAATAAAGGGGGAGGGAGCATGAAAAGGAATGAAAACAGTTTAAGGGATCAATGGGGCATCATTAAATGTACCAACATCCACATTATAGGGGTACCAGAAGGAGAATAAAGAGAGAAAAGACCTGAGAAAGTAGTTGAAGAGATTATATCCAGAACTTCATTAACATGGAAAAGGAAACACCCAGTTGAGTCTAGAAAGCACATATAATCCCCATAAACATAAACTCAAGGAGGAGCATACCAAAATGCATATTAATTGAAATGACAAACATTCAAGATGAAGAAAAAATATTAAAAGCAGCAAGGGTAAAGCAACACATAATATATAAGAAAAGCTACATAAGGTTATTAGCTGATTTTTTGGGCAGAAATTCTGCAGAACAGAAGGAAGTGGCATGGTATATATAAAGGATTGAAAGGGGGAAAAAATATTAAAACATCCAAGAATACCCAGCAAGGCTTGCATTCAGATTCAAGAGAGAGATTGTAAACTTTATAGTCAAGTGAAAAATAAGAGAATGTAACACCACCAAATTAACATTACAACAAAACCTAAAGGAATTTCTCTGGGCAGAAAAGAAGAGGATACAACTAGAATCAAGAAAATAATGCATGGGGAAGATTAACAGTAAAGACAAACATAAAGTAAAGGTATGAGAGTATTCGCACACAAATATGATATCAAAACCAGCAATCATGAAGAGAGGAGAGTGCAAATGCAGGTTATTAGAAATTCATTTGAAATGAAATAATAGGCAATCTAAATCAAACATATATGTATAGACCACTATATCAAAAAAGCACCACAAACCATAGATCTACAAGTAGACATACAAAAGAGAAAAAGCAACCAAAATTAATCAGTAAAGATAAACATCAAATCACAAGAGAAGGAGAAGAAAACACAAGAGGAAGGGGAAAAATGTCTAACAAAAACAAGTCCAAAACGATTAAACATAACATCAATAAGAACATTTATGTTGATAATTACCTTAAATGTGTGTAGAGTTGTCTCTTGTGTTATTGGAAGAGGGTGTTTTCTATGGCCAGTGTATTCTCTTGGGAAAAACTCTGTTAGCCTTTGTACTGCTTCATTTTGTACTCCAAGGCCGATTGTGCCTGTTATTTTTAGATTTTGGTCCCCTAAAATGAAAAGAACATCTTTTCTGGTGTTAGTTCTAGAAGGTCTTGTAGGTATTCATAGAACTGTTCAACTTCAGCTTCTTCAGCATTACTGGTTGGAGCATAGATTTGGATTGCTGTGATAATGAATGTCTTACCTTGGAAACCAACAGAGATCATTCTGTTGTTTTTGTGATTGCACCCAAGTACTGCATTTCAGACTCTTTTTTTTTTTTTTTTTTACTATGAAGGTTACTCCATTTCTTCTAAGGGATTCTTGCCTACAGTAGTAATATAATGGTCATCTAAATTAAATTCATCCACTCCAGTCCATTTTAGTTCACTGATTCCTAAAATGTCAATGTTCATTCTTGCCATCTCCTGTTTGACCATTTCCAATTTACCTTGATTCATAGACCTAACATTCCAAGTTCCTATGCAATATTGTTCTTTATTGTATTGGAGATTACTTCCATCTCCAGTCACATCTACAACTAGCAACAGGAATGGGAAAGGTCAGTTTTGATTTCCAATCCCAAAGAAAGGCAATCCCACAGAATGTTCAAAATACTGCACAAGTGCACTCATTTCAAATGCTAGCAAACTAGCATTGCTCAAAATTCTCCAAGCCAGGCTTCAACAGTACATTAACAGTGAAATTCCAGATGTTCAGCTGGATTTAGAAAAGGCAGAGGAACCAGAGATCAAATTAACAAAATCCGACAGATCATCGAAAAGGCAAACTAATGCCAGAGAAACATATACTTCTACTTTATCTATTATACCAAAGCCTTTGACTCTGTAGACCACAGCAAGCTGTGGAAAATTCTTCAAGAGATGGGAATACCAGACAACCTAACCTGCCTCCTGAGAAATCTGTACGCAGGTCAAGAAGCAACAGTTTCTTCTTCGAACATTGGACAGGTTCCAAATAGGAAAAGGAGTACATCAAGGCTATATATTGTCACCCTGCTTATTTAACTTCTATGAAGAATATATCATGCCAAATGCCAGGCTGGATGAAGCACAAACTGGATTAATATTGCTGGGAGAAATATCAATAACCTGAGATATGCAGATGACATTAATCTTATGGCAGAAAGTGAAGAAGAACTAAGAACTTTTTGAGGAAAATGAATGAGGAGAGTGAAAAACCTGGCTTAACACTCAACATTCAAAAAACAAAGATCATGGCTTTTGGTCCCATCACTTCATGGCAAATAGATGGAGAAACAATGGAAAGAGTGACAGGATTTATTTTCTTGGTCTCCAAAATCACTGCAGGTGGTGACTGCAGCAATGTAACTAAAAGACACTTGTTTCTTGGAAGAAAATCTATGACCAATGTTCAGTTCAGTTCAGTTCAGTTCAGTTCAGTTCAGTTGCTCAGTGGCGCCAAATCTTTGTGACCCCATGAATCACAGCATGCAGGGCATCCCTGTCCATCACCGACTCACGGAATTTACTCATTCATGTCCACAGAGTCAGTGATGCCATCCAGCCATCTCATCCTCTGTAATCTCATTATTGGCCTGCCCCCAATCCCTCCCAGCATCTAAGTCTTTTCCAGTAAGTCAACTCTTCGCATGAAGTGGCCAAAGTATTGCAGTTTCAACATCAGTCCCCAATGAACACCCAGGACTGATCTCCTTTAAAATGGACTGATTGGATCTCCTTTCAGTCCAAGGGACTCTCAAGTGTCTTCTCCAACATCACAGTTCAAAAGCATCAGTTTTTCGGCTCTCAGTTTCCTTCACCGTCCAACTCTCACATCCATACATGACCACTGGAAAAACCATAGCCTTGACTAGACAGATCTTGTTGGAAAAGTAATGTCTCTGATTTTTAATATGCTATCTAGATAGGTCATAACTTTTCTTCCAAGGAGAAAGTGTCTTAATTTCATGGCTTCAATCACCATCTGCAGTGATTTTGGAGCCCCCCAAAATAAAGTCTGACACTGTTTCCACTGCTTCCGCATCTATTTCATATGAAGTTATGGGACCAGATGCCATAATCTTCGTTTTCTGAATGTTGAGCTTTAAGCCAACTTTTTCACTCTCCTCTTTCACTTTCATCAAGAGGCTTTTAGTTCCTCTTCACTTTCTGCCATAAGGGTGGTGTCATCTGCATATCTGAGGTTATTGATATTTCTCCCGGCAATCTTGATTCCAGGTTATGTTTCTTCCAGCCCAACGTTTCTCATGCTGTACTCTGCATAGAAGTTAAATAAGCAAGGTAACAATATACAGCCTTGACGTACTTCCTTTCCTATTTGGAACCAGTCTGTTGTTCCATGTCCAGTTCTAACTGTTGCTTCCTCATCTGCATATAGGTTTCTCAAGAGGCAGGTCAGGTGGTCTGTTATTCCCATCTCTTTCAGAATTTTCCACAAAATTTATTGTGGAAAATAAGTTTATTGTGATCCACACAGTCAAAGGCTTTGGCATAGTCAATAAAGCAGAAGTAGATGTTTTTCTGGAATTCTCTTGCTTTTTTGATGATCCAGCAGATGTTGGCATTTTGATCTCTGGTTCCTCTGCCTTTTCTAAAACCAGCTTGAACATCTGGAAGTTCATGGTTCATGTATTGCTCAAGCCTGGCTTGGAGAATTTTGAGAATTATTTTACTGCGTGTGAGATGAGTGCAATTGTGTGGTTGTATGAGCATTCTTTGGCATTACTTTCCTTTGGGATTGGAATGAAAATTGACCTTTTCCAGTCATGTGGCCACTGCTCAGTTTTCCAGATTTGCTGGCATATTGAGTGCAGCACTTTCACAGTATCATCTTTTAGGATTTGAAATAGCTCTACTGGAATTCAATCACTTCCACTAGGTTTGTTCGTAGTGATGTTTTCTAAGGCCCACTTGACTTCACATTCCAGGATGTCTGACTGTAGGTGAGTGATTACACCATTGTGATTATCTGGGTCATGAAGATCTTTTTTGGTATATTTTCTGTGTATTCTTGCCACCTCTTCTTAATATCTTCTGCTTCTGTTAGGTCCATACCATTTCTGTCTTTTATCTAGCCCATCTTTTCATGAAATGTTCCCTTGGTATCCCTAATTTTCTTGAAGAGATCTCTAGTCTTTCCCATTCTGTTGCTTTCCTCTATGTCTTTGCATTGATCATTGAGGAACACATTCTTATCTCTCCTTGCTATTCTTTGGAACTCTGGATTGAGATGCTTATATCTTTCCTTTTCTCCTTTGCTTTTCACTTTTCTTCTTTTCACATCTATTTGTAAGACCTCCCCAGAAAGCATTTTGCTTTTTTGCATTTCTTTTATATGAGGATGGTCTTCATCCCAGTCTCCTGTACAATATCATGAACCTCCATCCATAGTTCTTCAGGCACTCTATCTATCAGGTCTAGGCCCTTAAATCTATTTCTCACTTCCACTGTATAGTCGTTAGGGATTTGATTCAGGTCATACCTGAATGGTCTAGTAGTTTTCCCTGCTCTCTTCAGTTTAAGTCTGAATTTGGCAAAAAGGAGTTTATGATTGAGCCACTGTAGGATCCTGGTCTTGTTTTTGCTGACTGTATAGAGCTTCTCCACCTTTGGCTGCAAAGAAGATAATCAATCTGATTCCAGTGTTGACCATCTGATGATGTTCATGTGTAGAGTCTTCTCTTGTGTTTATGGAAGAGTGTGTTTGCTATGACCAGTGTGTTCTCTTGGCAAAACTCTATTAGCCTTTGCCCTGCTTCATTCCGTACTCCAAGGCCAAATTTCCCATCTACTCCAGGTGTTTCTTGACTTCCTACTTTTGCATTCCAGTCCCCTGTAATGAAAAGGACATCTTTTTTAGATGTTAGTTCTACAGAAAAGGGAACCCTCTTAAACTGTTGGTGGGAATGCAAACTAGTACAGCCACTATGGAGATCAGTGTGGAGATTCCTTTAAAAACTGGAAATAGAACTGCCTTATGACACAGCAATCCCACTGCTGGGCATACACACCAAGGAAACCAGAATTGAAAGAGACACATGTACCCCAATGTCCATCGCAGCACTGTTTTTAATAGCCAGGACATGGAAGCAACCTAGGTGTCCATCAGATGAATGGATAAGAATGCTGTGATACATATACAAAATGGAGTATTATTCAGCCATTAAAAAGAATTAATTTGAAATAGTTCTAATGAAGTGGATGAAACTGGAGCCTATTATACAGAGTGAAGTAAGCCAGAAAGGAAAACACCAATGCAGTATATGAATGCATATATAGGGAATTTATAAAGATGGTAATGATAACCCTATATGCAAGACGGCAAAAGAGACACAGATGTATAGAACAGGCTTTTGGACTCTGTGGGAGAGGGAAATGGTGGGATGATTTGGGAGAATCGCTTTGAAACATGTATAATATCATATATGAAATGAATCACAAGTCCAGGTTCAATGCACAATACTGGATCCTTGGGGCTGGTGCACTGGGACGACCCAGAGGGATGGTTCGGGGAGGGAGGAGGGAGGCGGGTTCAGGATGGGCAACACGTATATACATGTGGCAGATTCATGTTGATGTATAGCAAAACCAATACAATATTTTAAACTAATTAACCTCCAATTAAAATAAATAAATTTATATTTTAAATAAATAAATAAATAAATGGTCTTGTAGGTCTTCACAGAACTGTCAACTTCAGCTTCTTCAGCATTACTCATTGTATAGAGGTTTGGATCACCCTAATATTGAATGGTCTGCCTTGGAAACAAACAGAGATCATTCTGTCATTTCTGAAATTGCGTCCAAGTACTGCATTTCAGACTCTTGTTGACCATGATGGCTACTTCAATTCTTCTAAGGGATTCCTGCCCACAGTAGTAGATATAATGGTCATCTGAGTTAAATTCACCCCTTCCAGTCCATTTTAGTTCGTGATTCCTAGAATGTCGACATTCACTCTTGCCATCTCCTATTTGACCACTTCCAATTTGCCTTGATTCATGGACCTAATATTCCAGGTTCCTACGCAATATTGCACTTTTAGCATCAGACCTTGTTTCTACCCCCAGTCACATCCACAACTGGGTATTGTTTTTGCTTTGGCTCCATCCCTTCATTCTTTCTGGAGTTATTTCTCCACTGATCTCCAGTAGCATATTGGGCACCTACTGACCTGGGGGGTTCCTCTTTCAGTATCCTATCATTTTGCCTTTTCCTACTGTTCATGAGGTTCTCAAGGCAAGAATACTGAAGTGGTTTGCCATTCCCTTCTCCAGCGGACCACGTTCTGTCAGACCTCTCCACCATGACCTGTCCCTCTTGAGTGGCCCCACATGGCATGGCTTAGTTTTATTGAGTTAGACAAGGTTGTGGTCTGTGTAATCAGTTTGACTAGTTTTCTGTGATTATGCTTTCAGTATGTCTGCCTTCTGATGCCCTCTCGCAACACCTACTCTCTTACTTGGGTTTTTCTTACTGGGACATGGTGTATCTTTTCACGGCTGCTCCAGCAAAGCACAGCCACTGCTCCTTACCTTGGACGGACACCCCTCTTGACCGTGAATGTGGAGTAGCTCCTCTCAGCCTTCCTGCACTGGCGTAGCTGCCACTCCTTGGATGGGGGGTTGCTCCTCTCAGCCACCGCCCTTGACCTCAGGCGTGGGGTAGCTCCTCTTGGACATTACTTTACCAGTAAAGTTCCATCTAGTCAAAGCTATGGGTTTTCCAGTAGTCGTGTATGGATGTGATATTTGGACTATGAATAAACAAGCACCAAGGAATTAATGCTTTTGAACTGTGGTGTTGAAGAAGATTTTTAAGAGTCCCTTGGACTGAAAAGAGTTCGAATCACTCAATCCTGAATGAAATCAGTGCTAAATATTCATTGGAAGAACTGATGCTGAGGTGAAACTCCAATACTTTCTCCACCTAATGCCAAGAACTGACTCCTTAGAAATGACCCTGTTGCTGGGAGACATTGACAGCAGTAAGCAAAGGGGATAACAGGGGATAAAATGGTTGAATGGCATCATTGACTCAATGGACATGAATCTGAGAAAACTCTAGGAATTGGTGAAGGACAGGGAATCCTGGTGTGCTGCCATCCATGGGCTTGCAGAGTCGACAAAACTGAGCGACTGAACTGATAAGAGACAATGAAGGACATGATGTAATAATCAAAGGGTTAATATAAGAAGAATATATAACAATTATAAATGTATGTGCACCCATCATAGGAGCACATCAATATATAAGGTGAATGCTAACAGCCACAAAAGGAGAATTTGACAGTAACACAATATTAGTGTGCTCAGTCTCTTAGTCTTTTCTGACCCTTTGTGACCACATGGACTGTAGCCCACCTAGCTCCTCTCTCATGGAATATTCCAGGCAAGAAAACCAGAATCAGCCGTTTGTTCATTCAAGGGTTCTTCCTGACCCAGAGATTAAGTCTGTGTCTCCTTGCATAGAGGGAAGATTCTTTCTCTACTGAGCTACCAGTGAAGCAAGAGACTTTAATATCCCACTCTCATTAATGGAAAGATATTCTTTAGAAAGAAGATCAATAAGAAAGATGGGCCTTAAATGACACAGTAGACATGATGGAGTCAATTGATATTTTTAGAACATTTAATATGAAAGCAGCAGAATACACTTTCTTCTCAAGTGCACATGGAACATTCTCCAGGACAGATCACATCTTCTGCCGCAAATCAATTTCAGTGTATTTAATAAAACTGAAGTCATATCAAGCATCTTTTCCAACCACAATGCTATGAGATTAGAAATAAACTACAAGAAAAAAAATGTAGCAAAACAGGAAGAAGCTAAACAATACATTAAACAACAAATGGATCACTGAAGAAATCAAATAGGAAATTAAAAATAAAATGGAGACAAATGAAAATGAAAGCATAATGATCCATACCCTATAGTATGTGGCAATGTGATGTATGATGTGATGTGAAAGTCACTTGATTGTGTCAGACTCTTTGCAACTCCATGGCCTACACAAACTATGGAATTCTCTAGGCCAGAATATTGGAGTGAGTAGCTTTTCCCTTTTCCAGTGGGTCTTCCCAATCCAGGGGTTGAACCCAGGTCTTCTGCACTGCAGGTGGATTAACCACAAGGGAAGCCGCAGTATGTGGCAAAAACAGTCCTAACAGGAGAATTTAAAACAATAAAATCATTCCTCAGGAAACAAGGAAGATCTCAAATAAGCAATCTAACTGTACTGCTAAGGCAATTAGAGAAAGAGGAAGAACCAAAACCCAAGAAAACCAGAATGAAAATCATGAAGATCATAGCAGAAATACATGACATACAGATTAAGAAAACAATAAGAAAGATCAATGAAACTAAAAGCTGGTTTTTTTTTTTGAGAACATTAATTAAATAGATAAACCTTTAGCTAGACACACCAAGAAAAAGAGTAGAGGGTTCAAATGAATAATATCAGAAATGAAAAAGAAGTTACAAAGGACACCACAGAAATACAAAGGGTCATAAGAGACTGCTATAAACAACCTGTTTGCTTTGCATGTGTGCTAAGTCATGTCTGACTCTTTGCAACCCTATGGACTGTAGTCTTCCAGACTCTTCTGTCCATGAGAATCTTCAGGCAAGACTACTGAAGTGGGTTGTCATTTCCTCATCCAGGGAATCTTCCCAACATAGGGATTGAACCCACATCTCTTGTGTCTCCTGCATTTGCAGTTGTATTCTTTACTACTGAGCCACTCGGAAAGTCCTATACATGCCAACAAAATAGGAAAAAAAAAAATAGACGAAATGGACAAATTCTTTGAAAGGTACAACATTCCAAGCCTCAACCTTGAATAAACAGAAAATATGAACAGTTTGTTTACAAGTACTGAAATTGAAAGTGATTTAAAAATTTACAGCATACAGCAGACCAATACAATATTGTAAAGTAATTAACCTTAAATTAAAATTAATAAATTTATATTAAAAATAATAAAAAATAAAAATTTACAACAAACAAAGGTCCAGAACAAAATGGCTTCACATGCAAATTTGATCAAACACTTGGAGAACAATTAATATCTATATTTCTGAAACTCTTCCTAAACATTACAAAAGAAGGGAAACTTTGAAGTTCATTCTGTGAGGCCAATATCACATTCATAACAATACCAGAGAGAGATCACAGAAAAAGAAAATTACAGGTCAATATTAATGATGAATATAGATGCAATAACACTCAACAAAATACTAGCAAACCAAATCCAACAATACATTAAAGGATCAGACACTATGATCAAGTGGGGTTTATCCCACGGATGCAAGGTTTCTTCAATATCAGCAAATCAATCAGTGTGATACATCACATTAACAAACAGATACAGAAAAAGCTTTTGACACAATTCAACACCTATTTATGATAAAAAGTTATCTAGAAAGTGGGCAGAAAGGAAACATCTCAATGTAGTAAAGGCCATATATACAAACCTACAGCTAACATCATTCTTCATATTGGAAAACAGAAAGCATTTCCTCTAAGATCAGGAAAATCACAGCAATGTATTTTCTCCCAGAGTAATGGGAATACAAATGAAAATAACAAATGGAACCTAACCAAAAAACTTTCTGCACAGCAATGGAAACCATAAACAAAATGAAAAGACAACCTATGGGATGCAGGAAAATATTTGCAAATACAGCAACTAACCATGGGACAAGAGATTAATTTCCAAAATATACAAACAGCTCATGTCAAAAAAGTGATAATTCAATTTAAAATTGGCAGAAGATATGAATAAATATTTCTCCAAGGAAAACATATACATGGCCAAAAATATGAAGCATATAAAAATATGCTTCAACATCACTAATTATTGGAGAAATGCAAATGAAAACTGCAATGAGGTATCACATTACATCAGTTAGAATGGCCAGTATCAAAAAGTCTGATGTCGGTATCGTTGTTGTTCTGTTGCTAAGTCATTTCCAACATTTTATCAGCCCATGGACTTCAGCATATCAGGCCTCCCTGTCCCTCATTTTCTCCTAGAGTTTGTTCATGTTCATGTACATTGAGTCAGTGATGCCCTCTAACCATCTCATCCTCTAAGCTTCTTCTCCTTTTGCCTTCAATCTTTCCCAGCATCAGGGTATTTTCAAATGAGTCAACTGTTCACATCAGGGGTCCAAAGTACTGAAGCCTCAGCTTTAGCATAAATCCTTCCAATGGGTATTTGGGGTTGATTTCCTTCAAAATTGACTGGTTTTATCTCCTTTCAGTCAAGGGAATCTCAAGAGCCTTCTCAGCACCACAATTCAAAAGCATCAATTCTTCCATGCTCAGTCTTCTTTATTGTCACAAATATCACATCCCTACATGGCTACTGGAAAGATCTTAACTTTGACTATACAGACCTTTGTCAGCAAAGTGATCCCTTTGTTTTTCATATGCTGCCTAGATTTGAAATAACTCTCCTTCCAAGAAGCAAATATCTTCTAATTTTGTGGCTGCAGTTACCATTTGCAGTAATTGCAATTTTGGAGCCCAAGAAAATAAAATTTGTCACTGCTTTCATTTTTTACCTTTCTATTTGCCAAGAAGTACAGAGACATTACTTTGCTGACTAAGGTCCATCTAGTCAAGGCTATGGTTTTTCCTGTGGTCATGTATGGATGTGAGAGTTGGACTGTGAAGAAGGCTGAGCACCAAAGAATTGATGCATTTGAACTGTGGTGTTGGAGAAGACTCTTGAGAGTCTCTTGGACTGCAAGGAGATACAACCAGTCCATTCTGAAGGAGATCAGCCCTGGGATTTTTTTGGAAAGAATGATGCTAAAGCTGAAACTCCAGTACTTTGGCCACATGCGAAGAGTTGACTCATTGGAAAAGACTCTGATGCTGGTACGGATTGGGGGCAGGAAGAGAAGGGGACGACAGAGGATGAGATGGCTGGATGGCATCACTGAATTGATGGACGTGAGTCTGAGTGGACTCTGGGAGTTGGTCATGGACAGGGAGGCCTAGCTGCTGTGATTCACGGGGTCACAGAGTCGGACACAACTGAACGACTGAACTGAACTGAACTGAACTGAACTGAATGGGACCAGATACCATGATCTTAGTGTTTTGAATGTTGAGTTTTAAGCCAGTTTTTTCACTCTCCTCTTTCACCCTCATCAAGAGGCTCCTTAGTTCCCCTTCTCTTTCTGTCGTTTGTATGATATTATCTGTATATCTGAGGTTGTTTTTATTTCTCCTGGCAATGTTGATTACAGCTTGTAACTCACCCTGCACTTCACATGATGTACTCTGCATATAAGTTAAGTAAGTATGGTGATAATATAGAAACTTGAAGTACTCCTTTCCCAATTTTGAACCAGTTCGTTGTTCCATGTCCAGTTGTAATTATTGCTTCTTGATCTGCATACATGTTCCTCAGGAGACAAGTAAGGTGGTCTGGTATTCCCATATCTTTAAGAATTTTCCACAGTTCGTTGTGATCCACACAGGAAAAGGGTTCAGCTTAGTCAATGAAGTGGAATAGATGTTTTTCTGAAATTCCCTTGCTTTCTCTATAAAATGTTTACAATTTGATCTCTGGTTCCTCTGCCTTTTCTAAACCCAGCTTGTACATCTGAAAATTCTCAGTTCCAGTACTTATGAAGTCTAGCTTGAAGGATTTTGAGCATGATCTTACTAACATGGGAAATAAGTGCAACTGTCCAATAATTAGAACATTCTTTAGCACTGCCCTTTGGTGGGATTGGGAGGAACACTCACATTTTTCAGTTCTGTGGCCACTGCTGGGCTTTTCAAATTTGCTGAGATATTAAGTGCAGCATTTTAATACCATTATATTTTAGAATTTTAAAGATCTCAGCTGGAATTCATCACTTCTACTAGCTTAATTCATAGTAATTTTTCCTAAATTTCACTTGATATCACACTCCAGAATGTCTAGCTCTAGGTGAGTGGCCATACAATAGTGGTTATCTTGATCATCAAGATCTTTTTGTATAGCTCCTCTGTGTATTCTTGCCACCTGTTCTTAATCCCTTCTGCCTCTGTTAGGTACTTATAATTTCTGTCCTTTATCATGCCCATTCTTCCATGAGATGTTCCTTTGAAATCTCCAATTTTCTATAGAAGATCTTTAGTCTTCCCCATTCTCTTGTATTACTGTATTTCTTTGCACTGTTCATTGAAGAAGTCCTTCTTGTCTCTCCTTGCTATGCTCTGGAACTCTACATTCAGTTGGCATATCTTTCCCTTTCTCCCTTGCTTTTCACTTTTCTTCTTTTGTCAGCTATTTGTGAAGATTCTTCAGACAACCACTTTACCTTTTTGCATGTCTTTTTCTTTGGAATGGTTTTGGTAACTGCTTCCTGTGTAATGTTATGAACCTCTATTCGTAGTTCTTCCACAATCTGTCTATCAGATCACATGCCTTGAGTCTGGTAGACAGAGTTCTTCCACCTTGTAACTCACCTAGCACTTCACCTGATATACTCTACAAATTAAATAAGCAGGGTGATAATATAGAGCCTTGAACTACTCCGTTCCCAATTTTGAATCAGTTCATTGTTCCATATCCAGTTCTAACTGCTGCTCCTAGACCCACATACAGGTGCCTCAGGAGACAGATAGGGTGGTCTGGTATTTCCATGTCTTAAGAATTTTTCCACAGTTTGTTGAGAAACTGTCAGTCCAGATCAGTTGCTCAGTCGTATCCGAATCTTTGTGATCCCATGAATAGCAGAACACCAGGCCTCCCTGTCCATCAACAACTCCCGGAGTTCACTTTGACACATCCATCGAGTCAGTGATGCCATTAAGCCATCTCATTCACTGTCGTCCCCTTCTCCTCCTACCCCCAACCCCTCCCAGCATCAGAGTCTTTTCCAATGAGTCAAAACTTCGCATGAGGTGGCCTAAGTACTGGAGTTTCAGCTTTAGCATCATTTCTTCCAAAGAAATCCCAGGGTTGATCTCTTTCAGAATGGATTGGTTGGATCTCCTTGTAGTCCAAGGGACTTTCAAGAGTCTTCGCCAACACCACAGTTCAAAATAATCAATTCTTCTGTGTCAGCCTTCTTCACAGTCCAACTCTCACATCCGTACATGACAACAGGGAAAACCATAGCCTTCACTAGACGGACCTTAATCGGCAAAGTAATGTCTCTGCTTTTCAATATGCTATACAGTTTAGTCAAAACTTTTCTTGCAAGGAGCAAGCGTCTTTCAATTTCATGGCTGCAGTCACCATCTGCAGTGATTTTGGAGCCCCAAAAAATAAACTCTGACACTGTTTCCACTGTTTCCCATCTATTTCCCAAGAAGTGATGGGACCAGATGCCATGCTCTTAGTTTTCTGAATGTTGAGCTTTAAGCCAACTTTTTCACTCTCCTCTTTTGCTTTCATCAAGAGACTTTTTAGTTCCTCTTCACTTTCTGCCATAAAAGTGGTGTGATTTGCATATCTGAGGTTATTGACATTTCTCCCGGCAATCTTGATTCTAGCTTGTGTTACTTCCAGTCCAGCATTTCTCATGATGTACTCCGCATATAAGCCAAATAAGCAGGGTGACAATACACAGCCTTGAAGTACTCCTTTTGCTATTTGAAAACAGTCTGTTGTTCCATGTCCAGTTCTAACTGCTGCTACCTGACCTGCATACAGATTTCTCAAGAGGCAGGTCAGGTGGTCTGTATTCCCATCTCTCTCAGAATTTTCCACAGTTTATTGTGATCCACACTGTCAAAGTCTTTGGCATAGTCAATAAAGAGGAAATAGATGTTTTTCTGGAACTCTCTTGCTTTTTCTATGTTCCAGCGAATGTTGGCAATTTGATATCTGGTTCCTCTGCCTTTTCTAAAACCAGCTTGAACATCAGGGAGTTCACGGTTCACATATTGCTGAAGCCTGGCTTGGAGAATTTTCAGCATTACTTTACTAGCATGTGATATGAGTGTAATAGTGCCATAGTTTGAGCATTCTTGGCATTGCCTTTCATTGAAATTGGAATGAAAACTGACCTTTTCCAGTCCTGTGGCCACTGCTGAGTTTTCCAAATTTGCTGGCATATTGAGTGTACCACTTTCACAGCATCATCGTTTAGAATTTGAAATAGCTGCACTGGAATTCCATCACCTCCACTTGCTTTGTTCATAGTGATGTTTTCTGAGGCCCACTTAGCTTCACATTCCAGGATGTCGGGCTCTAGATGAGTGATCACACCATCGTAATTATCTGGGTCATGAAGATCATTTTGTACAGTTCTTCTGTCTATTCTTGCCAACTCTTCTTAATATCTTCTGCTTCTGTTAGATCCAGACAATTTCTGTCCTTTATTGAGCCCATCTTTGCATGAAATGTTCCCTGGGTATCTCTAATTTTCTTGAAGAGATCTCTAGTCTTTCCCATTCTGTTGTTTTCCTATCTTTCTTTGCATTGATCGCTGAAGAACACTTTCTTATCTCTTCTTGCCATTCTCTGGAACTCTGCATTCAGATGCTTATATCTTTTCTTTTCTGCTTTGTTTTTCACATCTCTTCTTTTCACACCTATTTGTAAGGCCTCCCCACACAGCCATTTTGCTTTTTTGCATTTATTCTCTATGAGGATGGTCTTGATCCCTGTCTCCTGTACAATGTCATGAACCTCATTCCCTAGTTCATCAGGCACTCTATCAGATCTAGGCCCTTAAATCTATTTCTCACTTCCACTGTATAATCATAAGGAATTTGATTTAGGTCGTACCTGAATGGTCTAGTGGTTTTCCCTGCTTTCTTCAATTTAAGTCTGAATTTGGTAATAAGGAGTTCATGATCTGAGTCATAGTCAGCTCCTGGTCTTGTTTTTGTTAACTGTATAGAGGTTCTCCATCTTTGGCTGCAAGGAATATAATCAATCTGATTTCAGTGTTAACCATCTGGTGATGTACATGTGTAGAGTCTTCTCTTGTGTTGTTGTAAGAGGGTGTTTGCTATGACCAGTGCATTTTCTTGGCAAAACTCTATTAGTCTTTGCCCTGCTTCATTCTGCATTCCAAGGCCAAATTTACCTGTTACTCCAGGTTTTTCTTGACTTTCACTTTTGCATTCCAGTTCCCTATAATGAAAAGGACATCTTTTTTGGGTGTTAGTTCTAAACAGTCTTGTAGGTCTTCATAGGACCGTTCAACTTCAACTTCTTCAGCGTTTTGGCTTGGGCATAGACTTGAATTACCGTGATATGAATGGTTTGCCTTGGAAACAACAGAGATCATCTGTCGTTTTTGAGACTGCATCCAAGTACTTCATTTCGGACTCTTTTCTTGACCATGATGGCTACTCCATTTCTTCTGAGGTATTCCTTCCTGCAGTAGTAGATATGATGGTCATCTGAGTTAAATTCACCCCTTCCAGTCCATTTTAGTTTGCCGATTCCTAGAATGTCGACGTTCACTATTGCCATCTCTTATTTGACAACTTCCAATTTGCCTTGATTCATGGACTTGACATTCCAGGTTCCTATGCAATATTTCTCTTTACAGCATCGGATCATGCTTCTATCACCAGTCACATCCACAAGTGGGTATTGTTTTTGCTTTGACTCCATCCCTTCATTCTTTCTGGAGTTATCTCTCTACTGATCTCCAGTAGGGTGTTGGGCACCTACTGATCTGGGGAATTCCTCTTTCACTATCTTATCATTTTGCCATTTCCTACTGTTCATGGGGTTCTCAAGGCAAGAATACTGAAGTGGTTTGCCATTCCCTTCTCCAGTAGACCACATTCTATCAGACCTCTCCACCATGACCTGCCCATTTTGGGTGGCCCCATGCGCATGGCTTAGTTTTATTGAGTTAGACAAGGCTGTGGTCCTAGTGTGACTAGATTGACTAGTTTTTTGCGAGTACTATCAGTGTGTCTGCCCTCTGATGCCCTCTTTCAACACCTACCATCTTACTTGGGTTTCTCTTACCTTGGGCATGGGGTATGTCTTCATGGCTGCTCCAGCAAAGTGCAGCCATTGCTCTTTACCTTGGACGAAGGATATCTCCTCACTGCCACCCTTCTTGATCTTCAGCGTGGGATAGCTCCTCTAGGCCTTCCTGCGCTCACTTAGCCACCGCTCCTTAAAGCATTTTAATGTGTGAAACTGTGATCCATACATTAAAATGCTTTTACTTATTCATTGAAGTAGAAATTGATTTTTTTTCTTGGATTTTCCTTGCTTTCTCTGTAGTCCAAAAATGTGAAATGCTGGATGAGTTACAAGCATGCTGTCTGCCAGATTGCATGCCTTGAATCGTTACCTCCACTATATAATTATACGGGATTTGATTTAGGACATAATCAAGTGGGCTAGTGGTTTTCCCAACTTTCTTCAGTTTAAGCCGGAATCTTCATTAGCAGATGATCTAAACCACAGTCAGCTCCAGGTCTTCGTTTTTGCTGACTATAGATTTTCTCCATCTTCACCTGCAAATAATATAATCAATCTTATTTTCATATTGACCATTTGGTGCTGCCCATGTGTAGTCATCACTTGTGCTGTTGGAAATGGGTGTTTACTATGACCAGTGCATTCTCTTGGAAAAACTCTATTAGCCTTTGTCCTGCTTCATTCTGTACTCCAAGGCCAAACTTACCTGTTACTCCAAGTATCTATTGATCTCCTACTTTTGCATTTCAACCCCCTATGATGAAAACGATATATATATCGTTTTCACTAAAATGGACTGGAATGGGTGAATTTAACTCAGATGACCATCATATCTACTACTGCTGGCAGGAATACCTCAGAAGAAATGGAGTAGCCAAATATATATGTGTATATATATATTTTGGTATAATATATATTTGGTGTTAATTCTGGAAAGTCTTTTAGAACTGTTCAACTTCTTTGGTATCAGTTGTTGAAGTGTAAACTCGGATTACTGTGATGTTGAATGGTTTGCCTTGTAAATTAATGGATCTCATACTGTCATGTTTGAGATTGCACACAAGTACTGCATTTTGGACTCTGTTGTTGGTTATGAGGACAACTTTGCTTTTTCTATGAGATTCTTTCAAACAATAGTAGATATAATGGTCATCTGAATTAAATTCACCCATTCTCATCTATTTTAGTTCATTCACATAATGGTCATCTGAATTAAATTCACCCATTCTCATCTATTTTAGCTCACTCATTCTTAGGATGTTGATGTTTATTCTTCCCATTTTCTGCTTGACCACATCCAACTTGCCTTCTCTGGTGGTTCAGTGATAAAGAATCCACCTGCCAATGAAGGAGGCACACCCCATGGACAGAGGAGCCTGGCAGACTAAGTCATTGGGTCTCAAAGGATCAGACTGACAGTGACTGAACAACAACAACAAATGGTCCAGTAATCCCACTCTGGGCATATATTTGAAAAACTCTATTTTGAAAGATGCATGCACCACAATGTTCATTGTAGCACTATTTACAATATTCAGGACATGGAAGTAAGATAAATGTCCATTGATAGATGAATGGATAGAGAAGATGTATATATATACACACATATGCCTTAAAAAAGAAAGAGACATTGTCATGCACAGAAACATGGATAGGCCTAAAAATAATCATACTAAGTGAAGTAATACAAACAAAACAAGACAAATATCATATGATATAATTAAATGTGGAATCTAATAAACACTCTACACATGGACATCACCAGATGGTCAACACTGAAATCAGACTGACTATATTCTTTGCAGCCAAAGATGGAAAAGCTCTATACAGTTAACAAAAACAAGACCAGGAACGGACTATGGCTCAGATCATGAACTCTTTATTACCAAATTCAGACTTAAGTTGAAGAAAGTAGGGAAAACGTCTAGACCATACGGGTATGACCTAAATCAAATCCCTTATGATTATACAGTGGAAGTGAGAAATAGAATTAAGGGCGTAGATCTGATAGATAGAGTGCCTGATGAACTAGGGAATGAGGTTCATGACATTGTACAGGAGACAGGGATCAAGACCATCCCCATGGAAAAGAAATGCAAAAAAGCAAAGTGGCTGTCTGGGGAGGCCTTACATTTAGCTGTGAAAAGAAGGGAGGCAAAAAGCAAAGGAGAAAAGAAAAGATATAAGCATCTGAATGCAGAGTTCCAGAGAATAGCAAGAAGAGATAAGAAAGCCTTCTTCAGCGATCAATGCAAAGAAAGATAGGAAAACAACAGAATGGGAAAGACTAGAGATCTCTTCAAGAAAATTAGAGATACCCAGGGAACATTTCATGCAAAGATGGGCTCGATAAAGGACAGAAATGGTATGGACCTAACAGAAGCAGAAGATATTAAGAAGAGGTGGCAAGAATACATGGAAGAACTGTACAAAAAAGATATTCATGACCTAGATAATCATGATGATGTGATCACTAATCTAGAGCCAGACATCCTGGAAAGTGAAGTCAAGTGGGCCTTAGAAAGCATCACTACGAACAAAGCAAGTGGAGGTGATGTAATTCCAGTGGAGCTATTTCAAAACTTGAAAGATGATGCTGTGAAAGTGCTGCTCTCAATATGCCAGCACATTTGGAAAACTCAGCAGTGGCCACAGTACAGGAAAAGGTCAGTTTTCATTCCAATTCCAAAGAAAGCCAATGCCAAAGAATACTCAAACTACCGCACATTTGCACTCATCTCACATGCTAGTAAAGTAATGCTGAAAATTCTCCAAGCCAGGCTTCAGCAATATGTGAACCGTGAACTCCCTGATGTTCAAGCTGGTTTTAGAAAAGGCAGAGGAACCAGATATCAAATTGCTAACATCCACTGGATCTTGGAAGAAGCAAGAGAGTTCCAGAGAAAACATCTATTTCCACTTTATTGACTATGCCAAAGCCTTTGACTGTGTGGATCACAATAAACTGTGGAAAATTCTGAGAGAGATGGGAATACCAGACCACCTGACCTGCCTCTTGAGAAATCTGTATGCAGGCCAGGAAGCAACAGTTAGAACTGGACATGGAACAACAGACGGGTTCCAAGTAGGAAAAGGAGTACGTCAAGGCTGTATTTTGTCATCCTGCTTATATAACTTATATACAGAATACATCACAAGAAACGCTGGACTGGAAGAAACACAAGCTGGAATCAAGATTGCCAGGAGAAATATCAATAACCCCAGATATGCAGATAACACCACCCTTATGGCAGAAAGTGAAGAGGAGCTAAAAAGCTTTTTGATGAAAGTGAAAGAGGAGAGTAAAACAGTTGGCTTAAAGCTCAACATTCAGAAAACGAAGATCATGATATCTGGTCCCATCACTTCATGGGAAATAGATGGGGAAACAGTGGAAACAGTGTCAGACTTTATTTTTTGGGCTCCAAAATCACTGCAGATGGTGACTGCAGCCATGAAATTAAAAGACGCTTACTCCTTGGAAGAAAAGTTATGACCAAGCTAGATAGTATATTCAAAAGCAGAGACATTACTTTGCTGACTAAGGTCCGTCTAGTCAAGGCTATGGTTTTTCCTGTGGTCATGTATGGATGTGAGAGTTGGACTATGAAGAAGGCAGAGCACCGAAGAACTGATGCTTTTGAACTGTGGTGTTGGCAAAGACTCTTGAGAGTCCCTTGGACTGCAGGGAGATCCAACCAGTCCATTCTGAAGGAGATCAACCCTGGGGTTACTTTGGAAGGAATGATGCTAAAGCTGAAACTCCCGTACTTTGGCCACCTCATGTGGAGAGTTGACTCATTGGAAAAGACTCTGATGCTGGGAGGGATTGGGGGCAGGAGGAGAAGAGGACGACAGGGAATGAGATGGCTGGATGGCAACACAGACTCGATGGACGTGAGTCTGAGTGAACTTTGGGAGACGGTGATGAACAGGGAAGCCTGGTGTGCTGTGATTCATGGGGTCGCAAAGAGTCAGACACGGCTGAGCGACAGAACTGACCTGAAAACAGAAATAGAGGCACAGATATAGAGAGCAAACTCATGGTTACCCGGTAGGAAAGGAAGGGAGGGAAAAAGGGGGAGATTAGGATTGACTTATACACACTACTATATATAAAACAGATAAATAATAATGATATACTCTGTAGCACAGGAAATTCTACTTAGTACTTTGTAATGACCTATACAGGAAATTAATCTAAAAAAAGAGTGAACATATGTATAATTGATTCAATTGTTTGCATACCTGAAACTATTTTGTATACCTGAAACCACATTGTAAATCAGCTATACTTCAATAAAAATCAAAAAAAAAATTAATTCAGTTGAGTATTCTGTTCCCTGTCCAAATACATGTGTTAGGGTACAAGTATGGAATCAAGCCAATTCAAGCTCAGTTTTTCAAGGCTCTGAATGGGTTGCATTTCGCCTGGAAACACATATGTCCTTTTATAATTTATTCCCCATAGAGCAAACTTTTTTTCAAATTAGTCTGCTGGCAGAGAGGTACCTGTTTGTAATAATTTGTTTAAAATGCCTTATGTTTTAACAGAAAATTGGGAAGATTGTAACAATTTCAAATTGGCTTTTGGCTAAATTATTCATCTATGACTTTGAAAATGTGCTCTACACACACACAGACACACACAAGCACACACACATGCACACACACATGCACACAATTTCTAAGCAGTTGCATGTAACATCTGAAATATTCCTATGGGCAGTTTATTAAATTAGATAGAAAAGAATGAAAATAAATCAGTTTAAGTATTATTAAGAGTAGTAGCCATATCTTGACAAGGTCAAAGTGAGTTGCATAACTAAGTTACTCGCCGAGTCAATTTAAGGTTTTCTTATATTAAACTGCTTATTGAAGGAGAAAAAAGCAAAACATTCCTGAGAATTTATTCATTGCTTCATCATCCATTTTCAATTTGCCTCTTTAAACAATATTCAGACTTCTAGTTGGGCAACACATTCACTCTTGCTGACAAAAAGATAGAACATCTGAAATCTGTTTTTAAGTAATGTCAGTTTTTCAAAGTAATAGGCACAACAAGTAGAAAAGAAACATCTGCTATGTGGGGATTTTTTTCTTTTTTCTTTCCTCCCAACATCAATCTAGCAAGTCTTTGGCAAGCACTTCCTTGCACTCTAAGTCACAGAAATGTCAAAGGAGAGTGGAAATGAGAGTGGATACCTCTGTTGAAATGTCACTTTGAAAGTAAATAAAATCAATTGGTAAAAGGGCCATCTAAAAGCAAGAAACTTAATGGTCAGGAGAAGAGTTGTACTGTATTCATAGTCAGATACAGAAATTATACTTTTTCCTAAAGCATGTTTCATAGTTATTGCTTGAAATGGTGAAATGCAGTAGATACAAATTTAAAATTTGATGGCACTTATTGCTTTGAAATTAATTACAACTGCTTTCTTTTGAGACTAAATTACTGTTCTAAATAAAAACATTTATTATATGTGAAAAATCTTACAGTATTTCTACTTAGAAATTTGCCTTCAGAAATAATAATGATGGGTGTCAGAGATTTTCACTGTGCAGTAAGGTGTAAAGCCTGTAGATTCAAAATCTCTGGTTTAATTTTCAGCTTAATCTTTTATCTGTGTGACTGTGAGCACGTTATCTAAACACCTAATGACCAAATTCCTAAGATGTAAAATTTTATAACAGTAGTTCCTCACTGGATTTTTGTGAATATTAAAAACAAAACACTTATACACACTCATATGTAGAATGGATAAGCAACAAGGTCCTACTGTATAGCCCAGGGAACTACCTGCAATATCCTGAAATAAGCCATAATGGAAAAGAATATTAAAAAGATGTATGTATGTATGCATGTATATATACATATATAACTGAATAACTTTGCTTTACAGCAGAAATTAACACTGTGTTGCAAATTAATTATGGGGCTTCCCTGATAGCTCAGATGGTAAAACGTCTGACTGAAATGCAGGAGACTTGGGTTCAAATTAGCTCTACTTCCATGTTTAAAAAATTAATTAATTAAAAAGTTAAAAAAACAATTAAAATGAAGCACTTAGAATTGTATCTAGCAACGATGGGTACTCAATAAATGTTTGCTTACTATTGTTACTAACAAAAGTATCTGTAATGGTTCAATGGCATTATTTCTATCAAAAAACCTATATTTAAGGAATTAATTTTCCTCTTTTATTTACATTTACTTGAATGGATAGAATGACCAAAGGCATTGGCTCCAAGGCAGACAGTAGTATTTTTTAGGCATGCTTTTCACAGAGCTATCAATAAACTTGTTAAACATAGAAAAGAGTTAAGTTTAGAATTCAAATATTCGTGATGAAAGTTGTGTAATTTCCAAGAACTAATAGTAGAAAACTTATGATCATTATAATTGAAATAAGAAAAAATCTTAAAATTATTATTGGATATGATTGTTTTGCTGAACGGATACAGCATTTATTATCTAGAGGTAGTATGGAAAACTCCAGATCTCTAAAGGACCTCCATAGTATTTGCTTATTTCTTTTCTAGACTCATGTACAGCTAACATTTTTGTTTAACCTCTCTAAATTACTTATATTAAAGCAAACTCTGGCATATTTAAATGAAAAGTCAAGAAACAGAATTACTATAGGTGACTTGCTTGGTAGTCTAGGAGAAATATTACATGGCAGGTATTTTTTTTTTTTTTTTACATTGCTAAGGTTTCTTTTAATTTATTTATCTTCTAACTTTTTCTGTTTGTCTGTTTTCTACATTTTTTCCTGCTTACTGAGTTCTTTTATTTTTCTACTTTTTATCAGTTCTGAAAGATGGTCATTAGTGCAGGGTGCGTGAAGATGGAGAATATGAAATTTCTCCTTTGTTTAGTACTGACCCTGGTCTCCTTCATCCGCAGTATTCAAGTGGATATACATATACATCAAACTTGGGAAACCAATATCCATTTTTCAGTAGAATTATTTTTAAAGTAAATGTTTCTTTGTTTGTATTTTGCTAAATGAGATTCCAAGGGGAATGATATGCTTTAGGGTGGCATTATTGAAACTGCTGTAAACCAGTCTAGAAACTATGTTTACAGTCAAGTTTTCAGAATTAAAAATGACCTGTCTCAAAATTATCCAAGCCAGGCTTCAGCAATACGTGAACCGTGAACTCCCTGATGCTCAAGCTGGTTTTAGAAAAGGCAGAGGAACCAGAGACCAAATAGCCAACATCTGCTGGATCATGGAAAAAGCGAGAGAGTTCCAGAAAAACATCTATTTCTGCTTTATTGACTATGCCAAAGCCTGTGACTGTGTGGATCACAAGAAACTGGAAAATTCTGAAAGAGATGGGAATACCAGACCACCTGACCTGCCTCTTGAGAAACCTATATGCAGATCAGTAAGTAACAGTTGGAACTGGACATGGAACAACAGAGTGGCCCCAAATAGGAAAAGGAGTACGTCAAGGCTGTACATTGTCACCCTGCTTATTTAACTTATATGCAGAGTACATCATGAGAAACGCTGGACTGGAAGAAGCACAAGCTGGAATCAAGATTGCCGGGAGAAATATCAATAACCTCAGATATGGAGATGACACCACCCTTATGGCAGAAAGTGAAGAGGAACTAAAAAGCCTCTTGATCAAAGTGAAAGGGGAGAGTGAAAAAGTTGGCTTAAAACTCAACTTTCAGAAAACAAAGATCATGTTATCTAGTCCCATCACTTCATGGGAAATAGATGGGGAAACAGTGGAAACAGTGTCAGACTTTATTTTGGGGGGCTCCAAAATCACTGTAGATGGTGACTGCAGCCATGAAATTAAAAGACGCTTACTCCTTGAAAGAAAAGTTATGACCAACCTAGATAGCATATGCAAAAGCAGAGACATTACTTTGCCAACAAAGGTGTGTCTAGTCAAGGCTATGGTTTTTCCTGTGGTCATGTATGGATGTGACATTTGGACTGTGAAGAAAGCTGAGTGCTGAAGAATTGATACTTTTGAACTGTGTTGGAGAAGACTCTTGAGAGTCCTTTGGACTGCAAGGAGATCCAACCATTCCATTCTGAAGGAGATCAGCCCTGAGTGTTCTTTGGAAGGAATGATGCTAAAGCTGAAATCCGGTACTTTGGTCATCTCATGTGAAGAGTTGACTCATTGGAAAAGACCCTGATGTTGGGAGAGATTGGGGGCAGGAGGAGAAGGGGACGACAGAGGATAAGATAGCTGGATGGCATCACGGATTTGATGGACGTGAGTCTGAGTGAACTCCAGAAGTTTGTGATGGGCAGGGAGGTCTTGCCTGCTGCAATTCATGGGGTTACAAAGAGCTGGACACGACTGAGCAACTGAACTGAACTGAACTGTCTCTCCTATGAAGAGAGATATTCCAGAATTAAACTCCTGCCAAACAAACTTAGTTGGGGGTACCTGAGAGTCATGTTACAACTGACAAGGAAAATAAAAAATGGAGCTACTTGTAAAGTTTAACTTTTGGGAACTTTTACCTCTTTGCTTGTTTGACACTGGAATAAAGTTACATTGTAACTAATTTCTGACAGTCCCTGAGTCAGTTCAGCTGTAGGACTGTGCCACTTGAGCTGGGTATCATGTATACTCATAACGTTTTTCCAAAGAACATGGAAGATAGGAAATATTGGAATACTATTGACAAAGGCCTTTTTAGCCCCTATGCAACATCAATATTTTTTCAAGCTATTTGTTGTTTTTCAGTTGCTAATTTGTGTTGGGCTCTGAGATCCCATGAACTGCAGCATGCCAGGCTCCCCTGTCCTTCACTATCTCCCAGCATTTTATCAAATTTATGTTTATTGAGTTGGTGATGATATCTAACCATCTCATCCTCTGCCACTCACTTCTTTTGCCTTCAATCATTCTCAGCATCAGAGTATTTTCCAGTGAATCGTCTCTTCACATTAGGTTGCCAAAATATTGGAGCTTCAATTTCAGCATCAGTTCTTCCAATGAATATTCAGGGTTGATAGATTTTCTTTAGGATTGACTGATTTGATCTCCTTGGAGTCCAAGGGACTCCTAAGTGTGGACTTTTGCACCAAAATTTGCAAACAATAATTCTTTGGCACTCAGCCTTCTTTAAGGTCTAACTCTCAGATCTGTACATGACAGCTGGAAATACCATAGCTTTGACTATATGGATCTTTGTTTGCAGAGTGATGCCTCTACTTTTTAATACATTATCTAAGTTTGCTATAGCTTTCCTTCCAAGGAGTAAGTATCTTTTAATACCATGGCTGCTGTCACCATCTACAGTGATTTTGGAAACCAAGAAAATAAAATCTGTTACTACTACACTTTCCCCCTTCTGTTTTCCATGAAGTGATGGAATCTTTGGAATGTTGAATTTCAAGCCGATCTTTCACTCTCTTCTTTCACCCTCATGAAGCTTACCCACACAATATATTTCTGAGCCACCATGTTTGGAAACCAATCTTAAACAACTAATTGCTTTTGCAATGTAACATCTTAGGGTGATAAATTATAATTGGGTATATTATAATTTTCCACTTTACCAGTTAAGTATATACTAACATGCCTTCTAATAAGTTTTAATAAAATTTTTGATGAGGTTAACACAAGTTGTTAAAAACTATTAAAAATCACATGAAGGAAATAAGGGTTCATAATTATCTGCTGGAAAAAAGACATTAGGAGATAGATTTTAAAAATCTATTATTCGAGTTTTTTTGTATTTCCATACAAATCTTGAAATTATTTGTTCTAGTTCTGTGAAAAATATCACTGGTAGCTTGATAGGGATTGCATTGAATTTGTAGATTGCTTTGGGTAGTATACTCATTTTCACTACATTGATTCTTCTGATCTATGAACATGGTATATTTCTCCATCTATTAGTATCCTCTTTGATTTCTTTCATCAGTGTTTTATAGTTTTCTATATATAGGTCTTTAGTTTCTTTAGGTAGATATATTCCTAAGTATTTTATTCTTTTCGTTGCAATGGTGAATGGAATTGTTTCCTTAATTTCTTTTTCTACTTTCTCATTATTAGTGTATAGGAATGCAAGGGATTTCAGTGTGTTGATTTTATATCCTGTAACTTTACTATATGCATTGATTAGCTCTAGTAATTTTCTGGTGGAGTCTTTAGGGTTTTCTATGTAGAGGATCATGTCATCTGCAAACAGTGAGTTTTACTTCTTCTTTTCCAATCCGGATTCCTTTTATTTCTTTTTCTGCTCTGATTGCTGTGGCCAAAACTTCCAGGATTATGTTGAATAGTAGCAGGGAAAGTGGGCACCCTTGTCTTCTTCCTGACTTTAGGGGAAATGCTTTCAGTTTGTCACCATCGAGGATAATGTTTGCTGTGGGTTTGTCATATATAGCTTTTATTATGTTGAGGTATGTTCCTTCTATTCCTGCTTTCTGGAGAGTTTTTATCATAAATGGATGTTGAGTTTTGTCAAAGGCCTTCTCTGCATCTATTGAGATAATCATATGTCTTTTGTTTTTCAATTTGTTAATGTGGTGAATTACATTGATTGATTTGCGGATATTGAAGAATCCTTGCATCCCTGGGATAAAGCCCCCTTAGTCATGGTGTATGATCTTTTTAATGTGTTGTTGGATTCTGATTGCCAGAATTTTGTTGAGGATTTTGCATCTATGTTCATCAGTGATATTGGCCTGTAGTTTTCTTTTTTTGTGGCATCTTTGTCAGGTTTTGGTATTAGGGTGATGGTGGCCTCATATAATGAGTTTGGAAGTTTACCTTCCTCTGCAATTTTCTGGAAGCATTTGAGTAGGATAGGTGTTAGTGCTTCTCTAAGTTTTTGGTAGAATTCAGCTGTGAAGCCGTCTAAACCTGGGCTTTTGTTTGCTGGAAGATTTCTGATTACAGTTTCAATTTCTGTGCTTGTGATGGGTCTGTTAAGATTTTCTATTTCTTCCTGGTTCAGTTTTGGAAAATTGTACTTTTCTAAGAATTTGTCCATTTCTTCCACGTAGAGCGGACTTTTGGACTCTGTGGGAGAGAGAGAGGGTGGGATGATTTGGGAAAATGGCATTGAAACATGTATACTATCATGTAAGAAATGAATTGCCAGTCTATGTCCGATGCAGGATACAGGATACTTGGGGCTTGTGCACGGGGATGACCCAGAGAGATGTTATGGGAAGGGAGGTGGGAAGGGGGATTCATGTTTGGGAACGCATATACACCTGTGATGAATTCATGTCAATGTATGGCAAAACCAACAGAGTATTGTAAAGTAAAATAAAGTAAAAATAAAAATTAAAAAAATCAATCAGAAATCTCAAGCTGAATTTCAGATGGTACAATATTGGTAAATGTTTGTCTGATTTAAAAAAAAAATAATTGTATAGGTATTAAATGAAGACTGAAAGCATTTCCAAAACATTTGTGGGAGAAACTTTTTCCAATTTTCTATTAATATAATTTTTTCAGTACCATTGGTGTGCAAAGTTCTATGATAAAATGGATGTATCTGGCTACTATAGGTATTAAATATTCAATTTACCTCATGCAGCTTTGAGATTTCATGTCCATCAGGTTAATAAAAAATCTGGAGACACACAGGGCAAAGATGAGAGAAGAAAGTAGAAACTGAATATGACAAAACCATAGCAAAAGGAAATATTTTTTTTCTTTTTACCAATTTACATTTGTATGTGTCTCAAAAGTAAGATAATTCAGTTTCTTGTGAAATGAATGAAGGCAATAGATGTTGCATAAACAAAATGTGTGAGGCTATAGAAGCCTGGAAATCATAATTAAGGAAATTTTACACTTTTAACACATGTGTATTAAATCTCAGAGAAGATTATAACAATGGATGGGTTATGAAATGATGATTACACTTATGTCACAAAAATCAGTAATTTATAACAAGTAGAAATATGGACGCTTTTTGGACTAAATGTCATATTTTCTCTAAGTAAAACTAAAAATCAATAAACAAGTAAATATTTCAATGGAAAGCTCATTATAAGGATCAAAACACCCTATGAAATATTTGTGTTGACTTCCATTTTCATAAACATGGTGCACTAGATGGCTAGACTTAGTCTCTTGATATTTAGAAAAAATGTTCAATATCATATAAAAACATCTCTTTATGTAGCCATGTGCTAGCAGAAAAAATATAAAAAATTCTTCAGACCAAAAGACATGAAGGCAGAAACTTAGAAAAGTAAGTAAATAACGAAAGTCAAATTTTCCTTGAAGGAATTTTCCAAACTTAGTGAACATAAGTATGTTTTTTAGCTACCTAAGACTTATGGAATAGATATAGCTCAACAGAGACTAAGAGATAGCATCTCAAATATTCATGCCCTTAGTTTAAGGCTAAACTAAAAATAAACAGTGTCACCACCTTCAATCAGTACCTACAAATGAATACAACGTGAGAATTTGTAAAATTAAAAAAAAATAAAAAAGAACTAGACTTCACAAAGGATATTTCTCAAATTCACTGTGACTGAGTGGCCAGAGAAATCTAAACTCCAGAATGATGTCCTAAGTCACAGAATAATATTTCTCTTTTGTGTCTTACAGAAATAAATGTAAATTATTTTTTCCTGCAGTGATCCAAATTTATCCCACATTTTGCATATTTCCATAGTTAAAATTTTCTAGGAAATAAACTATACATAGTTAATAAATAAATATGACTAAACACACACACAATTAAAGTTATATGAATTAAAATTGACAGAATAAAGAGACAATGAAAACAAAAACCATAAAACCTCTCCACATTGCAACAACCTGTAGGAGAGTATGACTAGCACAAAAAATATTTTAAGAAATAAAAGATATAAGTAAAGCATTAATACAGAGTAAACATTTGAAAAACAATTCTAGAAATTAAAAATATAATTACTAAAATCAATAATTCAAATCCAAACATGTTGACCTAAAGAATCTAAGAATAAAAAGCATACATTCTTCATCACGCATTTTAAATAAATATAAAATTAAACAAAGCAGTTCTATAGTAGAGGTCAAGAGAGTGGTTACCCTCAGAAAGGTTTAATCTAATATATATAAGGGGCAGTAGACGGGGCATTTCTGGAGTGTTTAATCCAGTTTACATGGATGTGTTGTTTGTAAAATGCATTGAGCTATAAAATTTAGATTTTGTATCTGAGTGTGTTTATATGATATATGAGTGAGGAGTTATTTTGTATACATCTATACTATAAACTCATTTATCAATTATCTAGTTTAAAAATTAGCTCATATTTAATTAGTTTTATTTATTCTCTTATTCATTACCCTCCAAAAATTTCTTTGAAGAGATAATGACTGAAAAATGTCCAGAACTGATGAAAACACAAAGCTACATATCCCAAGAGGTATAAAGTAGAATAAATCTACATTAAGAAATAACTAAATAAAAAAGCCCAACAAATGAATAATATAGAATAATATACCATACATAATATACCTCAGTAATTAAAATAAATGTGAATTTATTAAATTCTAAATAATATGACATTGGATAAAATAATACATTTAGAAATATGTTACTTCCAGGAGAAAAAAATATAAAATAAGGATGCAGGAAGATTAAAATACAAAAAGTAAAGTGACGCATGATGATGCTATAAACAACAACAAAAGATGTTTTGGTAATACTGGTATGTGTGTGTGTGTGTGTCTACATTGTCATATCTCTTTAATCTGAACTGTAGCCCACCAGGCTCCTCTATCCATGGAATCTTCCATCCAGGAATACTAGAGTAGGTTGCCATTTGCTGCTTCAGGTTATCTTTCTGACCCAGGAACTGAACCTGCATCTCTTGAGTCACTTGAATTAGTAGGTGGAATTTTTATCACTGTGCCATCTGGGAATTATGGTAATATTAGTAGAGGGCACAAAAAGACAAAAATAATAGTTAAAAAAATTACCAAAAAAAAAAAACACATTACTTCATAAGGATGAAAATTTCAATTAATCATGAAATATAAATTTAGTTTACACACAAAAGAACAGCCTCAAATATTTTTGGAAATCAGAAGCATAGAATGCCCCTATTGAGGTGATTTCTCAATACACACAAATATCAAATCATTATGTTGTACACCTAAAACTAATATAAAGTTTTGTCAATTATATCTCACTAAATAAAAATATTTTAAAGCAAAAAAAAAAAAAAAACATATGAAAGTACGAAGGTATTTTAAATCACCGCTTAAGGAATTGATAAAACAAATAGTGAGAGATTTAGATAAATATATAGAAACTTAGATATAAAAATTTAAAGGTTCACTTCAGTTCAGTCACTCAGACGTATCCAACTTTTTGCAACCCCATGAATCGCAGCATGCCAGGCCTCCCTGTCCATCAAAAACACCTGGCGTTCATTCAAATTCATGTCCATCGAGTAGGTGATGCTATTCAGCCATCTCATTCTCTGTCGTCCCCTTCTTCTCCTGACCCCAATCCCTCCCAGCATCAGAGTCTTTTCCAATGAGTCAACTCTTCTCACGAGGTGGCAAAAGTACTGGAGTTTCAGCTTCAGCATCATTCCTTCCAAAGAACAACTAAGGCTGATCTCCTTCAGAATGGACTGGTTGGCTCTCCTTGTAGTCCAAGGGACTCTCAGGAGTCTTCTCCAACATCACAGGTCAAAAGCATCAATTCTTCAACATTCAGCCTTCTTCACAGTCCAACTCTCACATCCATACATGACCACTGGAAAAACCATAGCCTTGACTAGACGGACCTTTGTTGGCAATGTAATGTCTCTGCTTTTCAATATGCTATCTATGTTGGTCATAACTTCTCTTCCAAGGAGTAAGTGTCTTTTAATTTCATGGCTGCAGTCGCCATCTGCAGTGATTTTGGAGTCCCCCAAAATAAAGTCTGACACTGTCTCTACTGTTTTCCCATCTATTTCCCGTGAAGTGATGGGACCAGATGCCATGATCTTAGTTTTCTGAAAGTTGCGCTTTAAGCCAACTTTTTCTACTCTCCACTTTCACTTTGATCAAGAGTCTTTTTATTTTGTCTTCACTTTCTGCCATAAGGGTGGTGTCATCTGCATATCTGAGGTTATTGATATTTCTCCCGGCAATCTTGATTCCAGCTTGTGCTTCTTCCAGCCCAGCATTTCTCATGATGTACTCTGCCTAGAAGTTAAATAAACAGAGTGACAATATATAGCCTTGATGTACTCATTTTCCTATTTGGAACCAGTCTGTTGTTCCGTTTCCCGTTCGAACTGTTGCTTCCTGACCTGCATATCGGTTTCTCAAGAGGCAGGTTAGGTGGTCTGGTGTTCCCATCTCTTTCAGAATTTTCCAGTTTCTTGTGATAAACACAGTCAAAGGCTTTGGCATAGTCAATAAAGCGGAAATAGATGTTTTCTTGGAACTCTCTTGCTTTTTTCATGATCCAGCAGATGTTGGCAATTTGATCTCTGGTTCCTCTGCCTTTTCTAAAACCAGCTTGAATATCTGGAAGTTCACTTTTCACATATTGCTGAAGCCTGGCTTGGAGAATTTTCAGCATTCCTTACTAACATGTGAGATGAGTGCAAATGTGCGGTAGTTTGAGCATCCTTTGGCATTGGTTTTCTTTGGAATTGGAATGAAAACTGATCTTTTCCAGTCCTGTGGCCACTGCTGAGTTTTCCAAATTTGGTGGCATATTGAGTGCAGCATTTTCACAGAATCATCTTTCAGGATTTGAACTACGTCCACTGGAATTTCATCACCTCCATTAGCTTTGTTCGTACCGATGCTTTCTAAGGCCCACTTGACTTCATATTCTAGGATGTCTGGCTCTAGGCAAGTGATCATACCATTGTGATTATCTTGATCATGAAGATCTTTTTGTACAGTTTTTCTGTGCATTCTTGCCACCTCTTCTTAATATCTTCTGCTTCTTTTAGGTACATACCATATCTGTCCTTTATCGAGCCCAACTTTGCATGAAATATTCCCTTGATATCTCTAATTTTCTTGAAGAGATCTCTAGTCTTTCCCATTCTGTTGTTTTCCTCTATTTATTTGCATTGATGCTGGAGTCCAGCCCCAGTGGATCTAGGGAATTCGAAGCAGGGACGGAGTCGGTGTGGAAAAACTTATTTATTTAGAAATATAAAGAGAGGTTAGGAAAGAATAGTGTAGTAGGAAAATTAGTGGAGAAAAGAGGCTGAATAACTTGGTTTATGCGGAGAACCAGTAAAACTCCTAGACAAGGGGTTTGCACCATCTACGTAGGCCACTGGCGCCTGCCTGAATAGTGGAGGGTGCCCCACCTTGGGCTCCCTCTCGCATGGTTCTTAGAAGCCAGGGAAAATAAGTATACATGGTGAGCCTCCATGTTCCAGATGGGAATTCAGCCAGAAGGGGGAGAAAAGAATGATATAGGGGAGCCAAGCATTGGTGCCAGACCCACAACTTTATTTTCAAAAGCAGCTTATATACCCCAAGTTGTACATAAAGAAATAATGGAATATGCAGAGTTATGCAAGGGCAGCAGTCCTGACCCTTATTGAGACAAGGCTTTCTTTTTGCATACCTTCCATATACAAAAGGTCTCAGGTGGTTTTACATCATCTTCTGGCCAGGGGTTCTGTTGACATTTTTATGGCTCTTTTCCTAGATAAATGTCTATCAACCAGAAAACTCTTTTTCCCTTGAAGTGTTTTTTGTTGTTGTTGTTGTTGTTGTTGTTGTTGTTGTTGCTGTGTTTCTTTATTCTGCATCACCCTCAAAGTAATAAATAAAGTTACATTCCTGTAAAACAAAGGTGCAGTGGGTTATAACAAAGAAAGTACTTAACTCAAAGATCTAATGTTGCTAATTCCAGGGCTACGACCTGTTTTTTCTACATACCAACTATATCAACAAATAAAAGATATGAAAATTTTGCAGCAAGTATTGGCTCAACCAATGAAACCCTTAAATCAGTCTTATTCTAATGATTTTGACTCCTCGGAAGCCCCTACGTTCCTAGGATGTTTTAAGCTTCCTGTGCCTCTCGCAATCAGGAGGCTGCAAACAATCACATGTGCAGCCGTAAGAGTCCAGTAGGCAGGCTAGAAAGCCATCAGATAGGTTTTTTGATTGAAACACTCATATTATGCCCAGGAGATTTATTATCTAAAAGCTCTAAATTAACTTTTTCCAAAAAAAGGTGGTGGGGTGACAGCCCCCTGTTAATGTCAGAAGAGTAGGTGGAAAGCATAACACAGTAAGGCAGTCAGACTCTGGTTTTGGAGCAGATGCATGAGCAGATCCAGTGAGGCTCCCTTAAGGCCTGACTTGCCTTTGCCTGTCGGGCCCCTTAACCTCATGACCTTTGCCATGGATGGGACTCCTCGTGCTGGCTCCTGGCACATTGATAGCTGAGGAAGGCTTTCTTATCTCTTCTTGCTATTCTTTGGAACTCTACATTCAGATGCTTATATCTTTCCTTTTCTCCTTTGCTTTTCACTTCTCTTCTTTTCACAGCTATTTGTAAGGCCTCCCCAGATAGCCATTTTGCTTTTTTTGCGTTTCCTTTCCATGGGGATGGTCTTGATCCCTGTCTCCTGTACAATGTCATGAACCTCCATCCATAGTTAATCAGGCACTCTATCTATCAGATCCAGTCCCTTAAATCATTTCTCACTTCCACTGTATAATCATAAGGAATTTGATTTAGGTCACACCTGAATGGTCTAGTGGTTTTTCCTACTTTCTTCAATTTAAGTCTGAATTTGGCAATAAGGAGCTCATGATCTGAGCCATAGTCAACTCCCTGTCTTGTTTTTGCTGACTATATAGAGCTTCTCCATCTTTGACTGCACAGGATACAATCAATCTGATTTCAGTGTTGACCATCTGGTGATGTCCATGTGTAGAGTCTTCTCTTGTGTTGTTGGAAGAGGATGTTTTCTATGTCCAGTGCTTTCTCTTGGCAAAACTCTATTAGCCTTTGACCTGCTTCATTCTATATTCAAGGCCAAATTTGCCTGTTACTCCAGGTGTTTCTTGACTTCCTACATTTGCATTCCAGTCCCCTATAATGAAAAGGACATCTTTTTTGGGTGTTAGTTCTAAAAGGTCTTGTAGGTTAGTCTCTCTCTATATAATATTATATATATATATATATATATATATATAGTTTAAAAGGTTAATCTTTATATATATAATATTATGATAGCTCTATTATATTCTATAGCACACTAAATCCAACAACTAGAGGAAATACACTCCTTTTCAACATACATTAAATTTTCACTTGTTGCAAGGGATGCCACATTTAGCAAAGATTTGGATGTTTGTTACAGTTAACATCACACAGAAAGTGAATAAGTAAAATTAAAAATAAATGATAACCAGAAAATATTGTTAAGAAGTTAAGAAAAAGGTTTAGAAATACTCATGAATCAAATTCACAGTCCTATAGGAAATTGAAAACAAACTTAAATTAGTATAGTATTTTAAAACTTGTTAGCTGAATATATTAAGTTAGTAATATTTAGAAGGAAATGTGACAAATCAGATGTCAACATATGCAGTCTACTATTCTATTTATACAAGTATTAAGAATCTTTTTGAAAGACTTTTAAAAGATTGTGAAAAAATACAAATTAAAATTAAAAGCTTCTGCACAACAAAGGAAACTGTAAGCAAGGTGAAAAGACAGCCTTCAGAATTGGAGAAAATAATAGCAAATGAAGCAACTGAAAAAAAAAAAAAAAAACTAATCTCAAAAATACACAAGCAACTCCTGCAGCTCAATTCCAGAAAAATAAACAACCCAATCAAAACATGGGCCAAAGAACTAAATAGACATTTCTCCAAAGAAGACATACAGATGGCTAATAAACACATGAAAAGATGTTCAACATCACTCATTATCAGAGAAATGGAAATCAAAACCACAATGGTGTACCATTTCACGCCAGTCAGAATGGCTGTGATCCAAAAGTCTACAAGCAATAAATGCTGGGGAGGGTGTGGAGAAAAGGGAACCCCTCTACACTGTTGGTGGGAATGCAAACTAGTACAGCCATTATGGAGAACAGTGTGGAGATTCCTTTAAAAACTGGAAATAGAACTGCTTATGACCCAGCAATCCCACCGCTGGGCATACACACCGAGGAAACCAGAATTGAAAGAGACACATGTACCCCAATGTTCATCATAGCACTGTTTCTAATAGCCATGACACAGAAGCAACTTAGATGTCCATCAGCAGATGAACGGATAAGAAAGCTGTGGTACATATACACAATGGAGTATTACTCAGCCATTAAAAATAATACATTTGAATCAGTTCTAATGAGATGGATGAAACTGGAGCCTATTATACAGAGTAAAGTAAGCCAGAAAGAAAGACACCAATGCAGTATACTAATACATATATATGGAATTTAGAAAGATGGTAATGATAACCCTGTATGCGAGACAGCAAAAGAAACACAGATATACATAACAGTCTTTTGGACTTTGTAGGGGAGGGAGAGGGTGGGATGAGTTTGCCTAGTCAGCAAAGCAAGGTGAGAAATAAAAGCGAAAGGGAGAAGCAATGAAAATAACTGAAGCTGTCATTATCCCCAGTATGTAGCTGCCTTAGAAATTATAAAGTATTTTACACGTAATTATTATAATTAGAGTAAAAATTAGTAATATTTTATCTATAAACAGAAAAAAATTAATACAAATTTAAGTGCCTCATAGCATATTATATTCACTGTGGATGGTGATTTCAGCCATGAAATTAAAAAAGGTTTGCTATTTAGAAGAAAAGCTATGACAAACCTAGACAACATATTTAAAAGCAGAGACACCACTTTGCTGACAAATGTCTATCTAATCATAGCGATGTTTTTTTTCCAGTAGCGATATATGTATGTGAGAATTGGACATAAAGAAGGCTGAGAACTGAAAAAAATGATGTGTTTTGAATTGTGGTGTTGGAGAAGACTCTTTTGAGTTCCTTGGACATCAAGGAGATCAAACCAGCCACTCCTAAAGGAATCAACCCTGATATTCACTGGAAGGACTGATGCTGAAGCTGAAGCTTCAATACTTTGGCCACCTGATGAGAAGAGCTGACTCACTGGAAAAAACTCTGATATTGGGAAAGGTTGAAGGCAAAAGGAGAAGAGGACAGCAGAGGATGACATGGTTAGATAACATCACCAATTCAGTAGACATAACTTGAGGAAACTCTGAAACAGTGGAGGACAGAGGAACTTGGTGTGTTATAGTCCACAGGGTTTCAGATTTGGACATGACTTAGAGACTGAATAACAGCAACGAAGTAATGTTAACTTCTGTAATAATGAAGCTCCAAAATCTTACTGACTGAATAATGATTTTTTTTTCAATGATAATAATTATATTGGGTGATCCATGATACTTTCTTGCAAGATATATTTATTGACCCTACCTCCTTTTCAAACATGCATCATCCCATTCTAGGACTTCCTCAGAATTCTCTGCTGAATTTCCAAATTGTTTCAGACAATGAGCAAATTGGAAGAGCAATGCTGTTCTTGTTCAAGAACAAAACTGGAAGTAACATATGTTATATCAAAATCTTACAATTTTAATTTTACTAAATACCCAGAAAGATTAAAAGGATTCCTAGTCATCTACTAGATTTTTCATTAATAATTATGTTGGTGAAGATTGATATTTATTTTTTTCCTTTTTTTTATATGTAGAATTCACCAATTTCATTCTCAAGGGAAAAAAAGAATTCAAGTACTACTGAACTCAATGAATTTATTTCAGTGTTCAGAATATCTAGCCCATGAAACTTCTCTTTTAAGTGTAGATTATGATATAGAAATCTAGCAAATAAAAGAAGTTAATCAGTCTCCATCCTCACTGCTGTGCAGCCCCATTTTCAATATAGTGATAAAACAGAGACAAGGTAATCATAATTAATGATCTTGTGGCAAGATGAATAATGGATTCCCAAAGTTGCCCATGTCCAAATACCTGAAACTTGTGAATATGTTGTCATAGATGGTAAAATATATTTTTTTGCTGATATACTTACGGATACTGATATGGATAGGCTCAATGTAATCACAAGAGCATTTATAAGAAGGATATTAGAGAAAGAAAAAAAAAGGGGGGGGACATCATGTGATAATGGAAAACAAGGAGAAAGGGAAGATCCTGTACTGCTGACTTTTAAAACTGAAGAAGGGGCAACAAGCCAAGGAAAGTAGGCGGATTATAGAAATTTTAAAAGCAAAGAAATGTACGCTTTCCTGGAACCTGCAGACAGAATGTGACACTTGAAACCATTATACTTCTGGTCAATATAACTGTAAGATAATAAATTTGTGTTGTTTTGAGCAACTTGTTTGAGGTAATCTATTATAGCAACAAATAGGATTTGAATACAGGTTTTGGTACCTAGAATTGGTAATAACCTAAAAATGTGGAAATGGCTTTGGAGTTGGTTATTGAGTAAAGGTTGAAAAATTAAATACCTTGGATGGACTGTTAGTAGAAATAAGGGTATTAAATATTCTGCAGATGAAGACTCAGAAGGAAGTGAGGAATATAGCAGAGAAATTCTACATTGTCCTTAAGAAGAGCTAAATCATCAGATTGGAATATTGCTAGAAATATAGGCATTAAAGTCTTATTGATGAGAATGAGAACAAAGTGGGATACATAATGGAGAAAAATTTATTAGAGAATGCTGTCTCTAATAAATATATCTTAATATAGAAATATACACATTAAAATCTCTAATGCTGATGATTCAGGACATAATTAAGAGCAAATTGCTGAAAATTGGAGGAAAGGAAGTCCTTTTTCGATTGTGGCCAAAAAACATAGCTGAATTGGGTCTTCAGCTATTTAGAAAACAGAAGCTGTAATCAATGTACTTGGAGTAAAGTGTGAAAGTGCTGTCTTAATTTCTTCTTACTGCTTATAGTAAAATGAGGAGAGGCAGAGATAAACTGAAGGAAGAAATAAAAAAAAGAAACCAATAGCCAGGACATGGAAACAACCTAGATGTCCATCAGCAGATGAATGGATAAGAAAGCTGTGGTACATACACACAATGGAGTATTACTCAGCCATTAAAAAGAATACATTTGAATCAGTTCTAATGAGGTGGATGAAACTGGAGCCTATTATACAGAAAGAAAAACACCAATACAGTATGCTAATGCATATATATGGAAGTTAGAAAGATGGTAACGATAACCCTGTATGCAAGACAACAAAAGAGACACAGATGTATAGAACAGTCTTTTGGACTTTGTGGGAGAGGGAGAGGGTGGGATGAGTTGGGAGAATGGCATTGAAACATGAATAATACCATATATGAAATGAGTCACCAGTCCGGGTTCGATGTAGGATACTGGATGCTTGGGGCTGGTGCACTGGGATGACCCAGAGGGAGGGTACGGGGAGGGAGGAGGGAAAGGGGGTTCAGGATGGGGAACACATGTATACCTGTGGCAGATTCATGTGGATGTATGGCAAAACCAATACAATATTGTAAAGTAATTAACCTCTAATTAAAATAAATAAATTTATATTTTAAAAAAAAGAAAGAAACTGGGACCTTAGTGTTTGGGCATCTTGGTGTTTTAGAGTATTTTCAGCCTATGTAGTTTGCAAAAGGCACTGAAATGAGGAGATTCTCTGTGAGAACCTCATGCTCCAGAGAGAAATCCAATAATGTGACTGCACAACTTTTGTCTCAGAAACAAATTAGGCTCACAGCATTCAATCATAGAGAGTGATCTTAGAAGAAATTATTCAAATATCTCATGTTGTGTACAGTCAAGGAAACACACTAGAGAAAAACTATAAGACTAGTTGGATTGTTTACTGCAAAATATTACTATCCTATTCAATCCTCAAATAAACTGAATTTCTTCTGGTCACAACAATAGGCATACATGCTATATGGCTTTCAGGGACTTATTCTTAAATTCCAGATTAATTCTGACTACTTCTATGAAATTTTATCTGATATATGTTGACTAAAAAAATTTCTTTCATCCAAAATTCTATTGCTATAACATTTATATTTATAGTGTAGTTTTATTGTATTATAAAAGATTGTTTTACCCAAAGGTAATTGTAATATAATATTCAACAAAACATTAATTATTGAAATATAAGAAAATATCTATTTTGTGACACATCATTTTTCTGTCAGTACAGATGTGGATGTATCAGTGTATGTAGGTTTGCTTCTTTTCCAAAATTTATACTTCCATCTTTGTCATGCTATTATTCATTGTAATTGACTTTCAGAGGAATGACATCTAAAATCATCATACCCTTGACTTTAGAAGAAAGCATCTGGGATTTTGTCATTCAATTTGATGTTGACTCCTGATTTTTAATATGCATAATTTAAAATTAATTATATTTTTAAAATTTACCTTTAATAAAAATTCTGTTAAGAATAATTTAATTTTTAAGTATACTTTTTACATAAAGTAAGGTAATAATGTTGGAATTTTTCATTCTTTGATTAAATAATATTTATATTGAAGTATTTTTGCATTCTTAGAATAATAAATTGATTATGTGTCATATTTAAATGTACTGCTAGAATATTGTTAGAATTCTAAATTGGATATTTTATTTACATCAATGATTATAATTACCCTGAGGGTATGTATATGTTTGTATATTTGTATATATACATTCATTTTTAGTCAACTTTTGATTAAAGTCATGATGGCATTTAATAATGTGTTGGAAATTTTAGATTACTTAAAAATTTTTTGATAATGTTGAAGTACCATTACATTTGTTTGTCCTGATATATTGAATAAGCAACCTATAATACTTTCTCGAATTTTTTTTTTCCTGTTACCTGTCACTTTTTAGATTTTTTCACCTGTTCTACTAACCATTTAATTTCATATTATGCTAGAAATTCTGTTATATCGCTATGTGTTTGTTCATAGATTTATTTTACTTGTTTTGGTTTAAAAATGTGACACATTCATGGGTTAAGAAATGTGAACAATAAAAGGCAGTCCAGCTCACAAGTTCAATATTTAATATCTAGTTCCTCTCCTTAAAGGGAAAAATACTTTTGTTGGTTTTTAGCAAAATTTTGAATATTTTAGACATCTCTGTGTACATCTGATTTATTAATCTAGGCAGTATATTGTTATGTACTGAGAGATGGATGTACCAATAAGAACTGAGAGATGGAAGAGTGGAAGTATATACACTATTTAGAAATGTCACCACCCATTTATCCCCAATATATAATACTTTGTATTATAATCTTTGTAAGTATCTGATCTTGTACAAACTGTCTTGTACAAAACACTTTTCTTAGATATTTTACTCTCTTTCAAATTATTGGCATGTGCTACAGAAAATAAGCTCAGGATATGTATGATTATGACATAAATGTGGTCAACTTCATACAATGTCTGTACTCATAGTTCTGTTATGAAAATAAAGTAACTTCATAATGATGAAAAACAAAAAAAAAGAAGAAATTAGACCTGTGACTCAAATTCCCTCAGTTATCTCAGCTGAAATAAAAAGTAAAGAATCATGTTGGAAGGAAATGCAGAAGAACCTCCATTCTATTGAAATAAATCTCTCTTACAAAACATACGAGGTTTGAAGGAAGATTTTATTTAAACTAAAAACAATGCATTAGTTTATTCCACACCATAACATCTTATGGAAAAGCGCAAACAGACTTTTTGGTCAATGCAATATTTAGACTCCACATATAAGAGAGGTTTAAGATATTTTTATTTCTGTCTGACTCATTTCACTTTGAATAATCTCTTTAGGTCCATCCATGTCATCACAAGGGGCAATGTTTCTTTTTTTCGATGGATGAATACATTCTATTTTATATACATTCCACTATTTCTTTATGCCTCCATCTATTCATGGATATTTTTATGTTGTTTCCATATCTTGGCTATTGTAAATAATGCTGCAATGAACATAGGGTGTATATATCTTTTGAAACTAGTGTGTTTTTTATAATCTTCAGATACCCAGATATGGAACTGTTTGATCATGTGGTATTTCTATTTTTATTTTTTAAAGAAATCTTTATGTTGTTTTACATAGTAGCCATACCAGTATATTTTCCCAATTACAATATCTGAGTTCTCTTTGTTCCGCATCCTCACCAACATTTATTTTTGGTATTTTTTACAATAGCCATTCTAATAGGTATGAAGTGAATCTCATTGCAGTGTTGATTTGTTGTTCCCTGATGATTAATGGTGTAGATCATCTTTTTATGCATGTGTTAGGCTTTTTTGAAGTGAAGTGAAGTGAAGTCACTCAGTCGTGTCCAACTCTTTGTGACCCCATGGACTATAGCATACTACACTCCTCCATTCATGGTATTTTCCAGGTAAGAGTACTGGAGTGGGTTGCCATTTCCTGCTCTTTGCAAAAATGTCTATTTAAAGTTTCCTCCCAATTTAAAATCAGGTTGTCTTGCTTTTTGCTGTCGATTTGTACAAGTTCTTTATATACTTTGGATATTAAAAACTTATCTAATATATAATTTGCAAATATTTTATTCCATTCAGAAGGTTATCTTTTCATTTTTTTTTTTTTGGTTTCAAGTGTTATGCAGAAGATTTTTAGTTTGATGTAGCATCTTTATTTATTTATTTATTTTTTGGTTGTTGTTATTATTTTGCTTTTGTTGCTTTTGCTTTTAGTGTCAGAATAAAAAAAATAATTGACAAGACCTAAGTTGAAGAGTTCACTGCCTATGATTTCTTCTAGACATTTTATGGGTTTCAGTCTTACATTCTAGTTTTAATCTATTTTGAGTTAACTTTTGTGTATGATGTGAGATAATGGTCCAATTTTATACTTTTGAGTGTGGCTGTTTAATTTTTCAAATATCATTTATTAAGGAGACTGTCTTTTCCCCGTGGCATAGTATTGGTTCTTTTGCTCTGAAAGAATTGACCATACATGTATACGGGTTTACTCTCAGGCTCATAATTCTGTTTCATTGATCTATGTGCCTGTTGTTTTGATTATTATAGCTTTCTGTTACAGTTTTAAATTGGGAAGTATTAAGCCACCAGCTTTGTTCTTCTTTCTCAGGATTATTTTTATTATTTGGTGCTTTTTTGGTTTCATACACATTTTAGGGGGTTTTCCAGATGACACAGTGATAAAGACTCTTCCTGCCAATGCAGAAGATGCAAGAGGTGCAGCTTTGATCCCTGGGTTGGGAAGCTCCCCTGGAGTAGGAAATGGCAACCTACTCCAGTATTCTTGCCTGGAAAATCCCATGGAGAGAGGAGCCTGGAGGGCCACAGTCCATGGGGTTGCAAAGAGTTAGACATGACTGAGCACACGTGGACACACACACACATATTTTTTATTGTTTCTGATATTTGTGTGAAATTTTTCATTAGGTTTTGATAAGCATTGTATCAAACCTGTAGATTGTTTTCAGTAGTATGGACTTTTTAACAATATTAATTCTTCCAATCTGTGAGGGTGAAGTAACTTTCCATTTATTTGTGTCATATTTAATTTCTTTCTTAACATCTTGCAATTTTTAAATATAGATCTTTTACCTCCTTTGTTAAGCTTATTATAAAGTGTGTGTGTCCAATTGCAAGTGGAATTATCTTTTAAATTTCTTTTTTGATAAATCATTGTTAATGCATAAAAATGAAACTGAATTTTGTGCAAAAATTTTGCATCCTGTCTCTTTTCTATAATGCAGAGGCATCAATACAGAGTAAAAAACAAATAAGTAAATAACAAGCAGATTAATATATTCTAAAAAAATAAAAATAAAGAAACCCAAGATAATCTCCAGAAACCAATGTTAATGAAGTGAAGATCTATCATTTACTTGACAGACATTCCAAAATAACAATCATAAAAATTTTCACTGTGGTCACAGGGATGATGCATGAAAAAGTGAGAATTTCAATAAAGAGGTAGATAATTTAAATAGTACCAAATGGAGATAATGGAGCTAAAGGCTATAATAAGGGAACTGACTACAGAAATTCAACAGCAAAATAGATTAGGCAGAAGAAAAGATCAGCAAACTCAAAGACATGTCATTGGAAATTATTCAGATAAAGGGAAAATGAAAAAAGCTGAAGAAAGCCTAAAGGAGTTATGCTATACCATCAGGGACCAATATACACAATTACTGGAGCTTCAGAAGGAAAAGGAACAGTTAAAGAACCAGGAAGCTTTCAAGGAAGCAATAGCCTTAAAGTTTCAAATACTGAGGAAGGAAATGGAAATCCAGATCCAAGAAGCTCAAAAAAAGAAAAAAAAAAAAAAAAGGAAAGAAAAACAAGATGAACCCAAAGAGATAGACACTGAGATATTACAATCAAAAATTCAAAGAGAGAACTTTGAAAGCAGCAAGATATAAGTGACTTTTATACAAAAGAGAAACTCATAAAATGCTCAGCACTTTTCCATGGGAATGGAATAGGATGATATATTCAAAATGCTGAAAGAAAAATCCTACCAACTAAGAATAAAGTAACAGGTAAATTGTTCTTTTAAAATGTAGAAGATTGCACATGTCAATCCCAAACACCATAACTATCCCTTCCCAGATCCTTATACACTGCTATATTTAAAATAGATAAAGCAAGGGCCTACTTATAGCACAAGGAACTCTGCTCAGTATTATGTAACAACATAGATAGAAAAGTAATTTTTAAAAGTATTGAAACATTTGTATGTATAACTGAATCCCTTTGCTGTACACCTAAAACTAACACAACATTGTTAATCAACTATACTCCAATATAAAATAAAAAGTTAAAGAATAGAATGAAGGAGAGATAAAGACTTTCCAAGATAATTAAAATTTTATGGATTTTATAATACATGTTAAAGGGAGTTATTTCAAGTTGAAATGAAAGAGTACTAAACAGCAACATGACAGCATGAGAATGTATAAAACTCATTGATAAAGGTAAACGGAGAAGGCAATGGCAACCCACTCCAGTACTCTTGCCTGGAAAATCCCATGGGCAGAGGACCCTGGTAGGCTGCAATCCATGGGGTCGCACAGAGTCAGATACGACTGAGCGACTTCACTTTCACTTTTCACTTTCATGCATTGGAGAAGGAAATGGCAACCCTTACCAGTGCTCTTGCCTGGAGAATCCCAGGGATGCTGGAGCCTAATGGGCTGCCATCTATGGGGTTGCACAGAGTCGGACACGACTGAAGCGACTTAGCAGCAACAGCAAAGGTAACCATACAGAAAAATACAGAAGATTATACTGTTGTAATGGTGCTGTGTTCAGTCAGTTCAGTTGCTCAGTTGTGTCTGATTCTTTGCAATCCCTTGGACTGCAGCACATCAGGCCTCCATGTCCAGGAAAATAAAGTTTCTCACTGTTTCCATTGTTTCCGCATGTATTTGCAACAAAGTGTGTAGAGTAATCTTAAGTGTGATGTAAAGTTAAAAGGCAAAGGAATAAAAAATACCTATAGGTAAAAATGCTAAAGAAGGCACAGTACAAATGTATGCAACCTGTGACATTGTAGTATGAAATGTGGAGGAGAGAGATGTGAAATGTAGTTTATGTATGTAGTTAATACTGTTTAGTTCAGTTCAGTTCTCAGTCACTCAGTCATGTCTGACTCTGCTACCTCATGGACTGCAGCACGCCAGGCCTCCCTGTCCATCACCAACTCCTGGAGTTTACCCAAACTCATGTCCATTGAGTCAATGATGCCATCCAATCATCTCATCCTCTGTCATCCTCTTCTCCCACCTTCAATCTTTCCCAGCATCAAGGTCTTTTCGAATGAGTCAGTTCTTCACATCAGGTGGCCAAAGTATTGGAGTTTCAGCTTCAACATCAGTCCTTCCAATGAACATTCAGGACTGATCTCTTTAGGATGGACTGGTTAGCCATTTAAAACAGAGTGCAAGAATTGTAAGATGGTTTATCTAAGCAGAATACTGTATCAAAGTGAAACATTGTATCAAAACTTAATGATGCAGCAAAAGCAGTGTTAGGACTGAAATTCATAGCAATAAATATCTACATTAAAAATAAAGATGTATTTTGAATAATCAACCTAACTTTGTACCTCACGGAACTAGGAAAAGAAAAACAGACTAAATCCAAAGTTAGTAGAAGGAAATAACAAAGATCAAAGTGAAGATAAATGAAAAAGGGACTAAAAAGACAGCAGAAAAGACAAATAAAATTAAGCACTGTGTCTTTGAAAAGATAAAGTAGACATACTGTTGTTTAGACTATTCAAGAAAGAAAGAGAGAGGACATAAATGAATAACATTATAAGTTAAGGAGGAGACATTATGGTTGATACCCCTGAAATAAAAAGGATGTAAAAGACTACTTTGAACAACTATATGTCAACAAATTTGATAACTTGAAAGAAATTCCTAGAAGCATACAAGCTGCTAAGACTGATTCCTAAAGAAACAGAAAATGTGAACAGAGCAATCACTGGCAGAGAAATTGAATCAATAGTCAAAAACTTTCCGACAAAGAAAAGACTATGACCAAATGGCTTCACTGGTGAATTCAATCAAACATTTAAAGAAAAATTAATCAAGTCTTCTTAAATACTTCCAAAAATGAGGACGGGATTGAAATTTTCCAAACGGGTTTTGCCAGGCCAATATTAACCTGATATAAACTCAGACAAAGAGACCATAGGAAAAGGAAATTACTTCAATGAATATCAATGCAAAAATCCCCTAACAAAACAACAGCAAATATAATTCAATAGTACGTTAAAGAATTACACAGATTACACACTATAACCAAGAGGAGTTAAACACAAGGATAGGTTAACATATGAAAATAAATAAATCTAGCATACACATTAACAGAGTGAACAATAAAAATCATATGAGTGTCTCAATAGAAGCAGGAAAAACATTTAACAAATTAACATCTTATCATAATAAAAAAGCTCAGCAAATTGGAAAGAATGCACCAAAAATCATGTCATAAATTAAAAGCTACAAACTAACATAAAATTAATTATAAGTTATATAATTATATTTATATATTAAATAAATTAAATAAAATATAAAAAATAAATTAAAAGCTACAAACTAACATAAAAGTGATGAAAAACTGAAAATTTTCCCTCTAAGATAAAAAACAAAGCAACAAAGTATACATTTGCTTTTTCTATTTAACATAGTACTGAAAAGTCCTAGCCAGAATAATTATTATTCTGGTATCAATATGAAACTTGGACTGAAGCAGAGAAAATATTGTAGTTGGGTTGTATATATTTTATCTGCCTTTGAAATAATTTATGATGAAAGTTGGAGAGTACAGGTACATGCAGTCAGTTGCAGGTTACATATAAGAATGCAGTTTTTTGTTGTTGTTGTTGTTTTTGTCTTTTTAAGATAATCTAATTCTGCCATTTCACTCAATAACATCCCTAAATGTGTTTATCTAGCCTTTCTTTAAAGACCAGAAAAGTCAGAGGAATACCTCAATAGTGGCCTGACAGCCTATCGCAGTTTTTTTTCTTTTGAACAGTTTTGACTTTTAGAAAATGTCATTATACCCAAAGTCATGTTATCACTGCTTTCGCTAATCTTCTTTGATAGTTAGCAGAGTTAGTTTCTCCCTTTCCACCTTCACTCCCCGAGGCACCAAAAGAGTCTGTTTATCCTCCTTGTTATCAATTTCATCTTGTACAGCATATATAAAAAAGTAAGCTATGCAAAGAGGACATGTTGATAAGGGCTAACATTATGTTATAACAGGGAATACTCATTTGATTAAATACTATTTTGTACTACCTTAAGATATAGGTTCAGTCAGTTCAGTTCAGTTCACTTGCTCAGTCGTGTCCGACTCTGCGATCCATGAATCACAGCACTCCAGGCCTCCCTGTCCATCCACAATTCCCTCAGTCTACCCAAACTCTATCCATTGAGTCGATGTTTCCATCCAGCCTTGTCATCCTCTGTCATCCCCTTCTCCTCCTGCCCCCAATCCCTCCCAGCATCAGAGTCTTTTCCAATGAGTCAACTCATTTATGAGGTGGCCAAAGTATTGGGGTTTCAGCTTCAGCATCAGTCCTTCTAATGAATACCCAGGACTTATCTCCATTATGATGAACTGGTAGAATCTTCTTGCAGTCTCAAGAGACTTCTCCAACACCACAGTTCAAAAGCATCAATTCTTTGGCACTCGCTTTCTTCACTGCCCAACTCTCACATCCATACATGAACACTGGAAAAATCATAGCCTTGACTAGATGGACATTTGTTGGCAAAGTAATGTCTCTGCTTTTCAATATGCTATCTAGGTTGGTCATAACTTTCCTTCCAAGGAGTAAGTGGTTTTTTTTTTTGTTTGTTTGTTTGTTTGTTTGTTTTAATTTCATGGCTGCAATCACCATCTGCAGTGATTTTGGAGCTGCAAAAATAAAGTCTTACACTGTTTCTATATCTATGTCCCATGAAGTGATGGGGCCAGATGCCATGATCTTAGTTTTCTGAACGTTGAGTTTTAGGTCAACTTTTTCACTCTCCTCCTTAAGTTTCATCAAGAGGCTTATTTGTTCCTCTTCACTTTTTGCCATAAGGGTGATATCATCTCCATCAGTTCGTTCAGTTCAGTCGCTCAGTCGTGTCTGACTCTTTGCGACCCCATGAATCACAGCACGCCAGGCCTCCCTGTCCATCACCAACTCCCGGAGTTCACTCAGACTCACGTCCATCGAATCAGTGATGCCAGCCAGCCTTCTCATCCTCGGTCGTGCCCTTCTTCTCCTGCCCCCAACCCCTCCCAGCATCAAAGCCTTTTCCAATGAGTCAACTCTTCGCATGAGGTGGCCAAAGTACTGGAGTTTCAGCTTTAGCATCATTCCTTCCAAAGAAATCCCAGGGTTGAGCTCCTTCAGAATGGACTGGTTGGCTCTCCTTGCAGTCCAAGGGACTCTCAAGAGTCTTTTCCAACACCACAGTTCAGAAGCATCAATTCTTCAGCGTTCAACCTTCTTCACAGTCCAACTCTCACATCCATACATGACTACTGAAAAAACCATAGCCTTGACTAGATGGACCTTAGTCAGCAAAGTAATGTCTCTGCTTTTGAATATACTATCTAGGTTGATCATAACTTTTCTTCCAAGGAGTAAGCCTTTTAATTTCTTTTCTTCCAGGAAGTAAGTCTTTTAATCTCATGGCTGCAGTCACCATCTGCAGTGATTTTGGAGCCCCCAAACCAAAGTCTGACACTGTTTCCACTATTTCCCCATCTATTCCATGAAGTGATGGTTATTGATATTTCTCCTGGCAATCTTGATTCCAGCTTATGTTTCTTCCAGCCCAGTGTTTCTCATGGTATATTCTGCGTATAAGTTAAATAAGCAGGGTGACAATATACAGCTTTGACATACTCCTTTTCCTATTTGGAAACAGTCTGTTGTTCCAGGTCCAATTCTAACTATTGCTTCCTGACCTGCATATAAGTTTCTCAAGAGGCAGGTCAGGTGGTCTTGTATTCCCATCTCTTTCAGAATTTTCCACAGTTTATTGTGGTCCACACAGTCAAAGGCTTTGGCATAGTCGATAAAGCAGAAATAGATGTTTTTTCTGGAACCCACTTCCTTTTTCCATGATCCAACGGATGTTGGCAATTTGATCTCTGGTTCCTCTGCCTTTTCGAAAACCAGCTTGAACATCTGGAAGTTCATGGTTCATTTATTGTTGAAGCCTGGCTTGGAGAATTTTGACCATTACTTTAGTAGCGTGTGAGATGAGTGCAATTGTCCAGTTGTTTGAGCATTCTTTGGCATTGCCTTTCTTTGGGATGGGAATGAAAACTTACCTTTTCCTGTCCTGTGGCCACTGCTGAGTTTTCCAAATGTGCTGGCATATTGAGTGCAGCACTTTCACAGCATCATCTTTCAGGATTTGAAAGAGCTCAACTGGAATTCCATCACCTCCACTAGCTTTGTTCATAGTGATGCTTTCTAAGGCCCACTTGGCTTCACATTCCAGGATGTTTGGCTCTAGGTGAGTGATCACACCATCATGATTATCTGGGTCATGAAGATCATTTTTGTACGGTTCTTCTTTGTATTCTTGCCACCTCTGCTTCTGTTTCTGTAAGGTCCATACCATTTCTGTCCTTTATCCAACCCATCGTTGCATTACATGTTCCCTTGATAGCTCTAATTTTCTTGAAGTGATTCCTAGTCTTTCCCATTCTATTGTTTTCCTCTATTTCTTTGCACTGATCCCTGAGGAAGACTTTCTAATCTCTCCTTGCTGTTCTTTGGATCTCTGCATTCAATGGGTATATCCTTCCTCTTCCTTTTCCTTTCCTTTTCACTTCTCCTCTTTTCACAGATATTTGTAAGGCCTCATCAAACAACCAATTTGCTTTTTGCATTTCTTTTTTTGGGGGGATGGTCTCTAGACCATCCTCTAGAGGAGAGGGCATCAGAGGGCAGATACAATGAAACCATAATCACAGAAAACTAGCCAAATCCTCTTTAATACTACAGTTCAAAAGCATCAATGCCTTGGTGCTTGTTTATTCATAGTCCAAATATCACATCCATACATGACTACTGGAAAACCCATAGCTTTGACTAGATGGAACTTTATTGGTAAAATAATGTCCAAGAGGAGCTACCCCACGCCCGAGGTCAGGGGCGGTGGCTGAGAGGAGCAACCTCACGTCCAAGGAGCGGCAACTACGTGGGTGCAGGAGGGCTGAGAGGAGCTACTCCAAGTTCAAGATCAGGAGGGGTGGCCGTCCAAGGTAAGGACTAGTGACTGGTCTTTGCTGGATCAGCCGTGAAGAGATACCCCATGTTCAAGTAAGAAAAACCGAAGTAAGAGGGTAGATATTGTGAGAGGGCATCAGAAGGCAGATATACTGAAATCATAATCACAGAAAACTAGTCAATCTGATTACATGGACCACAGCCTTGTCTAATTCAATAAAACTAAGCCATGCCGTGTGGGGCCACCCAAGAGGGATGGGTCATGGTGGAGAGGTCTGAAAGAATGTGGTCCACTGGAGAAGGGAATGGCAAACCACTTCAGTATTCTTGCCTTGAGAACCTCATGAACAGTATGAAAAGGCGAAATGATAGGACACTGAAAGAGGAACCCCCCAGGTCGGTAGGTGCCCAATATGCTACTGGAGATCAATGGAGAAATAACTCGGGTAAAAATGAAGGGATGGAGCCAAAGCAAAAACAATACCCGGTTGTGGATGTGACTGGTGATAGAAGCAAGGTCTGATGCTAAAAGAGCAATATTGCATAGGAACCTGGACTATTAGGTCCATGAATCAAGGCAAATTGGAAGTGGTCAAACAAGAGATGGCAAGGGTGAACATCGACATTCTAGGAATCAGAGAACTAAAATGGACTGGAAGGGGTGAATTTAACTCAGATGACCATTATATCTACTACTGTGGGTAGGAATCCCTTAGAAGAAATGGAGTAGCCATCATGGTCAACAAAAGAGTCTGAAAAATGCAGTACTTGGATGCAATCTCAAAAAGTCTGAATGATCTCTGTTCATTTCCAAGGCAAACCATTCAATATCACGGTGATCCAAGCCTATGCCCCAGTCAGTAACACTAAAGAAGCAGTATTTTAACATCATCCTCCTGATGCCATCCTCTGCACCACCTATCATCTTACTTGGGGTTCTCTTCCTTGGACTTGAGGTATCTCTTGACTGCTGCTCCAGCAAAGCGTAGCCTCTGCTCCTCATTTTATTGGCAAGGGGAGTTAGAATGCACAGTCTTCATTTTTGATGCTGCTTTCCCCATATCTGGTAAATGTCTTTATGTAACAGTGATATCAAGTTTTATTTGTAATGGCTGCAAAAACTGTTATGTCAGATACATTTCTGAGTTTATTGTTAACATAAAAATGTTACTCAGCATAATATTTAGTATCCTCAGCATATATAAATTTCCACTATAAAACATGCTTCATGAGAATATTTTTAGATAGATTTTGAGTCTAGGAAACGTAATTATGAAACAAGATCATGTATTGAAGTCCATTCGGTTATTAAGAATCTTAAAACCAAATTTGGGGTTTTGTTCTGAGAAAAAAAAATTTCATTGATAAACATTTGCACATTTGTGTTCTGTGTTAACTTTAACTTTTTCTTTCTTTGATTTACAATCTTTTTTTCTTAAAACTGTATTTTAAGTCATGTAAAAGAGATTATCTGTGTAAATGTGTGTGTAAGAAGTTATAATCTTTGTAAACAAATTTATAAATAAATATTTAACATGAATAAATCTATATCACAACTATAACCTGTACTTCTTGATCTCCCTCACCTGTTTCTCTCCTACCCCTACTCCTTACTCTTCTGGCAATCACCCATTTGCTCTCTATATCTATGACTCTGTTTATGTTTTGTTATGTTTGTTCATTTCTTTTTTGTTTTTATAATGTATATGTAAGTGAAGCAGTATTTGTTTTTCCTCTATCGGACTTATTTTGCTTGGCATAATACCCTCTAGTTCTGTTCATGTTGTTGAGAAATTAGAACCTTTAATTATATGGATGAGTACAATTCCATTGTATGCATATGCCAAATCTTTTTTATTCACTCATTTATTGATAGACACATTGATTGCTTCCACATCATGGCTTCAATAAATAATGCTGCATTCAACATAGGGATACATATGTATTTTCAAACTTATGTTTTCATTTTCTTCATACCCAGAAGTAGAATTTCTGATTTTTATGGTAGCTCCATTTTTAAAATTTTGAGGAATCTCTATTGTGTTTTTCATAATGACCACATCAATTTTTACATTCCCACCAACAGCATTCTCAGGTTCCCTTTTCTCCGCATTCTCAATAACACTTGTCTTTTAGACAATAGCCATACTGACAGAGGTAAACTGGTATTTCATTGTGGTTTAGATTTGCATTCCCTCGATTATTAGTAATATTGAACATCTTTTCATGTGCCTGTTGGCCATCTGTAGGTTTTCTTTTGAAAAAAAAAAGAATTATATATATATATATATATATATATATATACATATATATACACATATATATATATTATCTACCTGGTTCTTAATTGGGTTTCCCCCCCCTCTTTTGGATGAGTTGTATGAGTTCTTTCACATTTCCTTATCTTATACATGGTTTGAAAATATTTTCTCCCACTCAATAACCAATTTTTTTTTGTTTTGCTGATAGTTTCCTTCACTCTGAAATGTTTTTTTTTTTTTAGTTTGAGGTAGTCCCATTTATTTATTTATTGTATCCCTTGCTTGAGGAAACGTATTCAAAAAACTAAGGCCATGTCAAAGAGCATACTACCTATGTTTTCTTCTAGAAGATTTATAATTTCAGGTCTTACAAATAGTATTTACTTTATTTTGTATTTATGAGGAAGTAGCTCAGTGTATGGGACTTCCTTAGTGTTTCAGTGGTAAAGAATCCACCTGCAAATTCAAGGGATGCGGGCTTGATCCCTTGGTCAGGAAGTTCTCCTCAAGAAAGAAATGCCAACCCAGTGCAGTACTCTCACCTGCAAAATCCTATGGGCAGAGGAGCCCACTGGACTACAGTCCAAGGGGTTGCAAAAGAGCTGGACATGACTGGATGACTAAATATCACCAGCTCAGTGTGTGAATATACAGCAGGGTATACTTTTCTACAGTGACAGATAGTAAGTATACTTATGGTGGTGACTATTTTCCATGTAAATAAAACATCAAAGCACTATGATGTGTAAAAGAAGCTAACAGTGTTGTAGGTCCATTATACTTCAAAAAACTCAAAAAAACAAACCGAAATGCCTTTGCCCCTGATCAGATCAGGATTAAAAGATCTTATCCCTTGAATCTATTTCATACTTCCACTGTAAAATTGTAAGGGAATTTATTTAGGCCGTACTTGAATGTCTAGTGATTTTCCCTACTTTCTTCAATTTAGATCTGAATTTCACAAGAAGTTCATGATCTGAGCCACAGTCAGCTCCTGGTCTTGTTTTTGCTGACTATATAGAGCTTCTCCATTTTTGGCTGCAATGAATATAATCAATCTGATTTCAGTGTTGACCATCTGGTGATGTCCATGTGTACAGTCTTCTGTTGTGTTGTTGGAAGAGAGTGTTTGCTATGGCCAGTGTGTTCTCTTGCCAAAACTCTACTAGCTTTTGCCCTCCTTCATTCTGTACTCCAAGGCCAAATTTGCCTGTTATTCCAGGTGTTTCTCAACTTCCAACTTTTGCATTCCAGTCCCCTATAATGAAAAGGACATCTTTTGGGGGTGTTAGTTCTAGAAGGTCTTGCATGTTTTCATAGAACTATTCAAATTCAGCTTCTTCAGCATTACTGGTCGGGGCATAGCCTTGGATTACCATGATATTGAATGGTTTGCCTTGGAAACGAACAGCGATTGCATCCAAGTGCTGCATTTCAGTCTCTTTTGTTGGCTATGATGGCTATTCCATTTCTTCTAAGGGATTCTTTCCCATGGTAGTAGATATAATGGTCATCTGAGTTAAATTCACCCATTGCAATCCATTTTAGTTTGCTGATTCCTAAAATGTCAACATTCACTCTTGCCATATCCTGTTTGACCACTTCCAATTTGCCCTGATTCATGGACCTAAAATTCCAGGTTCTTATACAATATTGCTCGTCACAGCATTGGACTTTGCTTGGTGTTGCTTTTGCTTTGGCGCTGTCTTTTCACTCCTTCTGGATTATTTATCCACTGATCTCAAGTAGCATATTGGGCACCTACTGACCTGGGGAGTTCATTTTTCAGTGTCCTATCATCTTGCCTTTTCATACTATTCATGGACATAAGTGAACAAAGCTATAAAACCTGAAAGATAAAATGAATCCTAAGACTAAACACAAGCAATCATTCAGGCAAGTTGCACATGCCACAGAGGGTTTTATGTTCCTACAATGGAATCAGATTTCCTCAGTTATAAGTTGTTGCTGATTTCAGAAACTCTTCAGGTGACATTAGTAGCTACAATTTAAACTTTTTAAAATAAATTTCGAGTTAGGTTTCCCTTGGACATCAAGGAAATCCAACCAGTTCATCCTAAAGGAAATCAGTCCTGAATATTCATTGGAAAGACTGACTCTGAAGCTGAAAACCCAGTACTTTGGCCACCTGATGAGAAGAACAGACTCATTTAAAAAGACGCTGATGCTGGGAAAGATTGAAGGTGGGAGGAGAAGGGGATGACAGAGGATGAGATGGTTAGATGGCATCACCAATTCAATGGACATGCGTTTGAGTAAGCTCCAGGAATTGGTGATGGACAGGAAGCCTGCCTGTTGCAGTTCATAGGGTTGCAAAGAGTCAGACACAACTGAGTGACTGAACTGAACTGATATTTTGAGAAAAATTGTGAAATGAATAGTAAGAAATAATAATAGTGATGCAACCACAGTTAAAATATATCTATTTGAGCATAGCTAGATGAGATTGAGAGAATCCTGTTTCTATTTATTTCCATTATCTTAGTAAAAATACATATCTGATCTTTTTGAATATCTATTTATATAAAGATACATTCCATAGCTGATTAAAATAGTCCATCAGGATATAGATCCTTCAAATCTTCAGATTACCTTCATACTTTAGGAAACTTGGATTTCAACTCCACCAGAACATTGTATTATTATTTTTCATGAATCTGAAAAGGGAAAATGCTTTAGAAATGAAGGATTCTCTTGAAGAATGGGAAGGATTGTCTTGGTGCCCATAATTAAGCACACTTCCTGACACTTACAAAACACTGTTTCTACTAGTAGAAATACTCAGATTCTTTAGTGTCTTTTTTGAAAGTTGTTCTCGTTGTTGTTGTTGTTTATATTAAGATGTTTGTATATTTTGGAGATTAATCCCTTACCAGTTGCTTTGTTTGCAAATATTGATATTTTATTGCATTCTGTGGTTTGCCTTTTCATTCTGTTTATGGTATCTTTTGCTGTGCAAAGGTTTTAAGGCTTAATTATGTGCCATTTGTCTATTTTTGTTTTTATTTCCATTACTCTAGGGAATGGATCAAAAAAATCTTGCTACAATTTGTGTCAGAGAATGTTCTACCTATATTTTCATCTAAAAGTTTTACAGTATCTGACCTTATGCTGCTGCTGCTAAGTCGTTTCAGTCATGTCTGACTCTGTGCAGCTCCATTAATGGCAGCCCACCAGGCTCCCCCGTCCCTGGGATTCTCCAGGCAAGAACACTGAAGTGGGTTACCATTTCCTTCTCCAATGCATGAAAGTGAAAACTGAAAGTGAATTTGCCCAGTCGTGTCCGACTCTCAGCGACCTCGTGGACTTCACCCTACCAGGCTCCTCTGCCCATGGGATTTTCCAGGCAAGAGTACTGGAGTGGATTGCCATTGCCTTCTCCAATGACCTTATATTTAGGTCTTTAATCCATCCTGAGTTTATTTTTTGTATGGCATTATAGAAGGTTCTAATTTCATTATTTTACATGTAACTCTCTGGTTTTATCCAAAGAAGAAATACAGATGACCAAAAGCTCATGAAAAAATTCTCATATGAAAAGATGCTCAACATGACCAACTGTCAGAGAAATGCAATTCAAAACTAAAATGAAGTATCATTTCACATTATCCAGAATGGCCATCATCCAAAGAGACCATTATGAACAACTATATAGCAATAAAGTGGATAACCTGAAAGAGTGGACAGATTCTTAGAAAATTTCTATCTTTCAAGACTGAACCAGGTGGAAATAGAAATTGTGAACAACCCAATTACAAGCACTAAAATTGAAGCTGTGATCAAAAATCTCCCCAAAAACAAAAGTGCAGGATGAGCTGGCTTCACAGGAGAATTCAATCAGCCATTTAGAGAAGAGTTAATGTCTATCCTTCTAAAACTCTCAAAAAAATTCAGAGGAAGGAACACTTTCAAACTCATTCTATGAGGCCACCATCATCCTGATACCAAAACCAAAAAGAGACAACACAAAGAAAAGAAAACTACTGGCCAATATCACTGAAGAACATAGATGCAAAAATACTCAACAAAATTTTAGCAAAAAGAATACAGAAACATATCTAAAACTTCATACACCATGATCAATTTGGGTTTATTCCAGGGATGCAAGGATTCTTTAATACATGCAAATTAATCAATGTGATACATCATATGAACAAAGTGAAGGATAAAAACTATATGATAATCTCAGTAGATACAGAAAAAGTATTTGACAAAATTTAGCACTCATTTATGATTAAAACTCTTCAAAAAATGAGTATAGAAGGAACCGACCTCAAAACGGTAAGGGTCACATATGATAAGCCCACAGCAAGCATTATTCTCAACAATGAAAAGCTGAAAGCATTCCTTCTAAGATCAGGAGCAAGACAAGGGTGTCCATTGTCACCATTATTATTCAACATAGTTCTGGAAGTCCTAGGTACAGCAATCAGAGAAGAAAAAGAAATAAAAGGAATCCAGATTGGAAAAGAAATAAATCTCTCACTGTTTCAGATGACATGATACTGTACATATAAAGCCCTAAAGATACTATCAGAAAATTATCAGAGGCTAATAAGTGAATTTAGCAAATTTGCAGGATACAAAATCAATACAAGAAATCACTTGCATTTCTATATACTAACAATAAAAAAATCAGAAAGAGAAATTAAGGAATCAATCCCAATCACCATTGCAACAAAAGAGTTAAATATCTAGAAATAAACTTACCTAATGAGACAAAAGAACTGTACACAGAAAATTGAGACATTAATGAAAAAAATCAAAGATGGCATAAACAGATGGAGAGATAATCCATGTTCCTAGATAGGAAGAATCAATATTGTGAAAATGACTATGCTACAAACATAATCTACAGATTTAATGTAATCCCCATCAAATTACCAATGGCATTTTTCACAGAACTAAAACAAAAAATTTCACAGTTCATATGGAAACACAGAAGACCCTGGATAGCCAAAGCAGCCTTGAGAAGGAAGAATGGACCTTAAGAAATCAACCTTCCTGACTTCAGATTATACTGGCACAAAAACAGATATGTAGACAAATGGAACAAGATAGAAAGCCCAGAAATCAATCCATGCACATATGGGTATGTTGTTTTGAAAAAAAGGAGGCAAGAATATACAATGGGGCAAAGACAGCCTCTTCAATAAATGTGCTGGGAAAACTGGACAACTACATGTGAAAGAGTGAAATTAGAACACTTCCTAACACCATGCACAAAGATAAACTCAAAATGGATTAACCAAAATGTAAGACCAGAAACTATAAAGATCTTAGAAGGAAACATAGGCAGAACTCTTGATGACATAAATCAAAGCAAGATCCTCTACAACCCACCTCCTAGAGCAACAGATATAAAAACAAAAGTAAACAAGTGGGATCTGATTAAACTTAAAAGCTTTTGCACAGCAAAGGAAACTCTAAGCAAGGTGAAAAGACAACCCTCAGAATGAGCGAAAATAATAGCAAATGAAACAATTGACAAAGGATTAATTGCCAAAATAGACAAGCAGCTCATATAACTAAACACCAGAAAAACAAACAATCCAATCAAAAAGTGGAAAAAAGACCTAAACAGACATTACAGATGTCTAATAAACACATGAAAAGATGCTTAACATCACTCATTATAAGTTAAGTTGCTGGCTCAGTCGTGTCTGACTCTTTGCGACCCTGTGGACTGTAGCCCACCAGACTCCTCCATCCATGGGATTCTCCAGGCAAGAATACTGGAGTGGGTTGCCATTTCCTTCTCCAGGGGATCTTCCTGACCCACGGATTGAACCCAGGTCTCCTGCATTGCAGGCAGACGCTTTAACTTCTAAACCACCAGGGAAGCCCCACTCATTATAAGAGAAATGCAAATCAAAACTACAATGAGAAATCACCTCACACCGGTTAGAATGGCAATTATCAAAAATTCTACAAACAATAAATGCTAGAAGGGGGTGGGGAGAAAAGGGAATACTCTTGCACTGTTGATGGGAATGTAAATTGACACAGCCACTATGGAACATCATATGGAGATTCCTAGGAATAAAACCACCATATGACCCAGCAATCCCACTACTCTCACTGTTTACAGATGACATGATCCTCTACATAGAAAACTCTAAAGACTCCACCAGAAAATTACTAGAGCTAATCAATGAATATAGTAAAGTTGCAGGATATAAAATTAACACAGAGAAATCCCTTGCATTCCTATGCACTAACAATGAGAAAACAGAAAGAGATTTTGTTTTAATTTTTTTTATTTTTTTTAATTTTAAAATCTTTAATTCTTGCATACGTTCCCAAACATGAACCCCCCTCCCACCTCCCTCCCCATAACATCTCTCTGGGTCATCCCCATGCACCAGCCCCAAGCATGCTGTATCCTGCGTCAGACATTGACTGGCGATTCGATTCTTACATGATAGTATACATGTTAGAATGCCATTCTCCCAAATCATCCCACCCTCTCCCTCTCCCTCTCCCTCTGAGTCCAAAAGTCCATTATACACATCTGTGTCTTTTTTGCTGTCTTGCATACAGGGTCGTCATTGCCATCTTTTTAAATTCCATATATATGTGTTAGTATACTGTATTGGTGTTTTTCTTTCTGGCTTAAGGAAACAATTCCATTCACCATTGCAATGAAAAGAATAAAATATTTAGGAATATATCTACCTAAAGAAACTAAAGACCTATATATAGAAAACTATAAAACACTGGTGAAAGAAATCAAAAAGGACACAAATAAATGGAGAAATATACCATGTCCATGGGTTGGAATAATCAATATAGTGAAAATGAGTATACTACCCAAAGCAATCTATAGATTCAATGCACTCCCTAACAAGCTACAAAGGGTATTTTTCAAGAGCTAGAACAAATAATTACACAATTTGTATGGAAATACAAAAACCCTCAAATAGCCAATGCAATCTTGAGAAAGAAGAGTGGAACTGGAGGAATCAACCTGGCTTGATTCTTCAAGACAGTATGGTACTTGCACAAAGACAGAAATATAGATTAATGGAACAAAATAGAAAGCCGAGAGCTTAAATCCATGCACTTATGGACACCGTGTCTTTCACAAAGGAGGCAAAAATATACAATGGAGAAAAGACTATCTCTATAACAAGTGGTGCTGGGAAAACTGGTCAACCACTTGTAAAAGAATGAAACTAGAACACTTTCTAACACCATATACAAAAATAAACTCAAAATGGATTAAAGATCTAAACTTAAGATCAGAAACTATAAAACTTCTAGAGGAAAACATAGGGAAAACACTCCCTGACATAAATCACAGCAGAATACTCTATGATCCATCACCCAGAGCAGTGAAAATAAAAGAAAAAATAAACAAATGAGACCTAATTAAACTTAAAAGCTTTAACAAAATGAAGGAAGCTATAAGCAAGGTGAAAAGACAGCCTTCAGAATTGGAGAAAATAATAGCAAACAAAACAACGGACAAAGAATCTCAAAAACATACAAGCAACTCCTACAGCTCAATTCCAGAAAAATAAATGACCCAATCAAAAAACTGGCCAAAGAACTAAACAGACATTTCTCCAAAGAAGACATACAGATGCCTAACAAACACATGAAAACATGCTCAATACCACTTATTATCAGAGAAATGCAAATCAAAACCACAATGAGGTATCATTTCATGCCAGTCAGAATGGCTACTATTCAAAAGTCTACAAGCAATAAATGTTGGAGAGGGTGTAAAGAAAAGGGAACCCTCTTACACTGCTGGTGGGAATGCAAACTAGTACAGCCACTATGGAGAACAGTGTGGAGATTCCTTTAAAAACTGAAAATAGAACTGTCATATGACCCAGCAATCCCACCGCTGGGCATACACACCAAGAAACCAGAATTGAAAGAGACACGTGTACCACAATATTCATCGCAGCACTGTTTATGATAGCTAGGACATGGAAGCAACCTAGATGTACATTAGCAGACGAATGGATAAGAAAGCTGTGGTACACACACATAATGGAATATTACTCAACCATTAAAAAGAATACATTTGAATCAGTTCTAATGAGGTGGATGAGACTGGAGCCTCTTATATAGAGTGAAGTAAACCAGAAAGAAAAACACCAATATAGTAAAAAAAAAAAAAAAAACAAAAAAACAAAAACCATATATATTGAATTTAGAAAGATGGTAATGATAACCCTATATGCAAGACAGCAAAAGAGGCACAGACATATAGAACAGCCTTTTGGACTCTGTGGGAGAAGGCAAGGGTGGGATGATTTGAGAGAGTAGCATTGAAACATGTATATTATTATATGTGAAACAGATCATAAGTCCAGGTTCAATCATGAGACAGGGTGCTCGGGGCTAGTGCACTGGGATGACTCAGAGGGATGGGATGTGGAGGGAGGTGGGAGGGAGGTTCAGGATGGGGAACACATGTACACCCATGGCTGATTCATGTCAATGAATGACAAAATCACTACAATATTGTAAAACAATTAGCCTTCAATTAAAATAAATAAATTTAAAAAAAAATGAAAAGAAACATGTGTTCCATTCATCATTGTAGCACTATTTACAATAGCTAGAACATGGCAGCAACCTAGATGTCCATCAACAGATGACTGGATTAAAAAAAGTGTGGTACATATACACAAGGGATTATTACCTAGCCATAAAAAGGAAATCATTTGAGTCAGTTCTAATGAGGTGGATTAACTGAGAAACTATGATACAGAGTGAAGTAAGTCAAAGGAGAAGGATAAATATCGTATTCTAGCACATGTATACAGGAATCTAGAAAAATAGCACTAAGGAATTTATTTACAAGGCAGCAATGGAAAGTGAAAAAGTTGACTTAAAACTCAGCATTCAGAAAACTAAGATCATGGCATCTGGTCCCATCACTTCATGGCAAATAGATGGGGTAACAATGGAAACAGTGACAGACTATTTTGGGGGGCTCCAAAATCACTGCAGATGGTGACTGCAGCCATGAAATTAAAAGACACTTGCTCTTTGGAAGAAAAGTTATGACCAACCTAGACAGCATATTAAAAAGCAGAGACATTACTTTTCCAACAAAATGATTGTCTAGTCAAAGCTATGGATTTTCCAGTAGTCATGTATGGATGTGAGAGTTGGAGTATAAAGAAAGCTGAGCACCAAAGAATGGATGCTTTTGAACTGTGGTGTTGGAGAAGACTGTTGAGAGTCCCTTAGACAGCAAGGAGACCAATCCTGTCCATCCTAAAGGAAATTAGCCCTGAATATTAATTGGAAGGACTGATGCTGAAGCTGACACTCCAATACTTTGGCCACCTGATGGGCAGAACAGACCCGGATGCCGGGAAAGATTGAAGGCAGGAGGAAAAGGGAATGATGGAGCATGAGATAATTGGATGGCATCAACAACTCGATGAACATTAGTTTGAGTAGGCTCTGCGAGTGGGTGATGAACAGGGAAGCCTGTAGTATTCCAGTCCATGGGGTCACAAAGAGTCAGACACGACTGAACTGAATGGAGAAACAGACATAGAGAATAGACTTATGGACATAGGGAGAGGGGAGGAGATGGTGAGATGTATGGAAAGAGTAACATGGAAACTTACATTACCATATATAAAATAGATACCCAATGGGAATTTGCTGTATGGCTCAGGAAACTCAAACAGGGGCTCTGAATCAACCTAGAGGGGTGGGATGGGGAGGGAGATGCAAGGGAGGTTCAAAAGGGAGGGGATATATGTAGACCTATGGCTGATTCATGCTGAGGTTTGACAGAAAACAGCAAAATTCTGTAAAGCAATTATCTTTCAATTAAAAATATATAAATTTTTAAAAATCTATAAACAATAAATACTGAAGAGGGTTTGGGGAAATGGGAAAAGTTCTTCACGATCACTGTGGACAATGGTATTGAGATTCCTTTGAAAACTAAAAAAGCTACCATATGATCCAACAATCCCACTCCTAGGCATATATCAAGAGGAAACCATAGTTCAAAAAGATACATGCTTCCAAGTGTTCATTGTAAACTATTTGCAATTTGCAGGATATGGAAACAACCTAAATGCACATCAGTGGATGAATGGGTAAGAAAGATGTGGTGCATATATACAATGGAATATTACTCAGCCATAAAAATGAATAATAATGCTGTTTGTAGCAACATAGATGGGCCTAGGGATTATCATACTAAGTAAAGTAAGTCAGACAAATATCATATGATATGATTTTTAAGTGGTACAAAGGAACTTATTTACAAAACAGAAATAGAGTCACAGATGTAGAAAATAAACTTATGGTTACCAGTAGGGGTAGGTGGGAGGGATAAGAAGGGAAATTGGGATTGAAAATGCACATTACTATGGGCAAAATACATAGCTATTGTATAGATTGTATACTGTATACAATATATTGTATTGATTGGGATCTATTGTATAGATTGGGAAATTCTGCTCAGTATTCTGTAACGACCCATATGGAAAAATAAAATAGAATTGATATATGTGTGTGTATATATATATATATATATATATATATATATAACTGATTCACTTTGTTATACAGCAGAAACTAACACAAATTTTTCTATCAACCATATTCCAGGAAAGTTTAATACTAAAAAAATCTTTTTTAAAACATAAAAGTGTCTTTTACCATTCAGTTTAGTTCAGTTCATTTACTCAGTCATGTCGGACTCTTTGCAACACCATGAATCACAGCACGCCAGGCCTCCCTATTCATCACCAACTGACGGAGTTCACTCAGACTCATGTCCATCGAGTCCGTGATGCGATCCAACCATCTCAGCTTCTGTTATCCCCTTCTTCTCCTGCCCTCAATCTCTCCCAGCATCAGAGTCTTTTCCAATGAGTCAACTATTCACATGAGGTGGCCAAAGTATTGGAATTTCAGCTTTAGCGTCAGTGCTTCCAATGAACACCCAGGACTGATCTCCTTTAGAATGGACTGGTTGGATCTCCTTGTGGTCCAAGGGAGGCTCAAGAGTCTTCTCCAAAACCATAGTTCAAAAGCATCAATTCTTCAGCGTTCAATTTTCTTCACAGTCCAAATCTCACATCCATGCATGACTACTGGAAAAATACATACCCTTGACTAGACGGACCGTTGTTGGCAAAGTAATATTTCTGCTTTTGAATATTCTATCTAGGTTGGTCATAACTTTCCTTCCAAGGAGTGAAGAAGTGAAGTGAAGTCACTCAGTGTTGTATGACTCTTTGCTACCCCATGGTCTGTAGCCTACCAGGCTCCTCAGTCCGTGGGATTTTCCAGGCAAGAGTACTGGAGTGGGGTGTCATTGCCTTCTCCAGAGGATCCTCCCCACCCAGGAATCAAACCTGGCTCTCCCACAGTGTACACCGACATTTTACTGTCTGAGCCAGGTGAATCCAAGGAGTAAGCATCTTTTAATTTGATGGCTGCAATCACCATCTGCAGTGATTTTGGAGCTCAAAAAATAAAGTCTGACACTGTTTCCATTGTTTCCACATCTATTTCCCATGAAGTGATGGGACCGGATGCCATGATCTTCGTTTCCTGAATGCTGAACTTTAAGCCAACTTTTTCACTCTCCTCTTTCACTTTCATCAAGAGGCTTTTTAGTTTCTCTTCACTTTCTGCCATAATGATGGTGTCATCTGCTTATCTGAGTTTATTGACATTTCTCCCCATAATTTGATTCCAGCTTGTGCTTTTTCCAGCCCAGCATTTCTCATGATGTACTCTGCATAGATGTTAAATAAGCAGGGTGACAATATACAGCCTTGACATACTCCTTTTCCTATTTGGAACCAGTCTGTTGTTCCATGTCCAGTTCTAACTGTGGCTTCCTGACCTGCATACAGATTTCTCAAGAGGCAGATCAGGTGGTCTGGTGTTCCCATCTCTCAGAATTTTCCACAGTTTCTTGTGATCTACACAATCAAAGGCTTTGGCATAGTCAATAAAGCAGAAATAGATGTTTTCTGGAACTCTCTTCCTTTTTTCCATGATCCAGCGGATGTTGGCAATTTGATCTCTGGTTCCTCTGCCTTTTCTAAAACCAGCTTGAACATCTGGAAATTCACAGTTCACATATTGCTGAAGCCTGGCTTGGGGAATTTTGAGCATTACTTTACTAGTGTGTGAGATGAGTGCAATTGTGTGGTAGTTTGAGCATTCTTTGGCATTGCCTTTCTTTGGGATTAGAATGAAAACTGACCTTTCCTAGTCCTGCAGCCACTGTTGAGTTTTACCAATTGGCTGACATATTGAATGCAGCACTTTCACAGCATCATCTTTCAGGATTTGAAATAGCTTCTACCATTACCAATGAATTATCTCGTAGAACTCAATTCTTTGGACATTTGAGTTGTTTTAAGCAGGAATTCCAGAATATAGATTTTCCTGGGAAATATGCATCACAAAATTCTGGACCTTCAAAATTCAGAATAGACTTCTCATTCAAGGGCAAGCCCAAACCATGCCACATACACAGAAAGACACAAATGCACTTTCCTTTAGAAAAAATTGAAAGTCATTCAGTCCTATGCAACTCTTTGTGACCCCATGCACCATACAGTCCATGGAATTCTTCAAGCCAGAATACTGGAAGTGATGGCTTTTCCATTCTCTAGGGGATCTTCCCAACATAAGAATCAGACCCAGGTCTCTTGCTATGGTGGCAAATTCTTTACCAGAGGAGCCACCAGTGAAGACCAAGAACACTGGAGTGGGTACTGATCACTTCTCCAGCAGATCTTCCTGAGCCAGGAATCGACCAGAGTCTCCTGAATTGCAGGTAGATTCTTTACCAGCTGAACTATCAGGGAAGTCCTTTCCTTTAGAACTAGATGGTTAAAAAAGAAACGCTAAATATATTATGTAGGCAGCTTTACAGTAACACCAGATTATGCCTTCATTTAACTGTCTAAACAATGTTGGTTCTCAAAACATATTATTCAATACCTAAAAATTAAATTTAAAGGCTATACATTTTTATTCTTCCTATATATTTTTTTCTCAATATTCTCTTTTATTTCTCATTAAGAGGAAACAACTTGGCAGCTAACTATATTTGGCGGAGACTTAGCAACAAAAAATTGTACTGTTATCTGCCTGTAGGGGTGATTTAGTTGCTAAGTCTAACATTCACAAACCCATGGACTGTAGACCACCAGTCTCCTCTGTCCATGGGACTTCCCAGGCAAGAATACTGGAATGGGTTGCCATTTCTTTCTCCAGGGTAATCTTCCTGACCCAGGAGTCGAACTTGTGTCTCCTGCATTGCAGGTGTATTTTTATTTTTTACCACTGAGCCACCAGGCAAGCCTCTGTATCTAATTTCAGTTATTAGCAAGGCACATGTACATAGCCAAGTAATAGGAAGAAAAAAATCCATGTTACCATCTATTACTTTTAGACTGGGGATCATTTCAAAGAACATGTTTGTTTTTGTGAAGAGAAGACCCATTTCATTCCTCTACCCCTACAAATGACCTTGATTATCAAAGAGTTCAAAGAAGGTACCCACCCATAGTTCTTAGTGCTTTCAAGGTCATTATCTAGGGGATATTAATACTCTGACTACTGAATACTCCCACATCTGTGGGATTCCAAATTAGGGCTTCCTAGGTGGCCCAATGGTAAAAAATCTGCCTACAATTCAGGTGACCTGGTTTTAATCCCTGTGTCAGGAAGATCCTCTGGAGAAGAAAATGTCAACCCACTCCAGTATTCTTGCCTGGAGAATCCCATGGATGGTTGAGTCTGGTGGGCTACAGTCAATGGGGTCTTGAAAGAGTTGGACACAATTGACTGACTAACATGGGATTCTAATTATCCAAGCTTCACATCCATTGATTTTTTTTTTTCACCATAGTGAATTTCTTTCAGATTATCTAATTATATTAAGATACATCCAACAAATAATTATAATAATCTATTATATAGAGTCACTTTATGTGAAAGTGAAGTCGCTCACTAGTGTCCGACACTTTGCGGCCCCATGGACTGTAGCCTACCAGACTACTTCTCCCTCAGTGGGATTTTCCAGGCAGGAGTACCAGAGTGGGTTGTCATTTCCTTCTCCAGGGGATCTTCCCAACCCAGGGATTGAACCTGCATTGCAGTGAGATACTTTACCCTCTGAACCACCAGAGAAGCATGAAGATTAAGAAACCATTGCCCCTTCCTTCCCTGAAGGAACTCAATATAGATCTAAATGAAACAAGTAATGCATAATTACCAAAAAAGAAATGCATGGTATTTGTTAGCTAACACAACAGATAAGAAATTGATCTGGCCAACTCAGAACAGTTGCTACTTAATGACATCTACCTCCAAGAAAGCATTTGTTTTGATCCAGAATTATTTGATCTATTTTTGATAAAACTGCTGAGTACAGGAACATTTTGATGTTTATTGCCCCATTGAATTTGTTCCTTTAGAAATGTGTCTATGTAAATGGTGTGCTGGAAAATATACTTTACTCTCTATTCACTCACTGAAGTAGTAATTCATGGTTCATTTGACCACTCTAGGGTTCAAGCTCTCTTATTTGAAAATGAAAATGCAAATCACTTCACAGATATAAAGCTTGGCATCAATGCTACTTTTAAAAATCTCACGATTCATTAAGACACTTCATAGTCTCTGTATCCCAAACCTCTATTAGGCACTGAAGTGCTTCCAAAGCTTTATCAGCAGGTACTCAGGCACCACTCACAGGAAGCACTCACGCTGTGAAGGGCATGTGCTCATTTAGTAAATACCAAATGTACAGAACTTTAAATAATGACAATGGGCACACTTAAAATAGATCCCCATTGTCAGATTTAGTTAAGCACCACCAATTTTAAATGTGCATTTCACATCTATGCACATATTTTCCCTGCAAAACTGAAAGAATTTCTAAATTATATTAAAATGTTTTGCATTAAAATTATGTTTCACTGAGAGGTAATTAGATGGAAAGCACATAATTTAAAAATGAAATAAAAATGCAAGCCTATAATAGCTATGCATTTTAACACTAAAAATGCTATATATACAGTCGGTGGCTGTATGTATGATTGTTTTAACTATTATGTTGAATAGTTGACCTATTTGATCCACAAGGCTTCCTTTGTGGCTCAGCTGGAAAAGAATCTGCCTGTAATGTGAGAAACATGGGCTTGATCCCTGGGTTGTGAAGATCCTCTGGAGAAGGAAAAAGCTACGCACTCCAGTATTCTGGCCTGGAGAATTCCATGGAATCTACAGCCTATGGGGTTGCAAAGAGTCAAACACAATTGAATGACTTTCACTACTACTATTGAATATTTGAACTAAGGTGTAATCTGAGTAAAAAGACCTACAAAGGAACAAAATTCTTACTAGAAACCGATACAAAATTCAAAAAGAAACTAACTGGAGACGTGGAATATGTTAGAAAAGATTAAAGTTTGTTAAAACTTTAAATACCATCTAAAACCATCTTGAAGTTTTCATGAATTTAATGCACATGAATTGTTAATCCACTTAATCTTTTCCAACTCCTAAACTAGGTGATTTTACTCCTACATGTGCAATGGTAGGAGAACTACTTAGATGATGAATGAATACTTTTCTACAGATATAAAGACATTTCTGGTTATTTTTTCCAATTATCAGCATCTACTAAAGAAGCACAGGATGTTAAAATAGCCTGTGTATGTTTTTTCCCTCTTTATTGTATGAAGAAGAGATACAGTGAGTTTTGTTCTGCAATTAGAGGGAAGGGGGTCCACATATTAATGATGTACACATCACAGTCTATTTATAAATCAAGATGTTGTTCATATAGGGGAAAATATATTAAAATGGATTTCAAGTGATTGAGAAACCAACATCAGTTCAGTTCAGTTCACTCACTCAATCGTGTCTGACTCTTTATGACCCCCATGGACTGCAGCATGGCAGGAAACTGTCGTCCACTGCCTCCCAAGTTTGCTCAAATTAATGTCATTGAGTTGGTGATGCCAACCCACCACCTCATCTTCTGTTATCCCCTTGTCCTGCTGCCTTCAATCTTTCCCAGCATCAGGATCTTTCCAAAGGAGTCAGTTCTTTACATCAGGTGGCCAAAATATTGGAGCTTCAGGTTCAGCATCAATCCTTCCAATGAATATTCATGCCCAATTTCCTTTAGGATTGACTGGTTTGATCTCCTTGCAGTCCAAGAGACTCTCAAGAGTCTTCTCCAATACTGCAGTTTAAAAGAATCAATTCATTGACATTCAGCTTTCCTTATGGTCCAACTGTCACACGACTATTGGAAAAAACAGCTTTGACTATGGACCTTTGTTGGCAAGACCCAGATTAGCCAGTCCCAGCTTCCATCAGGAAGCTTCCACAAGCCTCTTATCTTTAACCATCAGAGGGCAGACAGAATGAAAATCACAGTCAAAGAAAACTAATTAAACTGATCACATGGGTCACAGCCTTGTCTAACTCAATGAAACTATGAGCCATGCTGTGTCAGGCCAAGCCAAGACAGACAGGTCACGGTGGAGAGTTCTGACAAAAGGTTATCCCCTGGAGAAGGGAATGACAAACCACGTCAGTATTCTTGCCTTGAGAGTGAGAACCTCATGAACAGTATGAAAAGGCAAAAAAGAAACCAGCATGCAAAACTTTAAAAAAAATCTTGAATTTTAGAAACATATATTAAACTGACTTGTCCAAAGTATATGCATGTATGGCCTATGAAGATGACATTTTTAAAATTAATTTATTTCTATTGGGGGATAATTATTTTGCAATATTGTGGTGGTTTTTGCCATACATTGACATGAATCAGCCATGGGTGCACATGCTTCCCCCCATCCCATTTTGAACCTCCCAACCACCTCCCTCTCCATTCCAATCTTCTGGCTTGTCCCAGAGCACCAGCTTTGAGTGCCCTGGTTCATGTATCAAACTTTCACTGGTCTTCTATTTTACATATGGTAATATTCCTTTTTCAATGCTATTCTCTAAAATCATCCCACCATTGCCTTTTCCCACAGTCTAAAAGTCTGTTCTTTACATCTGTGTCTCTTTTGCTGCTTTGCATATAGGATTGTCATTATCATTTTCCTAAATTCTATATATATGCATTAATATACAGTATTGGTGTTTCTCTTTCTGACTTAATTCACTCTGTATATTAGGCTCCAATTTCATCCACCTCATTAGAACTGACTCCAATGCGTTTCTTTCAATAACTGAGTTATATTCCATTGTGTATATGTAAAACTTCCTTATCCATTCATTATCCAATGGACATCTAGGTTGCTTTCATGTCATAGGCATTATAAACAGTGCTGCACTGAATATTGGGGTACATGAGTTTCTTTCAATTCTGGTTTCCTCAGTGTGTATGCCCAGCAGGGCAATCACTGGGTCATATGCAATTCAGTACTAGAAAGATGAACAATCCAATCAAAAAGTGAGGAAAAGACCTAAACAGCCATTTCTCCAAAGATATACAGGTGGCTAGTAAACACATGAAAATATGCTCAACATCACTCTTTATTCAGTTCAGTTCAGTTCATTTCAGTCACTAGGTCGTGTCTGACTCTTTGCGACCGCATGAATTGCAGTACGCCAGGCCTCACTATCCATCACCAACTCCCGGAATTCACTCAGAGTCACGTCCATCAAGTCAGTGATGCCATCCAGTCATCTCTTCCTCTGTAGTCCCTTCTCCTCCTGCCCCCAACCCCTCCCAGCACCAGAGTCTTTTCCAATTAGTCAACTCTTCCCATGAGGTGGCCAAAGTATTGGAGTTTCAGCTTTAGCATCATTCCATCCAAAAAAATCCCAGGGCTGATCTCCTTCAGAATGGACTGGTTGGATCTCCTTGCAGTCCAAGGGATTCTCAAGAGTCTTCTCAAATACCCCAGTTCAGAAGTATCAATTCTTCGGTGTTCAGCCTTCTTCACAGTCCAACTCTCGCATCCATACATGACTACTGGAAAAACCATAGCCTTGACTAGATGGACCTTAGTTGGAAAAGTAATGTCTCTGCTTTTCAATATGCTATCTAGGTTGTTCATAACTTTTCTTCCAAGGAGGCAGCGTCTTTTAATTTCATGGCTGCAATCAACATCTGCAGTGATTTTGGAGCCTCAAAAAATAAAGTCTGACACTGTTTCTACTGTTCCTCCATCTATTTCCCATGAAGTGATGGCACCAGATGCCATGATCTTCTTTTTCTGAATGTTGAATTTTAAGCCAACATTTTCACTCTCCTCTTCCACTTTAATCAAAAGGCTTTTTAGTTCCTCTTCATTTTCTGTAATAAGGGTGGTGTCATCTGCATATCTGAGGCTATTGATATTTCTCCTGGCAATCGTGATTCCAGCTTGTGTTTCTTCCAGTCCAGCCTTTCTCATGATGTACTCTCTATATAAGTTAAATAAGCAGGGTGACAATATACAATCCTGAAGTACTCCTTTTCTTCTTTGGAACCAGTCTGTTGTTCCATGTCCAGTTCTAACTGTTACTTCCTGACCTGCATACATACAGATTTATCAAGAGGCAGGTCAGGTGGTCTAGTATTTCCATCTCTCTCAGAATTTTCCACAGTTTATTGTGACCCTCACAGTCAAAGGCTTTGTCATAGTCAATAAAGCAGAAATAGATGTTTTTTTTCTGGAGCTCTCTTCCTTTTTTCCATGATCCAGTGGATGTTGGCAATTTGATCTCTGGTTCTTCTGCCTTTTCTAAAACCAGCTTAAACATTTGGAAGTTTACAGTTCACATATTGCTGAAGCCTGGCTTGGAGAATGTTGAGCATTACTTTACTCGCATGTGAGATGAGTGCAATTGTGTGGTAGCTTGAGCATTCTTTGGCATTGCCTTTCTTTGAGATTGGAATGAAAACTGACCTTTTCCAGTCCTGTGGCCACTTCTGAGTTTTCCAAATGTGCTGGCATATTGAGTGCAGCACTTTCACAGCATCATCTTTCAGGATTTGAAAGAGTTCAACTGGAATTCCATCACCTCCACTAGCTTTGTTCATAGTGATGCTTCCTAAGGCCCACTTGACTTTGTATTCCAGGATATCTGGCTCTAGGTGATTGACCACACCATCATGATTAATTGGGTCATGAACTTTTTTTTTTTTTTTTTTGGTATAGTTCTTCTGTGTATTCTTGCCTCCTCTTCTTAATATCTTCTGTTTCTGTTAGGTCCAGACAATTTCTGCTCTTTATCGAGCCCATCTTTGCATGAAATGTTCCCTTGGTATCTCTAATTTTCCTGAAGAGATTTCTTGTCTTTCCCATTCTGTTCTTTCCCTCTATTTCTTTGCATTGATCACTGAAGAAGTCTTTCTTATTTCTTCTTGCTATTCTCTGGAACTCTGCATTCAGATGCTTATGTCTTTCCTTTTCACCTCTCTTCTTTTCGCAGCTATTTGTAAGGCCTCCCCAGATGGTCACTTTGCTTCGCGGGGTAGCTCCTCTCAGCTTCCGCCCCTGACCTCGGATGCAGGGTGTCTCTTCCCGGCCACCAGTGACCTCGGATGTGGGGTAGCTCCTCCTGGCTGCTGTTCCTGACCTAGGCCTTGGGTAGCTCCTCTCAGCCATTCCTGCGCTGTGGAAGCCTGGCACTCTCAGCTGCTGCCCCTGACCTTGGACGTTGGGTAATGCCTCTCGGCTGCGCTTGATGCGCCTGGTCGCAGCCATCCGTGCTTAGGGCGCAAATCAAAACCAAATGTGGTATCATGACATGCTGGTCAAAATGGCCTCCATCAAAAACTCTACAAATAGTAAATTCTGGAGAGGGTTAAGCGCAGGAGGCTGCAACTGGCACATTAAGTGCAGGTGGCTGCAACCAGGGCACTAAGCAAGGCCAAGAGGAGCTACCCCACATCCGAGGTCAGAGGCTGCTGCCGGGAGAAACTACCCCATGTCCTAGGTCGGGGGGCAGCTGGGAGGAGCCACCCTGTGTCCAAGGCCAGGGGCAGTGGCTGGGAGGAACCACCCCATGTCCAAGGAGCCATGGCTGCACAGGCACAGGAGGGCCTAGAGGAGCTATCCCACGTTGAAGGTCAGGAGGGGCAGCAGTGAGGAGATACCCCTCATCCAAGGTAAGGAGCAGCGGCTGCACTTTGCTGGAGGGGCCGTGAAGAGATACCCCACTCCCAAGATAAGAGAAACCCAAGAAAGATGTAGGTGTTGAAAGACGGCATCAAAGGGCAGACACACTGGAACCATACTCAGAGAAAACTAGTCAATCTAATCACACTAGGACCACAGCCTTGTCTAACTCAATGAAGCTAAGCCATGCCCGCGGGTCAACCCAAGACAGAATGTGAGAGGTCTGACAGAATGTGGTCTGCTTGAGAAGGGAATGGCAAACCGCTTCAGTATTCTTGCCTTGAGAACCCCATGAACACAATGAAAAGGCAAAATGATAGGATACTGAAAGAGGAACTCCCCAGGTCAGTAGGTACCCAGTATGCTACTGGAGATCAGTGGAGAAATAACTCCAGAAAGAATAAAAGGATGGAGCCAAGTAAAAACAAGACACAGCTGTGGATGTGACTGGTGATAGAAGCAAGGTCTGATGCTGTAAAGAGTAATATTGCATAGGAACCTGGAGTGTCAGGTCCATGAATCAGGCAAATTGGAAGTGGTCAAACAGGACATGGCAAGAGTGAACGTTGACATTCTAGGAATCAGTGAACTAAAATAGACTGGAATGGGTGAATTTAACTCAGATGATCATTATATCTACTACTGTGGGCAGGAATCCCAGGAGAAATGGAGTAGCCATCATGGTCAACAAAAGAGTCTGAAATGCAGTACTTGGATGCAATCTCAAAAACGACAGAATGATCTCTGTTCCTTTTCAAGGCAAACCATTCAGTATCACAGTAATTCAAGTCTATGCCCCAACCAGTAATGCTGAAGAAGCTGAAGTTGAACGATTTTATGAAGACCTACAAGACCTTTTAAAACTAACACCCAAAAAAGACGTCCTTTTCATTGTAGGGGACTGGAATGCAAAAATAGGAAGTCAAGAAACACCTGGAGTAACAGGCAAATTTGGCCTTGGAATGCAGAATGAAGCAGGGCAAAGATTAATTGAGTTTTGCCAAGAAAATGCACTGGTCATAGCAAACACCCTCTTACAACAACACAAGAGAAGACTCTACACATGGACATCACCAGATGGTCAACACCAATATCAGATTGATTATATTCTTTGCAGCCAAAGATGGAGAAGCTCTATACAGTCAGTAAAAACATGACCAGGAGCTGACTGTGGCTCAGATCATGAACTCCTTATTACCAAATTCAGACTCAAATTGAAGAAAGTAGGGAAAACCGCCAGACCATTCAGGTATGACCTAAATCAAATCTCTTATGATTATGCAGTGGAAGTGAGAAATAGATTTAAGGGACTAGATCTGATAGATAGAGTGCCTGATGAACTATGGAATAAGGTTCATGACATTGTACAGGAGACAGGGATCAAGACCATCCTCATGTAAAAGAAATGCAAAAAAGCAAAATGGCTGTCTGGGGAGGCCTTACAAATAGCTGTGAAAAGAAGAGAAGTGAAAAGCAAAGGAGAAAAGGAAAGATATTCCCATTTGAATGCAGAGTTCCAGAGAATAGCAAGAAGAGATAAGAAAGCCTTCTTCAGTGATCAATGCAAAGAAATAGAGGGAAAGAACAGAATGGGAAAGACTAGAGATCTCTTCAAGAAAATTAGAGATACCAAGAAAATATTTCATGCAAAGATGGGCACGATAAAGAGCAGAAATTGTCTGGACCTAACAGAAGCAGAATATACTAAGACGAGGTGGCAAGAATACACAGAAGAACTGTACAAAAAAGATCTTCACGACCCAGATAATCATGATGGTGTGATCACTCATCTAGTGCCAGACATCCTGGAATGTGATGTCAAGTGGGCCTTAGAAAGCATCACTATGAACAAAGCTAGTGGAGGTGATGGAATTCCAGTTGAACTCTTTCAAATCCTGAAAGATGATGCTGTGAAAGTGCTGCACTCAATATGCCAGCACATTTGGAAAACTCAGAAGTGGCCACAGGACTGGAAAAGGTCAGTTTTCATTCCAATCCCAAAGAAAGGCAATGCCAAAGAATGCCCAAACTACCACACAATTGCACTCATCTCACATGCAAGTAAAGTAATGCTCAAAATTCTCCAAGCCAGGCTTCAGAAATACATGAGCCATGAACTCCCTGATGTTCAAGCTGGTTTTAGAAAATGCAGAGGAACCAGAGATCAAATTGCCGACATCTGCTGGATCATGGAAAAAAAGGAAGAGATTTCCAGAAAAACATCTATTTCTGCTTGATTGACTATGACAAAGCCTTTGACTGTGTGGGTCACAATAAACTGTGGATAATTCTGAGAGAGGTGGAAATACTAGACCACCTGACCTGCCTCCTGAGAAGTCTGTTTGCAGGTCAAGAAGCAACAGTTAGAACTGGACATGGGACAACAGACTGGTTCCCATGAAGAAAAGGGGTACTTCAGGATTGTATATTGTCACCCTGCTTATTTAACATATATGCAGAGTACATCATGAGAAAGGCTGGACTGGAAGAAACACAAGCTGGAATCACGATTGCCAGGAGAAATATCAATAGCCTCAGATATGCAGATGACACCACCCTTATAGCAAAAAGTGAAGAGGAATTAAAAAGCCTCCTGATTAAATTGAAAGAGGAGAGTGAAAATGTTGGCTTAATAGTCAACATTCAGAAAACGAAGATCATGGCATCGGGTCCCATCACTTCATGGAAAATAGATGCGGAAACAGTGTCAGACTTTATTTTTTGGGGGCTCCAAAATCACTGCAGATGGTGATTAGAGCCATGAAATTGAAAGATGCCTCCTCCTTGGAAGAAAAGTTATGACCAACCTAGATAGCATATTGATAAGCAGAGACATTACTTTGCCGACTAAGGTCCATCTAGTCAAGGCTATGCTTTTTTCCAGTAGTCATGTATGGATGTGAGAGTTGGACTGTGAAGAAGGCTGAGAGCTGAAAAATTGATACTTTTGAACTGTGGTGTTGGAGAAACTCTTGAGAGTCCCTTGGACATCAAGGAGATCCAGCAGTACATTCTGAAGATCAACCCTGGGATTTCTTTGGAAGGAATGATGCTAAACCTGAAACTCCAGTACTTTGGCCACCTCATGCGCAGTGTTGACTCATTGGAAGAGACTCATGCTGGGAGGGATTGGGGGCAGGAGGAGAAGGGGACAACAAAGGATGAGATGGCTGGATGGCATCACTAACTCTATGGACTTGAGTCTGAGTGAACTCCGGGAGTTGATGATGGACAGGGAGGCCTGGCATGCTGCGATTCATGAGGTCGCAAAGAGTTGGACACGACTGAGAGACTCAACTGAACTGAACTGGAGAAGGTGTGGAGGAAAGGGAACCCTTTTACACTATTGTTGGGAATGCAAACTGACACAGCCACTATGGAGAACAGTGTGGAGATTCCTTATAAAAACTGGAAATAGAACTAAAAATGATATGTTTAGTGTCTGACCTGTAGAATACTTTCACCAAATATTCTAGTCCAACACAAAACACATCATTACTAACAGATCTAGGATAGCTCTTTGGGTCTGCATTACAACTGGTTTTACAGGAAGCTAATGTTCACTGCATTGCTTGTCTATTTTTTTTTTCAGATTTCTTGCCATTATCTTGTTGCACGAAAAACAAAACCACAATATTGTAAGATTTGAAACTGAGTTGATAAATTAATTGACAAATTTTTAATTTTGAGAACAAATGTCTATTTGATTGTTATGTATTACTTAAATATGTTCTCCTATTCAACATGAACCTCCTTTCCAGAAGCAGTGTTATAGACAGTCATTTTGATCTTCAATGCCCAAATTTTTTAGAGCATTCAGTAGTTAATAAAATTGGCATTAAGGAAGAAAACTTGATGAAAACAAAAGATAGAAGTTCTACAAAATACTAGATAGATATCATTCAACAAAATTCTATTTTTAAAAAATAATTATCTCACTCATGGTTGTTCTAATTTAAGTTTTCATGGAGTTTTATGCATTTGTGCTTGTTGATGTCTTATTCTTCTTGTGCCTTATGGAATCAACATAACAACTTGGATGTCTATTCTTTCCTATGGACTATCAAACTTTTTTCCCTTTACACTGTTTATAAGAGTTACATTTACACACTCCTGTCTGTAGCATTCTCCACTAATAAAATTCTCAAAAAAAGGTATTCATTGCTTTATAATTTAATACTTTTCACATTTGCATTCCTAACACAATATTTTAAACTGTATCTCAGAATTGGCTGAATCAAATCCCTTTAAATTTTTAATTCACAAAGTAAGCTTTGGAGCCAGTATGGTACATTGCATCAAAGCTTGTTACAATTGTAAAATATAGGGCCTTACTTACATTTGCTTAATTACAAAGGTTGATGTCAATCTTCCCTGGGTCAAATCAACTATGAAAATTTATTTCAGGATCAAATGAGACAAAGCATGCCAATGTGATCTCAAGGACATATCCTTGTCTACATAGTTGCTAAAGGTTTGTGCTTGTGATGATAGACACTGAAAATTTCATGAGCCTCTCAAATATGGCGAATGACTACAACATATGACAGAACATCATAAGTCCTGTAAGAAAATGGTCTATATTTATCATGAATCCTGCTGCTGAGAAAAGTATTTCTATCTGAGAGAGTAAACTCTACTGAGAACTTTTGGAAAACATTTTTAAAAATTCACTGAACAAATCATTTTTGCAATGGATAATTTTTTTTCAAATAAACTGAGTAATTGTCTAATTATGCAGGTAAAAATATATTTTCAAAGAAATCTGTGAAAGTTTTGGCTGCTTGCAGTGTGTGATTAATTTTCTTAATTGATTATTAAAATTGTGAAAAATGTGCCAGAACTAATCAGCATGAGAAGCACAGTTAAAGGCTGTCAAATAGTAGAAAATATTCTCACCTTGTTATATGCAATGTCCATCCTTGTTTGAGTAAAAGAAACCATAAATTCTTATCAATTAAACAAGTACTTATTAATTATGTAAAGTCATTCTCTAAAGCCACATATAAGGAGAGATAACTGGGTTCATTGTGACAACAATAAAAGTGCCAACAGGATGAATTTTATACCAAAGACTCTATGATAGAATCCTAAACTGCTTCTCTAGTTTCCTTCATTCCCTGTTCCACATAGCACTTGCCACTGTTTGGGGGGGCCAGACTATTCTATATCTTATTCCTTTTATCCATACTGAATACTGTGGCAATATCCTTCTCCTGGCTTCTTTCTTCCTATTCCCGGGTTTGGAATCGCTTGATTATCTTTTAAGACATTAATCAATAAAAATATCTCTATGTATCTTTTCTCACAAGTCAAGGCTAACAACTATTGTATTGCTATATACCAGTTCAGTTCAGTCACTCAGTCGTGTCAAACTCTTTGAGGCCCATGGGCCTGCCTCACGCCAGGCCTCCATGTCTGTCACCAACTCCCAGAGATTGCTCAAACTCATGTCCATCGAGTCAGTGATGCCATCAAGCCATTTCATCCTCTGTCGTCCCATTCTCCTCCTGCCTTCAATCTTTCTCAGCATCAGGGTCTTTTCTAGTGACTCAGTTATTCGCATCAAGTGACCAAAATATTGGAGTTTCAGCTTCAGCATCAGTCATTCAAATGAATATCCATGACTGATTTCCTTTAGGATGGACTGGTTGGATCTCTTTGCAGTCCAAGGGACTCTCAAAAGTCTTCTCCAACACCACAGTTTAAAAGCATCAATTCTTCCACACTCGCTTAGCTTTCTTTCTAGTCCAGGTTTCACATCCATATGCGACTACTGGAAAAAACTTAGCTTTGAATAGAGAGATATTTGTTGGCAAAGTAAAGTCTCTGCTTTTTAATATGCTGTCTAGGTTGGTCATAACTTTTCTTCCAAGGAGTAAGCGTCTTTCAATTTCATGGCTGCAGTCACCATTTGCAGTGACTTTGGAGCACCCCCCCAAAAAACAAATAAATAAATAAATAGAGAAAGTATGCCATTGTTTCACTGTTTCCTATCTATTCGCCATGAAATGATAGGACCAGATGTCATGATCTTCGTTTTCTGAATGTTGAGTTTTAAGCCAAATTTTTCGCTCTCCTCTTTCACTTTCATCAAGAGGTTATTAGCTCTTTATCGCTTTCTATCATAAGGATGGTGTTATCTGCATATCTGAGATTATTGATATTTCTCCCAGAAATCTTGATTCCAGCTTGTGTTTTCTCCAGCCCAGCATTTCTCACAATGTACTCTGCCTATAAGTTAAATAAGCAGGGTGACAATATACAGCCTTGACATACTCCTTTTCCTATTTGGAACCAGTCTGCTGTATTGTGTCCAGGTCTAACTGTTGCTTCCTGACCTGCATACAGATTTCTCAAGAGGCAAATAAGGTGGTCTGGTATTCCCATCTCTTTAAGAATTTTCCACAATTTGTTGCGGTCCACACAGTGAAAGGCTTTGGCATAGTCAATGAAGCAGAAGTAGATGCTTTTCTGGAACTCTTTTGCTTTCTCAATGATCCAGCGGATGTTGGCAATTTAATCTCTGGTTCCTCTGCCTTTTCTAAATCTAGCTTAAACATCTGGAGTGACCACACCATCATGATTATTTGGGTCATGAACTTTTTTTTTTTTTGGTATAGTTCTTCTGTGTATTCTTGCCTCCTCTTCTTAATATCTTCTGCTTCTGTTAGGTCCATACCATTTCTTCCCTTTATTGTGCCCATTTTTGCATGGAATGTTTCTTTAGAATCTCTAATTTTCCTGAAGAGATCTCTAGTCTTTCCCATTCTATTGTTTTCCTCTATTTCTTTGCATTGATCACTGAAGAAGGCTTTCTTATGTCTCCTTGCTATTCTTTGGAACTCTGCATTCAAGTGGGTATATCTTTCCTTTTCTCCTTTGCCTTTTGTTTCTCTTCTATTCACAGCTATTTGTAAGGCCTCCTCAGACAACCATACAACCATTTAGATTTTTTGCATTCCTTTTCATTGAGGATGGTTTTGATCCATGCCTCCTGTACAATGCCATGAACCTCTGTCCATAGTTCATCAGGCACTCTGTCTATCAGATCTAATCCTTTCAATCTATTGTCACTTCTACTGTATAATCAAAAGGGATTTGATTTAGGTCATAGCTGAATGGTCTAGTGGTTTTCCTTACTTTCCTTTCATGACTAGGCATGAAGATAAATTCCTCCATATAACATCTTTTGTTTTTTATCATATACCTCTTAGCAATGATAGCAGCAACAGAAACATCAGACGTTTATTGGGGCTTGCCTAGTGCTGTGCACTCTGCTAATAGCTCAATATCCATTATTTATTTCATGTAATGCTCAAAATAATCCTCTGAAGGGGGTAAAATTATTTTTCCTGTTTTAAGATAAGGAAGTAAACAAAGAGAGATCACACACTTATCAAATGGTAGTGTCACAAAAAAAAAAAAAAAAGAACCCACAGGTCACCTAATTCCAGCACTTGCCATTTTGAACGAATAGGAAAGCAAGTCCTTACATTTTTGATATGTGACCTAATAAAATTCTTTAGCCAGTGACATAAATAACAGCATCTGAAAATAATTTTCTACTAACTCCAAATATAGGTGATTCTTCATTAGAAAGTATCCACTGCTTTCATCTTTTCAAAATTTCATCATAGTTATTAATACACTATTATTGTGACATGCAGAGATTCAATTATTTACCCTGGTATTATTCTATTTATTTATGTCTAATTCAATACTGTATAGACTTTATTTATCAGTCATCTTATCCTTTAAATATTTCTTTCAATGAACATATCCCATTTTACTTCTAAAATACTTTTCATTTATTCATTAGGTCCAAGGAATATAAAAATACTTGAAAAATTAAATCTGACCCTTAAATTAAATGATTTTTATAGATAGCTTTAATTGTTTTAACTTTTTATTTTAAATGTATAAGCAGGTGGCCATTTTCTACACCAGGGAATCTTCCCAACCCAAAGATATATTACACATCTCCTGCATTGCCAAGAGGATTATTTACCATTAAGTTACCTGGGAGATCAATATAACTACACTAGTTCCTTGATAAGTATGATCCAGCCATCTGTCTCTTACGGATAAAATTATGCATGTGTATGTTGTATTTAGCTCAAAATCTTATCATTTTTATTATTTTAAATTTAGGCTTTAGAGCATGAGCTTGAGTAAGATCCAGGAGTTGGTGTTGGATGGGGAAGCCTGGCTTGCTGCAGTCCATGTTGTTGCAAAAATTCATACAGAACTGAACGACTGAACTGAACTGAACTGAACTTGCCTGCATGGAACACACACTATCAACTAAAACTCTTGAACTGTGTAACTGATAACCAAAGATAAATACAAGCATATATCTAAAAATGCACTTAACTGCACATTTTAGGTGTTAAAAATATTGTTTTCATAAGAATGCAACTTGTATTACTAATATTTTGCAATGTTAATGTTTTATAAAATTAATAATGACTAATCATTTTATAATTTCAACAAGGCCTAGAAAGGTATGAAACAAAGCTGATTAATGCTTTTCTGATATAGATTGGAACAACAAGGAAGTGCATTAATCAGAAGTACTGCACTGCTTGCCATATTCTGTTGCTTAAGCAGTCCATGTATTACATTAGCCACTGAATTTTAAATGAATCAAAATAACATATTTCATTAAATTAATTTACTCCCTAAGAAATACATTCTATAGGTATTAGCCATATATTTGGGAATTAAGAATATGTTTCCTCAGATTTATATAACCACTTACAACTCATGTCATATTTACATTGCCTGCAGTTGGCCTATTATAAATCATGCAACCCATACCTATTCAGAATATAACCCTAGTCTATGCATTCAAGTTTCAGAGGAGGAGACACAGTTCATTGTTTCATTGAAAATTGATGTCGCTTTGTAATGTGTCAACCTGGTCTGCAGACCTTAACCTCCTGTATTGGATGTGAAGATAACAATCTTAGAGAATTTCTTAACCAGATCACACAATCACAAAAGGTCAAATCCCTTAATAAACCCTGTTTCTGTTTGTAAGCATGTGTTTGCACATATACATGAAAAGTTTGCCTCTCTGACTGAAACTTCACTGATGCAATTCTCCTGGACAAGTCAAGCAAAAGGGGTTTTTCCTCCAAGAAAAGGAAAAGAAATGCAAAATAGCAACAGCAGCAATAAAACCCTTTACCATTCTTTTACCTGAAGCCAATCAAAAGAAATGTCCTGATAAACCTATCACTAAACTTTAATGATTAGCTGCGAGGATACTCATTATCGCATATATATATAACTTCATAGATATTTGTTTTTCTAAACCAAAAAAGCTTCACATATTACTTTTTTGCTGTATTTTACTGTAAACCCCTATCAGGATATTTGAGTTATATGGTTGGATGAAGCACAAGCTGTAATTAAGATTGCTGGGCACAGATGACACCACACTTATGGCAGAAAGCAAAGAATTAGAGCCTTTTGATGAACGTGAAAGACGAGAGTGAAAAAGTTGACTTAAAACTCAACATTTGAAAAACGAAGATCATGGCATCAGGTACCATCACTTTATGGCAAATAGGGAAACAATGGAAATAGTGACAGACTTTCCTTTCTTGGGCTCCAAAATCATTGCAGATGGTGATTGCAGCCGTGAAATTAAAAGACACTTGCTCCTTGGAAGAAAAGTTATGACCGATCTAGACAGCATATTAAGAAACAGAGACGTTGCTGACAAAGGTCTGTCTAGTCACATCTATGTTTTTTCCAGTTGTCATGTGTGGATATGACAGCTTGACTATGAAAAAGTTTAATACTGAAGAACTGATACTTCTGAGCTGTGGTGTTAGTGAATACTCTTGAGAGTCTGGTGGACTAGAAGGAGATCAAGTCAGTCAATCTTAAAGGAAATCAGTATTGAATATTCATTCTAAAGACTGATGTTGAAGCTGAAACTCCAATACTTTAATCACCTGATGGGAAGAACTGACTCACTGGAAAATGACCTGATGTTGGGAAAGATTGAAGGCACGAGGAGAAGGGGATGACAGAGGATGAGATGGTTGGATGGCATCACCAATTCCCATGGACATGAATTTGAGCAAGTTTGGTAGCTGGTGATGAACAGGGAAGCCTGGCATGCTGCAGTCAATGGGGTCGTATACATGGTAAAATATACATATTTATTCACTTTTATAATTATTCACATTTATATTATTCTGCATATCAACAGTGTAAAGTTGTTTTTTTTTTCACTTTTAACTGTAAATGGAAATTGAACTGAACTGATCATACTGGAAATAAATATTTCACTTTTAGTAAATGGAAATTTATATTCTATAATTTTAACTGTACATCAAATTTTTCCTTGAGAACCCAATACAAATAGGATGCAGTTTGGGGCAATTATCTTTTACAGAATGGTCTCTGAATGAGTATCCCTGTCCCCAAACAAATCCCACTAGTTCTTCCACCTACCCATTGAGCAACCAAAATGTTTGCATATTCATTCGCTAGGTTGTGTCCAACTTTATGTGACACTTTGGGCTGTAATCCATGAAGTTCCTCTGTCCATGGAATTTTCTAGGCAAGAATAATAAAGTGGGTTTCCATTCCCTCCTTCAGGGTAACTTCTCCAACCCAGAGATCAAACTCAGATCTCCTGAATCTCTAATAAGGTACCAGACAGATACTTTACCACCTGGGAAGCACAACCAAAATACTCTCCCAACCTCCATGTCAATATGCTCCCTGGGTTAGAAGTACTCCATCTGGTTGAGATGCTACCACCAACTGAAAGGTCCACAGGACAGACTGGTATAGGTTGTTGATGGGATTGTTCCAGGTGATAAGATTTCTCCTTTATTCACAGAAATCTTCTAAACAAAACAAACCAAAAACCCAGACACTTTGCTGCATTCACTGACTTAATTTATATTGTTTAGTCACTAAGTCATGTCTGACTCTTGCAACCCTGTGGACTGTAGCCCACCAAACTCCTTTTCCCATGGGATTTCCAAGCAAGAATACTAGGTCACCATTTCCCCTTCCAGGGCATTTCCCAACCCTGGGATTGAACCCACATCTGCTGAGTCTCCTGCATTGTGTGTGGATTCTTTATCATTGAATCACCAGGAAATCCCCCCAGTAAAACAAGGATAAACTTCACTTTTGAGTTTGTTGTTATAAGATTATATATAAGCACCAACTTTATTTCCAGTATGATCAGTTCAGTTCAATTCAGTTGCTCAGTCATATCTGACTCTTTGTGACCTGATGGACTGCAATATGCCAGGTTTCCCAGTCCATCACCAAGTCCTGGAGATTGCTCAAATTCATGTCCATCAAGTCTGTGATGTGATAAAACAATTTCATCCTTTGTAGGCCCTTTCTCCTCCCGCCTTCAATCATTCCCAGCATCAGGGTCTTTTCCAACAAGTCAGTTCTTCCCATTAGGTGGCCAAAGCACTGGCGTTTCAGCTTCAGAATCAATCTTTCCAAAGAATATTCAGGATTGATTCCCGTTAGGATAAACTGTAGTCCAAAAGACCCTAAAGAGTCTCCTCCAACAACACAGTTCAAAGCATCAATTCTTTGGTGCTCAGCTTTCTTTATCATCCAAATCTCACATTCATACATGACTACTAGAAAAACCATAGCTTTGACTAGACAGACCTCTGTGGGTAAAGTAATGTCTCTGCTTTTTAATATGCTATCAAGATTGGTCATAGTTTTTTTTTTTTTTTTTTTTTTTCTTCCAAGGAGCAAGCATCTTTTAATTTCATGGCTGCAGTCACTATCTGCAGTGATTTTGGAGCCCAAGAAAAGAAAGTCTGTCACTGTTTCCATTGTTTACCCATCTATTTGCCATGAAGTGATGGGGCCAGATGCCATGATCTTAGTTTTTTGAATGTTGAGTTTTAAGCCAGCTTTTTCATTCTCCTCTTTCACTTTCATCAAGAGGCCTTTAGTTCTTCTTCACTTTTCTGCCATAAGGATGTTGTCATCTGCATATCTGAGGTTATTGATATTTCTCCCGGCAATCTTGATCCCGGCTTGTGCTTCATCCCACATTTGGCATGATGTACTCTGCATACAAGTTAAGTAAGCAGTGTGACAATATACAGCCTTGATGTACTCCTTTCCTTGTTTGGAATCAGTCCGTTGTTCCATGTCCAATTCTAACTGTTGCTTCTTGACCTGCATACAGATTTCTCAGGAGGCAGGTAAAGTGATCTGATATTCCAATCTCTTTAAAAATTTTCCACAGTTTGTTGTGGTCCAAACAGTCAAAGGCTTTGGCACAGCTTGTAAAACAGAAGTAGATTTTTTTCTGGAATTGTCTTGCTTTTTCAGTGATCCAATGGACATTGGCAATTTGATCTCTGCTTCCTCTGCCTTTTCTAAATCCAGCTTGAACATCTTGAAGTTCATGGTTCACATACTGTTGAAGCCTGGCTTGGAGAATTTTGAGCATTACTTTGCTAGTGTGTGAGATGAATACAATTGTATGGTAGTTTGAACATTTTTGGCATTGCCTTTCTTTCGGATTGGAATGAAAACTGACCTTTTCCAGTATGATAGGTGAGCCAATTCTTTTCATAAATTAATCTTTGCCAAAGGATGTCTTGGTAAAGTTGCAACACAAATGACTTTTATAGCAACCACATTCAGATCCCAATAGCATAATATGGCCCAAATTCTGGGTTGTGAGTGTATGCTCAATTGTGTCTGACTCTGCCACTCCACGAACTGTAGTCTGCCTGGCTCCTCTGTTTATGGAATTTTCCAAGCATGAATACTGGGTCTGGTTGCCATAACCTACTCTAGGGGATCTTCTCAACCCAGAGTTTGAACCCATGTCTCTTGAGTCTCCTTCATTGGCAGGCAGATTCTTTACCCCTGCATCACCTGGAAACCCCCAAATTCTAGGTTAAGTATGTACAAAAATTTACTACTATGTTTGTAAAATTAACTAGCATTTTCCTGTTAATATGGACAAATCCTAAGTAATGGCTACTGCTTTTCAAGGTAGACAGGAACAATGCATATATAATTCTGGGTTCTGTGTGTGTGTAGTGTGTGTGTGCACTCAGTCGTGTCCATGGGCTATAGCCCACCAGTCTACTCTTTCCACGGAATTTTCCAGGCAAGAATACTGGAACAAGAATACTCCCTCAGGATATTTTCTCTACCCAGGACTCTCCTCTGTCTTTTGCATTGGTAGGCAGATTATTTACCTCTAGGGCCCCCTCGGAAGCCTATATATATATATGTGTGTGTGTGTGTTTATAATTATCCCACATAAATAATCAATTAAAAAAGAAGCTATATATATGCAGGCTTAAAAGGTGATTATATTTTACAAAGTAGTTTCCTGTGGTGCAGTTCATTCATACTACTCCTGTATATATATTTTTTTGTTGTAAATGAGACTTTACTCATTTACAGAGGAGAAGTAAGAGATGGGGACAAGATTTCTAAACTTGAGCTTAAGAGTCATTTCCAAGATATATTTCTACTGTCAAGGTTTATCACCAATTTACATAATTGATGTTTCATCTACAATATCACAACTTTTTATACAATATAGATAATTAGCTAGTCTTCACTTCCAGCTTATTATTTCTATCCTCTGAGGAGCCTTGTGGTATAATGGACAAAATGTCAAGAATAATTAGGAATAATGATGGTGGCAACTATGCTATCAAATGATGCATATCTTAGCCTGATTCTTTTATGCCTTGCCTTTGAAGAAGATATTTAGATGATTTAATGCTCTCTCCTAGGCTTTAAGTGTTCTTTATGCAAAAAAAAAAAATCTGAAAAAGTTTCCCTTTATGTTCATATATATGGCACACAAAGCCTGGGTTTGTATATTTATTTTCATATTTAAGAGAGTAAAATCAAGCGATCTCAAATACCCCCACAACTTTTTAGAATTTCTACATGTGTTATCTTCCACATATTTTGAAAGCCAATGAAACTATTTATCATGGTTTATGAAGTCAACAGAATTTTTTTTCCCCCTTTAGAATCTGATACATTTATCTTTGATGATACCCATACATATTTGTTTAATTCTTAGGTAACCCAGTATATGCCCATTCTATACATTCTCCAAGTGTGATTCTTCAAAGTGACTTAGCTGAGAGAAGCATTATATACTCTCACATGATCATATTTGACCTAATTTACAAAGTTTAGGTACAATATTAAAGATGGACCTAAACTCAGAGGATAAGTGATTTATGCTAGTCAAAAAACTGGCAACTAAATGTCACTAGATATAGAAACCAGTGTTTTCTGAATTTTAGTTATATTGTCCAAGTCCTTTTCCAATTCCTCTAAAAGCATATTATTATATAAGAAAGCCAGATTGCTAGCATTTTCAGGGTTTTTTTAATCATTTAAACAATAAAAATGTCTTTTAAGATACAAATAGTTAATATCATAAAATGAATGTTTAAATTTTATTTAATGTAATAAAGCATCAAGTTGATAATCCCAGTCTAGAAAGGATCCACTTAAATAGTACAAAGAATATAGAAGTTTAGAGAAAGAATATTTAATTCTTATATTTTAACTTAACTCCAAAAATCTCATCTGTCAACCAGCATCAAATATTATTGAACTTATGAAGTCAATGTTCACTTCCATATGCAGTAAAGGGCAAAAAATGCAACAGAAACATAATATGTAAGAAGATGACCCTTTATGGGTCTCTTGGATTCCTGAAAGATTTGTCATAAAACAAGGAAGCAATGGAGGAAATCTTATGTATGGAGATGCTGTTCAGTGATGTTTACTTCTGGGACTAGGCTTCTACAAATACGTAATGTCCCTGAAGAGAAGGCAATTTCCTGTCATCATCCAAATCCATACTAATCATGTAAAAAGCAGAATAAGCCTTGAAGGAAAAGGATCTAATGCCTCATTTAAAGAGAAGTTTCCTCTTGTTCCCAATGGGGTCACTTCATGCAATATAAGAAAGCTACCATCAGATTAAGTCTAATGTCACAAAACAAGTTGACAAAATAACTAAAATTCTTAAGGACTCAGAAACATTCACAAGAGTAAGAGATTAATACAGATACCTTTATTCTTTATGTCTGAAAAAAAAATTCACATCACTACACATGCTGCAGGTTATCACCAAGTTACATATGTTCATGAAATTAGTAGTTGCAAATCTTTGAGGATGGAATCTTTACCTCTCCTTGATTCTTAATGAAGCCAAAATGTACTCCAGCAATGCTACAGATGCCACAGTTAACTGTGATGAATATTTCCAGTGGTTGATAATTCTAAATTAGAAAATGTAAAAAGTCATGATTTGAAACTCCTTAAAATAATATTTTTATGTATTTTATATGTTTTAAATACCTCCTTGACTGATCTATATTTATGACTCTATGTAGAAGCTACCTTGATGCTGCAGTTGGAAAGTTAATAATTTACAAAGACTGCTTTGTACTCTAATGACAGCACTTGACTTTTGCTACTGCTTGAGGGCTTGCAACTTTGATGTTTCCATCTTAAATTAAGAGAAAAGAGAGAGTCAGGTATCAGATTTCATTCAGTTACTTTTCTGAGGGGTTCTTTTAACTGAATTCCATGAAGTCATAATGTCTTCTAACAAGAATATTGATAACAAAATAAAACCTTGTTCCATTATCTTCTTAAAGGAAACCTAGAGATGTGTTTTAGATGTTTGAGTAGCATAGCTTCTTTTGCAAAGTCAAAGGGGTTTACTATGTAAGCAAATATTTTCTTCCTCCCCAATTCAAATTAATTAATTTTCCTTGACTGTGTGTGTGCTTTAATTTAGAGAAAATCTCTAGACTCATAGATTTTATTTATTAGTTTGATAAGAACAGTGTACAATGAACACTATTGCTTGATACCTTGAGGCCTAGGAATTGACAGGTAATGGTTTTTAAGGCAAGCAGCAGTGCCAATTATCCAGCCTCAGTGTCCAATGTAGCTGGCAGACTAAGGCACAGCAAGTTGGATTAGTGCATATTAAAAATGCTCAGCAAAAACTCAGAGGACCTTCCTATCCAGTGAATGGATACTATCTCTGGTTATTCATCATTGCTAAAGTTGTTATTCCCACATTCCAAACATACTATTAGAATTCATCAATTCTGCTACTTTATATTATAATAAATTATACAAACTAAAGTTTGAAATGTACTTATTTTAATGATCTGTCAAATAAAAACTGAAAAAATGTATTGAACAATCTAAAAAAAGCTTACTATCGAAATATGAAACATTAATAATCTGAGAAACATGATTTCTTTTGTTGTTGTTCTGTCACTCAATCATGTCTGACTTTTTGTGACCCCAGTATGCCAAGCTTCCCTGTCCTTCACCATTTCCCAGACAGTGCTCAAATTCATGTCCAGAATCCATCCAGAATTTCATCCTCTGTCATCCCCTTCTCCTCCTGCTTTCAATTTTGCCCAGCATCAGAGTCTTTTCTAATGAGTCGGCTCTTTGCATCAGGTGGCAGAAGTATTGGAGCTTCAGCTTCAACATCAGTCTTTCCGGTGAATATCCAGGATTGATTTCCTTTAGGATTGACTGGCTTGATCTCCTTGCAGTCCAAGGGACTCTCAAGACTTTTCTCCAATAGCACAGTTCAAAAACATTAATTCTTGGACACTCAGCCTTCTTTATGATCCAACTCTCACATCCATACATGACTACTGGAAAAACCATGTCTTGATTAGATGGACCTTTGTTGGCAAAGTAATGTCTCTTCACTCTCCTCTCACTTTCATCAAGAGGCTTTTGAATTTCTCTTCACTTTCTGCCAGTAGGACAAAAATAATCATGATTTCTGATTACCAAGCAGAACTAAACTTGTTGTCTGAGTTTTTGTGACCCCATGGACTGTTGCCTCCCAGACTGCTCTGTCCACAAGATTTCTCAGGCAAGACTACTGGAGCGAGTTGCCGTTTCCTTCTCCGGGAAGGGTGGGGGTGGTATTCATGATCCAAGGATCGAACCTAGGTCTCCTGCATTAAACACAAATTATTTTCTTTACTGCTGAGCCACCTGGGAAGCCCAAAAATAAATTGAAACTAATCAAATGTTTTAAACTTATTCGCTAAGGATTTCTATTTTGTAGACTGCATTAGACTCACCACATTAAAAAGAGCAAACATAGTGATACAATTACTTCTGACACCAAGAAAGACAGAAACCTCATTCTGTGCTGCTTACTCACTACAGGTAACTAAATAGTAACTAGGTTTATGTGGTTGGTAAAAGCTTGAAAGAACTACAGAAGTTTTAATTAGTTTAAGAACTAGTTTTGAGTATCTTTGCTGCTGCCTGGTGGGAATTCCAGAAATAAGCGAGATGTTTCTGTGTTGTGCTTAGTTGCATTTGACTCTTTGCGATTTCATGGAATGTAGCCCACCAGGCTCCTCTGTCCATGGAGATTCTCCAGGCAAGAATATTGAAGTGGGTTGCCATGCCCTTCTCCAGGGGATCTTTCCAACTCAGGGATCGAACCCAGTTATCCCACATTGCAGGCGGATTTTTAAACATCTAAGCCACCAGGGAAGCCCGTGCTAAAAACCAATCATATCACAATAGGTCTAAAATCATTCAAAGAACTTAAATGACATTTTTGATGCTGCTATGTGAACACTTTGCTGAGAAATTTGTTAAGCACTTTAAAATTTGATGAGATTTCACACATTTGATTATTTCAGGAAAATTCTGAGTATTTAATATGTTGTTTATTCTAATTAGTCCTTTCAAGCAGCATGCACAATTAGTTCTTGAATTCTCATTTTAAGCATTCTTAACTGGTTGAAATAAGCCATATCCTGGATACCCTATATATATATATATATAGTGTGCCTCTAGAAAAGATATTGTTTCATACTTGAAATTTTCTGGAGTTTTTCCTTGGGTCTTTTTTACAAATTAAATTTCTGTTCTTTGGTAAAGCATCTCAGGCAAGTCTTTCTAAACCTTGACTATACAATACTAATGATCTGTCAAATTTACTTTTTTTTTTCTTCTTCTTACAGCTTTTGAGTTATATGATTTGTAAAAACCAATCTATGTATACTTATCATCCAATCTATCATCTTCTACCTGTATATGTGTATAGATGCATGTCTATAGATAGATTTTGTCCATTCATATTTATTTCACCATACCAAATTCCTGTGATAATGTCAGAACTTCTAAAGAGTTTGCCTTATTTCTTGATGCTCTTTCATTGATTTGTTCTACAGGGGATCAGTAATGATCCAGAGATGTGCCTTAGGATCTTTACTACATGGTAGAGATTAGAGAAGGAATGGAGTGTGTTAATGATAAGAAGAATACCTTAAACAATCCCAGAAACAGTATGAATAAGTTCAAATAAGTGGAGAAAAAATACTGGAGAAAAAAAAATTGCCAGTCTTGGTTGGATGCAGGTTACAGGATGCTTGGGGCTCGTGCACTAGGATGACCCAGGGAGATGGTATGGGGAGGGAGGTGGAAGGGGTGTCCAGGATTGGGAACACATGTACACCTGTGGTGGATTCATGTTGATGTATGGCAAAACCAATACAGTATTGTAAAGTAAAATAAAGTAAAATTTTAAAAAATACACCTTACCTAATATTTTCAAAATTTATTTTGTTATATTTTACTGCTATGAAAATAAAAATAAAATTTCAAAATTGAAGTTTTGTACAAATTAGCACAAAATTTCTTCCTTGTGGCCACAAGTCCTATGTTCTCATTGATTCTGGTCTGGCATTTAAGAAACATAGATTACACTTCTAGAAAAAGGCAAATAATTTGCCCTAATTTTATGTTTTCATAAGCAAAGTGATTTTAGATAATTACACAACTCAAGCAGAGTGGGTTTGAAGTTACATTATACAGATTGTATAATAGTGTAATACTTTAGCAGAGCACTGCCAAGAAGTTTGGACTTTTATTTCTAGTATTACCTCTTATTCAAATTAGATTTGTGAACTTGAACTAGCCACAGTGTCACTTTGTCTCAATTTTCTATATATTTCAATAAAATGAGACACTTAGCCTAAATAATGTCAGTTTTTCTTTATTCTAATACTTTGCATTTACCTCAGTTCCTAGGTCATAGCCTTCAAATTCCTGACCCTTTTATTCATTAGAAAGCGCTTGCATATTTGTAAGATTGTGAAAGTGCAAGTCGTGTCTGACTCTTTGCAACCCTATGAACTGACTGTAGCCCACCAGGCTCCTCTGACCATGGATGTCTCCAGACAAGTATATTGAAGAGGGTAGCTTTCTGTTCCCCAGGGTATCTTCCCAATCAGGGATCAAACCGGGTTTCCCACATTGCAGATTCTTTACCATCTAAGCCACCAGGGAAACCCATAAGACTCTGAGAGGAGTATCAAATCTACTTTTTTTGAACTATAGTTTAAAGATATTATCTTCGGACAAAATTTCCAATGAAAAGTATATATAAAATGTTAGAAAATAATTTAAATAGCCATTTAAATTGATTTAAAGGACAGACTGAAAACAATATTCCTGTGATAAAATACAACTTTGAGGACTAAACATGAACTGACTTTCAAGTGGTTGAAATGAGAAAGAATTTTTAAACAGAGGTAATCTGTACTTTTGGTGTTTCTGTTGTGAGAAGTAAATGCTTATTCTAATGCATTTAAGCAAGCGGTATCAATGATTAATGACATTTTTGATTCTGTGACTAGACTTACAAATTCTTGAATAATTAATAAAGTACCCTATACTGCAAAGTATATCCATCTGCTAAGAAATTCTATGTGTATACAAGCTATTAATATTGAAAACCTTATACAAAATCATGAGGAAGAGACTTTGGGGTTGAAGCAATAATATCTATTAAAGCACACAGGTTTTTAATTTCTTATTTTTAGTGTTCTTGTTTAATGCCAAGTGTTCAATGTTTACTATAAAAAATTCATAACGTAGTCATAAAAGAGGTAATTATTATCTAATAGTATAAATGACAACTTTTTTTCCTCAATTATGTCTTCTCCTGTGACAATAATGAATAGCTATTGAGGAATTTGTATTAAACTGTAGTCATTGTTCTGGATTTTAAGAAAAATATGACAGAGAAAATATGTACAATCCAAAAAGGCATAGTTCTGTATATTACTTCAGTTCAGGTCAGTTCAGTTGCTCAGTCGTGTCTGACTCTTTGCAACCCCATGGACTGCAGCATGCTAGGCCTCCCTGTCCATCACCAACTTTGAGAGTTTACTCAAACTGATGTACATTGAGTCAGTGATGCCATCCAATCATCTCATTCTCTGCCATTCCCTTTTCCTCCTGCCTCCCATCCCTCCCAGCAACAGGGTCTTTTCAAAATTGTCAGTTCTTTGCATCAGGTGGCCAAAGAATTGGATTTTAAGTTTCAGCATCAGTCCTTCCAATGAATATTCAGGACTGATTTCCTTTAGGATGGACTGGTTGGATCTCTTTGAGGTTCAAGGGAGTCTCAAGAGTCTCCACCAATATCATAGTTCAAAAGCATCAATTCTTCTGCACTCAGCTTTATTTTTTTAAAAAATCTATTTATTTTAATTGGAAGCTAATTATTTTACAATATTGTAGTGGTTTTGTCACACATTTACATGAATCAGCCATGGGTGTACATGTGTTCCCCATCCTTATATTATAACTCTCATATCCATACATGACTACTAGAAAAACCATAGCTTTGACTAGATGCACCTATGTGGGCAAAGTAATGTGTCTGTTTTTTAATATGCTGTCTAGGTTGGTCATAACTTTTCTTCCAAGGAGCAAGTGCCTTTTAATTTCATGGCTGCAGCCACCATATGCAATGATTTTGGAGCCCAAGAAATAAAGTCTCTCACTGTTTCCGTTGTTTCCCTATCTGTTTGCCATGAAGTAATGGGACAAGATTCCATGATCTCAGTTTTCTGAATGTTGAGTTTTTTTTTTTTTTTCAAGATAAACAAGGGTATGTTTTATTCCCACGTCTTAGATGAAGAATTAGAAACTTAGGCAGTTAAATCATAACTCTGATTTGGTCAGGGTTATGCCAGTATTCAATGAAAAGACCAGAAAAAAACTCTTGGTATCAAATATGGGTTTGGCTTTTTAGATAAATTATATCAGGTAATTCAAAGAATTCCATATGTTTGTAGCATAAACATTTACATATATGTACAGTTGAGAATCATAAAAATATTATCTAGAAACATTCAGATTAGTTCTTGTACATTTGTTAAGCAAAGAAAAATTTTCCAGTTTCCTTATTTTATTATTAAATTGTACAAATTAAAAAATGTAATCGCATGTCATGTTAATGACCCAAGAGAAAGGAGAAACTAATTGGCTCCTTTTTCTTTCTTTCTTTCTTTTTTTAATTTTAGTTTTTTATTTTTTAAATTTTAAAATCTTTAATTCTTACATGCATTCCCAAACATGAACCCCCTCCCACCTCCCTCCCCATAACATCTTTCTGGGTCATCCCCATGCACCAGCCCCAAGCATGCTGCATCCTGCGTCAGACATGCCAACTTTTTCACTCTCCTCTTTCATTTTCTTCAAGAGGCTCTTTAGTTCTTCTTCACTTTCCACCATAAGGTTGGTGACATCTGCATATCTGAGGTTATTGATATTTCTCCCAGCAATCTTGATTCCACCTTGTGCTTCATCCAGTCCAGCATGTCTCATAATGTACTCTGCATATAAGTTAAATAAGTAGGGTGTTAATATACAGCCTTGAAAAACTCCTCTCCAGATTTGGAACCAGTCTGTTAGTCCATTTCCAGTTCTAAATGTTGCTTCGTGGCCTGCATATAAATTTCTCAGGAGGCAGGTCAGATGGTCTGGTATTCACATCTCTTACAGAATTTTCCACAATTTGTTGTGATCCAAAGAGTAATATGTGAGAAAATTATTCACAGTGAGGTATCATTCACAGTAAGTTGTGAGAAAATTAAGTTGAGAGAAAATTATTCAATGGGCCATTTTTAACATATTACTTGTGCATCCAATAGAGATATCTTTGAGACATATATCAGAAAAAGTTTTCTCAAAATCATTATCATCTCATCCTAACTGTTTTAAAATAATCTCATTCTTCATATTTCATATCATATTCTTTTAGTTTGACTTCATTAAAAAAACTTTGATAAATAACAGAAATATAGAGACATGTGTAAATTAAAAATTTAAGACCACTTAACTCAATTTCTATATTTTAAAAATAACAAATCTGAAGCTAAGACACATTCAGTTCAGTTCAGTTCAGTCGCTGTCATGTCCGACTTTGTGACCCCATGAATCGCAGCACACCAGGCCTCTCTGTCCATCACCATCTCCCAGAGTTCACTCAGACTCACGTCCATCGAGTCCGTCATGCCATCCAGCCATCTCATCCTCGGTCGTCCCCTTCTCCTCCTGCCCCCAATCCCTCCCAGCATCAGAGTCTTTTCCAATGAGTCAACACTTCTCATGAGGTGGCCAAAGTACTAGAGTTTCAGCTTTAGCATCATTCCTTCCAAAGAAATCCCAGGGCTGATCTCTTTCAGAATGGACTGGTTGGATCGCCTTGCAGTCCAAGGGACTCTCAAGAGTCTTCTCCAACACCACAGTTCAAAAGCATCAATTCTTCAGTGTTCAGCCTTCTTCACAGTCCAACTCTCACATCCATACATGACCACTGGAAAAACCATAGCCTTGACTGGACGGACCTTAGAGGGCAAAGTAATGTCTCTGCTTTTGAATACGCTATCTAGGTTGGTCATAACTTTTCTTCCAAGGAGTAAGAGTCTTTTAATTTCATGACTGCAATCACCATCTGCAGTGATTTTTGAGCCCCAAAAAATAAAGTCTGACACTGTTTCCACTGTTTCCCATCTATTTCCAATAAAGTGATGAGACCGGATACCATGATCTTTGTTTTCTGAATATTGAGCTTTAAGCCAATTTTTTTAGCTCTCCTCTTTCACTTTCATCGAGAGGCTTTTTAGTTCCTCTTCACTTTCTGCCATAAGGGTGGTGTCATCTGCATATCTGAGGTTATTGATATTTCTCCCAGCAATCTTGATTCCAGCTTGTGTTTCTCCCAGCCTAGCGTTTCTCATGATGTATTCTGCATATAAGTTAAATAAGCAGGGTGACAATATACAGCCTTGATGTACTCCTTTCCCTATTTGGAACCAGTCTGTTGTTCCATGTCCAGTTCTAACTGTTGCTTCCTGACCTGCATACAGATTTCTCAAGAGGCAGGTCAGGTGGTCTGGTATTTCTATCTCTTTCAGAATTTTCCACAGTTTATTGTGATCCACACAGTCAAAGGCTTTGGCATAGTCAGTAAAGCAGAAATAGATGTTTTTCTGGAACTCTCTTGCTTTTCCCATGATCCAGTGGATGTTGGCAATTTGATCTCTGATTCCTCTGCCTTTTCTAAAACCAGCTTGAACATCAGAGGGCAGACACACTGAAACCATACTCACAGAAAAGCAGTCAATCTAATCACACTAGGACCACAGCCTTGTCTAACTCAATGAAACCAAGCCATGCCTGCAGGGCAACCCAAGATGAATGGGTCATGGTGGAGAGGTCTGACAGAGCCTGGTCCACTGGAGAAAGGAATGGCAAGCCACTTCAGTATTCTTGCCTTGAAAACCCCATGAACAGTAGGAAAAGGCAAAATGATAGGATTGCAAAAGAGGAACTCCCCAGGTCATTAGGTGCCCAATATGCTACTGGAGATCAGTGGAGAAATAACTCCGGAAAGAATGAAGAGATGGAGCCAAAGCAAAAACCATACCCAGTTGTGGATGTTACTGGTGATAGAAGCAAATCTGATGCTGTAAATAGCAATATTGCATAGGAACTTGGAATGTCAGGTCCATGAATCAAGACAAATTGGACGTGGTCAAACAAGAGATGGCAAGAGTGAACATCAACATTCTAGGAATCAGGGAACTAAAATGGACTGGAATGGGTGAATTTCACTCAGATGACCATTATATCTACTACTGTGGGCAGGAATCCCTCAGAAGAAATGGAGTAGCCATCATGGTCAACAAAAGAGTCTGAAATGCAGTACTTGGATGCAATCTCAAAAACGACAGAATGATCTCTGTTCATCTCCAAGACAAGCCATTCAATATCACAGTTATCCAAGTCTATGCCCCAACTAGTAACGCTGAAGCAGCTGAAGCTGAACGGTTCGATGAAGACCTACAAGACCGTTTAGAACTAACACACACAAAAAATATGTCCTTTTCATTGTAGGGGACTGGAATGCAAAAATAGGAAGTCAAGAAACACCTGTAGTAACAGGCAAATTTGGCCTTGGAATGCAGAATGAAGCAGGGCAAAGACTAATAGAGTTTTGCCAAGAAAATGCACTGGTCATAGCAAACACCCTCTTCCAACAACACCAGAGCAAACTCTACACATGGACATCACCAGATGGTCAACACCGAAATCAGATTGATTATATTCTTTGCAGCCAAAGATGGAGAAACTCTATACAGTCAACAAAAACAAGACCAGGAGCTGACTGTGGCTCAGATCATGAACTCCTTATTACCAAATTCAGATTTAAACTGAAGAAAGTAGGGAAAACCGCCAGACCATTCAGGTATGACCTAAATCAAATCTCTTATGATTATACAGTGGAAGTGAGAAATAGATTTAAGGGACTAGATCTGATAGATAGAGTGCCTGATGAACTATGGAATGAGGTTCGTGACATTGTACAGGAGACAGGGATCAAGACCATCCCCATGGAAAAGAAATGCAAAAAAGCAAAATGGCTGTCTGGGGAGGCCTTACAAATAGCTGTGAAAAGAAGAGAGGTGAAAAACAAAGGAGAAAAGGAAAGATATAAGCATCTGAATGCAGAGTTCCAAAGAATAGCAAGAAGAGATAAGAAAGCCTTCTTCAGCGATCAATGCAAAGAAATAGAGGATGACAACATAATGGGAAAGACTAGAGATCTCTTCAAGAAAATTAGAGATACCAAGGAACATTTAATACAAAGATGGGCTAGATAAAGGACAGAAATGGTATGGACCTAACAGAAGCAGAAGATATTAAGAAGAGGTGGCAAGAATACATGGAAGAACTGTACAAAAAGATCTTCACGACCCAAATAATCATGATGATGTGATCACTAAGACACATTATGATACTCAGGAATTTCCTTTAGGCCGATGACATTCCATTCTGTCTCTCTTAGGTGAAAACATCATTGTAAAGTTACTGGCTATGAGGTTTCTCTCTGGTCTAATGTAGTCACCAGGATTGCCTACATGGCAGAGAAATGAAAGGTAGTTAAATATTTAAAGGGACCATTAAGGTCAATGATAGTATTTCCATTTTTATTAAGTAAAAAATGATAGAAAAATTATGCTAACAATATACAATATATGACCATTTGACTCTGTTCAGTGTCGACCATGTAGCACATATCGAATTACACTCATTAAAGCCCACCTGTTTCATTAAGCGAATACTGTGATGCACTATTGAGCACATCCATTCAGTATAGATACGAGAAGCATACAGTTGTGTAGTTGCAATCCTTTAAATGTTTTACTCTTCTGGGAATCAGAGGCATTTGAAGTTAAGTTGCAGGGAATTTATCTTCCTAACTTTTAAATGAAGACACTTTTGATAGCCAAAATGCTTCAGTTAATCTCTGAAAATAGAATCCTGAGGATCTCATAATCTATCTTCATTAAAAAAAAATAAGTCAGTCACTAGGAATAGGCTAAAAAGCAAGATAAACACAATATTTGAATTTTAAATGTGAAGAGGCTAAAATAATTACAATATAATACAATATATTTTAATACAAAAAAAGTGTGTCACAGTAGAAAATAAGTCAAGAATAGATTAAATTAGTACACATGGAACTGTGTTTTTAAATCACTTTCAGTTCAGTCACTTGGTCGTGTCTGACTCTTTGTAAACCAATGGACTGCAGTATGCTGGGCTTCCCTGTTCATCATCAACTGCCAAGCTTGCTCAAACTCATGCCCATCCAGTCAGTGATGCCATCCAATGATCTCATGCTCTGTATTCCCATTCTCTTCCTGCGTTTAGTCTTTCCCAGTATCAGGGTCTTTTGCACTGAGTCAGTTCGTCTCATCAGGTGATCATAGTATTGCAGCTTCAGCTTCAGCATCAGTCCTTTCAATGAATATTCAGGACTGATTTCTGATAGGATTGACTGGTTGGATATCTTTGCAGTCCAAGGAACACCCAAGAGTCTTCTCCAATTCCATAGTTCAAAAGTATCAATTCTTTGGTGCTAAATTTTCTTTATGATCAATCTCTAACATTCACACATGACTACTGGAAAAACCATAGCTTTGACTATATGGACCTGTTTTGTGGGCAAAGTAATGACTCTTATTTAAAATACTTGCTCTAGATTGATCATAGCTTTTCTTCCAAGGAGCAAGCATCTTTTACTTTCATGGCTGCAGTCACCATCTGCAGTGATTTTGGAGCCCTTAAAAATAATGTTTCTTACTGTTTCCATTGTTTCCGCATCTATTTGCCATGAAGTGATGGGACCAGATGCCAAGATTTTCATTTTTTGAATGTTGAGTTTTAAGTCCGTTTTTTCACTCTCCTCTTTCATTTCTTCAAGAGGCTCTTGAGTACCTCTTTGGTTTCTGCCATAAGAGTGGTGTCACCTGCATATCTGAGGTTATTGATATTTTTCCTGGCAATCTTGATTCCAGCTTGTCCTTCATGCAGCCTAGTTTTTCCCATGATGTATTCTGCATATAAATTAAATAAGCAGCATGACAGTATACAGCCTTGACATACACCTTTACCAAATTGCAACCAGCATCTGTTCCATGTCTGGTTCTAACTGTTGCTTCTTGACCTGCATAGAGATTCTCAGGAGGCAGATAACGTGGTCTGATATTCTCATCTCTAAGAATTTTCCATAGTTTGTTTTGATTTGCACAATGAAAGATTTGGCATAGTCAATAAAGCAGAAGTAGATGCTTTTCTGGATTTTTCCTGCTTTTTATATGACCCAGTAGATTTTGGCAATTTGGTCTCTGGTTCCCTCTGGCTTTTCTAAAACTAGCTTGAACATCTACAAGTTCTTGGTTCACATACTGTTGAAGTCTGACTTGGAGAATTTTGAGCATTACTTTGCTGCTGTGTGAGATGAGTGTAATTGTGTGGTAGTTTGAGCAGTCTTTGTTATTGCCTTTCTTAGTAATTTGAATGAAAACTGACCTTTTCCAGTCCTGTGGCCACTGCTGAGTTTTCCAAATTTGCTGGCATATTGAGTGCAGCAGTTTCACAGCATCATCTTTTAGGATTTGAAATAGTTCAACTGGGATTCTAGCACCTCCACTAGCTTTGTACATAGTGATGCTTCCTAAGGCCCACTTGACTTCACATTCCAGGATGTCTGGCTCTAGGTGAGTGACCATGCCATCGAGATTATCTGGGTCATGAAGATATTTTCTGCATATCTTCTGTGTATTCTTGCCACGTCTTTTTAATCTCTTCTGGTTCTGTTAGGTCCATACCATTTCTGTCCTTTATTGTGTCCATCTTTGTATTAAATATTCCCTTGATACATCTAATTTTCTTGAAGAGATCTCTCATCTTTCTCATTATATTGTTTTCCTCTATTTCTTTGCATTGATCTCTGAGAAAGGCTTTCTTATTTCTCCTTGCTATACTTTGGAACTCTGTATCCAAATGGGTATATCTTCCCTATTCTCCTTTACCTTTAGCTTCTCTTCTTTTCTCAGCTATTTGTAAGAACTTCTCAATCAACCATTTTGCCTTTTTGCACTTCTTTCTCTTGGGGATGGTCTTGATCACTGCCTCCTGTAAAATATCACAAACCTCTGTCCATAGTTCTTCAGGCACTCTGTCTACCCAATCTAATCTTTGACTCTATTTGTCACTTCCACTGTATAATCAAAAGGGATTTGATTTAGGTCCCACCTGAACGGTCTAGAGATTTTCCCTACTTTCTTCAAATTAAGTCTGAATTTTGCAAAAGGGAGTTCATGATCTGAGCCACAGTCAGCCCCTGGTCTTGTTTTTGCTGACTGTATAGTGTTTCTCCATCTTCAGTTGCAAAGAATATAATCAATCCAATTTTGGTATTGACCATCTGGTGATGTCCATGTGTAGAGTTGTCTGTTGTGTTGTTGGAAGAGGGTGTTTACTATGATCAGTGCATTCTCCTAGCAAAACTATTTTAGCCTTTGCCTTGCTTCATTCCACATTCCAAGGCCAAATTTGCCTGTTATTCCAGGTATTTCTTGACTTCCTGCTTTTGCATTCCAGTCCCCTATGATGAAAATGACATCTTGGGTTTTTTTTTTGTTTGTTTGTTTGTTTTTGTTTTTGGTATTAGTTCTAGAAGGTCTTGTAGGTCTTTATAGAATGGTTAAACTTCAATTTGTTCGGCATTAGTGGTTGGGGCATAGACTTGGATCACTGAGATATTAAATGATTTGCCTTGGAAACAGAGATCAGTGTCATTTTTGAGATTACACCCAAGTACTGCATTTTGAACTCTTTTGTTCACTACAAGGGCTACTCCATTTCTTCTAAGGGATTTTTGCCCACAGTAGTAGATGTAATGGTCATCTTAATTAAATTCACCCATTCCAGGCCCTTTTAGTTCACTGATTCCTAAAATGTTGATGTTCACTCTAGCCATCTCCTGATGACAACTTCCAATTTGCCTTGATTTGTGGACCTAAAATTCCAGCTTCTTATCCAATTTTGTTCTTTACAGCATTGGACTTTTTCTATCACCTGTCATATCCTCAACTGGGTGTTATTTTTGCTTTGGCTCTGTCTCTTCATTCTTTCTATAGTTATGTCTCCACTCTTCTCCAGTAGCATATTGGGCACCTACTGAATTGGGGAGTTTATATTTCAGTGTTATATATTTTTGCCTTTTCATACTGTTCATGGAGTTCTCAAGGAAAGAATATTGAAGTGGTTCACCATTCCATTCTCCAGTAGACCACATTTTGTCAGAACTCTCCACCTGTCTAAGATAATCCATCCATCTTGAGAGGCCCTATAGGACATTGCTCATAGCTTCTTTGAGTTAGACAAGGCTATTTTCCATGTTATCAGTTTGGTTAGTTTTTTGTAATTGTGGTTTTCATTCTGTCTTCCCTCTGATGAGTAAGGATAAGATGATTATGGAAGCTTCCTGATGGGAGAGACTGACTGGTGGGGATTCTGTGTCTTGTTCTGATGCGCAGGACCATATTCAATAAATTTTTAATCCAATTTTCTGTTCAAGGACAGGGCTATGTTCCCTCCCCATTGTTTGACCTGAGGCCAAACTGGAGGTGGGCCTCCACCCCTGGACATTCACAGGCAAGTCTGGCTCAACCTCTTTTGGGGAGGTTGTTCCTTTCTCCTGGCTCCTGGTGCAAATAAGGTTTTGCTTGTGCCCTCCAAGAGTCTGTTTCCCTAGTCCTGTGTAAGTTCTGTAATCATATCCCACTGGCCTCCAAAGTCAAATTCCTTGTGGGTTCTTAGTCCCTTTGACATATCTCCAGGTTGGGAAATCTGGTGTGGGTCCTAGAACTTTCTTTGTGCAAGAAATTTTTTGGTATAATTGTTCTGCAGTTTGTGGTTTGTCTACTTGGTGACTCTATGGTGGGGCTAATGGCAATCTCTACCATGAAGGCTTGTGTCACATGCTGCATGACCCAGGTCTGCTGCAACCGGAGTCTCTGTCCCCATGGCAGGCCAGTACTGACCCGTGCCTCCACAGGAACACTCAAACACTCAAAGGTAGGTCTGGCTCAGTCTCTGTGGGCCTCTGGGCCCTGGTGAACACAAGGTTTCATTTGGGTCCTCCAAGCATCTCTGGCGAATATGGGGCTTGATTCTGAATGTGATTTCACCCCTCCTACCATCTTGTTGGGGCTTTTCCTTTGCCCTTGCACTTGGGGTATCTTTTTTGGTGTGATCCAACATTTTGCAGTCAATGGTTGTTCAGCAGCGAGTTGCAATTTTTCAATTATCTCAAGAGAAGTTGAGTGCATGTCCTTCTACTCTGCCATCTTGTATGAATTTTTTATTGGTCTATAATTTACATACATAAAAATGTGCCCATTTTAATGTATAGTTTGATGAAACTGACAAATACATATATCCATGTAACCACTATCCCAACACTGTTTTTGTCATCCAAAGAGTTTTCTCATGCCTTTCTCAGATTATTCTTCCCCTAAATGTCCCTGAAGGCAAAGATCGTTCTGATTTAAATTACTACTAATTCATTCTGTGTAATAAAGATGCCATAATAGGATCATGCTTACGTCTTTTGGCTGTCATTCCAAATCCTGGAGTTTAAAGTTCTTAGATTAAGATTTGTAAGAGGAAGAATAGAGGTAGAATATCAAGTTCATAATATAATTAAATTCAGCTTTGGGCCATGGGACATTATTCATTACTCTATGCAAGCATTCTCTTGTGTTCTTGTACTGCATCTTTGTATTACATTTATGAGTTTTACATACATAATACTCTTATATTGTTAAAAATATTAATTTTATTGTATCACTTTCTAAGTTTTATAAACAACTGGGTTTTTTTAATCTTAAGATATTTGTCAGTTTTGTAAATAACTAGATTTATTTGTCTCTCATGTTCTTTGATTAATGTCAAAATTCTAACCCACTCTTGGCAAAGACATTGAATATATGCTATCTATTTTTATAATAACCTCATTTCTAACTCCATTTTGTGTCTAGATTTGTTGAATTTCTTTAGCACATCTATATATATATATATATATATATGCACATATATTTATCTTTTTCTCTAGTATATAAGTCGGAATGAGCTCAATACATCAAATAAAATTATGTTCAATATTTTAATTATGGTCAAATTTATGTAAATTCTAATCATTTAGTAATTAGTTCAAAGGGCAACCCAAACTTATTGTCTTTACCTCAAATTTATTCTTTTAAAAAAATGTAAAATGTCCTTTGTTATCTTGTGAAAACAATCTGTATTAGAACTCTTGAGCAACAGCCTTAGATGTATTACAAAGTGATTTTGATATATGCTGGATATATATACCCCTTCGTTGTTAGTATTTATGTGAATCACACTTCCAAGAGGCTAAGTCCAAATCCTACCAGCTGTTATAGCAATTCAGTCTTAGCCCATTACTCCAATTAAACTAAGCTTGTTATCAGTGCTTCCATTTTCCTGCAAAGAGAAAATCAAAGAGGATATACAATCAATGAACTTTCTGAGATTAATTAGGAGAAAAAGAAGCCTTTAAACATTTCTGAAAACATACATTTGAAAAAAAAAAAGCTTAAAGGCATGAAAATTATGCTCATAATATAAATTATTGTTGAATCTAGCCAGCTTCATTTTCATTCAAAATAAATTGCTGTTCTATCATGTACATACAACATGTAAACATTATAAAAATGTAAAAATTGAGACTCATTTATGTTACTGAAAATAAAAATGCTTTCAACATAAGGAAGAAATAAATTCCCTACATGCAAAATATAAATAATTTGCACATATAGCTTAATTACCTCAAGACAGGAAGAATATGATTGAGAAAGTTGCATGGTCCTAATTCAGGATGAACATTTTGCTTTATAATATGAATATAAACTTTTATATTTAAATGAAATGTAAAAGACCACAAAACTAAGTTGAGATTGTGTATTATTGTTGGTTATTATTTTGCTTGTGGCCTTAATATTTAAGTTTCTAACAAATAAAGTAGGAACTTCTGAAATTCCAATAGCCTTGTGTTTAAAGGTAAAATAGTTTCAGACTCTCTATGTGGGAAATAGCTTTCTAAATCTAAATTAAATAAATCAAAGAAATCCTCTCTAATGCAGGTAAGTTAGCACCAGAGGCATGATTCTCAAGCAACCATATCTACCAATGGTAACTTCCAGGGAATTAAATTAAGGAGAAGTTCCCCTTCTTTTCAAATACACAGAATCCATCATCATCCTCAAATGCTAGAACTTTCTCAGAATGAAATTTATGGAGAAATTCAGAGGTGTGGCATGTTTGGCCAAAATGGAAGTGAGGCAGTGTGGAGTGCATGCAGACCTGAGCCCTGTTGTGCTAAGTTGCAATCAAGGACTTGAAGGTCTTCTGGCTTCAGGTAAGCTGCCATTAAGGCCTTGAAGGTCTTCTGTTTTCAGGATAGATTTACAGGGTCTCAGTTGACAAAGCAGTTTTGCAAAGAAATGGGCCATTGTCTCTTTAAACCCTTCAGCATTTATCCTACCATCTTCACTCATCAGCAGGGCCATTTCAATCCTATGTTGTCTCTTTACAGCATCATTGTAAATGATTCCTGATTTATCACTCACCTAGCCCATTTTCAACCCTATCTCACTTATTGAGAAAATGTTCTTCCTAAAATGCATACCTGATTATAGTATTTATCTAAATAAAACAATTCTAAGTTTTCATACAACCTATGGAATAAAATCCATAACTGTGTTTATTGAAATATAAGATATCCAATACCTGTCCCTAAAACTATTACTGAAAATGACTGCATTCAGTAACCTAAATTTAACTTCTCTCCACCAAACAAGATATTTCTGGTGTCACAGGAAGCCTTACAAATAGCTGAGAAAAGAAGAGAAGTTAAAGGCAATGGAGAAAAGGAAAGATATTCCTATCTGAATGTACAGCTCCAAAGAATAGCAAGGAGATATAAGCCTTCCAAAGTTAAAAATACAAAGAAATAGAAGAAAACAATAGAAAGGAAAAGACTAGAAATCTCTTCAAGAAACCTAGAGATACCAAGAGAGTATTTCATTCAAAGATGGGCACAAAAAAGGACAGAAACAGTATGGAGCTTACAGAAACAGAATATATTAAGAAGAGGTGGCAAGGATTACACAGAAGAACTATACAAAAAAGATCTTAATGACCCAGATAACCACAATGGTGTGATCACTCACCTAGAGTTAGACATCCTGAAATCTAAAGTCAAGTGGCCCTTAGGAAGCATTAGTACCAACAAAGCTAGTGGAGGTGATGGAATTCCAAATAAATTATTTCAAATCCTAAAAGATGATGCTTTGAAAATATTGCACTCAATATGGCAACAAATTTAGAAAACTCAGCAGTGGCCACAGGACTGGAATATGTCATTTTTCATTCCAATCAAACAGAAGGACAACATCAAAGAATGTTCAAATACCACAAAACTGCAGTCATTTTCCATGCTAGTAACATAATGCTCAAACCTTCAAGTTAAGTTATAACACTATGTGAAATGAGAACTTGCATATGTACAATCTGGATTTAGAAAAGGCAGAAGAATGAGAAATCAAACTTCCAACATCTGTTGGATCATATAAAAATCAAGAGAATTCCAGAAAAGCATCTACTTCTCCTTCATTGACTACATTAAAGCCTTTGACTGTGTGGATCATGACAAACTGTGGGAAATTCTTCAAGTGATGGAAATAACAGACCACCTTACCTGCCTCCTGAGAAATCTGTATGCAGGTCAAGAAGCAACAGTTAGAACCAGACATGGAACTGGTTCCAATTTGGGAAAGGAGTACGTCAAGGCTGTATATTGTCACCCTGCTCATTTAATTTCTATGCAGAGTACATCATGTGAAATGCCAGGCTGGATGAAACACACACTGGAAGCAAGGTTGCTGGGAGAAATATCAATAACCTCAGATATGCAGATGACACCATCCTTATGGCAGAAAGCAAAGAGAAACTCAAGATCCTCTTGAGGAAAGTTAAAGAAGAGAGTGAAAAAGCTGGGTTAAAACTCAGTGCTCAAAAAACTAAGATCATAACATCCAGTCTTTTCACTTGATGGCAAATAGATGTGGAAACAATGTAAACAGGGAGAGAGTTCAATTTCTTGGCCTTCAGAAACACTGTGGAGGGTGACAGCAGCCATGAAATTAAAAGACACTCATTGGGAGGAAAGTGGTGAGAATCCTAGACAGCATATTAAAAAGCAAAGACCTTACTTTGCCAGGTAGCTCAGCTGGTAGAGAATCCACCTGCAATGCAGGATACCCCAGTTTGATTCCTGGGTTGGGAAGATCCGATGGAGAAGGGATAGGCTACCCACTCAAGTGTTCTTGGGCTTCTCTGATGAATCTTTTGGTAAAGAATCAGCCTGCAATGAGCGAGACTTGGGTTTGATCCCTGGGTTGGGACGATCCCTTGGAGAAAGGAACGAGTACCGACTCCAGTATTCTAGCCTCAAGAATTCCATGGACCTTATGGGGTTGCAAAGAGTCAGACGCAACTGAGCAACTTTCACTTTTTTTCACTTTACTTTGCTAACAAATGTCCGTCAAATCAAAGATTTGGTTTTTCCAGCAGTCATGTACAGATGTAAGATTTGGACCGTAAAGATGGCTGAGCACTGAAAAATTGTTGTTTTTGAACTGTGGTGATAGAGAAGACTCTTGAGAGTCCTTTGGATGGCAAGGAGATAAAACCAGTCAATCCTAAAGGAGATCAAGCGTGAATGTTCATTGGAGGCTGTGCTTCCTGGTGGATGTACATCATCGACTCAATGTACATGAGCTTGAACAAACTCCAGTAGATGGTGAAAAACAGAGTAGCCCGGCATGCTGAAGTCCGTTGGTCACAATGAGCTGAACATGACTGAGCAACTGAACAGCAACATTCATTGGAATGACTCATGCTGAAGCTGAAGTTCCAATACTTTGGCCACCTGACTCATTAGAAAAGACCCAAGATTGAAGGCAGGAGGAAAAGGGGATAACAGAAGGCGAGTTGGTTGGATAGGATCACCAACTCAATGGACATGAATTTGATCAAGCTCCAGGAGATGATGAAGGAAAGGGAAGCCTGGCTTGTTGTAATCCAAGGGCTTGCAAAGAGTCAGACATGACTGAATGAGGCAACAACAACATTAAAATATATAATAAAGTTTCTTTTGGCATATGTTCTCTAATTTTGAAAAGCTCTTTCACCTACCTAATGACCTAGGAAATGGCCACTTACCTCTGACTTGTCGAGCATGTTAGTTGTATAAAAATGTCTCTGAATCCCTATTTTTTGTTGTTGTTATTATCTCCTTGTGTCCCCATTATATATTTTACTCTATCTTATCATTAGTACTCTTTATCATAATCTGAAATTGTTTCTTTATATGAGACAAGTTAACTATTTCAAGATTTTTTTTTTTTTTTTTACTGTTAACTACTAAAGAAAACTCAGCAGTGGCCATAGGATTGGAAAAGGTCAGTTTTCATTCCAATTCCAAAGAAAGACAATGTCAAAGAATGAGCAAAATACCGCACAATTGCACTCATCTCACATGCTAGTAAGTAATGCTCAAAATTCTCCAAGCCAGGCTTCAGCAATATGAGAACTGTGAACTTCCAGATCCTCAAGCTGGTTTCAGTAAAGGCAGAGGAACCAGAAATAATTGCCAACACCTGCTGGATCATGGAAAAAGCAAGACAGTTCAGAAAAAAAAAAATCTATTTCTGCTTTACTGACTATGCCAAAGCATATTTGGCTGTGTGGATCACAATAAATTGTGGAAGAGTCTGAGAGAGATGGGAATACCAGACCACCTGACCTGCCTCTTGAGAAACCTATATGCAGGTCAGGAAGCAACTGTTAAAACTGGGCATGGAACAACAGACTGGTTCCAAATAGGAAAAGTAGTACGTCAAGGCTGTATATTGTTACCCTGCTTATTTAACTTATATGCAGGGTACATGAGAAACACTGGGCTGGAAGAAGCACAAGCTGGAATCACGATTGCCGGGAGAAATATCAATAACCTCAGATATGCAGATCACACCACCCTTATGGCAGAAAGTGAAGAGGAACTAAAAAGCCTCTTGATGAAAGTGAAAGAGGAAAGTGAAAAAAATGGCTTAAAGCTCAACATTCAGAAAACGAAGATCGTGGCATCTGGTCCCATCATTTTATGGGAAATAGGTGGGGAAACGGTGGATACAGTGTCAGACGTTCTTTTGGGGGCTCTACAATCACTGCAGATGGTGGTTGCAGCCAAGAAATTAAAAGACACTTACTCTTTGGAAGGAAAGTTATGACCAACGTAGATAGCATATTCAAAAGCAGAGACATTACTTTGCCAACAAAGGTCTGTCTAGTCAAGGCTATGGTTTTTCCAAGTTGTCATGTATGGATGTGAGAGTTGGACTGTGAAGAAAGCTGAGCGCCAAAGAATTGATGCGTTTGAACTGTAGTGTTGAATAAGACTCTTGAGAGTCCCTTGGACTGCAAGGAGATCCAACCAGTCCATTCTAAAGGAAATCAGTCGTGGGTGTTCATTGGAAGGACTGATGCTAAAGCTGAAACTCCAATACTTTGGCCACCTCATGTGAAGAGTTGACTCATTGGAAAAGACTCTGATGCTGGGAGGCATTGGGGGCGAGAGGAGAAGGGGACGACAGAGGATGAGATGGCTGGATGACATCACTGACTCAATGGACACAGGTTTGTGTGGATTCGGGTAGTTGGTGATGGACAGGGAGACCTGGCTTGCTGTGATTCATGGGTTTGCAAGGAGTCAGACATGACTGAGCCACTGAACTGAACTAAAGAAAACAGTCATATTTTTAATCACTTGACTTCTGCCTCCTTAAGCCAGAGATAGTTCAGACCATGGATGAGCACCAAGTCCAAGATTATCTGTTCATACAGAGGGCTGATAAATACACATAAAAAAAAGATGAGGTATTACTTCACACCCTCACATATGTCAGAATGGTCATCCTTAAAAAAAAAAAAAGCTACAATAATACATGTTGGAGAGGATGTAGAGAAAAGGGAATCCTCCTGCATTGTTTGTGGGAGTGCAAATTGATATAATCACTATGTGAAACAGTATGGAGATTCCTTTAAAAACTAAAACTACCATATGACCCACAATCTGACGACTGTGCATATACCCTGAGGAAACCATAATCGAAAAACACACATGTGTTTTCACCAGTGTTCATCACAGCACTGTTTACAGTAGCTAGGTCATGGAAGCAACCTAGATGTCCATGAACAGATTATTTAATAAAGAAATGCAGTACATGTACACAATGGTATATTATTCAGCCATAAAAAGGGACATATTTGACTCAGTTCTAATAAGGTGGATGAACCTAAAGCCTCTCATACAGAATGAAGTCAGATAATTCCTAAACAGATAATATTTTGGGGTGAATTTTAAATTTATCTTGAGACGAAGCTTTTAAACAATGACTAACTGAGGACATTCCCCAACTTTCGTGGTATAGGACATATTTAAGGTAGACAATGCCCTACACCCAATACCTAGCAGATATCCTAGACTTTAGAGAATGATCATCCTATTCAGAATAACTATAAGGTCCTGGATAGTATATTTATGTATTCTCTTGGGTGAATTTTTTTTTTAAATTCTTAAAGAATGAAGGATAATACAGTATTGCGTCTCGTTTACAAAGGAATTTGCTTAATCTTGTCACTGCTGTAATTTCAAAGCCTAGAAAATTGTCTATAACATGCTAAATATAAAAAAATAAAAATATTTGTTGAGTGAATTAATGAATAAGCATAAACAAATTTTTAGCTAAGGAGAAAAGAACTTTGACCTAGATAAACTTTCCTATACTACAGATGATGAAACTGTTCTAAAAAAAAAAAAAAAAAAACCCTCTCAAAACCTTAAATCTCACGAAATAGTAGAATTAAAATAAGAGATCCAATAGCCAAGGACAGTGCTAATTCCATTATACCAGCATTGCCACCATATTTATAATCAAGTTCTCCTAGTAACTGCTATTGGATAGGGCATGAAATTGCCTTTCCTATAGGACAAATGAGCAAAATATCATTAATTTTATATGGTTAAACATGTATGAATCTAGAAAGACAGATAAAGGAGATAGATATATTTAGATACATTTGCAGATATATTTATGGATGTATCTTTATAAATAGACATTATGTAGCTATACATACACATATAAATACACACACATATGCACATATTTGCACATATTTCATAGAAGCATATTTACCATTTGAGTTAGGGAGGTTTAGAGTACACATGTAAAGTATGTTACTTTTTTTGTGTTTCCTGCATCTTTTGTTCTACTTAATAGTAAAAAAAAAAAAAAAAAAAAAAGAAGAAGAAGAAGAAGAAGAAGAAAAGAAAAGAAACAAGAGGAAGAAGAAGAAGAAGAAAGACTTCTTTATTCAAATTGTGGCAGATCAAGTTGTTTGCACCATTTTGTGTCTCCCTTCAAGAAACCTTCTATCTTCTAGATGATGCTTTTTTCTTTTTCCAAAATCCTTCCAACTGAAGTCTTTCCTAGGAAACTCAGAATAATAGAATATTCTATTAGAACTATTAGAATATTCATATTTGAAATTTGTCTTTCAAGGAGACATTTGAAAATATTAATCTACATTGTTCATGTAGAATATTTTCTTTAACATCCTTCAATTCCTAGGGGAAAAGTTTGAGCTTAGTAGAGAAAAATTATGAAGTGATATTAGTATTTTAGGCTTTTGATCACCATTAAAATGGAAAATTAATTATTGTATTTGTCTTGGAGGTTTTTTCCAGTGCTGTGAAAAATGGTGAAAGAGGGCATCAGGCAGCCATTAAAACAGTCAGTTTATGTTAACATAATTATTAAAATCAACATAAAAATCCCCCCTATTTTTTATGCTATTGGAATCTTTATAGAAACTCCACTTTGCTCCTCTTCTGTCTCTTGACAGGTAAGGGTCATAAAAGCCTATTAAGCTTAAGAAGAATTTTATGGCAAATAATTTGATGGATTTCAAAGGCCATAAGCTATATATGAGTTTCTGGAGGACACAGACTTTGTTAGAAACAGAGTAGAGATACTGGAAAAGGTTGAAAAATGGAAATTGTTGGAGATTCCTAAGGAAACTTCAAAATAAATAAAAAACATGCAATTTCTCAAAAAAAAAGTAAGGCTTGGTAGTTGAATTAATACATGAATTGTAGAAGTTTTCATCAGGACTTTAAAAAAACAATAATCTCAGGGTTATCTCTGGCCAATCATTATTTTTTTAACTTTTTATTTTATATTAGAATATAGTCAATTATACATTTATGGACATGACCTTAAGCAATCTCCAGACAGTGAAGACAAGGAGGCCTGGTGTGCTTCAATCCATGGGATTACAAAAAGTCAGACACAACTTAGTGACTGAACAATAACAATAGAAACATAGTCAATTAACAATGTTGTGATAGTTTTGCGTGGACAGCAAAAGGACTCAACCATACCTAATATATGTATTTATTCTCCCCTAAATTCCCTTCCCTTTGAGGCTGCCATATAACATTTAGCAGAGATCCTTACAACATTTACTTCATTGTTTCATACACTTATGAACTGTAATATTGGTTATCCATTTTAAATATAGCAGTGTGTACATGTCGATTCCAAACTCCCTAACTACCCCTTTCCTCCATCCTTCCACCCTGAAGACCATAAATTCATTCTCTAAGTCTGTGAGTCTGTACCTGTTTTGTAAATAAGTTCAGTTGTATTATTCACTTTTAGATTCCACATGTAAGGGATGTCATATGACATCCTCTTTCTCTGTTTCTCTGTCTGACTTAATTCACTCAGTATGAAAATCTCTAGGTCCATCCATGTTGCAGCAAACGGCATGATTTCATTATTTTAATAGCTAAGTAACATTCCATTGCATACATGTACCACTTTTTCCTTATCCATTCCTCTGTTAATGGACATTTAAGTTGTTTCTTGGTCATTGTGAACAGTGTTGCAATGAACTTTGGTGTGCATGCATCCTTTTCACCATGTTTTTCTCCTTATATATGCCCAGGAGTTGGATTGCAGGATCACAGGAAAGATCTTTTTTAGATTTTTAAGGAAACTTTATATATTTTTCATAGTGGCTCTACCAGTTTACACTAACAGTGTAAGAGGATTCCCTTATCTTCACATCCTCTCCAGCATTTATTGTCTGTGGATGTTTTGATAATGGCTATTTTGACCTGTATAAGATGATACTTCATTGTACTTTTAATTTGCCGTTCTATAATAATTAGTGATGTTAGGGTATTTGATACAGGAGTGGTGGTGAGGAGGGAATGAATCTGATGCTCCATCTCAACCCTTCATCTCCACGTTACCTGAAGTTCTCTGAGTGCTACCTAGCATCCATATCATATAGATACCTGTCTTTCCCATGTTTGAGTAGAGGATGGGGCCAACAATCCACCTTATTCCACCAGGGGTCCCTGGAAAGAATCACAATTACAGTGTGAGATTTAACATGGTTATGGGAAAGTTAACAAGATGACATCAGTCAGGTTCTCTTGCCCCATGCTCTCATGCTGTCTTATCCCATGTTCTGTAAACAATGACTTTGCATGGTTATGTAACAGCTGATATCACCTATAGTACTGTGCATGTGGATTTCGAGGTACTCACTTTGTCATGGGCTGTTTGAAGTACAACTGTATGAGCTTCACCATGAAAGCCCTGTCTATAGCTGCACTGGGGTTACAGTGGAATGACATCATGGTGATGTTATAGAAGGTTATGTTATGGTTCCATTATGGCTATGTTATGGCCATGTTATGACAGCTGCTATGGCTGCTGTGTCAGCCAGGAGAGAGGCTGTGTTATGGCTTCCATACCAGCCAGGAGAAAGTAAATGCTTCTGCATTTCCCATGGCTCCTCGATTCTTCTTCCATCCTCTTGGCTCATGCCTTGCTTACCCTGGGTTCAGAGAACAGTGTACACAGCAAGACAATTGGTATCGTGAGCAGGATGCATGAAATAATAGTAAAAACAGTTCATAAGCATAAGAAACAATGAGGTAATTGTTCTAAGAACAGGCTAGATGTATAATGCAAATGTTGGTGCATTTAATATTGTGCTAGTGGTCTCTTAGGCTATCTTCATTTTTTTCATTCTTTTTTTCTGTTTTGCAGCAGTAGCAAGTGTAAGTCACTCCATCATGTCCAACTCTTTGAGACACCATGGATTATGCAATCCATGGCATTCTCCAGGCCAGAATACTGGAGTGGGTAGCCTTTCCCTTCTCCAGGTGATCTTCCAAACCCAGAGATCAAACCCACGTCTCCAGCATTGCAGGTGGATTCTTTACCAGCTGAGCCACAGGGAAGCCCAAATTGCAGCAGTGATTTCCACTATTCTCTCTTCCAGAATACTTATCCATTCTTCTGTTTCAGTTATCCTATTAATTTGTACTAGTGTATTTTTGATTTCAGTTATTGTATTGTTCATCTCTGTCTGTTCTTTAGCTCTTCTAAGTCTTTGCTAAATATCTCTTGTATCATTTCAATCTTTGCCTCCATTCGTTTCCTGAGATCCAGGATCATCTTCACTATCATTGTCTGAATTCCCTTACTGGAAGGTTGCCTATCTTCACTTCATTTAGTTTTGTTTGTTTGTTTAGTTGTTTGTTTCTTGTTTTTTCATCTTGGAAATAATCCTGTAATTTTTCATTAAGAAAAAGTAAAAACTTTCTATAATTGTATTTTTCATTCTGATAGTTGCAGGATTATAGTTCTAGGTTCTGCTGTCTGCCTTTTCATAGATGAAGCTATCTAAGAGATTGGTGCAAGCTTTCTAATGGGAGGGACTGGTAGTGAATAGAACTAGGTCTTGCTCTGTCTGGTGGGCAGGGCTGTGCTCAGTAAAACTTGACTCCATTTTTGTCTGCTGATGTGGGGGCTACATTCCCTCTTTGTTAGTTTTTTGACCAGTGGCAACCTAGTCCTGTAGCCCCCAGGCTCTGTGGTGGGGCTCTTGGTGGCCCTCAGGAGATCTTATGCCAATGGGTGTTTCCTAGCACTTGTCCTGCCAGTGCCCTTGACCCCAAAGTGAGCCACAGCTGCTTCACACCTCTACAGAAGACCCTCCAACACTAGCAGGTAGGCTTGGTTCAGTCTCCTACAGGGTCATGACTATTTTCCCCTGGATCTTGATGCACACAAGATTGTGTGTGTGCCCTCAAATAGTCTCTGTTTCCCCTAGTCCCAAGGAAGTACTGAAATCAGATTCCATTAGCCTTCAAAGTCAGATTTCTTGGTATTCTTAGTTCCTTTAATGTACCTCTAGGCAAGGAAACATGAACTGGGGCTCAGAACCTTCACAACAGTGTGCAAAATCCTGTGGTTTAATTGTTTTCCAGTTTGTGGGCTGACCACCTTGCTGGTATGGGGTTTGATTTTATCATTATTGCACCCCTCCTACCATATCATTGTGGTATCTTTTGTCTTTCATGTGGAGTGTTTTCTGGGGTGAGTTCAAGTGTCTTCCAGTCAATGGTTGTTCACCTGTTAGTTGTGATTTTGGTGCTCTTACAGGAGGAGTTGAGCACATGTCCTTCACCTCTGCCATCTTCTTCATCAGAACTTTTACTCTGTAACTTCAAAAGAATGGAAAAACCTAAGCAAATTTATATGCAAGCTGCCCAGAGGGTATCCAAATGTCATAATACTAAATAGCAGGTACAAATGCCATAGCTGTAATAAACATATTTTTAACTTATATATAGCTTTGCATATATATCAATCAAGAAGCTCAAAAATTCTACAGATTAGTAACTTTTACTGTGGAAAATATTCACTTGTAAATGGTTATTCCTTCAGACTAGCAACATGCATTGTTTGTAACAATTTTCTCCAATCACCATATTACCTATGAACTATGACTAATTAATGATTATAGCATTTTGAATATTCAAAATATTATATTTATGCTAAGTACCAATGATAACAATAATGTCAGATATGTAGTACATCAATGAACCCTTACAAAAAATAAACAAATAAAAAACATAATTGTCTCATTCCCAAAACTATTATTTGCCCAAAGTTAAAATCTTTGCATTCACATTTTACCAATCTAGAGACTATAATAAGTTATTTATTTATTCCAGTTTTATCTAGAAGTCACATACTGAGAAATATTTCACAGGTTGGGCTATGAGAAAACTGAGCAGCAAAATGTGATTTCTGTATTCAAAATTTAAAATCTTTAAGTTTTGGAGACAAAAGTTATACACCTGACTTCACAATCTACTCATGGAACCATGTATTTCTTTAATTCAGCGTAACCATATTATTGGTAATAACAATCAAAATTGTTATGTTTTCAGTGTTCTCACTCTCTTAAAATAATTGCATAACTAGTATACGACAAGATTTGATTTTGAAATTATGTGATCTACTGATCATTAAGTTATAGTTAAAAAATACATGGATCATATTCACTAAATAATAAATGGAACATATATGAGAACTGATACCTCACAGAATATTAATAGTAAAGGCAGAAAAACATGCTTCTAAATATGTCTGGGCATAGAACATTTGCTATATTTGACCATGTATTTCCTTCTTCTGAATAATTTCCATGTTTTCCTTTGGGTATTCATAGGCCTACCCAGGCTTTCCTGGTAGCTCATATGATAACAAATCCACTTACAATGTGGGAAACCTGGGTTTGATCTCTTAGTTGGGAAAAATCCCCTGGAGAAGGTAACAGCTACCCACTCCAGTATTCTGGCCTGGAGAATTCCATGGACAGAGGAAGATGTCAGGCAATAGTCCACTGGGTCAAAAGAGTTGAACACAACTGAGCAAATTTCATTTTCACTTTTTCAGGTCTACTCACTCCAGAATTCTTGCTTGGAGAATTCCACAGACAAAGGAAACTTTCAGGCTACAGTCCGTGGGGTCACAAAGAGTCAGACAAGACTGAGGGACTATCACGTTCACTTTCAGGCCTAGCATAGAGTCCTTGTGCTTGAGAAACAAATTGACCAGCAGATGGAGTTGAGGAGGTGGATGCTGAGAGTAAGAGTGGGTGGTAAAACTCTGTTAAACCAAGCAACAAATTTCATCCCCTTACTCAAAAGGATCAGTTAAATTGTGAGAGAATTGAAGTACTATCCTTCAAATAAAACTGTTATTCTCCATTACCTGTTATCGTGAGGAAATCAGCCTAAGGACAAAGGAAGAGGACATGAAGAAGTCTTAAAGAAACAGAATTGAATATCTTTTCAGACCAGGTTTCAAACTTTTCTTATATCTACACTACTCAGATAAATGAACCAGAGAATCACCTCTGTTATTTGAGATGGATTTCATACTAGATACATTGTATTAACCTTCCCAGTTTGCAAGTAAAATTTTGTGCTTATCTCTTGCCATATTAGCTGGAAATCTGCTCTAAAATTATATGAATAGCATGATGGTATGAATGGCACAGAATATTTGTTCTACATTGGTATAGATTCATGACTACACCAAATTCCTTAAAATATATACATATTTATGCATATGTGTTGTTAGTCGCTCAGTCGTGGTCCAACTCTTTGTAACCCCATGGACTGTAGCCCAGCAGGGTCCTCTGTCCATGGGGATTCTTCAGGCAAGAATACTGGAGTGGGTTGTCATGCCCTCCAGCAGATCTTTCTCAACCCAGGGATCAAAACCTGATCTCCTGCATGGTAGATGAATTCTTTACCATCTGAGTCACCAATGTATGCATATTGTGTGTGCAGAGTACATCATGAGAAACGCTGGGTTGGAAGAAGCACAAGCTGGAATCAAGATTGCCGGGAGAAATATCAATAATCTCAGATATGCAGATGACACCACCCTTATGGCAGAAACTGAAGAGGAACCAAAAAGCCTCTTGATGAAAGTGAAAGAGGACAGTGAAAAAGTTGGCTTAAAGCTCAGCATTCAGAAAACTAAGATAATGACATCCGGTCCCATCACTTCTTGGGAAATAGATAGGGAAACAGTATCAGACTTTATTTTTTGGGGGGCTCCAAAATCACTGCAGATGGTGATTGCAGCCATGAGACTAAAGATGCCTACTCCTTGGAAGGAAGTTATGGCCAACCTAGAGAGTATATTCAAAAGCAGAGACATTACTTTGCCAACAAATGTCCCTCTAATCAAGGCTATGGTTTTTACTGTGGTCATATATGGATGTAAGAGTTGGACTGTGAAGAAAGGGGAGTGCCAAAGAATTGACACTTTTGAACTGTGGTGTTGGAGAAGACTCTTGTGAGTCCCTTAGACTGCAAGGAGATTCAACCAGTCCATCTTAAAGGAGACCAGTCCTGGGTATTCATTGGAAGGACTGATGCTGAGGCTGAAACTCCAATACTTTGGGCACTTCATGCAAATAGTGGACTCACTGGAAAAGACTCTGATGCTGGAAGGGATTGGGGGCAGGAGGAGAAGGGGACGACAGGGGATGAGATGGCTGAATGGCATTACCCAGTAGATGCACATTAGTTTGGGTGAACTCCGGGAGCTGGTGCTGGACAAGGATTCATGGGGTGCTGCGATTCATGGGGTCGCAAAGAGTCGGACACAACTGAGCAACTGAACTGAACTGAACTGAACTGATACATGCATATATATTTCAAGTATCAAGTGTATTTTGGTTGTGAAAAATTTTTTTAACTTTTTTTAAATTTTCCCTTGCTAGTTGGTTCTAAATAACCCACAAATCTGTTTTGCATGACTGCTTTTATAAATTGTACACAGCTCCTAAAAGTTTCCTTTATAGCTCTTTTGAAATAGATGTATGCAACCCAGAGAATATTTTCTGTTCCTGAATTCCATTATGAATTTTCTTCCTTTTCTTTTCAGTAGTGTTTTTCTTTTCATTCTATTCTATGGTTTCTAAAATATAGTTGATTTAACAAGGTTTCATGTGCGTTTGAAAAATCACTGTCTTCTGACTATTTCTCTTTGGGTCTCTGGAGTTCATCCCTACCACTGAAGTGTGTGCAACTTAGAAAGCAAAAGTTTTTTTTTTTTTTTAGATATTGATAAAATGCATAAATAAATTAGGTAGATATTTGAAAATACATGTTATATGGCTATGCCAATACATCTATATTATCATTATAACATTTTACAGTATCCCAAATAAGAATTCTATCCTGGTAATCACTACTGTTAAAACACTATGTAGAAAAATTCTGTTCTTAAGTGTGGATTGAATAGTGACTTGTTTCCAAAGAATACACTTTGAAAAGAGAAAGAAAGAAAGAAAAAAGAATAACTTCATAGTAGAGAAAAATGGCAAACATTCCCTCATTTTTGTGATCATAATTAATATCAACAATAGATCATGTTGATGTATGTACTCTTGATATGATCTAATGAGAATAGAACCTATCTCTGGTTCTCCAACCAAAACTTTACAACCTCAGTCCAACAAAAAGAAACACATGGGACAAACTCTAGTTGAGGAGCAGTCTAAAAAATGCCTGAGCAGTACTCCTAAAAACTGCCAAGATTATTCAAAACAAAGTAAGTGTGAGAGAGTCTGTAGTCAAAAAGAACCTAAATGGGACATGATGACTAATCACAATATGGCATTCAGGATGAGATTCTGGAATAGATAAAAGGCATTAGATGAAAACCAAGGAAATATGGAGGGAGGGGTAAGAGTTTTAGTTGCTAACAAGTGCAATAGCAGCTCATTAGGTGTGACAGTATATTAATGTTGATGTAAATAATTTGGGAACTGACTGTGGCTCCGATCAAGAACTCCTTTTTGCCAAATTCACACTTAAATTGAAGAAAGTAGGGAAAATCACTAGACCATTCAGGTATGACCTAAATCAAATCCCTTATGATTATGCAGTGGAAGCAACAAATAGAGTCAAGGAATAGATCTGATATACAATGTGCCTGAAAAACTATGGATGGAGGTACGTGACACTGCACAGCAAGCAGTGATCAAGATCATCCACAAGCAAAGAAACTCAAAAAGGCAAAATGGTGGACTGAGGAGACCTTACAAATATCTGAGAAAAGAAGAGAAGTGAAAAGCAAAGGAGAAAAGAAAGGCTACACTCAATTGAATGAAGAGCTCCAAAGAATAGCATAGAGAGATAAGAAAGCCTTCCTTGGGGATCAATACAAAGAAACAGGAAAAAAAAAAAAAAAGAATGGAAAGGTTAGAGATCTCTTCAAGAAAACTAATGATACCAAGGGAACATTTCATATAAAGATGGACACAAAAAGGACATAAATGGTATGGACCTAAGAGAAGCAGAAGATATTAAGAAGAGGAGGAAAGAATACACACAAGAACTATAAAAAAAGATCTTAATGACCCAGAAAACTGCAATGGTGTGACCATCTAAAGCCAGAAATTCTAGAATGTGAAGTCAAGTGGGCCTTAGGAAGCATCATTATGAACAAAACAAGTGGAGGTGACGGAATTCCACCTGAGCCACATCAAATCCTAAAAGTTGATGCTGTAAAACTGTTGCACTGAATATGCCAGTAAATTTGAAAAACTCAGCAGTGGCCAAAAGTCTGGAAAAGTTCAGAAAGGCAATGCCAAAGAATGTTCACACTATCACACAATTTCACTCATCTCACAGGCTAGCGAAATAATGCTCAAAATTCTCCAAGCCTGGCTTCAACAATTTGTGAACTGTGAACTTCCAGATGTTCAAGCTGGATTTAGAAAAGGCAGAGGAACCAGAGATCAAATTTGCCAACATCCCGTGGATCATTGTAAAAGTAAGAGAGTTCCAGAAAAACATCTACTTCTGCTTTATTGACTACACCAAAGTCTCGACTGTGTGGATCTCAACAAACTGTGGAAAATTCTTCAAGTGATAGGAATACCAGACCACCTTAGCTGCCTCCTGAGAAATTTGTATGCAGGTTAAGAAGCAATGGTTAGAACCAGATGTGGTACAACAGACTGGTTCCAAATAGGGAAAGGAGTATGTCAAGGTTGTATATTGTCATCCCGCTTATTTAAATTATATGCAGAATGTATTATACGAAATGCTGGACTGGATGAAGCACAACCTGGAATCAAGATTGCCAGGAGAAATATCAATAACCTCAGATACACAGTATGATACCATCCTTGTGGCAGAAACCAAGAATTAAAGAGCCTCTTGAAAATGAAAGAGGAGAGTGAAAAAGTTGGCTTAAACCTCAATATTCAGAAAACAAAGATCATAGCTTCTGGTTTCATCACTTCATGTAAAATAGATGGGGAAACAATGGAAACACACTTTATTTTGGGGGGCTTCAAAATCACTGCAGATGGTGACTGCAGCCATGAAATTAAAAGACGCTTGCTTCTTGGAATAAAAACTATGATCAACCTAGACAGCATATTAAAAAGCAGAGACATTACCTTGCCAACAAAGGTCCATCTAGTCAAAGCTATGATTTTTCAGTAGTCATGCATGGATGTGAGAGTTGGACCAACAAGAAAGCTGAGCACCAAAGAATTAATGCTTTCAAACTATGGTGTTGGAGAAGACCATTGAGAGTCCCTTGGACTGCAAGGAGATGAAATCAGTCCATCCTAAAGGAAATCAATCCTAAATATTCATTGGAAGACTGATGCTGAGTCTGAAACTCCAATACTTTGGCCACCTGATGTGAAGATCTGACTCATTTGAAAAGACCCTGATGCTGAAAAAGATTGAAGATGGGAGGAGAAGGGGACAACAGATGATGATATGGTTGGATGGCATCACTGACTCAATAGACATGAATTTGAGAAGGCTTTGGGGGTTGGTATAGGACAGGGAAGCCCTGCATGTTGCAGTCCATGGGGTTGCAAAGAATCATACAGTACTGAGCAACTGAATTGAACTTAAATAATTTGGAAAATGATTTTGGAGTATATAGCAACCATCTGTTTTATAGTCATACTCATCTGTAAACCAAAAAATATTCTAAAATAAAATGTTATTAAAAGAAATATTACATTTTGGATCCTTGAACTGACCTACCTTATATGTTTTCTACTTTTGACCCACTAACATAAAGCCTAAAATTAAAACAGGTGAAGTGACAATCCTGGACCATATTCCCATGCCCATACCACTGGGCTCTTTCATTTAGGTAGAGAAAAATCACAAAAATTAAAAGAGAAACAAGGGGGAAAAAAGTCCTGCTTCAGGATTTGGATCAGGTTCTCAACTTCATGTGCTTGTCAAAAGCAGCAAAATGAAGCCATTGTACGGGGACAGTTATAAGAAATTTGGAGAATAAAAGTCAAACCCTAGAGAGTATTCACTGAGCCCATTTCTTTTACAGTTCCTTAATTTTCCCCCTACATTTCCCCAATGATCAAAGAATCATTAGTGTTCTTCATATAAATGATACCTTCTTAACCTGTGAGTAGAACAAGGAAATACTAAAAGGCCACTATAACATTTACTGTGAGTCATTGAAACAATAAATAAATTTTAAATAGAATATATATTATAATGGCAACTTTAAAAGATCAAATAGAATGTGATCATGAGTTTGGTATATGTCAGTTATATTTGTCATAATCTTTAGCAATAGCTCTTATTTTTAACTTTAATAAAAATCACAGTGCGTGCCATACTCTTGTCATTTAGTTACTAAGTGGTATCTAACTCTTTGTGACCCCACAAACAGCAGCACGCCAAGCTTCCCAGTCTTTCACTATCTCCTGGAGTTTATTCAATTGCATGTCCATTGAGTCAGTGATGTTATCTAACCAACTCATGCTCTGCTGCCTCCTTCTCCTCTTGCCCTCAATCTTTCCCAGCATGAAGGTCTTTTCCAATGATTCTACTCTTCACATGAGGTGGCCAAAGTACTGGATCTTCAGCATCAGTCCATCCAATGAATATTCAGGGTTGATTTCCTTTAGGATTGACAGGTTTTTATCTCCTTGCTGTCCAAGGGACTCTCAAGAGTCTTCTCCAGCACCACAATTCAAATGCATTAATTCTTCAGTGATCAACCTTTTTTATGGTCCAACATTCACATCTGTACATGAGTACCGGAAAACAACAACAACAACAACAACATATATTTGACTATATGGACCTTTGTTGGCAAAATAACATGACTGCTTTTTAATATACAGTCTAGGTTTATCATAGCTTTATTCCAAGGATTGTGTATGCATTTATGAGACATATTTATTCTTATTTATAGCTTCATTGCCCTCATATGTTGACATTTATACAAGAAAGACCATATTATACTGTTTTGAATTGAGAAGATATATCTTGTCACCAATGAACAAGTATTGTGTTGTATCACTTAATACAGACTAATATATCCTGTTAATAATCTTTATCTCTCATGTTAAATGATATTCATCTTCATTCTACACTTTCATCTCATCTCATTGTTCATCGGCACATGTCTCAATGTGAATATAAATGTGTATAGCGGTCTGCTACTAGTTAACAAGTTTATTGTCTCATGTGTATGGGTTAGAAATCCAGGCATGATTCAGCTGGATCTTCTGAATAGGGTCCCACAAGGCTTCATGTGGGTGATTGACAAGCCTATTCATAAGGTTGTCTGATTAGGAATATCTCACTTCCAAGTTGTTTCATTTTCCCATCAGATCATTGGTAGAATTTGTTTTCTTGAGTATGTAAGACTGAGAGGCTGGCTTCAGGATGACTGTTGGTTGTAGGATGTCCTCAAATCTGAGAGGCTGCTGGCAGATTCCTCCCATATGTGCTTTCCTAATATAGCTACTTTCCTCATCAAACCAGCAAAGAAAATCTCTAGAACAAATTAGCTAAGAAGATGTATTCTTACACAGGTAACATAATCACAGGAGGAACAAGCTATTAACATTTACAATGCTACTGCTTAGAGGCAAATCACTTATCCTTCCAACACTCCAGGGAAGGGGCTTACACATAGGTGTAAACATTGGAAGTCTAGGAATATAGTGTATATGTTCATGCTAAGTCACTTCAGTCATGTCTCTTTTTGACCCCATGGAATGGTGCTTGCCAAGCTCCTCTGTCCATGGGATTCTCCAGGCAAGAATACTAGAGTGGGTTGCCATGCCCTCCATCCAGGGAAGGGAACATAGTGGAACATCTTAAAGTTTATCTACCACAATGGCCTTGTTGACACACCATAGTTCACAGTTATGAATTTGTTGCACTTTTCAAAATATGTCATGAGGCATATTTATTATTATATGAATTGTATATTGAAAACTATAATTGCAATTATAGTATGAATAAAATAATATCAAAATTCATGGAATGTTTTATATAATAGTGCCATTTATGGTAAATAGTTGACTTCAGTTATTTCTTTTCATATGTTTATTAATTTCCAAAGAATTTATTTGAAAGATCACCCATGGAAATAATACAGTATCAGTAGTTTCCTATGAGGAAAGCAACTGAGTAAATTTTTTAAATTTTATTTATATATTTGAACCATATTAATGACTACCTATCCAACAATTTAATTGAGAATTTTAAAATTTCACATATATAACTGCAAATAGCCACAAAATAGCCAATAAGCAATTTTGAAGAGGGTTAAAACTAGGAACCATCCTTATTCTTTCTGTAATTTTTAGTGATAATTCTTGTAACGCAAACTTCTAGCTAAAGAGCTAGTAAATGTGCGCTTTAAGAAAATAACTTCTATTTAACACTCTGACACCTAAAACTATTTTAAACTTTCACGTTCTTTTTTGTTGGTCCACAAGAGAACTAAAAAAAGGAAAGTAGTATACATAAATATAACCCAAAGGGTGCTGGCAAGAGAAGTACTTACAGGCAGACCCCCATGACAAAAGTAAAGATCTCCTTATCATCAACATAAAATGTTGACATCATTTTAGGTATGTTAATACCTATTTTTTTAAGATAGCCATATTAGAATTTGATGATTTTAGCTGCTGGATATCAAAGTATGATTTGAGCTCTATGGTTATCACAAAAGCCAATCTTGCACAGTTTTCATTGTTGAAACAGTGTGGAATTGTGAAAGAAAGAAAAAGTAAGAGCAGTGTTTATGAGCTTACAATTTTTAAGGCAAGTGCCTTTAAGAGTCCTCAGAATGAAGTCACTGAGCAATATTAAAACCATATTTTGAAAACCTTTTAAATAGCTCTTTGCAATGGTCTCATAAATGCTCTCTTCCGAGCTCAACCATTTCTGTTTTGTTTCTGCCCGTGAGTTTGAATGTTTCCCTGGAGACTAAGGGATATCAGTTAGAGTACTGGTAACCGCAGTCAGACTACAGCCAGAACAGATACAGATGTACAAATTCCTCTCTCTCCATTTGAACAGTCTGCTAAATTCTTCATGCAGCTTTTGGCCCTGAATGGTTTTTAACTCTTCCATAATATATATTCTGAAATGTTAATTATGTATTATTTTCACTCTATCTCCTGGTCTTTATTTTCTATGTTTTTTTCACTTTGGATGTAAAATTTGGATATAATGTATCTGATGATTACACTGAATCCCTGTGAAATGTGTCTCCAAGAAGATTATGGTCTCAGGACATCTGTGTCTGTTCTCTGATTGTACAAATAATGTACAATGAAACAGAACATAAACGAGGAATACAGAATAAAGTTCTCTCAAAGCTGCAGCTTGAAAAAAAAGATAAGAAACTGGATGATGGAATGATATGGGTCATATTTTCTCCCCTTCACTTTCTCCCCTTAACTTCATCCCATGGGTAGTTTCATCACTTTCCAACTGTGTCTCTTCATTCTTCTGTTCACTGTTAACTATTTCAGATGATTTGGCTTAGCTGTAGTAAATGAACATATCCAGCAGAGTCAGTTTTTAACAGAAAACTGAAATTGGGCAATTTTCCCACTTATGTCCACACACAAATGTTAAGTGAATATATCTGCAAAGCAATCATGTATAAATTCCCTCTTGCTGTAAATGAACATCTTCTAGAAATGTGTTGCCAAAGGCAGTTCAGTTCTGCTTTTAAACAGAACCCATCCTACTTGTGAATGCAGACATCTATTTTTGTTCTTATCAGAATGCAGACCATTAGTACTGAATAAGTTTAGAGCCACAGCTACACTTAGAAAATGAAAACAGTGAGTGTTTTTCTACTAAGTAACCAGCGACACAATACACATTCATTCATGTTATATGGTTCTGGCATCTACCATCTGTAGCACACAAGCAAATTCCCCTAATTACTGACATCTCCCTAGGAAGATGTGTGTGTCTCCTGTGTTCTCTCTGTGTATTTTGCACTTTCCTTTTCATCAGCTCCCTTATAGACCAAAAGTTACAATTCTGCCAGGTGAGCTTAACAGATGCCATTTTCTGACCCAGCCAGGGAAAGGTCTGTTACTTTGTTTCTGGCTGGAAATATTTCTTTTTGTACTGTGCAACGTTTGTGTTTTTCAAATGGAAGCACCAGCTTGCAGTTCATGTGCCAGGTTATAATCCTTATCAAAATTAGATCATTTATTCCTGGTACACCTAAGGTATATCAATCAAAGGCATGTAATGCATGCCAAAAATCTAATCCATGAAAACAAGCTGAGTGAGAAATGTGATGGAGTCAGGTAAAAAGAGAAACTAGGGAAAGCAGCTCTCGGTGTTAGTGAGCACCAACAAGCGCTAACAACTGGACACAAGCCAGGATCTAGAGATACATCCAAGGTCAAAGCCAAATGATATGATGAAGAAAGCAAAAGATTTGAACTCAGAAGATATAAAACCTTTCTATACAGTTTGGTTATTTCTAAAAACTTTCTGTGAAAATTCCGTTGCTAACCCTGCTTTAACATCTCTTTTTTAAAGATCTTAAAATACAAGCCCACTGTTTTTGTCATCTTGATAGTTTTCCACTATTTATTTCCCCAAATTACTCCAATCTTTTGACTTTCAGCTATTTTTTTTTTTACTGGCATTTCTTTCCTGTTTTTTAGAATTCATTGATTCCCTTCATTTGCACACCATCATTGTGTTTATGATCTTTATCTTACAAAGCTAAACTTTACTTAGCCATTCCACAAATATTTATAAGGTGTTCATCATGCCCCAGTTGTCATTGAGTTATATTTCCTTTTTTTTCTTTCTACTGAGATATAAAAATCCCAAGGATAGGCATTTAGTGATATGAATTTATTTTTATATACCCTACATCCTCTAGTATAGGATAGGATACAAAATGAGAATTTAGTAAGAACTTTTCAATTAAGGAAAATTTAAGATGGAATTATAAGCTGATAAGAGTGAGATAAGTATTACAATTTAAACCAAATATATAGAAAGTATTTTGTATATTAGAAGTCTATATATAATAGCAGCAATATATTTCTTGGTAGAATTGCAAGGCAAGTTCTAAACTAGAACGATAGCATTTGATATGCTATGGAAGAGGACAGAATTAGAGCCAGAGAAGAACTACCAGAACCATGACTAATTGGACACAAAAAATAAATTAGAAGCTTTTATTGAATGATTTCTAGGCTTAGGGATGGATGGCAGAACAAATGCTTCTATCATGAATCAACTTTTTATTTTTGTTATGCCCTGTCTTTCATACACACAGATGAAATTTCAGCGTCACTGAGTTTTATTCCCTTTCAGCTTCACTATCCAAGATGGATAAACTCTTCATTCAGCACTTATTTAGCAACTATTTACTAAATGAATGATAAGAGACCAAAACAGTCACAAAGATGCATCAGATCTAGGTGGCAATTTAGTCAGATGGATAATATTTAAACCAGGGAAACTGGCACACGTACGTATTCACAAAGTGCTATGAAAACACTTTTAAGGTTTTACAAAAGGGGGAGTGATATTTGCATTTGACCACTAAAGAACAAGTAGCAGTGAGCTGAGTAGTGGACATTCTAGCTAAAGGAAACTGCCTCTGTCAGCAGCTCAGAAAGAGCATCCTACATTTAGGCAAATTCCCAGGTTCCAGCCTTTCGTAGCTCTTCCTTCTTCTCCTAACAAAAGGACAATGTTCAGCTAAGTCATAAGATTATTATGCTTTGTACAGGAAGTCAAGTTAAGAAATATACTGAATTTAAATAAAATCAACTTACAATATTAAACCTCCCAAAGTCAAAATAATAAGTCATAATTTGCAATTGAGTTTTGACTTCATTTCTCAATTTTACACCGTGTGTATAAATAGTACATAAAAATAACATAGAACTTTCACTTTTTCAAAGTCCTTTGAGAAACTATACCACAAAAGTGTAACAAGTGGTGCTGGGAAAACTAGTCAACCACTTGTAAAAGAATGAAACTAGATCACTTTCTAACACCGCACACAAAAATAAACTCAAAATGGATTAAAGATCTAAATGTAAGACCAGAAACTATAAAACTCCTAGAGGAGAACATAGGCAAAACACTCTCAGACATAAATCACAGCAGGATCCTCTATGATCCACCTCCCAGAATTCTGGAAATAAAAGCAAAAATAAACAAATGGGATCCAATTAAAATTAAAAGCTTCTGCACAGCAAAGGAAAATATAAGCAAGGTGAAAAGACAGCCTTCTGAATGGGAGAAAATAATAGCAAATGAAGCAACTGACAAACAACTAATCTCAAAAATATACAAGCAACTTATGCAGCTCAACTCCAGAAAAATAAACGACCCAATCAAAAAATGGGCCAAGGAACTAAATAGACATTTCTCCAAAGAAGACATACGGATGGCTAACAAACACATGAAAAGATGCTCAACATCACTCATTATTAGAGAAATGCAAATCAAAACCACAATGAGGTACCACTTCACACCAGTCAGAATGGCTGCGATCCAAAAATCGGCAAGCAATAAATGCTGGAGAGGGTGTGGAGAAAAGGGAACCCTCCTACACTGTTGGTGGGAATGCAAACTAGTACAGCCACTATGGAGAACAGTGTGGAGATTCCTTAAAAAATTGCAAATAGAACTACCTTATGACCCAGCAATCCCACCGCTGGGCATACACACCGAGGAAACCAGGATTGAAAGAGACACATGTACCCCAATGTTCATTGCAGCACTGTTTATAATAGCCAGGACATGGAAACAACCTAGATGTCCACAAGCAGATGAATGGATAAGAAAGCTGTGGTACATATACACAATGGAGTATTACTCAGCCATTAAAAAGAATGCATTTGAACCAGTTCTGATGAGATGGATGAAACTGGAGCCGATTATACAGAGTGAAGTAAGCCAGAAAGAAAAACACCAATACAGTATACTAGCACATATATATGGAATTTAGGAAGATGGCAATGACAACCCTGTATGCAAGACAGGAAAAAAGACACAGATGTGTATAACGGACTTTTGGACTCAGAGGGAGAGGGAGAGGGTGGATGATTTGGGAGAATGGCATTCTAACATGTATACTATCATGTAAGAATTGAATCGTCAGTCTATGTCTGACACAGGATACAACATGCTTGGGGCTGGTGCATGGGGATGACCCAGAGAGATGTTATGGGGAGGGAGGTGGGAGGGGGGGTTCATGTTTGGGAATGCATGTAAGAATTAAAGATTTTAAAATTAAAAAAAAAAAGTTTGACAAAAATTGCTTAAAGTTTTTCAAAATACAGTTCACTTATCCCCAAACAATGTTTAAATCTATTTTTTAAATATATTGAATAGTTGTATATCATCACAGGGACATTCTAATGATGAATTAACTGTTTTACATGACAATTTTCCTCAAAAATGCAAATTTATAGGGACAATGAAGAAATTGAAACACACATAAAATAAGATCTCTATCTTATTGATATATTGTGTTATACTTTTAAAGATTTTGTCCAATGTAAAACAAACAAAAAAAATTTCCTAAGACTAAATTTTAGCTTCTTGCTAGATTTCTACTTAACATTAATTCCACATGAAATGAAGGTAGGGAAGGGCCTATGCTAAATTTGAGCTATAATAGCCTAAATTCTTCAAATTTTGCGACGTCTTAAGCTAAAAGAGGTGTGTAATCACATTGAATTTCCTGTTTCCACCGAGTACAGAGCTCCTCCCATTCATGAAGAAGTTGTAACAGCCTAATCTTTGTGCTGAGTATTGAATTACATGATAACCAAAGATAAATTGAGAAAGAATTGGGAAAATTGGCAACTAAACAATCAAAGCTATTACTCTCTTTCTTCTTGAAAAACTCTTCAAAGGGTAGAATGTATAAGAAACTTTCTTAAGCTTTATGATTTTCTTTTCTTTTACATTCTCTTCATGACAACTCTCTACTGTCCTCGCAGTAGGACTTTCAAAATGAATGTGATCAAGCAAATCTTTAAGGAGGCAGAAAGAAAGCAGAATACCAGTTTTCTGCTTCACATCGCCCACCAGATTCCCTCCTTGTTATCTACCTTTATTACAATATCTTACCAGCTGAGCAGGTAGGGGAATGGTTTTACCCTGAGGGTCATTGATCCCACTTAGCACAATGTGAAAATATCTCTCTAACCTGTTAAGGCAAGTTATCTGGTAACAATCCCAGCTCAGGCATCACTGGTACAACTAGAATCAATACAGCTGTCAGACACAACTGAGAGAAGCTGTTTTCTACACGCATTCACTGTGTTCACATGGTTGGTTGTGTTCATTTGTGTTCATCTATTTCCATTTTAACAATGCTTGAACACAGTCCTTTCATAAATAAGGTAAGTGAGAGCCACCAAAACAGGCACTGGAAAATTAAGCTATATATTTTCTATGTTGATAATTTCAATATGCACAGCAATTGTGATCTTTATTTATTAATAGCAATCATTTCCAAATCAATGGGGTGATAAACATTTCATGGTTAAAGGAAATATTTCGGTACTGACACTGTACGCTTGGGGTCATCTTATTCTCTTTCTTTTCCAGTTATCTACAAATAAAGTAGAAGGATTTTCAAAAGCTTCCTGCCTACTAGTCTCTGACACGTTCCACAGTGACTTAAATCCAAAACATCTGCCAACAACCAAGATTTCTTCTTCCCAATGGAGGTAACTAAAGATGGCCATGTTTTCTGTGATTTGTTTTCACTGACTGATTGGGAAACGTCCCTCCCTCACTCTTTGGGTTTGCATGATTCACTGTGCTGTATTATGCATTATGCACTGAAGCTACAGTCTCATGGTCTTTTTTATTGCATCATCATTCTTAGCCTGCTCAGCAACCGCCTTTCACTTTGTGTTCTGATTTCCTAATTTATCTCTCTATCTCTGCTGATCCCACAGTCTCAATGATCCGTCTGCTTTTGCCCTAAGCACATCATGAATAGATACTTGTCTTGCTGTCATCATTTTGAGTGCAAATTAGAATAATGGCTGTAATTTTTTTAGACTTTTCTACATGCCAGATACTGTGATAAGTACTTGACATATATTATCTAATGTAATCCTCAAAAATAAAAATGTATGAAGGAGGTACTGATATTAGCCTCTTTTAGAGGTGAGAAAACAAGATCAGAGAAAATATTTACATTAAAAACAGTTACAGATCTAATAAATGGCTCAAGCCTGTCGGACAGCAGAATCTACACTCCTGCTTGTTAATCTCAACAGTGTTAGGAATAGTTCCTAGGTAAAGTGAGACTAGGAACATATATCCCATTATCTGAATATTTTCAGACTTCTTTAAAAACTTGCCAACCTATCCTATATCTAAAGAAATAATAGTATGCCTAATAAGCAACAATGTGGCTCTTGGACAAATTATTAATATTGACAGGGAATTCAAAATTATATTTTAGCATTTTAAAATATTTTATTTCTTCCTTCTCATCCATTGGCTTATAGTGCATTTATAGTTAGTTTTTTTTTTTTTCAAAGAAAACCTAGTTGTATTCTTTATTATTGAAATTATAGAAGGCCCATCACCACTCCCCTCTAGAGTTTGGACTATTTCACAGATTAAAACAGGAGTTCTACAGATAGAGCTTAAAATACAAGCACTGTTACTGACAGAGTTACTGTCAGATTTTGCTGGGTTAGTTAGAATTAGGCCGAGTCTTCCATTCAATCTGGGACAGTGGTCCCTATGAAGCCTCAAGTAAAGTAAAGTAAAGTCACTCAGTTGGGTTTGACTCTTTGTGACCCCGTGGACTGCAGCCCACCAGGCTCCTCAATCCATGGGATTCTCCAGGCAAGAATACTGGAGTGGATTGCCATTTCCTTCTCCAGGGGATCTTCCCAACCCAGGGATTGAACCCAGGTCTCCCGCATTGGAGGCAAACGCTTTAACCTCTGAGCCACCAGGGAAGCCTCAAAGCAGTGGTTTTCCATTAGTAGTGATCCTCCTCTCTGGCAATATCTGTAGAAAGCTTTTGGTCATCACAAGTTGGAAAGAGTCACTGGCATTTAGTGGGTAAAATAAGCCAAGGATATTGCTTAACATTATACAATCCACAAGACAATGGGCCTAACAAAAAAATTATATTTTTAAAATGCCAGGGGTGGTTGAAAAACTCTGAGTGAAGTTTATGAAAGGGACTGGCATAGAGTACAATACATTTTCTCTGGAGGAAGGCAGATCCATAAGGGAAGGAAGAGCGATGATACTAACTTCATTTAACCTAGTTCCTGCTTTACAAAGTATTATCGATTAGACAATTCACACATCTTGCCTTGGTAAGGAAGAAGGGAAGAAGCTAAAAGGGTCAAACTGTGTTACACTAATTTTTGTCCTCAACAGAGAAATGCTAACTCTAACACCTGTTAAAATAATGTGATTTGTTCACATTTTCTAAACAGATTCTAATGGCATGAACCAAGATAATATAAAGGTAGTTTGACTTTATAACATAGATCTGTTTAATCCATGCTCAGAAGAATAATGAACATTTTATTCATATTTAGGTCTGTCATACTGGAAAGCAATGACTAATTGCAATGGGTATTTTTATCTATGCTATCTATCTTTTTAAGCTCTACATAAGTACATACATAACACTATTCTTATGTGGAAGAAAAAAGAAAAACTAATACAGTTTGAAGAATGCATATTTGCTTTATTGATTAAACAATTCACATTGAATTTGACTAGTTACTGTAATGTTCCAAAAGCACATAATTAACCCTATTGTTAGATTTAAATAAGGGAGGAGAGCCAAAAAAGGAGGGCAGATAGGCAGTCATTTAAAACCACAAAAATTGAGGCTCAGTTTGCTAGAGCAAAATTAAAGATAGATCAAAACAGATGCCTCTAAATTTACTCAATTCTTCTATTTTTCTGACCCTTCTCCCACTTTTATAATCTGAAGCATGTCGGCTTTTCCTTTCCTTATCTTCCTTCTTTGCATCTGAAAAGAGACAGTGCTCTGATTGTTTTGGTGTACTGTCGGATGCTAGATATGTTTCTCTTCTCCATTCTTTTGACATCTGTATAAATAATCTAGCAAATTAGCTACAAGTAAACATTAAAATGGGAACCTGTCCTTGATGCCACCAGGTCACATCAGAAACATTTGCTATTCTTGAAGGAAGAATAATAGCATAATTTTTCATTCTAAAACTATAACAAGAAGACCAAATCCCAAAGCAGAGGTACATTCTAATAATAACAGTTGATGCTTTTGAACTGTGGTGCTGGAGAAGACTCCAAGGAGATCCAGTCAGTCCATTCTAAAGGAGATCAGTCCTGGGTGTTCATTGGAAGGACTGATGTTGAAGTTGAAACTTCAATACTTTGGCCACCTGATGTGAAGAGCTGACTCATTTGAAAAGATCCTGATGCTGAGAAAGATTGAGGACAGGAAAGGAAGGGGATGACAGAGGATGAGATGATTGGATGGCATCATTGACTCAATGGACATGAGTTTGGGCAAACTCCAGGAACTGGTGATGGACAAGGAGGCTTGGCGTGCTGCAGTTCATGGGGTCACAGAGTCGAACACAACTGAGCTACTGAAGTGAAGTGAACTGAACTGAACTGAATGTTTAACATTATTAATTAAACAGTTACCATGAGCCAGATATTATGTAGATCAAATTTTATACATTGTGTCATTGTATCCTTATATCATATCTCTGAGTAAAGTTCTGAATTGTCTCCATTTTATAGATAAAGAAACTTGTCCAATGACAAACAGAGTACCCTGGGATCCAGACTCAAATTTGTTGACTATATATTCTATCATTTTAACCACTTAATGAAAACAAATTCATTAAAGAATAATCATAAGAACAAATATTTGGGGAATTAATTCATCCCTAAATGTAGGGAAACCAGTAGTAACTGGTTCCTTGTTGTGTTATAAGCCTTAATTACACCTAGTTTTCATCAATTTAATTAAATTTCAATCAATTTAATTTTAAGTTAATATAGATTATTTTCCCCAAGTGAAAGGAAACAGTCTTTATGTCTCCTGGTATCTAGTAGCTCCCAGATGATCTGCTTGGGCAACAGAAAACAAGGGGGAGTCACTGAATAAGAAACAATGCAAAGAAGGATAATTCTACTTTTAAAGAAAGATGAATTCAGTTTAGAAATGCTGACTCAAGTACATTGTGTATAAATATTGTTTTTGAAGATTTGGGAACACCTTTCCTTTTAAAACAGAACCTGTTTTTCAAAAGTGAATCTCATATTACATAGTTTTAGAAGGGTCACCCATTCTTCACCCCTTGCAGAAGGGTGAACACATGAATGAGGCTTCACCAAGCACAGTACAAGATCTCTCTGCTTATAGCAATTTGTTTGAGGATAATATGTAATGTAGTAAGGCCAGGTGAAGTTTTCCCTTTAATTTTTATTGGTATTATCTGAGAAAAGTGAATGGTATAACTAAGTACTATGTACACCTCAAGCCGCCCCAAAATTACCTTTGCCATTATGTTATAGAGTCTTCTGGTTATTTCACTTTCACAAAACAAAGAGAAAGATAGACTGACTCATCACTTGAAACCAGAACTAAAAAATGCACAAAAGTAGATTTTAAATTATGATAATCAAGAAATTGCTTTAAAAAAATAATTTGAATTGTATACTTGTGACTTGCAATCAAAAGTGCTAACACATAAAAGCTGGGATAACACAAAAGTGACAATATTATCACTCTCACTCTTCTCCACTCAGATGAAGATGAAGTTGTACCCACTTTGCCCATATGCTGGGGTACAAATTCCAGACTGTTCAACTACTTCTACCTCACACTGAAACATCAGCTGTCCTGCTTTCAACTTAGTTATCATGGTTTTGAAGGCATGCCATATCACTTTGCAACTCTCCCAAAATGATCAACACAATTCTTCCATCTTTCTTGATGGCTTCAACACCTGTCTCACCTGCTTCTTCCTTTCAGGCTTAGTCATTTATAGTTCCTTTAATAACCATGTCAATGATTTATTAAACTCCTCAATCTAGTCACCATTATTATGCAATTCTGTCCTTTTTAACAAAATGACTTTTAACTTTACATCACTCCACTTTCCTGGCAGAATTTTCACATTTGTCACGGTCATCCCCTGATGACATGCCTGTGCATATGCCCAGTCATGTCTGCCAGGCTCTTCTGTCCACGGCATTTCCCAGACAAGAATACTGGAGTGTGTTGCCATTTCCTTCTCCAGGATATCTTCCCGATCCAGGGATCAATCCCATATTTGTTTCTTTCAGTTCTTACTATGAACTTCTTCTCATCAACAGTCTTCAAATTATACTTGATTTCATTTTTCAAACTCAAATTTCTACTAAAATATTCCAATATTACTATTATTGTTCTTACCATAGTATGTATTCCTTTTTAATTTTACCACCTCATTCATTTATTCATTCCTTTATTCTTTTTTCTATTCTGACTGGAAAATAGCTCAATATTTAACCTGTTGACTCGACAGTTTCTCCCTCACTCATGGCATGCATCTCTCATTAATGATACTGATTTTACTTTTTCTTCCTAATATTTATTTCCTTGTCTCTATATGCATTATTTCCACCCTGGTCTGACTATGTTAGTTGTTGTTTGACTTCTTAGTCTCCCCATATTTATTCTTGCCTCATTATTACTCTATTCCTCACACTTAGGTTGTTTTTTTAATGAAGTATTTTGATATCATCTCCTGTTTAAGACTTATTAATTTCTTCTCATTACTTCTAGAAAAAAAAAAAAAAACATAAATCTTTTCTATGACCACCAGGCCTCATTAATTTGACCACTACCTCTATACCTTTTTTTTCTCTAATCTTGGGCTTCCCTGGTGGCTCAGCAGTAAAGAATCTGCCTGCAATGCAGAAGGTGAAAGAGAAGTAGGTTCAATCCTTGGGTCAGGGAGATGCCCTGGAGGAGGGCATGTCATCCCACTCCAGTATTCTTGCCTGGAGAATTCCATGGACAGAGGAGCCTGGCGGGCTACAGTCCATAGTGTAGCGAAGAGTCTTGCCTCTAATCTTATACCACATATTCGTTCTTTTTTTTTTTTTTTTAATAGACAAGGATTACAGCCATGCACTGTGTTTTATTGGAATAAAACATTTCATCATTACCATCATCAGTAAAATTTTGGTACTCATGCAAACTATAAAGTCTGCTAAGAACAAAGAACCCTCATGGTAGTCACAGATTAAAAAAAAAAAAAAACTAATTGAAGTAGATAACGATGTAAATAAATCTTTTTTGTCCCCTTTTCCATTTTTATCTCCCTAATCTTGGCTCCAGTTTTTTCCATTTTATAATGCACCTTATTTTTATTTGTATCCTCTTTAAGATTCAAACATACTGTCATTCCTTCTTACTACTGTTTCTTTGTGTAGTATTATTTTTTTTTTCTATTTGGAATGCCTTCTCTTCTGCCCTAGTTAATCTAGTTAATTTCCGCTACTTAACTCTGATTCAACATTTGTATTTTTCTCCTACTTAGATACTTAAGAAATCCTAAAATTGTTACCCAAGCTATGTCAGGTTTCTGTCTTACATGAACTCCTATAATTTTTTTTTTCCCTTCTGCTTGCTTGTCTCAGTTTGTATCATTATAAACACTGTCGATGATTTTTTAATATTTATCTACCCAACTCAGTAGAAATTCTTAAGCAAATAATTGCTAAATAAACAGTTAGAAGAACGGAAAAATTAGTTTGAAAACATTTTGTCCTAGGCACTGTACTATATACTGGATATGTAAAAATCTACAAGGAAACTATGGGCACATAAATGTATATTTGTGACCACATCAATGTGATAGTTCAGGTCCAGCTTAGTTAAGCTGAGGCTAATATGCATCCAGAAGAGGATCTCTTAACACAATCTGAGGACAAATGTAATGGGGAAAAGACTAGAACTGGAGATAATACTTAGGAAATGTAGAGGTATTGCTGTACTAATCCCCACAGCTTATACCTTTTCATTCTGGTCTCCCTGGGATGAATTGTTCTGATGGAAAATATAATTCAGTGCTTCTCCATAATCAATCTTTATTTAATTCATTAAGCAGATTTTCATTGACTGCTTACTGTGTGCCACTCAGTGTGCTAAATTGAAAATGTAGAAATGAATGAAATTGGCTGTCTTTGTTTTCAAATGTTTCCCAGTTCAGCCTGGTAGAGGCTTTTATTATACAATATGCTAAAAATATATGAAAGAGTGCCAGATAATATGGAAGCACTGTAGGGGACCATTTAAACAGCCTGCTAGATTTGGGGAGCTTTTACTCATTTTTGTGAAACTTGAGGTGAGTCTGAAGATACACATAAGATTAAAAAGTTAGATAAAAGCATTCCAAGCAGAAAAATGATTAAAAGATGAGCTTAAGGATATGTAACCCATGTAGTTTCACTTTATGACATAGCGTATCTTAAGGAATATTTAGAAATAAGTCTAAAAAATTCACATTTGTCAAATTTTTTATGGAAAAATAATTCATATATATGGGAATGCTATATTGGAAGACTGAGCATTTCAAGAAGAGGTGTTAGTCTTACTAATCATGTAGAATTCTACTCAGAATGTTTCTGAGATAATGTGTTCCTTACGTTTGCTCCTGCAGCATCCTGTGCTTGCCTCCATGTAATACGCTGCAAGCTATTTATCAAGCCTGAAAAACTTGGCTTAAAGATCAACATTCAGAAAAATAAGATGATGGCATCTGGTCCCATCACTTCATGGCAAATAGACTGGGAAACAGTAGAAACAGTGTCAGACTTTATTTGGGGGGGGGGGGTGCTCCAAAATCACTTCAGAAGGTGATGACAGCCATGAAATAAAAAAAACAACACCAACCAAAAAAATGCTTACTCATTGGAAGGAAAGTTCTGACCAACCTAGAGAGCATGTTTAAAAGCAGAGACTCTACTTTGCCAACAAAGGTCCATCTAGTCAAGGGTATGGTTTTTCCAGTGGTCATGTATGGATGTCAGAGTTGGACTGTGAAGAAACCTGAGCACTGAAGAATTGATGCTTTTGAACCGTGGTGTTGAAGAAGACTCTTGAGAGTCCCTTGCACTGCAAGGAGATCCAACTAGTCCCTCCTAAAGGAGATCAGTCCTGGGTGTTCACTGGAAAGACTGATTTTGTTGAAGCTGAACCTCCATTACTTTGGCCTGCTGATGGGAAGTGCTGACTCATTTGAAAAACCCTGATGCTGGGAGGGATTTGAGGCAGGAGGAGAAGGGGACGACACGGAATGAGATGGTTGGATGGCATTGCTGACTCAATGGCATGGGTTTGAGTGGACTCCGGGAGTTGGTGATGGATAGGGAGGCCTGGTGTGCTGTGGTTCAAGGGGTCACAAAGAATTGGACACAACTGAACGACTGAACTGAACTGAAAAAGAAATGAAAATAACCCAATAGTGAAAATGTGTGCAGAACATTTTTATAGTAAAATTACTTTTTTTATCATGTATGTATTTTAACCTGGAAGATATAGGAGAATGGAGTTCCTGGATATATTCAGAATACCCAAAACAGAGAAGAAGGGAGAGCAGGACAAAGAAGAAGCTGGGGAAAAGTGTATGTGAGCTGGACTTAATCCCAGAGCTTACCTGGCACCCTCAACATCAGTCTATCAACTGCCCTCTTCCTCCCAGCCTCCAAAACACACTACCTTTTATATCTCCTCTTTTTGTTGAGGGCACAGGCAAAGAAAGCATCATATCAGTATCAAGAGGGACTTCTTTAAGGACAAAAATCAACCTGACAGAGATATTTGGACTGTGTCAGCATGAAAACCAGAGCAGGGTCTTTGGAATCTGTTGGAGCAGCTTCCTCTTCCTCAGCCCTGCTCTTCAGTTTCATAGGAAAAGCTGTGCTGTTATTTCAGTTCAGTCACTCAGTTGTCCAGCTGTTTGTGACCCAATGGACTGCAGCATGCCAGGCTTCTCTGTCCATCACCAAGTCCTGAAGCTTGCTCAAACTCATGTCCATCAAGTCAGTGATGCCATCCAATCATCTCATCCTCTGTTGTCTTCTCCTCCTATCTTCAGTATTTTCCAGCATCAGAATCTTTTCCAATTAGTCAGTTCTTCATAACAGGTAGTGAAAGTATTGAAGATTTAGCTTCAGCATCTGTCTTTCCAGTGAATATTCAGGACTGATTTCCTTTAGGATTGACTGGTTTGATCTCCTTGCAGTCCAAGGGACTCTCAAGAGTCTTCTCCAACATCACAGTTCAAAAGGATCAATACTTCAGCCTTCAGCTTTCTTTATGGTCCAACTCTCACATCCATACATAACTACTGGAAAAACCATAGCTTTGACATAGCTTTGTCAGTAATGTCTCTGCTTTTTTATATGTTTCCTAGGTTTGTCATTGCTTTTCTTCCAAGGAGCAAGCATCTTTTAATCTCATAACTGTTCTTTACTTTCGTATTTACCTTCTAGATGTTGATTCTGGATACCTGGGCTACTGCCCAGGGTTGCAGGTATCATATTCTAGAGTAAGAAATTGCTACAAAGAGCCTACTATGGGTCAGTGACAATAGGAAGGAAGGCAGAAAAGGTTTTCTACTCAGGAATTTATAATTTAGTGGGCAAAACAGACTAAAAACCAAATAAATGCAATAGCAAGTTAAAAATAAGGGTTACAAAAGAAATGAGCTATTAAAATATAAAATGATGATGCATTCCTAATTTCTCTACTTGGATACTTCCATGATTTTGACTAAGCAAAATTTATAACACTAATTTTATTCCTTACATACTTAACTGTATTGAGGTGTATAATTTTTAATGGTTTTCTTTTAAAATTTTATTTATTTAATTGGAGGATAATTACTTTATAATATCATTCTGGTTTTTACCATATAGCAATATGAATTGGCCTTAGTAATACATGTGTCCTCTCTATCCAGAATTCCTCTCCTACCCTCTCCCCACTCTGGTGACAACCTAATGCATATAACTTATTTCCCTGAAGAATATAATTTGAATGTCCAGGGAGAGAAACAGATCCAAAAGTTTTTATTTAAAAAAAAAATTTTTAAATTTAAATTTATTTATTTTAATTGGAGGCTAATTACTTTACAATATTGTATTGGTTTTGCCATACATCAACATGAATCCACCATGGGTGTACATGTGTCCCCAATTCTGAATCCTCCTCTCACCTCCTTCCCCATACCATCCCTGTAGGTCATCCCAGTGCACCAGCCCTAAGCATCCTGTATCCTGCATTAAACCTAGACAGTAGTGGTATGAAGCTCTTTTGGTGATGAAAACTGTTTCCATGTGTATTTAAACAAATACAGAAAGCAGCAGGTCCTGTGAACTTACAACAATCTATTATTCATTAGGAAGTGTCTGGAAAGCTGATGGTTCCAGACCAAACATTCCAAGAAACTCAAAGCCTAAGTTTGAATTTCAACTCTTGTCACTTATAGACTGGTGATTTTTTACAAGTTACTAAACAAGTTACTAAACCTTGCTTATCTCTAGTGTCTTCTTCAATGGTTTAGTTCAGTTCAGTCACTCAGTCGTGTCCAACTTTCTGCGACCCCATGAATCGCAGCACGTCAGGCCTCCCTGTCTATCACTAATCCCCGGAGTTTACTCAAACTCATGTCCATCGAGTTGGTGATGCCATCTAGCCATCTCATCCTCTGTCGTCCCCTTCTCTTCCTGCCCCTAATCCCTCCCAGCATCAGGATCTTTTCCAATGAGTCAACTCTTCACATGAGGTAGCCAAAGTATTGGGGTTTCAGCTTCAGCATCAGTCCTTCCAATGAATACCCAGGACTGATCTCTTTTAAAATGGACTGGTTGGATCTCCTTGCAGTCCAAGGGACTCTCAAGAGTCTTCTCCAACACCACAGTCCAGAAGCATAAATTCTTTGGTGCTCAGCTTTCTTCACAGTCCAACTCTCATATGCATACATGACCACTGGAAAAACCATAACCTTGACTAGACGGACCTTTGTTGGCAAAGTAATGTCTCTGGTTTTCAATATGCTATCTAGGTGGGTTGTAACTTTCCTTCCAAGGAGTAAGTGTCTTTTGATTTCATGGCTGCAGTCACCATCTGCGGTGATTTTGGAGCCCCCCAAAATAAAGTCTGACACTGTTTCCACTGTTTCCCCATCTATTTCCCATGAAGTGATGGGACCAGATGCCATGATCTTCGTTTTCTGAATGTTGAGCTTTAAGCCAACTTTTTCACTCTCCTCTTTCACTTTCTTCAAGAGGCTTTTTAGTTCCTCTTCACTTTTTGCCATAAGGGTGGTGTCATCTGCATATCTGAGGTTATTGATATTTCTCCTGGCACTCTTTATTCCAGCTTGTGCTTCTTCCAGCCCAGTGTTTCTCATGATGTACTTTTCAATGGTTAGAATGGATTTTATAGTAGTACTTATTTCACAGGACTGAGAATTAAGTAAGGCTAGCCATATAAAGCACCTAGTTCTTTAATTGTTCATAAATATCAGCTAATTTTACTAATATTAAATATGTTTTGATGACTGCAGTAGTAAAATGTTTTATGTCTATAAATATATATCTCACTCTATATATGAATATATACATATCCATAGAGAGTATGATAAAATGTTGGGCAAATAATTTGATTTTAAAAACAAACACATTGCTAAATGAATATCAAAAATATAAGTCAATTTTTATTGATTATTTTTGCTCTTTTTCTTTGAAGTCTTTTTCTTTTTTTTGACCATCACACTTAATTTTCTTTGTTGCTTGCATACAATGCCGTCTTGGGACATAGTAAGCACCAAGAAACTCCTTGTTGAATGAATGGATAGAAGAATGAATCATTAATGTATGAGACAGTGATCATCACTGGCATAGAAATATAGCAAAAGAATAGATTCCAAATTCTATAATCTAGAATAATAATTGTCATACGTAGGGATATCTAGACAAGCACATTTTTTCATGACATTTCTCACACTTCAGTAACATCATCATTCATGGAATAGGTAGTTATTGTGTGTCCTTGTGCACAAAGTTATATTCAATTCAACAAAAGAATCTCATCTGTTATCCATAGATGAATGAATAAATAAAATGTGGTGTACACATATGTAGTGAAATACTACACAGCCATAAAAGGAAGGAAATCTTGCCAATTTGAGAAAACATGAATGGACCTCAAGGTCATTATGCTAAGTGAAATAAATCAATTAGTCAGACAGACACAGGCAAATACCAAATTATCTCACTTATATGTAAAATTTAAAAAAACAAACCACCCCCCCCAAAAAAAAAAAAAAAAAAAAGCAGAGCTCACAGATACAGAGAATAGATTGGTGGTAACCAGAGGTAGGTATATGATGGGTGACATCAGTGAAGGTCAAAAGATACAGACTTCCCGTTATAAAATATGTTGTGAGTGTACAATGTATAGCATGGTAACTATGTTCATAATACTGCATTAAATATTTGAAGTTGTTGAGAGAGTAAGTCTTAAAAGTTCTTATCACAAGAAAAAATATTTTTAAATAAGGAAGACGATGGATGTTAACTAGACATTTTGATGCTCATTTCACAATGTGAAAATATTAAATCATTATATTGTATGTCAGAAACTAATATAATATTTTATATCAATTATGCCTATATTTTAAAACTGAAAGAGTTAAAAGAACTTATTCACAACTTCATAAATACACATAATTATGAAAATTGTATATATAATTCACACTGAGATAGATTGATTACAAAATGACATCAATTTGTTAATCTTTCCTATGTCCATACAGTTTGCAATGTCACTTTACTGTTCCTCTCAACAAAAAGGAGTCTATATCCCCATGTCCCCATTTGGGACAAACTTCATCTTTGCTTTTTGAAATAAAGAAATAAATAAGTATGTAGAGAGTGATCTTGTGCTAGGTCCAAGCCTAGGCCTTGAGTGACTTTGCAGATTCCTTTGTTTTGTAACCCTGACAGTAGCATGGGGTCAGGCCCATTCTAACCTCCAGAATGATTAAAAATGTACGAATCATGCCAGGCACATCTGAGGACTGTCAGTTAATCACCAGATCAGTGAGCCTCCCAGTGAACTACTAGCTGATGGCAGAAGCAAAACCAGACAAAATCAGCCAAGCCTGTATTACATCAGCCAAGTTGTCTGGCTGATTTATAAACAGAGGTTCAATAGTAGATGCTTATAATTTTAATACACTAAATTTTGGTGTGTTTTGTTATACAGCAATATATAACTGATTCATGTATGCACTTATATAATCAATTATATAGTATATGTATGCTTATTCACACATTATACAAGAAATATTTGTACAACTTTTCTATAGATATATACATTTATCTGCATTTATAGAAACATATTTATATAGATGGAGAAGAAGAAAGAGAGAGGGAAGAAATTTGAGAACTCATTTTTTTCATCTCTCCTTCAACAATTCCATTGACAACAGAGAGGATTCTAACTCTAGCTTTGAAATACAGCAGGATCCTATGAGGCTTTCCCAGGACAGACTCTTCCACCTTCCAGGTCCTCAGTCTGCTTTTTGTCTGTAGAAAAAAACTTAAGCCAAAGAATAAATTAAATCAAAAAAGTGATAACATACAGAAGCAAAGAAAAATAGACAAACAAAATCAAATAACAATAGTTTACTCATTAAATAAAATTTGGCCCTTTAGGTTTATCTATCAATGGCCATAAATAATATTCTGAGCCATATCCTTTGAGCTGCTTTATAAATTCTAAAACTGTTACCATGTGGAAAGAGTTAATTCTATGATAACCATCTGTAGTCATGACATAATCATCCAAACGCTGAGAATTGGTCTCCAAATAATGGGAACAGGAAGTCATCAGAATCAATGCCTCAACCCACAATTAATGTTTGATATGGATGTGGAAAGAACTGTCACAGTCTTTGATAGTTTTTATTTTTGAAATGTCAACGTTCAAATTAAATATTTGGTTATTGGTCAAGACATTGCAAGATGAGTCAGGGAAGAGATAAGAACATAAGTAGAATTAAACACCAATTGATCCAGATTTGTAAACTTTGTTTGTGATTCAATTCAGTTCAGTTCAGTCACTCAAACATGTCTGACTCTTTGCAACCCCATAAACTGCAGCATACCAGGCCTCCCTGTCCATAGCCAACTCCCAGAGTCCACCAAAACCCATGTCCATCAAGTCAATGATGCCATCCAACCATCTCATCCTCTTTCATCCACCTCTCCTCCTGCCCTCAATCTTTCCCAGCATCAGGGTATTTTCAAATGAGTCAGTTCTTCTTATCAGGAGGCCAAAGTATTGGAGTTTCAGCTTCAACATCATCCTCCCAATGACACCAAGGGCTGATCTCCTTTAGGATGGACTGTTTGGATCTCCTTGCAGTCCAAGGGACTCTCAAGAGTCTTCTCCAACACCACAGCCCAAAAGCATAAATGCTTTGGTGCTCAGCCTTCTTCACAGTCCAACTCTCACATCCATACATGACCACTGGAAAAACCATAGCCTTGACTAGACGGACCTTTGTTGGCAAAGTAATGTCTCTGGTTTTCAATATGTTATCTAGATGGCTTGTAACTTTCCTTCCAAGGAGTAAGTGTCTTTTGATTTCATGGCTGCAGTCACTATCTGCAGTGATTTTGGAGCCCCCAAAAATAAAATCTGACACTGTTTCCACTGTTTCCCATCTATTTCCCATGAAGTGATGGGACCAGATGCCATGATCTTTGTTTTATGAATGTTGAGCTTTAAGCCAATTTTTTCACTCTCCTCTTGCACTCTCATCAAGAGGCTTTTAGTTCCTCTTCACTTTTTGCCATAAGGGTGGTGTCATCTGCATATCTGAGGTTATTGATATTTCTCCTGGCAATCGTGATTCCAGCTTGTGCTTCTTCCAGCCCAGTGTTTCTCATGATGTGTTCTTGATATAAGTTAAATAAGCAGGGTGACAATATACAGCCTTGACATACTCCTTTTCCTATTCAGAAACAGTCTGTTGTTCCATGTGCAGTTCTAATTGTTGCTTCCTGACTTGCATATAAGTTTCTCAAGAGGTAGGTCAGGTGATCTGTTATTCCCATCTGTTTCAGAAGTTTCCACAGTTTATTGTGATCCACACAGTCCAAGGCTTTGGTATAGTCAATAAAGCAGAAATAGATGTTTTTCTGTGACTCTCTTGCTTTTTCCATGACCCAGCAGATGTTGGCAGTTTGATTTCTGGTTCCTCTGCCTTTTCTAAAACCAGCTTGAACATCCGGAAGCTCACGGTTCAGGTATTGCTGAAGCCTGGCTTGAAGAATTTCAAACATTACTTTACTAGCGTGTGAGATGAGTCACTTGTGAGGTAGTTTCTCACACCAGACCACCTAACCTTCCTCTTGAGAAATCTGTATGCAGGTCAGGAAGCAACAGTTAGAACTGGACATGGAACAACAGACTAGTTCCACCTAGGAACAGAAGTACTTCAATGCTGTATATTGTCACCCTGCTTATTTAACTTATATCCAGAGCACATCATGAGAAACGCTGGGCTGGAGGAAGCACAAGCTGGAATCAAGATTTCTGGGAGAAATATCAATAACCTCAGATATGCAGATGACACCATCCTTATGGCAGAAAGTGAAGAGGAACTAAAAAGCCTCTTGAAGAAAGTGAAAGAGGAGAGTGAAAAAGTTGGCTTAAAGCTCAACATTCAGAAAACGAAGATCATGGCATCTGGTCCCATCACTTCATGGGAAATAGATGGGAAACAGTGTCAGACTTTATTTTGGGGGGCTCCAAAATCACTGCATTGGTGACTGCAGCCATGAAATTAAAAGATGCTTACTCCTTGGAAGAAAAGTTATGACCAATCTAGATAGTATATTCAAAAGCAGAGACATTACTTTGCCGACTAAGTTCTGTCTAGTCAAGGGTATGGCTTTTCCTATGTCCATGTATGGATGTGAGAGTTGGACTATGAAGAAGACTGAGCACCGAAGAATTGATGCTTTTGAACTGTGGTGTTGGAGAAGACTCTTGAGTGTCCCTTTGACTGCAAGGAGATCCAACCAGTCCATTCTGAAGATCAACCCTGGGATTTCTTTGGAAGGAATGATGCTGAAGCTGAAGCTCCAGTATTTTGGCCACCTCATGGGAAGAGTTGACTCATTGGAAAAGACTGTGATGCTGGGAGGGATTGGGAGCAGCAGGAGAAGGGGACGACCGAGGATGAGATGGCTGGATGGCATCACGAACTAGATGAACCTGAGTCGAGTGAACTCCGGGAGATGGTGATGGACAGTGAGGCCTGGCGTGCTGCAATTCATGGGGTCGCAAAGAGTCGGAAACAACTGAACGACTGAACTGAACTGAACTGAACTTCTCACTCCAGTGTTCTTGCTTGGAAAATCCCATGGATGGAGGAGCCTGGTAGGTTACAGTCCATGGGGTTGCAAGGAGTCAGACATGGCTGAGCGGCTACACCATATTTCTTGTGAGTATTCTTTGTGATTGCCTTCCTTTGGGATTGGAATGAAAACTGACCTTTTCCCATCCTGCGGCCACTGTGGGGTTTTCCATACTTGCTGATATATTGACTGCAGCACTTTCATAGGATCATCTTTCATGATTTGAAATAACTCACCTGGAATTCCATCACCTCCACTAGCTTTGTAGCGATGCTTCCTAAGGCCTACTTGACTTCACATTCCAGGTTGTCTGGCTCTAGGTGAGTGATCACACCAATGTCATTATCTGGGTAGTGAAGATCTTTTTTGTACAGTTCTTCTCAGTATATTGCCACCTCTTCTCAATATCTTCTGCTTCTGTTAGGTCTGTATCATTTCTGTCCGTTATTGAGACCATCTTTGCATGAAATATTCCCTTGGTATCTCTAATTCTCTTGAAGAGATCTCTAGTCTTTCTCATTCTGTTATTTTTAATCTATTTCTTTGCATTGATCCCTGAGGAAGGCTTTCTTATCTCTCCTTGCTATTCTTTGGAACTCTTCATTCAGATGGGTATATCTTTCTTTTTCTGCTTTGCATTTTAATTTCTGTCTTTTCACAGGTATTTGTAAGGCCTCCTCAGACAACCATTTTGCTATTTTCCATTTCTTTTTCTCAGAGATGATCTTGATTCCTGTCTCCTATAAAATGTCAGGAATCTCTGTCCACAGTTCATCAGGCACTCTTTCTATCAGATCTAGTCCCTTAAATCTATTTTTCACTTCTACTGTATAATCATAAGGGATTTGATTTAGGTCATACCTGAATGGTCTAGGGGTTTTCTCCACTTTCTTCAATATAAGTCTGAATTTGGCAATAAGGAGTTCATGATCTGAGCCATAGTCAGGTCCCAGTCTTGTTTTTGCTGACTGTGTATATCTTCTCCATCCTTGGGTGCAATGAATATAATCAATCTGATTTTGGTGTTGATCATCTGGTGATGTCCATGTGTAGAGTCTTCTCTTGTGTTGTTGGAACAGGGTGTTTGGTATAACAAGGTCATTCTCTTGGAAGAACTTTATTAGCCTTTGTCCTGCTTCATTCTGTACTCCAAGGCCAAATTTGCCTGTTACTCCAGGTGTTTCTTGACTTCCTACTATAATGAAAAGGACATCTCTTTTGGGCGTTAGTTCTAGAAGGTTTTGTAGGTCTTCATAGAATTGTTTAACTTCAGCTTCTTCAGCATTACTGGTTGGGGAATAGACTTGAATTGCTATGATATTGAATGTTTTTCCTTGGAAACAAAGAGATAATCTGTTGTTTTTGAGACTGCATCCAAGTACTGCATTTTGGACACTTTTGTTGACCATGATGGCTACTCCATTTCTTTTAAGGGGATTACTGCCCACAGTAGTAGATATAATGGTCATCTGAGTTAAATCCACCCATTCCAGTCCCTCTTAGTTCACTGATTCCTAGAATGTCAATGTTCACTCTTGCCATCTCCTGCTTGACCACGTCCAATTTGCCTTGATTCATGGACCTAACTTCCAGGTCCCTATGCAATATTGCTCTCTAGAGCATTGAATCTTGCTTCTATCATGAGTCGCGTTCACAACAACTGGGTGTTGTTTTTGCTTTGACTCCATCCCTTCATTCTTTCTGGAGTTATTTCTCTACTGATCTCTCGTAGCATATTGGTCACCTACTGACTTGGGGAGTTCGTCTTTCAGTGTCCTATCTTTTTGCCTTTTCATACTCTTCATGGGGTTCTCAAGGCAAGAATACTGAAGCAGTTTGCCATTCCCTTCTCCAGTGGACCACATTCTGTCAGACCTCTCCACCATGACCTGTTCGTCTTGGGTGGCCCCATATGGGGCATGGCTTAATTTCACTGAGTTAGACAAGGGTGTGGTGTATGTGATCAGATTGGCTAGTTGTCCATGACTGTAGTTTCAGTCTGTTTGCCCCCTGATCACCTCTCTCAATGCCTACCATCTTATCTGGGTTTCTCTTACCTTGGACGCAGTGACTCTTTTTACGGCTGCTCCAGCAAAGTGAAGCTGCTGCTCCTTACCTCGGCGTGGGGTATCTCCTCTCTGCCGTGGTGGTCGTGTGCCATCACAGCTGCCGCACTCGTGTGGTATTTGTGATTATGTACCTTAAAAAATGAAGATTTAAAAATGTGACTGGACAGAAAGAGAAAGACAAATACCACCTGAGATCACTTACATCTGGAATCTAAAATATGACACAAGTACCTAATGTAAGAATCAGAAACAGACTCCTCAGAATAGAGAACAGACTGGCAGTTGCCAGTGGTGGGATGCAGGAGTGGAGGAGGAATGGATTAGAAGTATGGGATTAGCAGATGTAAACTGTAATCTATAGGATGGATAAACAACAAGGTCCTACTGTAGAGCACAGGGAATTATATTCAATATTCTGTGATAAACCTCAATGGAAAAGAATGTGAAGACAAATATATGCATATGTAAAACTGAATCATTTTGTTGTGCAGCAGAAATTAGCAGAAATATTGTAAAGCAACTATACTTCAATAAAGTAAATAGAAAACAAACAAACAAAAACATAGGAAGAAACCACCACTGGAACTGAAGTTTAACTGTACTCAAAACAATTAAGATGATACTAACCAGACCACTTATGACCAATTTTAAGATGAGTGTCAGAAAATCTTGGTCGTCTCTGTCAACAATATGCAACCCCAAATTTACATCACTAATGTGGTCTAGGAAACTATCTTATAGTAAATTGTGTTTAAAGTAATTCTGTCCTCGTCATCTGGCAATAGACAAAGCAAGTACTAACACAAAATGGAAAAGGTATATCTATTGTAGACCTCCAGAAATACCTGCAGAAATATTTCCATAACAGTAAATAGCATAGCGATGGAGATGTTTTAAACGTTCCATTGAAAAGTGTACATATAAGAACCTCAAGAAGAAAGAGAAATTCTAGGTTTCTGTTAGATTGAGAACTAAAAGTAAGAACTAGAGAAAAGATTGAGAATATAGGAGAACCTTAACATTTTATAATAAATTCCCAAAAATGCACACAATGATGCAGGAATAGGAGATAGGTAGGAGATGGAAAGAAATTAAGAACAGTTAATTTGTGGTGATTGTCTGGGAATCATGTAATTCTTATAGTAAGTAACAGAACTTTAGGATATCAAATAGTCTGTTCTTGATGAAGCTTGATGATTTTAAGGTACAAAGCTATAGTGTCTGTGCATGCAGAGATTTTTTTAGGAGCATGTGTGTTCCTGGGGCTGGGGATTCTAGCTTGACTTTTTAAGAAATAGGATAAGAACAATCTTATACTCCAAGTTTCACAACTGTCTTTTACCCTTTATTGATAACAGCTGAACTGAGGGTGGGGGAGAATGGAATGTGGGATGTCTTACTCCTGCTCTGCGCTTCTTCCTTACTCCGAAATTTGGGGAAATGACATGACACCACAGAATTCTCTAGACTCCAAACGGAATTCTAAAATATATTCTAGATATTTTTATTACTCTTTTATTATTCTAAATCTTTTTATTAAGAAGATTATAAAACTGTATTTTCTACTGTTTTTGCTTACGTCTAAAATGTAATTGGTTTCTGTACAGTAAACTTACTCTTACAATCTTTGTAGAATTTTGGATTTTAAAAATCTGTGTGTGTGTGTGTGTGTGTGTGCACGCTCATGTGCATGCTAAGTCCAACTCTTTGTAACCCAATGGACTTTACAACCCAGTAGCCCAGCAGGTTCCACTGTCCATGGGATTCTCCAGGCAAGAATACTGGAGTGGGTTGCCATGTCCTCCAGGGGATCTTCTCAACCCAGGAATCAAATCTGCATCTTTTATGTCTCCTGAATTGACAGACAGGTTCTTTATCACTAGCATCACCTAGGAAGCCCCAGCCCCAAATATGTGTGTGTATATATATATATACATATACTATATATATTTGATTATTTTTATGCCATTTTCATCCTGTCATATTATCATAATTCCATTTTATTGTCATTTTGTTCAGGCTAGCACTACCAGTAAAAGGCTGAAAATTAGTGGGGATAATGGACAGCTTTGTTTTGCTCCTTAAGAGAATGTTCCTCTCATTTCATCACTATATGCACATTTTTTTGATAGGTATTTGTTTTGTAACTACCACTTAGCCAGTTAAGAAAGTTTCATGCTATTAAAATTCACAAATCTTTTTGTCACAAATGTTATTACATGGTTTGATATTTTCACAAATTCAAGAAAATGTATGTTGTTTTGTAGACACCAGAATTGGATTTAACTCTTTGTTCTCTCACAATGTGCCTAAGTGAGCATACATTTCCAGGCCTACCAATCTCTCAATCATTTTCTACTACAAGTCAGATAATCAGGGGAAGATTTACTCAAATAAAATCACTTGTAAGAATCAATCAATCAATAAGAGTAATCAAATAATGACATCCACCATGTTCACCTCTGAAGAAGACTGACTCTTTAACCTCTGATTCTTAAACACTCTCTGCGCATTAAGCATTCTACTCTGTTCTGGGAGACTGTGACTGACTAGCTTAAGTATTCCTTACTACAGTAATCAGTGAAGTCAATTTTTCTTATTACAGATATAGAAGTGTCATTGTTTGAAAACTGCTTCAATTGCAATGATCATACTTAAAACAAGTCAACTTGTTAATAAAATGAACATATATTAATAATACTATTCTAATAGTAGAAAGCAAGGAAGAACTAAAGAACTTCTTGAGGGTGAAGAAATAAAAGAGCGGGCTTAAAACTAAATATTAAAAAAAAAAACTAAGATCATGGCATTTGGCCCATTACTTCACTGCAAATAGATGGGAAAAGATGGAAGTAGTGAAAGATTTCCTCTTCTTCAGCTCTAAAATCACTGTGGACAGTGACTGTAGCCATGAAATCAGAAGATGTTTGCTTTTTGGCAGGAAAGCTGTGACAAACCTAGACAGTGTGTTGTCAAGCAGAGATATTACTCTGCCAACAAAGGTCCATATAGACAAAGCTATGGTCTTCCCAGTGGTCATGTACAGTTGTGAGAGCTGGACTGTAAAGAAGGTGGAGCAATAAAAAATTAATGGCTTCTAATTGTGGTGCTGGAAGAGACTCTTGAGAGTCACTTGGATAGCAAGGAGATCAAACCAGTCAATCTTAATGGAAATCTACACTGCATATTCATTGGAAGGACTGATGCTGAAGTTGAAACTCCAGTATTTTTGTCATCTGATGCAAAGAGCTGATTCTTTGCCGGGAAGGATTGAGGGCAGAAGGAGAAGAGGGCATCAGAGTATGAGATGGCTGCATAGCATCACTGAAACAATGGAGGTGGACTTGAGCAAACTTTGGGATATTGTGAGGGACAGGGAGGCCTAATGCACTGCAGTCCATGGGGTCACAAGGATTTGAAAACCACTAGATGACTGAACAACAGAATGATCTCCATTCGTTTCTAAAGCAAACCATAAAATATCACGGTAATCCAAGCCTATGCCCCAACCAGTAAAGCTGAAGAAGCTGAATTTGAACATTTCAATGAAGACCTACAAGACCTTCTAGAACTAACATCCAAAAAAGGTGTCCTTTTCATTATAAGGGACTGGAATGCAAAAGTAGGAAGTCAAGAAACACCTGGAGTAACAGGCAAATTTGGCCTTGGCGTACAGAATGAAGCAGGGCAAAGGCTAACAGACTTCTGCCAAGAGAAAGTACTGGTCATAGCAAACACCCTCTTCTAACAACACAAGAGAAGACTCTACACATGGACATCACCAGTTGATCAACACCAAAATCAGATTGATTATATTCTTTGCAGCCAAAGATGGAGAAGCTCTATACAGTCAGCAAAAACAACACTGGGAGCTGACTATGGCTCAGATCATGAACTCCTTATTGCCAAATTCAGACTTAAATTGAAGAAAGTGGAGAAAACCACTAAACCATTCAGGTATGACCTAAATCAAATCCCTTATGATTATACAGTGGAAGTGAAAAATAGATTTAAGGGACTAGATCTGATAGACAGAGTGTCTGATGAACTATGAACAGAGGTTCGTGACATTGTACAGGAGACAGGGATCAAGGCCATCCCCATGGAAAAGAAATGAAAAAAAGAAAAAGGTTGTCTGAGAAGGCCTTACAAATAGCTGTGAAAAGAAGGTAAGTGGAAGGCAAAGGAGAAAAGGAAAGATATACCCATCTGAATGCAGAGTTCCAAAGAATAGCAAGGAGAGATAAAAAAGCCTTCCTCAAAAATCAATGCAGAGAAATAGAGGAAAACAGCAGAATTGGAAAGACTAGAGATCTCTGCAAGAAAATTAGAGATAAAAAAGGAACATTTCATACAAAGATGGCCTTAATAAAGGACAGAAATGGTACAGACCTAACAGAAGCAGAAGATATTAAAAAGAAGTGGCAAGAATGCACAGAAGAACTGTATACAAAAGATCTTCAAGACCAAGATAATCAAAATGGTGTGATCACTCAACTAGAGCCAGACATCCTGGAATGTGATATCAAGTGGGCCCTAGAAAGCATCACTATGAACAAAGCTAGTGGAGTTGATGGATTTCCAGTTGAGCTATTTCAAATTCTAAAAGATGATGCTGTGAAAGTGCTACACTTAATATGCCAGCAAATTTGGAAAACTCAGCAGTGGCCACAGGACTGGAAAAGATCAGTTTTCATTCCAATCCCAAAGAAAGACAATACCAAAGAATGCTCAAATTACTGCACAATTGCACTCATCTCACACGTTAGTAAAGTAATGCTCAATTTTCTCCAAGGCAGGCTTCAGCAATACATGAACCATGAACTTCCAGATGTTCAAGCTGGTTTTAGAAAAGGCAGCGGAACCAGAGATCAAATTGCCAACATTCACTGGATTATCAAAAAGGCAAGAAAGTTCCAGGAAAACATCTATTTCTGCTTTATTGACTATGCCAATGCCTTTGATTGTGTGGATCCCAATAAACTGTGGAAAATCTGAAAGAGATGCTAATACCAGACCACCTGACCTGCCTCTTGAGAAGCCTATATGCATGTCAGGAAACAACAGTTAGAACTGGACATGGAACAACAGACTATTTCCAAATAGGAAAAGGGGTATGTCAAAGCTGTATATTGTCACCCTGCTTATTTAACTTATATCCAGAGCACATCATGAGAAATGCTGAGCAGGAGGAAACACAAGCTGGAATCAAGATTGCTGAGAGACATATCAATAACCTCAGATATGCATATGACACTGCCCTAATGGCAGAAAATGAAGAGGAACTAAAAATCCTCTTGATGAAATGAAAGAGGAGAGTGAAAAAGTTGGCTTAAGGCTCAACAGTCAGGATACTAAGACCATGGCATCTGGTCCCATCACTTCATGGGAAACAGATGGGGAAACAGTGGAAACAGTGTCAGACTTTATTTTTGGGGGTCCAAAATCACTGCAGATGGTGATTGCATCATGAAATTAAAAGACACTTACTCCTTGGAATGAAAGTTATGGCCAATGTAGATAGCATATTGAAAAGCAAAGACATTACTTTGCCAACAAAGGTCCGTCTAATCAAGGCTATGGTTTTTCCAGCGGTCATGTATGGATGTGAGAGATGGACTCTGAAGAAAGCTGAGTACCAAAGAATTGATGGTTTTTAACTGTGGTGTTGGAGAAAACTCTTGAGAGTCCCTTGGACTGTGAGAAAATCCAACCAGTCCATCTAAAGGAGATCAGTGCTGGGTGTTCATTGGAAGAACTGATGCTACAGCTGAAACTGCAATACTTTAGCCACATCATGTGGAAAGTTGACTCACTGGAAAATATCCTGATGCTGGGAGGCATTTAGGGCAGGAGGAGAATGGAACGACAGAGGATGAGATGGTTGGATGGCATCACCGACTCGAATCACACGAGTTTGGGTAAATTCTGGGCGTTGGTGTTGGACAGGGAGGCGTGGCGTTATGCGATTCATGGGGTCCCAAAGAGTCAGACACGACTGAGAGACTGAACTTAACTGAATTGAATTGGATGACTCAACAACAACAGCAACAATAATGAATATAAGTTTTGGGGGCTGTTTATTGTTTTGCTTTTATCTAGCCAATAAACACACTTTTATCTCTAATCATAAGCATTATAAAGGTAGAATAGTAACTGCTGCAAGTGAACAGAGCCATGTACGACCCAGCCTTTTTGGGATCTTTTTGGCTTTCCGTTCATGGTCAGAGATACTTGCAGCAATTTCAAATGTCATAAGCTCATACGATTATGTCCAGAGACAGAAAGAGCAGTTTCCACACAATGTTTATCTGTTTGAAAAAGTAACAAATCACATGGTTCTTGTTTTTCATGTTAATTATCCATATATTCCTGGAATAAATCAAAATTATTATTAAGGGTGCTTTGCTTTATGAGTATAAAACTGATGGATTCAACTTGTTAACATTGTAATTAGGATTTTGCATCTATATTTTGAGATTGCATGTAATCGTTTCTTCTTTATTCTTGTCATTTTTTGTTATCAAGATGTTTGGATTGGAGTTTTCTGCATTTTGGAATCAATTACATGAAATTGGGAATATTTGTCACACTTTATCTGGGCTTGTTTTGGTTGGTACATTTATAACTGCTTACTTTGATTATTTTCTTTTATAAACAAGTATTTATTTAGTTTAATTGGAGGAAAGTTACAATATTGTGTTGATTTTTTGCCATACATTAATCTGAATTTGCCATAGGTATACAGATGTGCCCTCCTTCCTGCAATCCCTGCCACTTCCCTCCCCAGCCCATCCCTCCAAATTGTCACAGAGCATGACTTTGGCTTCACTGGATAATACATCAAACTCCTGCTGCTATTTTATATGTGGTAATGCATATGTTTCAATGCTATTCTCTCAAATCATCTCACCCTCTCCTTCTTCCACTGTGTCCAAAAGTCTGTCCTTTGTGTCTGCATTTCCTTTGCTGCTATGCCCATTGGATTGTCAGTGCCATCTTTCTATATTCCATATACATGCAATAATATACAATATTTATTTTTCTCTTTCTGATTTATTTCACTTGTATAATAAGCTCTAGGTTCATTCACCTCAGAATTGATTCAATTGATTTCCTTTTTATAGTTGAGTAATATTCCATTGTGTATATGTGCCACAACTTTCTTATCCACTCTTGCCAATGGACATTTAAGTTGCTTCCATGTCCTAGCTATTGTAAATAGTGCTTCAGTGAACATTGGAGTATATGTGTCTTTTTCAGTTCTAGTTTCCTCAAGGTATTATGCCCAGTGGTGGAATTGCTGGGCCACATGGTAGTTTTATTCCTAGCTTTTTAAGGACTCACCATACTGTTCACCATAGTGGTTTCATCAGTTTTCATTCCCACCAATAGTGTAAGAGGGTTTCCTTTTCTCCACAGCCTCTCTAGCATTTATTGTTTGTAGACTTTTTGATACTGGCCATTCTGACCATGTGTGATGATACCTTGTTGTGGTTTTGATTTGTATCTCTCTAATAACAAGAGATGTTGAACATCTTTTTATGTATTTATTATCTATCTGTATGCTTTCTTTGGAGAAACGTCTGTTTAGGTCTTCTGCCCACTTTTTGACTGGGTTGTTTGTTTTTCCGTTTTTGAACAGTATGAGCTGCTTGTCCAGAAAGTAAGCATAGAAGGAACATACTACAACATAATAAAGACCATATATAACACACATACAGCAAATATCTTTACTGGTAAAGATCTGAAATCATTTCTTCTACAATCAGGAACAAGACAAGAATGCCCATTCTTATCTCTATTATTGAACATAGTTTTCAAAATCTTAGCCACAACAATCAGAGAAGAAAACAAAATAAAAGGAATCCAGATTGAAAAACAAGAAGTAAAATTCTAACTATTTGCAAATGACATGATTCTCTACATAGGAAACCCTAAAGATGCTGTCAGAAAATTACTAGAACTAATCAATGAATATAGTAATGTTGCAGGATATATATATATTTTTTTTAATTAGAGGTTCATTACTTTACAATATTGTATTGGATTTGCCACACAACATGTATCCACCACAGGTATACACGTGTTCCCCATCTTGAACCCCCCTCCATCCTCCCTCCCCATGCCATCCCTCTGGGTCATCCCAGTGCACCAGCCCCCAAAAAACTGGAAATAGAACTGCCTTATGACACAGCAATCCCACTGCTGGGCATACACACTGAGGAAACCAGAATTGAAAGAGACACGTGTACCCCAGTGTTCATCGCATCACTGTTTATAATAGCCAGGACATGGAAACAACCTAGATGTCCATCAGCAGATGAATGGATAAGAAAGCTGTGGTACATATACACAATGGAGTATTACTCAGCCATTAAAAAGAATACATTTGAATCAGTTCCAATTAGGTGGATGAAACTGGAACCTATTATACAGAGTGTAGTAAGCCAGAAAGAAAAACACCAATACAGGATATAAAATTAATACACAGAAATCCCTTGGAATCCTATACACTAAACAATGAAAAATCAGAAGGGGAAATTAAGGAAACAATCCAACTCACCATTGCAATAAAATAAAATAAAATAATTTTCACTGAAAGAGACAAAATCCTATATGCAAGAAACTATAAAACACTGATGAAAGAAATCAAAGATGACACAGACAGTTGGCAAGATATACCATGTTCTTGGATTGGAAGAATCAATATAGTGAAAATTACTACACTACTCAAAGCAGTATATAGATTCAGTGCAATGCCTATCAAACTACCAACAGTTTTTCTTTTTTCCTCAGTACTTGAACAAATAATTTCACAATTTGTATGGAAACACAAATAACCCTGAAAAGCCAAAGCAATCTTGAGAAAGAAAGATGAAACTAGAGGAATCAAACTTCTTGACTTCAGTCTATACTACAAAGCTGCAGTTATCAAGACAGTATGGTACTGGCACATAAACAGAAACTGAGGAAAATAGAAAGCCCATGCACCTATAGACAAGTTAAATTTGACAAAGGAGGCAAAAATATACAATGGAGAAAAGACGGTCTCTTCAATAAATATGCTGGGAACACAGGTCAACTACATGTAAAAAAATGAAATTAGAAAAAAAAAAAAAACTCATAATGGGTTAAAGACCTACATGTAAGTTCAGTTCAATTCAGTTCAGTTCAGTCACTAGGAAACTAAAAAACTCTTAGAGGAAAACAGACAGAACACTCTGAAATAAATCACAGCAAGATCCTCTATGACCCATCTTCTACAGTAATGGAAATAAAAACAAAAGTAAACAAATAGGACTTAAATAAACTTAAAAGCTTTTGTATAACAAAGGAAATTATAAACAAGGTGAAAAGACAACCCCCAGAATAGGAGAAGATAATAACAAATAAAACAACTAAAAAGCAATTAGTCTCCAATATATACTTTGATTATTTTCAAACACAACATCAACCTTATCAGTGCTATAGTGAGCACTGTATGTGATGTTTACTTTCTTTATGCAGAGATAATTGGGTAACCCAGTATCTCAGATCACTTCAAGTACCTTTCATTTTCTGCCATCATCAGAATCAGTCTTCAATCACTCATGCACAAATGGAAAGGACAGAGAAATTAATGACTCTTGGCTACACTTGACCAATGAGAACAGATGGCTATGTATTCCCCCTCACTTCCCCTGGGTGAGGATTCTCAGATCCAGTAGTATTTACCCGGAGCTGATTAACCCTTAAGTTGGCTGTACCTCTTTTTCAGTTTCATTGCACCTGTCCTGTTCTGCTACATGGAACCACATTCTCACATAAGTATCACATACAAGGCTTTATGTCTGGTTCTAAGGAAACCCAGGTTAGGAAATTTTTATAATATTTCTCTAATTTCTCTATTTTTGTGTTAACTGTGTAGTTTTATTTTTATAAATCAATTTGTCTTAGTTTTAAAACTTATGGACATAAAATTGCTCACTGTGCTTTATTAAAAGGACACTTTAGTCAGTTACAAGATGAACCACAAATTTGTATATTTTTAAATAAAAAAAGAAACTTCATCAATTAAACTTTGAAATATTATTGATTGCAATATATCTTGATTTCAGAGATGTTAAAATATAAGAATAAGTGCATTTTTAAATTTCAAAATCTCATATTGATATTTGTAATTTTTATCCTTTTTGTTTATTTTTCTATGTATGTTTTAAGTCTTTTTTAAAATAAGACTTTAGTTTTATTGGTACAAAATTTTATGTTTTTGCTTTCTCTTGTGGTTTTATCTTCCTCAATTATTATCTTAAGATAGTTCTTCAGTTCATTTTCTGTCTTCTCATGCTGTACTCTAACCTCTTTAACTCTTAGTCATCTTTCCCCTAATATATGCTTATGGAGAAAAAAATGTCTTCTCTAAATAGTTTTATCCAACAAATTCTGGTGTGTAATTTGGGCTACATATTGATTCTATAGTTTTATCTATTATGACTTAGTGTTAGACATATAAGCTACTTGTATATCCATTAAAAATTTCAATGCATATGATACTTTTTAAAGTTAGCTTTCAATATGTAAATATAATATTTATAATGTGATTTGGGGACATGTTCTGAATTATACTGTTTCTTTGTCATTCATTGAGAGTTATTTTTGTGACATTAAGTAAGTATATTATTATTTCTTAACACTTAAAAATGTTCTTTGTAGGCCTGAAAATATGTTTATTCCCAAATTCATGGACTAAAAATTTTGCTGTCTTATTTTTTTGGTCTCTCCTTTTTGAACTTATATTAGGTACATATATTGTGCCTTTCATATTTTCTATCTCTTTGGATATCTGTTTTTATTTTCTATAGTTTTCTAATAGTTATATCTTCTACTTAATTAATTCTCTATTTAGTCATGTTTAATAGGCTCTTTTCTATTTGGTCTATCCATTGAGGATTTGTGGGGAATATTGGTGTGTATGTAACATTGACAGAAGTTCAATTTTGTTGATTTTTGGTCCTATTTATTAATTCTGTGTTTTTTATATTTAACATTCATTATTTAAAAGTCTGTATGTAGTTGTTTTACTGTATAAAAATCTTCCTTGTTTGTCTGAAAATTCTTGCTCTTAAAAGATAGTTCAAATATTTTGGGTTGTGAGTTCACATTCAGTGAGACTTGTGGAAATTCTCTATACTCTGAATTAAATGCTGTTTATCCAGAATACTTTTTTTCATGTCTCTGTCACTTTTGACCCCACTGGACATCACTTTTATATTATTTGTTGGCTTTGTTGTTTCTAGATCCTGCAAGAGACGGAATATTTACTCACATAAGGATACACCTATTTATTAGTTCTCAGGGAAAACTTTTAATTTACATGTCAATGCCAAGAAAAAGATACTTCCCCTCATTTTCTATATGTCAAAGATCAGGTTTTTTTCTAAGTCAACTTTTAAATGATAAGGCTTCCCCAGTGGTACAGATGGTAAATCATCTGTCTGCAATTTAGGAGACCTGAGTTCGATCCCTGGAGAAGGAAATGGCAACCCATTCCAGTATTCTTGCCTGGAAAATCCCGTTGACAGAGGAGCCTGGTAGGCTGCAGTCCATGGAATTGCAGAGTCGGACACAACAGAGCGACTTCACTTTCACTTTTCAGTCTTTTGCTACTGCTACTGCTAAGTCTCTTCAGTCGTGTCCTACTCTGTGCGACTCCATAGATGGCAGCTCACCAGGCCCTGCCGTCCCTGGGTTTCTCCAGGCAAGAACACTGGAGTTTGTTGCCGTTTCCTTCTCCATTTTAGTCCTTGATGATATGATCCTCTAATTGTTCTGATTTTCAGTCACCCACAATGTAATGACCAAGCCTTACCTGTTGTATGGCTGATAAGCACAAAAATTTTTGTCACTGAGACTGCAACACCCAACTCCAATCCATAACCTCTTCAAACAATTGCAGTCTCTATTTTTTCTCACCAATCTAGTTTTCAGCTTCTTCTTTATATTTAATCTGTCAACATTTCCATTCTGATATACTTGGCAATGGTTTTTAAATAATCTCTTTTGAACATTTATGTGAAAGGGTATTTAGGACTTGAATTTTTTACCTAAGCATTGAAAAATAAAACTCAAATTCACTTATTTCATAAGTTCGTTTCAAAGTTTAATAAAATCCTCAGATACTTCATATTTTACCTGATGTGGATGAAAAATATCTTAATTATGTCCTTAAATAGTAGAACTACACAATAGGTTAGACACATAGATTCCCCATAACCAAGCTATTATAAATCATTGTACAATATGGAAATCTTCACTAGCTTTTCTGGTAGAAGAGAATATAATTGCAGGCCTTTCTATCTAACCAAAATTAGCAGTTGCTATTTTTCTACTCCAAAAAAATGCATCTAATAGTAGTTTAGTGAAACTTCATCACTGCAAAATGTTGCTAGTATAAGGAAAAAAAAAAACTCATATATTCAGAGAAATACTATGTTTAGCTCATTTATTCAGCCTATCAACCTCTAAATTTGACCATTTTTTATGTATAACTACAGCAATGAATTATGAAGTTAGGAATAAATAATTAATTACATAGGCCTTTGATTTGTTCCTTATCACTAATGACTGTAGCCACCAACTAAAAGTGTCACTGAAATAAATTTTTACACAGATATTATAAATGTATAATATTATAATGTGCTAAAGTCCTTGAGTAGAAAACAAATGCTAATGATTCAAAATCAAATACACAAATATAGAACTGGTGATTTAAGCAGCTTTAAATATAGTTGTTTGTGTAATTTTGTTCAAATGAGGTATCAAATCATATTTTTAAAGATATCACAGTGAATACTTATCATGATGATTAGTGACTTTTTTTCTACCTCTAAATCCACTCTTTCTTGCTTTGTCTTGTGTAATTGGTGTTTCTCCACACCAAGTCATTATTTCTTTGATATCTGGTACAATGTTGATTCCCCAGATGACATTAAAAGGAATCTGGAATGAAAACTAAAGGGGGTTTTCTTCTTGGTTCTGGTAGATTTTTTCTTTTTCCCTCTGTTGGTCAGTTACTTGATGGACACCTGTTGGGGATGCACCTTCAGCAAGTATTCCAACAGTCAGCTTTCTTGCTAATGATATGTGGGAAACCCAGTGGTACATGCTTTCCAGCTAGTTTCACATCACTGCAGAGTAGGATTGCTATATTTAGCAAAAAAAAAAAAAAAAAAAAAAAGACATCTAGTTAAATTGGAATTTCAGTTTAACACTGTTTTTACAATATTTGAGATATACTAACTTTTTGAGACTTCCCTGGTGGCTCAGATGGTAAAAGCATCTGCCTACACTGCTGGAGACTTGGGTTCGATCCCTGGGTTGGGAAGATCCCTTGGAGAAGGAAATGGCAACCCACTCCAGTATTCTTGCTGGAAAAATCCCATGGACAGAGAAGCCTGGCAGGCTACAGGCCATGGGGTTGCAAAGAGTCAGACATGACTGCGTGATTTCACTTGACTTGACTATATTAACCTTTTACTCATTATCTATCTGATAATCAAATTTTACTCAGTATTCTCTATTTTATCTGGCAACCTTATGTCCAGCAGGAGTTTTCTGCATGTCACCTGGGATAGCTGGCATCCTGGTTGGCAGCCGTCTGCTCAGCAGCTCTGATCTGCTGTACCTTTGCGAACTTTGTTATCCAATGAGCCACAACCACATTTTCACCAACAAAGTCTGAATTTCATCCTGGGTTGGAGTGGAAAAGGATTGTTCTTCTAGTTCTTCCTTTCTCCCTTGCATACCCTCCCTTGGCCTTCGATGTAGTACCTGATCTTTGCTTTTGTTATCTCTGTATATTTTAAAAGTTGTTTTTTATTTAGCAATCATCTTTGATTAGTTATCATTATTTATATTGCATTTGCCCTGTGCCAATTACTGGAATGATTCTACTTCTTAAGTGGGTCCTGACTAATGCAGAATTAGTACTGGAAGTGGCTCTGGAGGTAAACCTTTAAAGATGAGATTCAGGGATTGGTTTGGTCTTATTCATGGGCATGTACACTGTGCTGATGTCCTGACCACTGGGACACAGGATGCGAATAATTCAAGGCAAGCATTTGTATCACAATTAATCAAACTACAACCTATAGTTGATTCTGATGAAGTGCCAACTGAAGCACATGCCTTAGGAGCCTAAATGGTTATTGCATTGGGCCACTAAGCAATCATGGTACATATAAGAATTGTGTTATGAGAAGAGACTGATGAGTGTACTGGAGAATTAAAAAAAATAAATAAATAAATGACAAGCTCAAGTCCTTTAACCCTTGGTTCAACTCATGATCTGAAAATCAGAGAACTTTTATGAAAGCCTTCATAAAATCTCATTTATTTTAGCCATAGAGCTGATATTGCTTGAGAATCAAACACACCAATTGTGCAAAGTGGTAAATAACATCGCTTGAGTTCACAATAGGAACCAAACTTGGAATTGAAAACATTGTTTTGAACACAGAGGCAATGTCTACACCAAGCTCACAAATAAATCTGAGCTTCCCTTGCAAATGGAAGAAGGTTTTCTACTTGGGTGAAAGGTGACTAGCTGCCTTGTATTTGTAAACACTGTGATAACTTAACTCTTTGAAGATGCCATAAGGTTGTTTTTCCTTCTCTGTTGATGCCGCTAGACACACAACTAGAGTCAAACATCAAAATTCTTCCTGTGTTATGAATAAGGTCCAGAGGCTCTCATGTATGCATGTTCAGACATTCAGTCATGTCTGACTCTTTATGACTCTATGGAGTAGCCCACAAGGCTCTTCTGCTCATAGGATTTCCCAGTCAAGAATACTGAAGTGGGTTGCCATTTCCTACCCCAGGGGATATTCCTGACCCAGGGATTGAACCCATGTCACCTGTGTCTCCCTTGTTGGCAGGTAGATTCTTTAACCACTGAACCGCCTGGGAAGCCCCTAGTGACTCTCACCTTCCAGCATATTTCCAGCATCTGAAGGAACAGTTTCCTAGCTATTATTTTGTGGAAAACACAATAATAATCACCAGCCAGCAAGTCTCACTGGCATTTTATTGAGGCTTCTTAGTGTATTTTGCTGGAGTCCCAGCAGGTGGCTTGCATTGGAGCAGTGTGCTTGGATGAGGTCTTTAACCTCCAGGGAGTTTTGCGAGAGACACACCTTCCAATGAGTGTTATTAACAGTCCAGCAGGCATTCCTTACTTCCAGGTAAAAGGAACTGCTATAAATAAACTTTTAGTAATGTGGTGTTGAGATATAGAGGGAAGGGAAGCTTTAAAGTAGTATGATTTTAAAGACCTATGAAAGGTCTCCTTTAGGAAACTTCTGCCTCTGGACTGTGAACATCATATGAATTTCTCAGTTTATTTTCCCCAGTTTAGGTGAGATAGAATGACTAAAGTTGGCTGGAATTGGGTATTTCCCTCCCCGACATTAATAGGGCTATAATTAACACCTCAGCTAGTTAGGATCTGGTTAACTAGTCTTGCCTAAGGGCAGGCCTTATTTGTGAAGAACAGGATGGTCTGTAGTATTTCCAAATTGTTTCTTTTTCTCCTCCTCATACCAGAAGCAGGAGGAAATTTTTCTCTGATATTTACTGTTGTGATTTGATCAAGTCCTTGAAGGAAAACCTCACAATACTGTGGGGACCCCAGATTGGCACCTTCTGGAGCTTTTAACTTTCAAGCTTGTCCTGTGGCACTGATTCCAGAGGAGGTATCCACTCATGATATCTGAGTATGAGCTCTGGTAGCCTGACTTCCTCTCTCTCTCCCAAGTTTTGGGTTAAAAGTTTGCCCTGTGTCATACAAGATATCTTCTAGATCCAAGAAGAGTTGTTGATGTTGCCAGCGTGTTTAGCTTTTTACTTGCTATTGGTGACTCCAAACTCCTACATATGAACTGAAAGCTATATAGAAGTCCATACAGTTACTACAATAATATAATGCCATTTATAATGTGTATCATTTAAAGTTCTCTTTATCTACTGTTAGAGTTACTCTTTACTAGTAACAATTTTTATATTAAATGTTTCTTTTTCAGATAATTGTTGTGTTTTTTTTCTATTGACTGGATCCTAATGCATTTGTAATTATGCTCTACCCATACTTAAACACCCTTGACATCTGGGAAGCAAGCCAATGGCGCTGTATTTCACCACAAATTTATAATATGTAATTTCAGTTAAATAGTGTATATGGTAGCTGCAGTGTTCAAGGTTCTAAAAACTATAGTACAGTTGTAAATTCACAACAATTGTTGTGTAGAGAAGCTTATGATGCTGCTGCTGCTGCTAAGTCACTTCAGTCGTGTCCGACTCTGTGCGACCCCATATACAGAAGCCCACCAGGCTCCCCCATCCCTGGGATTCTCTAGGCAAGAATACTGGAGTGGGTTGCCATTTCCTTCTCCAGTGCATGAAAGTGAAAATTCAAAGTGAAGTCGCTCAGTCGTGTCCGACTCTTAGCGACCCCATGGACTGCAGCCTACCAGGCTTCTCCATTCATGGGATTTTCCAGGCAAGAGTACTGGAGTGGGGTGCCATTGCCTTCTCCATAGAGAATCTTATAGGGGCATAGAAATAATATAAAACAACTCTTTCTGCAATAAATTTATGTACCACCATAGTTTTTCAGCCACTCACAGACTGTATGACCTTTTTGGTATCAATTTAATTAATCCACTTTACTCTTAAATTAGCTAAAGGTGGGTTCTTATTGTTTGCAACCAAAAACCCTGACTAGTATAGTACCAAATGTCAAGGTAAATTGCATTTTTTAATACTTGAGAAACTTCTTCCAGAGCAATGATTTAAATTCATCATTGATCTGGCATACTTTTAAAATTCTGACTCACGACCAAATAATTTTTACTATTACTGGAACCAGGTATTTTTTTTTTTGTCTAAGCAAAATCTGGACACAGACGTTTTCTTACTGTATGGAAAACCTTACATAGAGAGTTTGGTTTTAAAGTTACAGCCATTTGACATACTTTGTAATTGGCGGGACCCAGAAGGAGAGTTAGGCAAGCTGATCTGTTGAAGAAGTTATGTGTTTGCCAGCAATGTTTTTGAATGTACATGTGGAGAGCTATTAGAGAGTATGGCTAGATGGTGAGGAGGATGGAGATGATGGAGAGAAACTACCAGAGGATTGGGAGGAAGGAGGAAAGCAATATGAATGCAAGCAGAGGGGTCAATAGTACAAACATTGGCCAGTGAGAAATTTCTGATGGCAGGGAAGCTTGAAGAATTTTGAGAACAAAAATAATGAGTATATAATTATGAGTATGAACTTTTTCCTTCATAACTACTAGTATTTATTTTAAAGTTAATGATTTTAGTACATTATATAGTTTTCCTTGGAACATTTAAAATAAATCTACCAATTTACCTTTTTAAAATTTTGGTGTAATAATAATATCCCAGGTCATTCTGATGTATGTAATTTTTAAAATATCTGTTTTTCTTTCCTGGAACACAAAACTTCAGTGAACTCTCCCTGACTCCCATCATCTCTAAAGGAGGCCATTTTGATTTTCCACATGAACATATTTAATAGGTGACTATTTATTTGGAATATAACAATTATGGGAAACTGTTTCTTCAGTATGCTTCTCAAAAGATTGTCTCATTATTAACAAAACAGTAGGAAAAAGAAATTTAGATATGGAAAATAATCTTAATAAATATAGATGTGGATTAACCATTTACATTCAAAAACTTAGACAAATTAACATGTTTATAGATCTGGCAATGAGAAAGTTTGCAATTGCCAAGAAAATGGCATGATAAACCCAAAGTAAAAGTAACCTCACTTCAGTGCAATCACTCAGTCATGTCCGACTCTTTGCGACCCCATAGACTGCAGCATGCCAGGCTTCCCTTTCCATCACCAGCCCCCGGAGCTTGCTCAAGCTCTGGTCCATCAAGTCAGTAACACCATCCAACCATCTCATCTTCTGTCTTCCACTTCTCCTGTCTTCAACCTTTCCCAGCATCAGGGTCTTTCCCAGTGAGTCAGTTCTTTGCATCAGGTGGCCAAAGTATTAGAGCTTCAGCTTCAGCATCAGTCCTTCTAATGAATATTCAGGACTGATTTCCTTTAGGACTGATTTGTTTTACCTCCTTTCAGTCCAAGGGACTCTCAAAAGTCTTCTCCAACACCACAGTTCAAAAGCATCAATTCATTAGTGTTCAGCTTTCTTTATGGTCCAACTCTCACATCTATACATGACTTTTGGAAAAACCGTAGCTTTGACTAGACAGACCTTTGTTGGTAAAGTAATATCTCTGATTTTGAATATTTTGTCTAAGCTGGTCATAGCTTTTCTTCCAAGGAGAAAATGTCTTTTATTTCATGGCTGCAGTCACCATGTGCGGTGATTTTGGAGCCCGGGAAAATAAAGCCCGTCACTGTTTCCATTGTTTCCCTGTCAATTTGCCATGGAGTGATGGGATCGGATGCCACGATCTTAGTTTTTTGAATGTTGAGTTTTAAGCCAACTTTTTCACTCTCCTCTTTCACCAAAGGCTCTTTTGTTCCTCTTCACTTTCTGGCTTAAGGGTGGTGTCATCTGTATATCTAAGGTTATTGATATTTCTCCCAGCATAATCTTGATTCTACCTTGTGCTTCATCCAGCCAAGCATTTCAAATGGTGTACTTTGCATATAAATTAAATACACAGAGTGACAATATATAGTCTTGAGATACTCCTTTCCCAGTTTGGAACCAGTCTGTTGTTCCATGCTCAGTTCTAACTGTTTTTTCTTTACCTGCATGCAGATTTCTCAGGAGGCAGATTAGGTGGTCTTGATTCTCATCTCTTGAAGAATTTTCCACAGTTTGCTGTGATTGACACAGTCAAAGGCTTTGGTATAATCAATAAAGCAGAAATAAATGTTTTTCTGGAACTTTCTTGCTTTTTCTATGATCCAACAGATGTTGGCAATTTGATCTTTGGTTTCTCTTTCTTTCTCCTCAGTATCTCCACTGTGTATTCCACTATCTCCACTCTATATTCTCTATATCGCTGCTATTTCAACTGTCTATTCTCCACTGTATATTCCACTATCTCCACAACCTCACCATATTCACTGTATATTTCATTACATAGCCTGAATTTGTTTCATAAGCAAACAGCTCTAAGATGAGCAGTGTGTGGAATTCAATGGGAACTTTGCCCTGGCACAATAGATTTTCAAAATAAAAACAAAATCCTGAGTATAAAAACACAAAATGATTTTACTATTGTTGCTGTTCAGTCACCAAGTCGTGTCATTTGCAACCCCACGGAGGGGAGCACACCAGGACTCCCTGTCCCTTACCATCTCTGGGAGTTTACCCAAGTTGATGTCCATGGAATTGTTAATACTATCCAATCATCTTATCCTGTGTTGCCCTCTTCTCCTCCTTTGTCCTCAGTCTTTACTGACTTCAGGGTACTTTTCAATGAGTCAGCTCTTCACATCATGTGGCCAAAGTATTTGAGCTTCAGCATCAATCCTTCCAATGAGTTTTCAGGGTGGATTTTGTTTAGGATTGACTGGTTTGATCCAAGTTTTCTCCAGCACCACAGTTGAAACCATCAATTCTTCAGCACTCTGCCTTCTCTGTGACCCAGCTCTCACTCTGCACATGACTACTGGAAAGATCATAGCTTTGACTATATGGACCTTTGTCAACAAAGTGATGTCTTTCATTTTTAATATATTCTCTAGGTTTATCATAGCATTCCCTCCAAGAAGCAATTTTTTTATAATTTCATGGCCTGCAGTCACCATCCTCAGTAACTATTCTTTTTTTTAAAATGTATTTATTTATTATTATTATTTTACTTTACAATATAGTATTGGTTTTGCCATACTTCAACATGAATCTGCCACGGGTATACACATGTTCCTAATCCTGAACTGCATTCCCATACCATCCCTTTGGGTCATCCCAGTGCACCAGCCCAAATCATCCTGTATCCTGCATCAAACCTAGACTGGGGATTCATTTCTTATATGATATTTTACATGTTTCAATACCATTCTGCCAAATTATCCCATCCTCTCCCTCTCCCACAGAGTCCAAAAGACTGTTCTATACATCTGTGTCTCTTTTGCTGTCTCGCATACAAGATTATCATTACCATCTTTTGAAATTCCATATATATGCATCAGTAACTATTTTTATGAGACTTTAAATTCAGAAACTATAAAACTACATTGTGATAATTTTTGAATATGTGGTGTGTATTCTGAAATAAAAGTATGCTTTTCCAGCAACACTAAACTTTTTAAATGGAGTTAATACATAGCAGAGGGCAGGATTTTAGGAAATAATTGATTTATATCATGCATCTAGATGGAGATTCTTAGTACAAATTTTTAAAAAGTATTAGGAAGCTAAAACTAATGTGGCAATTGAGTCATTTAATGATGGATTGGAGACCATTAAAATGTATATCACTTAGAAGAAAAGAATATGCTAGCTTTGTTAAAGATGGACAAAAGTGAACAAAAGGCAGCAAGTCTGTCCGCTTATTTAAAATAAAGGGGAAAACAGTCACATATAAATTAACCTACAAAATCTACATAATGGATGCAACAAAGCTTTTCAAAATCACTTCAAAAAGACAGATTCAATATAAGGCAAATGTTTGCAGTAGCTTAATAGATGAGTTAATTATTCTGTAGAAGGTTTAAACTTGAAATATGTGTTTGATTAGAAGAAAGAAAAAACATGATATAGAGAGATTAAGTTTACTAGACATAGATGTTTTTCTGGAACTTTCTTGCCTTTTTGATGATCCAGCAGATGTTGGCAATTTGATCTCTGGTTCCTCTGCCTTTTCTAAAACCAACTTGAACATCTGGAAGTTCACGGTTCACGTACTGCTGAAGCCTGGCTTGGAGAATTTTGAGCATTACTTTACTAGTGTGTGAGATGAGTGCAATTGTGTGGTAGTTTGAGCATTCTTTGGCATTGCCTCTCTTTGGGATTGGAATGAAAACTGACCTTTTCCAGTCCTCTGGCCACTGCGGAGTTTTCCAAATTTTTGGCATATTGAGTGCAGTAGTGAGAAAAAGCAAGAGAGTTCCAGAGCAACATCTATTTCCTCTTTACTGACTATGCCAAAGCCTTTGTGTGGATCACAATAAGCTCTGGAAAATTCTGAAAGAGATGGGAATACCAGACCACCTGACCTGCCTCTTGAGAAACCTATATGCAGGTCAGGAAGCAGCAGTTAGAACTGGACATGGGACAACAGACCGGCTACAAATAGGAAAAGGAGTAAGTCAAGGCTGTATATTGTCACCCTGCTTTTTTAACTTCTATGCAGAGTACATCATGAGAAACTCTGGACTGGAAGAAACACAAACTGGAATCAAGATTTCTGGGAGAAATAAATATCAATAACCTCAGATATGCAGATAACACCACCCTTATGGCAGAAAGTGAAGAGGCACTATAAAGCTCTTGATGAAAGTGAAAGAGGAGAGTGAAAAAGTTGGCTTAAAGCTCAACATTCAGAAAACTAAGATCATGGCATCTGTTCCCATCACTTCATGGGAAATAGATGTGGAATCAATGGAAACAGTGTCAGACATTATTTTTCTGGGCTCCAAAATCACCGCAGATGGTGATTGCAGCCATGAAATTAAAAGATGCTTACTTCTTGGAAGAAAAGTTATGACCAACCTAGGTAGCATATTCAAAAGCAGAGACATTACTTTGCCAACAAAGGTCTGTCTAGTCAAGGCTATAGGTTTTCCAGTGGTCATATACGGATGTAAGATTTGGACTGTGAAGAAAGCTGAGTGCCGAAGAATTGATGCTTTTGAAATGTGATGCTGGAGAAGACTCTTGTGAGTCCCTTGGACTGCGAGGAGATCCAACCAGTCCATTCTGAAGGAGATCAGCCCTGAGATTACTTTGGAAGGAATGATGCTAAAGCTGAAACTCCAGTATGTTGGCCACCTCATGCGAAGAGTTGACTCATTGGAAAAGACTCTGATGCTGGGAGGTATTGGGGGCAGGAGGAGAAGGGGACAACAGAGGATAAGATGGCTGGATGGCGTCACCAACTCGATGGACGTTGAGTGTGAGTGAACTCCGGGAGTTGGTGATGGACAGGGAGGCCTGGCGTGCTGCGATTCATGGGGTCGCAAAGAGTAGGACACGACTAAGCAAATGAAGTGAACTGAATGACAGATCGGATTTTGAAATATTCATAGCTTTTAATTTTACACACATTGAATGTTTTTGTATATTTATACCTAAATAAAAGCACAACAACTCTTCTCACTGTGCTTCCTCAAATTAGAACATATTACATTCAGCTAAAATTTAAAATTTTCCTAATTCCTACCATTAAAGTCTTATCTCTGAGTAGTCTCATATAGATATTCTAGAATATTAATCAGAAATATTCTCATACCAAAAATAGAAAAATATCCTCATACAGATATTCTATCATAACATCATTAATGTTATCTAGGTATCCAGAAGTACAGAAAGTGTTAGACAGAAAGTGTTAGACACAGGAGAAGGGATTGGTGAAAGGAAAACACAAAACAAAACATTTATTTTTATAAAATAAAATGCATATATTTTATAATGCACTTGGTTGTGAGGGAAAACTGTGGGACATATTGAAAAAGTTGGTCATGAAATGACAATTCCTGAAGTTAAGTGATATGAAAGGTTAACATTTTCTTCATGTATATATATGCATGTATATACATGTATGTATATGAGTTCATTTCAGTTCAGTTCAGTCACGCAGTCATGTCAGACTCTTTGTGACCCTATGATTTGCAGCACGCCAGGCCTCCCTGTCCATCATCAATTCCCAGAGTTCACTCAGACTCACGTCCATTGAGTCAGTGATGCCATCCAGCCATCTCATCCTCTGCCGTCCCCTTGTCCTCCTGTCCCCAATCCCTCCGGCATCAGAGTCTTTCCCAGTGAGTCAAATCTTCGCATGAGGTGGCCAAAGTACTGGAGTTTCAGCTTTAGCATCATTCTTTCCAAAGAACACGTAGGACTGATCTCCTTTAGAATGGATTGATTGGATCTCCTTATGGTCCAAGGGACTCTCAAGAGTCTTCTCCAACACCACAGTTCAAAAGCATCAATTCTTCGGTGCTCAGCTTTTTCACAGTCCAACTCTCACATCCATACATGACCACTGGAGAAACCATAGCCTTGACTAGATCGACCTTTGTTGGCAAAGTAATGTCTCTGCTTTTGAATATGCTATCTAGGTTGGTCATAAATTTCCTTCCAAGGAGTAAGTGTCTTTTAATTTCTTGGCTGCAATCACCATCTGCAGTGATTTTGGAACCCAAGAAAATAAAGTCTGGCACTGTTGCCAGTGTTTTCCCCATCTATTTGCCATGAAGTGATGGGACAAGATGCTATGATCTTTTTTTTTTTTTTTTAATGTTGAGGTTTAAGCGAATTTTTTCACTCTCCTCTTTCACTTTCATCAAAAGACTTTTTAGTTCCTCTTCACTTTTTGCCATAAGGGTGGTGTCATCTGCATATCTGAGATTATTGATCTTTCTCCCAGCAATCTTGATTCCAGCTTGTGCTTCTTCCAGCCCAGAGTTTCTCATGATGTACTCTGCATAGACGTTAAATAAGCAGGGTGATAATATACAGCCTTGACGTACTTCTTTTCCTATTTGGAGCCAGTCTGTTGTTCCATGTCCAGTTCTAACTGTTGCTTCCTGACATACACATAGGTTTCTCAAGACCACCTCAAGCTCAGGTGATCTGGTATTCCCCTCTCTCTCAGAATTTTCCACAGTTTCCTGTGATTCACACAGTCAAAGGCTTTGGCATAGTCTATAAAGCAGAAATGGATGTTTTTCTGGAACTCTGTTGCTTTTTTGATGATCCAGCAGATGTTGGAAATTTGATCTCTGGTTCCTCTGACTTTTCTAAAACCAGCTTGAACATCTGGAAGTTCATGGTTCATGTATAGCTGAAGCCTGGCTTGGAGAATTTTGACCATTACTTTACTAAAGTGTGAGATGAGTGCAATTGTGCAGTAGTTTGAGCATTCTTTGGCATTGCCTTTCTTGAGTATACGTGTGTGTGTGTGTGTGTGTGTGTGTGTGTGTGTGTATAATGGGATGGCCAAAAAGTTTTTTCCTCCTTTTTTTTTGTGAAATGGCACAAGTAGTGCTTGGGCTTTCTAGTTGGCACAGTGACAAAGAATTCACCTGCCAATGCGGGAGACAAAATGTGGGTTCGATTCTTCAGCCACGAAGACCCCCTGAAGTAGGAAATGTCTACTCACTCCTGTATTATTGCCTGAAGAATCCCATGGAAAGAGAAGCCTGGCTGGCTTCTCTACAAGAGTAGATCTTCTCTATAAGATCTCAGAGAGTCAGGCACAACTGAGCACACACATACTAATAGGCTTTAGTTGTCTTTAACTTCATTTGAAACAATTTTGTTAGATTGCATTATGACATGCCTTATCATCATGAATTTAAAAAGCTTATCAAAATTGGTGAATTTTTGTGTTGCTGTGGCCATTTTATTATTGAAGATAAGAAAAGCATTTTTGGCACATTACGCTTTATTCTTTATTGTTGAAAAAGAGGTAAAAAGGCAACTGAAATCCAAAAAGAAAGAAAAGAAAGGTCTGTATAGTGTATGGAGAACATGCTGTGAATGATCCAGTATGTCAATAGTGGTTTGCAAAGTCTCCTACTGGAGATTTCTCCCTGGACAATGATCCAAGATTAAGTAGACCAATTGAAGTTGATAACAATCAAATTGAAACGTTAATTGAGAATAATCAATGTTATACCATATGGGAGATATCCGACATACTCAAAATACCCAAATTGAACATTGAAAGTCCTTCGTAGAATCTAGGAATCACTTTGGTGTGTGGGTTCCACAAAATTTGTGAGAAAAACTCCTTGACTGATTTCTTCATGAGATTCTCCTTTTAAATGTAAGAAAAAGCATTCTGCTTTTAAAATAAATTGAGATGGGCAATGAAAAGTGGATACTAAGCAACAATGTGAAATGGAAAATATCACAGAACAAACAAAATGAACCACCATCAACCACATCAAAGACTAGTACTTATCCAAAGAAAGTGACATTGTCTTTATTGTGGGATTGGAAAGCTAACTAAGTGAAGTCGCTTAGTCATGTCCAACTTAGTCGTGTCTGACTCTTTGCGATCCCATGGACTGTAGCCTACCAGGATCCCCCATCCATGGGATTTTCCAGGCAAGAGTACTAGAGGGGATTGCCATTTCCTTCTCCAGGGGATCTTGCCAACCCAGGGATTGAACCCAGGTCTACCGCATTGCAGGCAGACACTTTATGGTCTTAGCCACTATGGTGGTTCCCATGGGATTGAAAGGGAGTCCTCTACTATGAGCTCCTGCTAGAAAACAAAACTATTAATTCCAAAAAATATTGCTCCCAGTTATACCAATTAAAGGCAACACTCAACAAAAAGCAAGGAATTAGTCAACAGAAAACACATGATTTTCCATCAAGATATTTTAAGACCTCATGTTTCTTTGATGATCAGGCAAAAACTGTTACAAATGGCTGGGAAATTCTGATTTTTCACCATATTCACTACATATTGCATCTTATGTTGTCCATTTATTTTGGTCCTTACAAAATTCTCTTACTAGACAAAATTTCCATTCCCTGGAAGACTGTAAAAGGCACCTGCAACAGTTCTTTGCTCAAAAAGATTTAAAAAAAAAAAAAAAAAAAAACTTGGGGAAACTGGAATTACAAAGTTGTCTGAAAAATGGCAGAAGGTAGTGGAACAAAATGGTGAATGCCTTGTTCAATAAAATTCTTGACAAAATTGAAAAAAAAAGTCTTCTATTTTTATATATAAAGCCAAAGGACATTTTGGCCAACCCAATACACACATACACACACAAACACGCAATTAGCCACCTATATACTAACCTTCAAGTTACAAATTTTCAAAGATAGGAAGGTGCATTCACATGTCTGATTCACATAGGGTAGTTCATGTGTCTGGTATATACTGTCATGTGCTTGCATCCTTTAGTGTTTATGTTTTTGTGTTAAAAACTGGAGCTAGATCTGCAATAGGACAACTTCATTGAACTCCTTGCTGTGCAACACGGTAAGCTTACTAATGAAGATCTTATGGAATTGAAGGCCCAGAAAAGGACTGAGAGAGACAAGAGGAAGAAGTAACTGAAGAACCAAAGAGATCCACAAAGCAGGAAATAGTAAGGGTTTTTGTTTTGTTTTGTTTTGTTTTGTTTTTTTAATTTGAAGAGGTACTGTAAGTTTTTGAGGCACAAGACCTGAATGTAGAACAGTACAGGAGGGTTGCAGCAGCTGTTCTGAATGCAGCAAAATGCTACCACATCTATGATGAGAAAAAAGAGCTACTTCCCAGACATCACTGGGTCAGTTTCTCAAGAGGGCACATAGAACTGAATCCAGCAAGGAACCAGGAGCTGTGCCACCAATATCAAGTATAAGTGAAACTGAAAATTGTTCTCCATCTCCTATTGCTGATAATCCTTCAGCTCTATCATTTCCTACCTCCTCTCCTCACTCCAGTCACTCTTCTTGCCTGTTCAGTCAGTGCCAGCCCCTATATGCCAGCTATTACACTATACTACTGTACTTTTCAAGGTACTGTACTGTAATATTAAAAATGTTTTTTTGGTGTGTTTCTGTTTTATGTATTGTCTGAAACATATTATAAACCTATTAGTATGCTGATGCTTAATAGTTCAGTTGTGTCCAACTCTTTGAGGCCCTTTGTGCTGTAGCCAGCCAGGGTAATTTGTCTATAGGGATTTTCAAGCAAGAATCCTGGAGTGACCCAGGTATGGAGCCAGGGAATCTTCCTCCAGAGAATCTTTCTGACCCAGGGATGGAACCCACAGCTCCTATGGCAAGCAGATTCTTTACTTGCTGAAGCCATCAGGGAACCCCTATAATATAGTACAATACTATATAACGAATTGTGTAAGTTGGGTACCTAGACTAACTTTGTTGGAATATGAACAAATTGGACTTATAAACACAGTCTCAGAATGGACCTCATTTATATGTATTAGACTGTGTATATATATATATATATATATGTGTGTGTGTGTATATATATATATATATATACATATACTTATATACATCATATACATATGCAATTAACTGATTCTGTTTTTTGGGTTTTGTTTGTTTGTTTTACTTTTTCCAATCACTCTGGGCATTCTAAATGTTAAGACAGAACAAGATTTTAGGTCACTAATTATTTATATTTATACAATTGACTGAATATTTGTCTATGCATCTGTATGTTTTAAATTAGGCAGTACTTGAAACACTGTTTGCCAGGAGGCATATGTTTTGTATGCCAGATGGTTTGTAGAGGAAATGTACAAGGGCTTACTTTGTAAATACTTTTAGGTGTGCACCTGAAGCATTTCCATTCACTAAAGAGGAGAGTTAAATCATAAAATTGTCTCAGGATGTTTTAATTTATTTTTTATTAGGCAACATTATTGACACAGAAAAGGTTTAAAAAATGATGAACACTTTTTAAGATAAAAGAAAATGCTTGACTTTTATACAAGCAACTTATGCAGCTCAACTCCAGAAAATAAACGACCCAATCAAAAATGGGCCAAAGAACTAAATAGACATTTCTCCAAAGAAGACATACGGATGGCTAACAAACATATGAAAAGATGCTCAACATGACCGCGATCCAAAAATCTGCAAGCAATAAATGCTACACTGTTGGTGGGAATGCAAACTAGTACAGCCACTATGGAGAACAGTGTGAGATTCAAAAATTGCAAATAGAACTACCTTATGACCCAGCAATCCCACTGCTGGGCATACACAGGAAACCAGAATTGAAAGACATACCCCAATGTACTGTTTATAATAGCCAGGACATGGAAACAACCTAGATGTCCATCAGCAGATGAATGGATAAGAAAGCTGTGGTACATATACACAATGGAATATTACTCAGCCGTTAAAAGAATTCATTTGAATCAGTTCTGATGAGATGGATGAAACTGGAGCCGATTATACAGAGTGAAGTAAGAAAAACACCAATACAGTATACTAACACATATATGGAATTTAGGAAGATGGCAATGACGACCCTGTATGCAAGACAGGAAAGAGACACAGATGTGTATAACGGACCTGAATCGCCAGTCTATGTCTGACGCAGCATGCTTGGGGCTGGTGCATGGGGATGACCCAGAAAGATGTTATGGGGAGGGAGGTGGGAGGGGGGTTCATGTTTGGGAATGCATGTAAGAATTAAAGATTTTAAAAAATATAAAATAAAAAAAAATAAAAGAGGGTAAAGTCTATATTAGTGTGTTGAATAATAAGATAGGTATAGAAAAGGGAAGGAGGAAAGTGATAGCCATGTGATTTTTATGGGATAATACCCATATCAAGACAGGAAACTTATGTTGTGACTCTATAAACTTCCTAAGGCTTCCTTCACAACGTATCACATACCTGGTGGATTAAAATAACAGACTTCTGTTGTCTTAAAATTATGGAAGTGAGATGTCTAAAATCAAGGTGCTGGTAGGGTCACACTCCCTCTAACACCTGTAGGCAAATTCTTCCTCACTCTTCTGATGGTTTACCAGCAATCATTTGTTTGCAGCGGCATAATTCCAGTCTCTGTCTTGGTCTTCATTTGTGTTTCTGTGTCTTTCCTTCTAGGGACATCAGCCATGTTGAATTCAGGATCGACCACTCCAGTATGATCCAGTTTTAATTAATTACATCTATAAAGACAGCATTTCCAAACAAGATCACATTCTGAGGCACCAGGGTTAAGGATTTCAGTATATCTTCGTTGTTGTTGTACAGTTGGTCAGTTGTTTCCAACTCTTTGTTAACCGATGAGGCTTATTTGTCCTTCATTAACTGCCAGGGCTTGCTAAAATTCACATCCATTCAGCTGATGATGCGATTTAACCATGGCATCCTCTGTCGCCCCCTCCTCCTCCTGCCTTCAATCTTTCCCAGCTTTTCCAATAACTCAGCTCTTTGCATCAGGTGGTCAAAGTATTGGAGCTACAACTTCAACATATTTTTGCTGGAGGGACACAGTTCAGTAATAGCTACAGCTTACAAGAAATAATAACAAAAGTTTATTAATTAGGTGGAAAGAATACATGACAGTAGAGATATAATTGCACTATCTCACACGTTAGTAAATTAATGCTCAAAATTCTGCAAGCCAGGTTTCAGCAACACGTGAACCATGAACTTTCAGATGTTCAAGCTGGTTTCAGAAAAGGCAGAGGAACCAGAGATCAAATTGCCAACATCTGCTGGATCATGGAAAAAGCAATAGAGTTCCAGAAAAACATCTATTTCTGCATTATTGACTATGCGAAAGCCTTTGACTGTGTGGATCACAATAAACTGTGGAAAATTCTGAGAGAGATGGGAATACCAGAACACCTGACCTGCCTCCTGAGAAATCTGTACACAGATTAAGAAGCAACAATTAAAACAAGACATGGAACAATGGACTGATTCCAAATTTGGAGAGGAGTATGTCAAGACTGTATATTTTCACCCTGCTTATTTAAGTTATATGCAGAGTACATCATGAGAAACACTGGGCTGGAAGAAACACAAGCTGGAATCAAGATTGCCAGGAGAAATATCAATAACCTCAGATATGCAGATAACACCACCCTTATGGCAGAAAATGAAGAGGAACTAAAAAGCCGCTTGATGAAAGTGAAAGAGGAAAATGAAAAAATTGGCTTAAACCGCAACATTCAGAAAACGAAGATCATGGCATCTGGTCCCATCACGTCATTGGAAATAGATGGGGAAACAGTGTCACACTTTATTTTTTGGGGCTCCAAAGTCACTGCAGATGGTGACTGCAGCCATGAAATTAAAAGACACTTACTCCTTGGAAGGAAAGTTATGACCAACCTAGATACCATATTCAAAAGCAGAGACATTACTTTGCCAACAAAGGTCCATCTAGTCAAGGCTATGGTTTTTCCTGCGGTCATGTATGGATGTGAGAGTTGGACTGTGAAGAAGACTGAGCACCGAAGAATTGATGCTTTTGAACTGTGGTGTTGGAAAAGACTCTTGAGAGTCCCTTGGACTGCAAGGAGATCCAACCAGTCTATTCTAAAGGAGATCGGTCCAAAGTTTGTTTGGAAGGAATGATGCTAATGTTGAAACTCCAGTACTATGGCCACCTCTTGCGAAGAGTTGCCTCATTGGAAAAGACTCTGATGCTGGAGGGATTGGGGTCAGGAGGAGAAGGGAACGACAGAGGATGAGATGGCTGGATGTCATCACCGACTCGATGGACATGAGTTTGAGTGAACTCAGGGAGTTGGTGATGGACAAGGAGGCCTGGTGTGCTGCAATTCATGGGTTCCCAAAGAGTCTGACACAATTGAGCAACTGAACTGAACGGAACTGAACTGAGAGATATAATGAAAAGTTTTTCAAATAAACATAACTGTTTAGGTGTATCTTGAAAATAGTGAAAATGTTGGCAGTGGATAAAGCAGAGCTTGCGTTTGGGAAACTGTGGATGTACAATTAAACTAGAGAATGAGTTCTGAGTGAGTACCAAAAAGTAAAATAACTAAAAAAAGAAACAAACAAACAAATAAACTGGATTTAGCCTAATTTAGGGAAAGTCTTGATTATCAGTCCAATGATATTTTTCTTCACTATCTAGACAACATATAGTCAGTAAGCACATGTCAAGTCCGAAGTTGATGTGCCTGAATATATACATTACATTTCAAAGTACTGGAATTTTCTTTGTTAGACTGGAGTAGAGGGAAGAGAGCTGGGGCAAAAGTCCAAGTTAAAGAAGCAACACCTGGACACGAATAGTGGACATGAGAATGAGAAAGATGTACCAGATTTTTTAATCTGTGTTTGGATTTCTTTATGATAGAATCCACATAAAATGTAAGATTTATTTTTACTGCAAGCATATTTTTCTTTTTGCATAATGGTAAATAACAAAGCTTAAAATCATCCCCCAACATTTGATGTTTATATTATCTATGAAAACTTTTGTGCAAAATTATGTCAGATCACTTAATTTAAAATTATTTCAGATTTACTTTAATTAGAGAGTACACTATTAAAATGAGCCAAGTTCCATCTTTGTTTATATTGTTAGACTTCATTTTAGAAAAGTTATAGTTGAAAAATATCTCCTATTTTATAAGAAGCAAATTGAATTTACACTTCCTTTCCTATCCCTAAAATGTTTTCTTCTCAGGAACAAGCATTCCAAAAATATATTTGAGGAAAAGTTTTATCAAGTAAAAAAATAATAATAAATAAAAGCCTATTAGTCACAGCTAAGAATAAAATTGTACAAATGAAAACCAAAACTTATAAATTTATTCATTCACTCAAAAGAGTTTTATAGATTACCTGTTATAATTACACCACTGCATCAAGTAAAATGTAAAATAAAATTTAAAAAAAAAGCTTTCTGATGTGGTCTCTTCTTTAGTTACTTGTTTTCTCTACGTGAATATAAGACTCTTACCAAAATAAGTATTGTTAAAAAAAAAACAAACTGATGATTATTTCACTAGATGTGGAAGAAATATATTATATATCAGACACTGTGGTGCTAATCCACTGGCACCGCCAACATTTTCTTTGCCATTTCAGCTCCCATATTGATTAGGTAGCAGAAAGTCATATGCTATTTGATCTTGATTTGTCTAAGAGGATGAGATGGTTGGATGGCATCATCTACTCAATGGACATGAGTCTGAGTAAACTCTAGGAGTTGGTGATTGACAGGGAGGCCTTGAAGAGTCAGACACGACTGAGTGACTGAACTGAAGCAATCATGGCAATTCTATTCTGTCTTTCCAGAGACAAGCTTGTGAATGAATGTCCATGTGACATGATTCTAGCCTACAAGATATGACCATGCTAGACACATCTGAGAAAGATATCTTCACTCATAAAAAGAAATGTAAGGAAGGGGCATACCTCTTCTCATGTTTATGGCTTTTCAAAGGGGCCATTTCTTATACATCTAGAGCAAAGGCAGTTATTTTAGAATCATGAGGTTCACCAGCATGTAATGATGGTAGACTGAAAAGATAAAAACAGATAAATTGGGTTTCTATTTGGGGCTGATAAATTTATCAACTATAGAAGCATCCCACCTTGGGATTTTCCATAATGTACAATGTTTTATTTTGCTATTTAATTCTATTTTGTGGAGGATGAATGATCTGGAGTTCAAAGCATTTTTGCATGCTTGCTAAGTTGCTTCAGTCATGTCAGAGTCTTTGCCACCCTACTGACTGTAGTCTTCCAGGCTCCTCTGTCCATAGGGTTTTCCAGGCAAGAGTACTGGAATGGGTTGCCATCCCCTACTCCAAGAGATCTTCCTGACGCAGGGATGGAACCTGCATGTCTTGTGGCTCCTGAATAGCAGACAGATTCTTTACCATTGAACCCCCGGGAAAGCCCAAAACATTCTTACTAAAAGGAAATTCAAAGTAGATGGCCTTATAGTTCTTTAAGAATCACTGAGTTTTTGATAAATGCTCAAGTGATAATAAATGTATAATAGCAGCAAAGCTGACATAGGAGAGCTAGAAGTTCATTTGGGCCTTATATTGGAAAACCTTTCAATATCAAATGACTTGTGGAAGTAGTGTTCACTTTGATGTTATGGTTAATCTCAGATAATGAGAAGAAATCACTGTTTTCCAATTTTATTTATTTATTTATTTATATTCTTTGTGATCTAAAACTTTCCAATTCATTTAAATTTGAAAACCCAGCTTAATCTTTTGTATTCTTTGCAAAATGAGTGATACATGTAAAATCTTACCTTGTTCTTTCTTATTTCCTTCACTTAATGATACGTTTCATTTAGTGTCATTTAGCCCTTTTCAGAATATATCTAAAACTGCACACGAAGGAATCACATACAGAGATATGAAGCATACATTTTATTATGTAAGAGGATTAAATAAACAAGTCAAACAAAAGCAAACTTTATTTCTGAGGTTAATTTTTATTGTCTTCAGAATGGTCGTTACTGTCAGATCAATTGCTTTATTTTGTGCTTAAAAGAAATCTGTATCCATTTATTTTCAACCCTAATATTCTTTATATACGGACCTCTGAAATACCCAGAAATCCAATTAAATTTCAGGAGGTTGAAATAACATATTAATCTAAGCGACTTAAAGAACACAAGGATCAAGCTATACTTTTCTGACAGTACTCACCAATAAAGCTTACCTCTGTAAATAGTAAACATAACCTGAAATGGAAACTATTATGGAACTTGAAAGGGTTTGAGGAAGGCTGAGGTGGGGCACAAGGGGAAGACTGACATTCTGGTGACATAGGATCAAAGCTGTTGATTATTTTTGTGGGCCTTTCAAAGTCTCTCTTGTTTTCAGTGAAGCCATGTGTGCCTGCAAACGATGTATAATATGTGTTATTTCTGGATGAATGCACTTAATTATCTCTAAAAATCATTTCACCAACAGATGTCTCCTCCTCCTTTTTCTTGTACTAATCATTCTGAGCAGTTGCAAACTTTTTTTTTCCCTGAGTCCTTGTGTTCCCTCTTCTCTTCTTTCTGAAGGCTTTCTCCTCCAGGGCAATTCTTCCTCTCAAAACTAGGATGTGTAACAGCATAAATGACGCTGTAAAACTTTGAAAAATGTTCTCCAGTGAATATTTTAATATAACTACCAGATTTGTCCAAATAAAGAAAATGAATTTTTATCATTTTAGAATTTTTTGCAATGTCATAATAATCCAAATTCATTTACTTATCTATCTCTTATTTATTTATCCAGGTATGAGCTATGCAATCATATTTCTTTGTTTTGGCAATGATTAGAAAATGAAAAGAACAGTACAAAATTCAAAATTTTATTGCTATTCACTTATTTCCTTGTCTCATTTTGTGAGTCACCAATTATGTTATTTAGCCATTAGGGCTTTTTGGGCTAAATCTCTTGCCCAAGTTTCAAGTCTCTAGAAAAACAAATATATATTTATGCTAATATTACTGGAACATTTCAGATTTCATAAGATCTTTTACTATTTAAGTTTTATGGTAAACATATTTGACTTCTAATCTATTATTCAACTAAGGACTTGATATGGTAAAATCAAATCAAATCCATTTAAGTGTTGAGAAATGACAAAGTAAATACAGCACTCTTTATATACAAAAGACCACACATCCTGGCATTCTGGTCACATCAGATGTACACCAAAGTCTGTCAATTTTTATAGTTGCTTTAATTAGGGTGAGGTTTTAAACTTCACTAATTTAAACTTTTGCTTTTTAATCATTACCTTAGGTTTCTGTATTCAATTCAGTAGAAATGTCTACATATTGTTCTGAGAAACTTTCTTTTCTGTTCCCTTTCCTTCAATTTTCTTTTCACATGTCAAGAGGCTGCAAGTGATTTTCATCTTAAAAAAGGACTTGGCATTTTGAGTTTGAAAATATCTTCTGGGATAGTAGTCCAGTATGTAACCCTGATGAAGAACCACTAAATTGCGTGATTATAATACAGTACATTTTGGCCTAGAATGTTACGAGAAGGACAGACCTGTATTTCATCAATGGAATGCTTTCAAAACTTCCATTAGATTTTGGAAGGAATGCAGTCTTTTCAAGTTTGAGTGTATTCAAAAATTATTCCTAAGGTATCAGCCAATTGAAGAATAAAAATCCAGTTGGAAGCTCTAAAGAAAATCAAAGATATTGTACTAAATTTGATGTGACATATATAGATAGGAATGTGGCCTTGAGAACATAATTTAAAATTTATCTTATTTTACTCTCATGTGCAATTATAGTGTTTATCTAATTTTTCTTTGAGCTCCAGTATTATGAGATATATGGGCCTCCCAGGTGGCACAGTGGTAAAGAATCTGCCTGCCAGTGCAGGAGACATAAGAGATGATGGTTTGATCCCTGGGTCAGGAAGTACCACTGAATGAGGAAATGGCAATGCACTTAAATAATTTTGCCTCGAAAATCCCACGGACAGAGGAGCCTAGTCATCTTCAGTCCATAAGGTTGAAAAGAATCAGACACGACTGAGCCCACACAGATCATCATCATTCTGAAATATGTGACTAATCTAGCCAATGTATGAATGTTTATTTTATACTACTTCATTCCTTTTCAAAAAGGAATATTTTAATAAATTAAAAACAATACTTGAGAAGAATATTCAAGCAAACAACCAACACTGCCAACATCAAGTCAATAAGATTTATTTCAGTGGGCATGATCATCATGGTCTCCAGGTTTCTCACTAGCCATTAGTTACAAGAAATGAAAAGATAATATCTAGAATAATGATATTCATACTGGGATACTGTATAAATATTATTTCTACTTATATTGTTAATTCATCTATATTTTAATGTCCATTTTGTGCATGCTTTATAATACACATAATATATTAATATAGTGTTAATAAAATAAAAAATAAAGTGTTAGTAAAACACATAGTCTAGTCATAATTGGTCAAAAAAATTTAATGATACTATAAACATTTGGAAGACATTGATGGAGGAAAAAAAAATCAATCCTTAGCAAAGACTAAGTTTTAGCAGTCTTAAGCGGTGATAGCAATTCATTGTAGTAATCTTTAGGAATATAATAGGCAAGGGAAAGAAAACACAAATGCCTTCAAGAGTTAACCTGGTAACAAATGCTTACAGTAGCTTATTTTGAGATATTGACAGCTGGGTGTCATGACTGTGTAGCCAGGGACAGATAATCTCATCTAAAAGGATTCAAATGTTAGAGTTACATGTTTTTATATATACCAAACACATTTGTAGGCTTAAGGCTTAAAATGTGCTATTCTTTGAAACAAATAGTACCCAAACAATGACTTTAGAACAAATAAAGAAGTCATTTTTTTTTTTAAGTGACTCTTAGTCTAAGTTCAAAGGCTAAGTTAAAACCCAATTGTGTAAACATTATTTTAAAGTATACTTTAAATACTGTTTTTCTCCACTGGGTTTTTGATAGAATATACAACATAGTTAATTAAAAGTTATGCTTTTACTATGGCCTTAAAGTGCAGGTGCTTTGCACCATTATAAAATAGGAGACTTATAAGGAAACAAGTCAAATAGGAATTAGAAGAAAATAATTACTGTGAATACTGAATATCCTAACCAATATTATTAACTGAATATAACACATTCAGTTCTCTATAAGAAAATAGGCTATCCTTTTTGCTCTTCTAACAAGAATTCTGTAAGAAGAAATATTTGTATATGATCTATGAATTGAATTAAAGTAAAGTGAAAGTGTTAGTCACTCTGTTAGTGTCTGACTCACTGTGACCTCATGGACTGTAGCCAGCCAGGCTTCTCTGTCCCGTGGAATTCTCCAGGCAAGCATACCGGAATGGGTTGCCATTTTGAACTCCGGTGGATCTTCCCAACCCAGGGATTGAATCTCCTGTCTTGTAGGCAGATTCTTTACCATCTGAACCACCAGGGGAAGCAGGAATTGAAGTATTTTTTATATTAAAAACAATTCCTTGGCAGTCAGTGGTTAAGAATCGGTACTTTCACTGCCAAGCCTGGGCTGGATCCCTGATCAGGGAACTGAAATTCCACAAGCTGTGCACATGCAGACAAAACAACCATTTAAAAAAAGAAGAAGAAGAACATAGAAAACAATTCCATATCACTGGCTACGGCAGAGAGTCTGAACATTTTTCAGGTAAATATTGCAGTGCATTGGAAGGGGCCAAAATCCACGGAATGTAGGCAGATTTTACAAAATGGAAAAAGCAGGGAAATGGATTCTCACCCCCGCCCCCCTCCAGAGACTCCACAAATGCATATAGCCCTGCTGACATTTTAATTTCAACCAGTAAGACACTTTTCTGGATGACTTCTTACTAGCAGAATTGTAAGATAATGAACTGATGTTATTTTCAGCCACAATACTTGTTCTAATTTGTTAAAGTCACAACAGGAAAGTAATACAACATTTTTAAGAAACTCTGGTAAATTTTTTCCTTTCATTTGGATTTGTAAATGAAATCTGTTAAAATAAACTGTCATTTTTTCTATATCACTTTACTGGCAGTATTAATCTGTTCATAGAACACTGCTACCTCCCATTATTGCTACATGGCATACTTTTTATTTCTTTATTTTTTACTGTTTTAAAGAAAATACATATTTTTCTCTATATACATTTTGTGTGTGTTTTTTGTCACAAAACATCTTTAGATTTTTTTGGTATTACTATTTAATTTGTCTGGTAGATTTTTATGTTGCTGCTTTAGAAGATAATACTTGTTTCTCTATATTTACATTATGTAGTAGCTTGTGTGTATTGCATTCTTGGTCATCTAGTTTCCATTAATAGTGAGATGTCCTTTTCAATTAAATTGAGATTTATTGTTTATGTTAATATATATGTCCAAAATGAATGAATAAAAACATAAATGGCAATATGAATTTGTTTAATACCTTTATCAAAAATTAGACATAATCTTTGTGTAATGTGTTTATAAAAATTGTAGCCCTTAGCAATAACTGTTAATAAAGTGGTTCATTCTATAATTATAGTATTTTCATAGAGACTGAAAATGTCATGAATGAGAAAAAAATAAAAAATAAAAGAAAGTTTACTTAATATTGAGTCTTAAAAAAGGCTTTCTAGGAATATTTTTACTTAGGGAAATTGAAGTTAGGTCTGCTCAAAGCCACATTACCCTTTATTGAAAAAAATGAAGACTCATTGTATTGTCACAGGAGAGAAGTCTGAAAGTAGTCACCCAAAGCTAATTGTGTGTGCCATGTTTAATAAGGTTGCTGCCTAATGGACTTCATCACAGGAAGACTTTATTGCCCTAGAGACCTTGACATTAGGAACATTATTGGAAGGGCTTCTGTCTGTATGTGTATCCAGTTGGGGTAATGTAAGATTTTTCCCAAAGGTTGACTGATTCAGCCATCAGTTTGATTTCCTGTCCCTAGTCACTTTTTGCATTAATCAGATAAGTGGCTTTTGCTGTTGTTTTTTAAGCAAACTGGATTAAGGAAATAGTTTTTGACTTGAACTAAGAGGTGTTTTTCATTAAACAGCCTGATCAAAGTTGCTATTTTCAATTTATATGCTAATAAACTGTACTTTAGAACTTACAAACATGAGTGACCCAGTGGGATTTTATTCCTGGATTCAACATAATCTATGGACTCCAAGGATCTTTTCAGGTTATAAGAGCAAGATAAAAGTGGTTGTCAATTGAAAAGTATGAGTACATATTCAAGGTGAGGTAGAAGATTAAACCAATAAATGATAAACTGAAGAAAGTTTAGAAAGAAATGTAGCTATAACAAAATCACATAGAAGTTTGAGGCGTTAATTATTCAGGGAATAACTTTTCTAAAAGTATGATTTCTTTATTTCATGTTTAGCTCTTAGAAATTTCCTTTAGTTTCTTCTTTCATATATATATATATATATATATATGTATATATATATATATATATATTCTACACTAATGCCTAACAAATATTACCTCAGTAATATTGTTTTCTGTTATCTCCATGTGGGATCTTAGTTCCCTGAGTCCCAACTCAAGGAATAAGAATGTAATAAGTGTGGGGTCTTAACCACTAGACTGCCAGGAAAGTCTGGTAATGTACTATGAAGTTTTATAATACTCTAAGATGGCAGAGTAGAAGGACATGTGCTCATCTTCTTCTGCAAGAACTCCAAAACTGCAATTGACTGCTGAACAAGCATCAACAGCAGAATGTTGGATCAACCAAAAAGATACTCAACATCTAAGAGCAAAGGAGAAGCCACAACAAGATTATAAGAAGGGCAAAATCACATTTAGTTTCAAATCCCATACCCACCAGAGACCCTTGGAGGGCTCAAACAAAACCTTGTGCACATCAGAACCCAGAGACCCCACAGAGACTGAGCCAGACCTGACTTTGAGTGTCATTAGCCCTACCATAGAACCAACAGGAGACAGACTGGAGAACACTTATGCGAAAGAACTTCTTGAGCTGTTATGAAAGTTTTAGGACACACAACAGGTTTCCGAATCTGGGGATGCAGCAAAGGGACTGAAAACTCCAGGGAATTTGACTTTGGGGGTCAGTGGAATTTGATTACTGAACTTCCACAGGACTGGGGAAACAACTCTTGGAGGGTACAAAAATAAAGCTTGTATGCACCAGGACCCAGGAGAAAGGAGCAGTGACTACAGAAGAGACTGAGCTAGACTTGCCTGTGAAAGTCCAGAAGTCTCCAGGGGGAGGTGAGGGTCAACAGTGGCCTGCCAAGGGGTCAGGGGCACTGAATACAACAAGACTGGTGATAGAAGCAAGGTCCGATGCTGTAAAGAGCAATATTGCATAGGAACCTGGAATGTCAGGTCCATGAATCAAGGCAAATTGGAAGTGGTCAAACAAGAGATGGCAAGACTGAACGTCGACATTCTAGGAATCAGCGAACTAAAATGGACTGGAATGGGTCAATTTAACTCAGATGACCATTATATCTACTACTGTGGGCAGGAATCCCTCAGAAGAAATGGAGTAGCCATCATGGTCAACAAAATAGTCCGAAATGCAGTAATTGGATGCAGTCTCAAAAACGACAGAATGATCTCTGTTCGTTTCCAAGGCAAACCATTCAATATCATGGTAATCCAAGTCTATGCCCCAACCAGTAATGCTGAAGAAGCTGAAGTTGATTGGTTCTATGAAGACCTACAAGACCTTTTAGAAATAACACCCAAAAAAGATGTCCTTTTCATTATAGGGGACTGAAATGCAAGAGTAGGACGTCAAGAAATATCTGGAGTAACAGGCAAATTTGGCCTTGGAATGCGGAATGAAGCAGGGCAAAGATTAATAGAGTTTTGCCAAGAAGATGCACTGGTCATAGCAAACACCCTCTTCCACAACACAACAGAAGACTCTACACATGGACATCACCAGATGGTCAACACTGAAATCAGATTGATTATATTCTATGCAGCCAAAGATGGAGAAGCTTTATACAGTCAACAAAAACAAGACCAGGAGCTGACTGTGGCTCAGATCATGAACTCCTTATTATCAAATTTAGATTTAAATTGAGGAAAGTAGGGAAAACCGCAAGACCATTCAGGTATGACCTAAATCAAATCCCTTATGATTATACAGTGGAAGTGAGAAATAGACTTAAGGGCCTAGATTTGATAGATAGAGTGCTTGATGAACTATGGAATGAGGTTCGTGACACTGTACAGGAGACAAGGATCAAGACCATCCCCACGGAAAAGAAATGCAAAAAAAGCAAAATGGCTCTCTGGGGAGGCCTTACAAATAGCTGTGAAAAGAAGAGAGGCAAAAAACAAAGGAGAAAAGGAAAGATATAAGCATCTGAAAGCAGAGTTCCAAAGAATAGCAAGAAGAGATAAGAAAGCCTTCTTCAACGATCAATGGAGAGAAATAGAGGAAAAGAACAGAATGAGAAAGACTAGAGATCTCTTTAAGAAAATTAAAGATACCAAGAGAACATTTCATGCAAAGACGGGCTTGATAAAGGACAGAAATGGTATGGACCTAACAGAAGTAGAAGATATTAAGAAGAGGTGGCAAGAATACACAGAACTGTACAAAAATATATTCATGACCCGCGTAATCACGATGGTGTGATCAATCATCTAGAGCCAGGCATCCTGGAATGTGAAGTCAAGCAGGCTTTAGAAAGCATCACTATGAACAAAGCTAGTGGAGGTGATGGAATTCCAGTGGAGCTCTTTCAAATCCTGAAATATGATGCTGTGAAAGTGCTGCACTCAATATGTCAGCACATTTGGAAAACTCAGCAGTGGCCACAGGACTGGAAAAGGTCAGTTTTCATTCCAATTCCAAAGACAGGCAATGCCAAAAAATGTTCAAACTACCTCACAATTGCACTCATCTCACATGCTAGTAAAGTAATGCTCAAAATTCTCAAACTTCCAGATGATCAAGCTGGTTTTAGAAACGGCAAAGGAACCAGAGATCAAATTGCCAACATCCACTGGATCATGGAAAAAGCAAAAGAGTTCCAGGAAAACATCTATTTCTGCTTTATTGACTATGCCAAAGCCTTTGACTCTGTGGATCACAATAAACTGTGAAAAATTCTGAGAGAGATGAGAATACCAGACCACCTGACCTACCTCTTGAGAAATCTGTATGCAGGTCAGGAAGCAACAGTTAGAACTGGACATGGAAAAACAGACTGGTTCCAAATAGGAAAAGGAGTACGTCAAGGCTGTATATTGTCACCCTGCTTGTTTAACTTATATGCAGAGTACATCATGAGAAACACTGGACTGGAAGAAACACAAGCTGGAATCAAGATTGCCGGGAGAATTATCAATCACCTCAGATATGCAGATGACACCACCTTTATGGAAGAAAGTGAAGAGGAACTAAAAAGCCTCTTGATGAAAGTGAAACAGGAGAGTGAAAATGTTGGCTTAAACCTCAACATTCAGAAAACGAAGATCATGGCATCCAGTCCCATCACTTCATAGCAAATAGATGGGGAAACAGTGGAAACAGTGTCAGACTTTATTTTTTGGGGCTCCAAAATTACTGCAGATGGTGACTGCAGCCATGAAATTAAAAGACGCTTACTCCTTGGAAGAAAAGTTATGACCAACCTAGATACCATATTCAAAAGCAGAGACATTACTTTGCCAACAAAGGTCCATCTAGTCAAGGCTATGGTTTTTCCTGTGGTCATGTATGGATGTGAGAGTTGGACTGTGAAGAAGGCTGAGCCCCGAAGAATTGATGCGTTTGAACTGTGGTGTTGGAGAAGACTCTTGAGAGTCCCTTGGACTGCAAGGAGATCCAACCAGTCCATTCTGAAGGAGATCACTCCTGGGATTTCTTTGGAAGGAATGATGCTAAAGCTGAAACTCCAGTACTTTGGCCACCTCAAGCGAAGAGTTGACTCATTGGAAAAGACTCTCATGCTGGGAGGGATTGGGGGCCAGAGGAGAAGGGGACGACAGAGGATAGATGGCTGAATGGCATCACAGACTCGATGGATGTGATTCTGAGTGAACTCCGGGAGTTGGTGATGGACAGGGAGGCCTGGTGTGCTTTGATTCATGGGGTCACAAAGAGTTGGACATGACTGAGAGAGTGAAATGAACTGAATTGGGATAAAGAAGGAAGTTGTCATTAACTGTAAAATAGTTTGGTCTCAGGCCAAACAACTGGGAGGGAACACAGCCCCACCTATCAAGGGAAAATTGGAGTAAAGATTTAACGAGGTTAGACCTAGTCAGAACAAGACCCAGATTTCTCCACAGCTAGTCCATCCCATCAAGGAGCTTCCACAAATGTCTTATCCTTAGCCATCAGAGGGCAGACAGAATGAAAACTACAAGCACAGAAAGCTCACCAAACTGATCTCATGCACCAGAGCCTTGTCTAACTCAATGAAAGCATGAGCCATGCCATGAAGGAACACTAAAAATGGATGGGTCATGGTGAAGTGTTCTGACAAAACATGGTCCTCTCAAGAAGGGAATGCAAACCACTTCAGTGTTCTTGCCTTTAGAACACCATGAACAGTATGAAAATGCAAAAAGTTATGAAAGATGAACTCCCCAGGTCAGCAGGTGCCCAAGATGCTATTGGAGAAGAGTGGAGAAATAGCTACAGAAAGAATGAAGAGAGGGACCACACACACACACACACACACAGAAACACCCAGTTGTGGATGTGGCTGGTGATGGAAGTAAAGTCTGATGGTGTAAAGAAAAATATTGCATAGGAAGCTGAAGTTTTAGGTCCAGGAATTAGGCAAATTGGAAGTGGTCAAATAGGAAATGGCAAGAGTGAACATCAGAATTTTAGGAATCAGTTAACTAAAATGGACTGAAATGGGGGAATTTAATTCAAATGACCATTATATCTGCTACTGTGGGCAAGAATCCCTTAGAAGAGGTGTAGCAGCCATCATAGTCAAGAAAAGACTCCAAAATACAGTTCTTGGATGCAATCTCAAAAACGACAGAATGATCTCTATTTGATTCCAAGGTTAACCATTCAAATCACGGTAATCCAAGTCAATGCCCCAAACATTAGTGCTGAAGAAGTTGAAGTTGAACTGCAAAGTTGAAGTTTTGATGACTTATAAGAACTACTAGAATTAACACCAAAAAAAGATGTCCTCTTTATCATAGAGGACTGGAGTGTGGAATAGGAAATCAAGTTCAGTTCAGTTCAGTTCAGTTCAGTTCACTATCTCAGTCATGTCCAACTCTTTGCAACCCCATGAATCACAGCATGCCAGGCCTCCCTGTTCATCACCATCTCCCGGAGTTCACTCAGAATCACATCCATTGAGTCTGTGATGCCATCTAGCCATCTCATCCTCTGTCGTCCCCTTCTCCTCCTGCCCCCAATCCCTCCCAGCATCAAAGTCTTTTCCAATGAGTCAACTCTTCGCTTGAGGTGGCCAAAGTACTGGAGTTTCAGCTTTAGCATCACTCCTTCCAAAGAAATCCCAGGGCTGATCTCCTTCAGAATGGACTGGTTGGATCTCCTTGCAGTCCAAGGGACTCTCAAGAGTCTTCTCCAACACCACAGTTCAAACGCATCGATTCTACGGGGCTCAGCCTTCTTCACAGTCCAACTCTCACATCCATACATGACCACAGGGAAAACCATAGCCTTGACTAGACGGACCTTAGTCGGCAAAGTAATGTCTCTGCTTTTGAATATGGTATCTAGGTTGGTCATAACTTTTCTTCCAAGGAGTAAGCATCTTTTAATTTCATGGCTGCAGTCACCATCTGCAGTGATTTTGGAGCCCAGAAAAATAACATCAGCCACTGTTTCCACTGTTTCCCCATCTATTTGCCATGAAGTGATGGGACCGGATGCCATGATCTTCGTTTTCTGAATGTTGAGCTTTAAGGCAGCATTTTCACTCCCCTCTTTCACTTTCATCAAGAGGCTTTTTAGCTCTTCTTCACTTTCTGCCATAAAGGTGGTGTCATCTGCATATCTGAAGTTATTGATATTTCTCCTGGCAATCTTGATTCCAGCTTGTGTTTCTTCCAGTCCAGTGTTTCTCATGATGTACTCTGCATATAAGTTAAACAAGCAGGGTGACAATATACAGCCTTGACGTACTCTTTTTCCTATTTGGAACCAGTCTGTTTTTCCATGTCCAGTTCTAACTGTTGCTTCCTGACCTGCATACAGATTTCCCAAGAGGCAGGTCAGGTGGTCTGGTATTCCCATCTCTTTCAGAATTTTTTTTTTTTTTAATTTTTAAGTTTTTTATTTTTTAAATTTTAAAATCTTTAATTCTTACATGCATTCCCAAACATGAACCCCCTCCCACCTCCCTCCCCATAACATCTTTCTGGGTCATCCCCATGCACCAGCCCCAAGCATGCTGCATCCTGCGTCAGACATAGACTGGCGATTCAATTCACATGATAGTATACATGTTAGAATGTCATTCTCCCAAATCATCCCACCCTCTCCCTCTCCCTCTGAGTCCAAAAGTCCGTTATACACATCTGTGTCTCTTTCCCTGTCTTGCATACAGGGTCGTCATTGCCATCTTCCTAAATTCCATATATATGTGTTAGTATACTGTATTGGTGTTTTTCTTTCTGGCTTACTTCACTCTGTATAATCGGCTCCAGTTTCATCCATCTCATCAGAACTGATTCAAATGAATTCTTTTTAACGGCTGAGTAATATTCCATTGTGTATATGTACCACAGCTTTCTTATCCATTCATCTGCTGATGGACATCTAGGTTGTTTCCATGTCCTGGCTATTATAAACAGTGCTGCGATGAACATTGGGGTACATGTGTCTCTTTCAATTCTGGTTTCCTCGGTGTGTATGCCCAGAAGTGGGATTGCTGGGTCATAAGGTAGTTCTATTTGCAATTTTTAAGGAATCTCCACACTGTTCTCCATAGTGGCTGTACTAGTTTGCATTCCCACCAACAGTGTAGGAGGGTTCCCTTTTCTCCACACCCTCTCCAGCATTTATTGCTTGCAGATTTTTGGATCGCAGCCATTCTGACTGGTGTGAAGTGGTACCTCATTGTGGTTTTGATTTGCATTTCTCTAATAATGAGTGATGTTGAGCATCTTTTCATGTGTTTGTTAGCCATCCGTATGTCTTCTTTGGAGAAATGTCTATTTAGTTCTTTGGCCCATTTTTTGATTGGGTCGTTTATTTTTCTGGAGTTGAGCTGCAGAAGTTGCTTGTATATTTTTGAGATTAGTTGTTTGTCAGTTGCTTCATTTGCTATTATTTTCTCCCATTCAGAAGGCTGTCTTTTCACCTTGCTTATATTTTCCTTTGTTGTGCAGAAGCTTTTAATTTTAATTAGATCCCATTTGTTTATTTTTGCTTTTATTTCCAGCATTTAAAGAAACGCAAACTTTAAATGATACATTAGATCAGTTAGACCTAATTGATATCTATAGGACATTTCACCCCAAAACAACGAATTTCACCTTTTTTTCAAGTGCTCATGGAACCTTCTCCAGGATAGATCACATCCTGGGCCATAAATCTAAACTTGATAAATTCAAAAAAATCGAAATCATTCCAAGCATCTTTTCTGACCATAATGCATTAAGATTAGATCTCAATTACAGGAGAAAAACTATTAAAAATTCCAACATATGGAGGTTGAACAACACACTTCTGAATAACCAACAAATCACAGAAGAAATCAAAAAGAAATCAAAATATGCATAGAAACTAATGAAAATGAAAACACAACAACCCAAAACCTGTGGGACACTATAAAAGCAGTGCTAAGAGGAAAGTTCATAGCAATACAGGCATACCTCAAGAAACAAGAATTTTCCACAATTTATTGTGATCCTCATAGTCAAAGGCTTTGGCATAGTCAATAAAGCAGAAATAGATGTTTTTCTGGAACTCTCTTGCTTTTTCCATGATCCAGTGGATGTTGGCAATTTGATCTCTTTTTCCTCTGCCTTTGACTTTGAAGTACAAAATGAAACAGGGCAAAGGCTACCAGAGTTTTGCTGGAAGAATACACTGGTCATAGCAAACACCCTCTTCCAAGAGCACAAGGGATGGCCCTGTACATAGACATCACAAGCTGGTCAATACCAAAATCAGATTGTTAATATTCTTTGTAGCTTAAGATGGAAATGCTCTATACTGTCAGCAAAAACAATACCAAGATCTAACTATGGCTCAGATTATGAACTCCTGATTTTCAAATTCAGACTTAAAATGAAGAAAGTAGGGAAAACCACTAGACCATTCAGGGATGACCTAAATCAAATCTCTTACATTTATACAGTGGAAGTGATGAGTGATTAGTACAATCAGGGAACTAGATCTGGTAGAGAGAATGCCTGAAGAACTATGGACAGAAGTTCATGACATTGTATAGGCAGCAGTGATCAAGACCATCCCCAAGAAAAGAAATCCAAAAAGGCAAAATGGTTGTCTGAGGAGGCTTTACAACTAGCTGAGAAAAGAAGAGAAGAGGAGGAAAAGGAGAAAAGGAAAGATATATCCATCTGAATGCAGAGTTCCAAAGAAGAGCAAGGAGAGATAAGAAGGCTTTCCACAGTGATCAATGCAAGGAAATAGAGGAAAACAATAGATAGGAAAAGTTATATCTCTTCAAGAAAATATGAGATACCAAGGAAACATATCATGCAAAGATGGGCACAATAAAGAACTGAGATGGTATGGACCCAACAGAAGCAGGATATATTAAGAAGAGGTGGCAAGAATATACAGAAGAACTATACAAAAACTATCCATGATGGCGTTATCACTCACCTAGAATGAAACACCCTGGAGTGTGAAGTTAAGTGGGCCTTAGGAAGCATCACTATGAACAAAGCTATTGCAGATGATGGAGTTCCAGTTGAATTACACCAAATCCTAAAGATGATGATGTGAAAGTGTGGCACTTAATATGCTAGCAAGTTTGGAAAACAGCAGTGGCTACAAGACTGGAAAATGTTCGTTTTCATTCCAAACCTAAAGAAAGGCAATGCCAAGGAATGTTCAAACTATGACACAATTGTACTCATCTCACAAGTTAGCAAAGTAATGCTCAAAATTCTCCAAGTCAGGCTTCAACAGTATGTGAACTGTGAACTTCCAGATGTTCAAGTTGGTTTTAGCAAAGGCAGAAGAACTGGAGGTCAAGTTGCCAACATCCACTGGATCATAGGAAAATAAAACAAGAGAATTCCAGATAAAAACACCTACTTCTGCTTCATTGACTACCCTAAAGCCTTTGACTGTGTGGATCACAACAAACTGGAAAATTCTGAAAGAGAGAGGAATACCAGACCACCTGAACTGCCTCCTGAGAAATCTGTACACAGATCAAGAAGCAACAATTAAAAGAAGACATGGAACAACAGACTGATTCCAAATTGGGAAAAGAGTATGTCAAGACTGTATATTTTCACCCTGCTTATTTAACTTATATGCTGGGTACACCATGACAAATGCTGGACTGGATGAATTATAAGCTGGAATCAAATTGCCAGAAGAAATATCAATAACCTCAAATATGCAGATGACTCTATCCTTATGGCAGAAAGCAAAGAGGAACTAATGATCCTCTTAATCAAAGAGAAAGAGGTGAGTGAAAAAGTTGGCTTAAAATTCAACATTCAAAAAAATGAAAATCATGGCATCTGGTCCCTTCATTTCATGACAAATAGAAGTGGAAACATTGGAAACAGTAAGATACTTTATTTTCTTGGGCTCCCAAATCACTGCATATGGTGACTGTAGCCATGAAATTAAAAGACACTTTGAGTGCCAAAGAATTGATTCTTTTGAACTGTGGTGTTGGAGAAGGCTCTTGACAGTCCCCTTGTGTTCAAGAAGATCAAACCAGTCCATCCTAAAGGAAATCATTCCTGAATATTCACTGGAACTCTATGCTGAAGCGCCAATACTTTGGCCACCTGATGTGAAGAGATGATTCCTTAGAAAAGACCCTGATGCTGGCAAAGAATAAAGGCAGGAGGAGAAGGGGATGACAGAGGATGAGACAGTTGAATGGCGTCACTGATTCGATGGACATGAGCTTGAGCAAGCTCAGCAGTTAGTGATATACAAGGAAGCCTAGCATTCTGCAGTCCATGGGGACACAAAGAGTCTGGCATGACTGAGAGACTAAATTGAACTGAACTGAACTGAAGTTTTATAATACTAAGGTTGATAATTGTTATGACTGTTTTTTTTTAATTTATGCTTAATTAGAGTATAATTGTATGTTTCTGTCATACAACAACATTAAACAGCCATAAGGGTGTGTGTGTGTGTGTGTGTGTGTGTGTGTGTGTGTGCATATATATATATATATATATGCATTATCTGCTCTTTTCTTTTGAGACAATAACCGACTGGGATGTCTGCAGTCAGTAGTGAACCTATTGAGAATTCCTTAAGTATAATGGGTATCATTTGTTTTCATGTGCCTGTTCTTGAGAAAAATATGATGGGCTCTATGTAAGAACCTGATTCAAAGGAAACCAAAGTATTCCTTTCTTAGGAATTTATCTGTGTAACACAGAAAAACACCAGCATTTGATTACAGCAATAGGACCTGAGGAGACATGGAGACCTTGAGATAGTAGAGGTGGTAAGTTAGACGAAGTTATGAGAAAACTGAAGCTACTAGTCATAAAAAATAATAAGTATAAAGAAACCAAAAGTGATGAGATAACAGAAACCTAAAGATACATTGAAATTTGAGGTCACTAGAATTTGTTCATAGCATCAGAGACTATAGAAACAGGGATTTTATAATCAGAGACTATAGAGAGGATTTGAGTGTCCAAAATAAAGTTCTCCAAACACTTGCTGCTGGGAGAATAGGTCTGAGATAGCTCTAGGTTTGGGGGCAGATGAATGAAAAATGTACTGTATCATGGAGTTCTGCGATTGGAGGCAACTGATAAAACTACATATGGATGCCTTTTACACGGAGTTTTGTTTTTTTTTTTCCTCAATTTGATGCATTGATAATTTCGGAGATTAAAATGAGAAGCTTATGCCTTCAGATACAAATGAAAGACCTACACTTTCCTTTTATTCTTGGCTCCCTTTCTTTTTTTATTTTATTTTTAATTAGAGGATACTTTATAGTATTGTGATGGTTTCTGCCATACATCAGCATGAATCAGCCATTGGAAATCATATGTCCCCTCCCTCTTGAACTTCCCTCCCACTTTCCACATAGGCTTAGAATTGAATATATATTCTGTAAATTATTATATAACTTCAATAAAAAGTCCTTGTTCATTCTAATAGTTTTTAATGTGTACTTAAGTAATTTAGTTAAGTGAGGCCCATCTTCTTGGGTAATTTACATTATTTGGGCATGGAGTGAGGGCATGTGTGTGTATGTGCATGACTATTATTTGAGTGTTCACCTGATGCAAAGAGCTGACTCATTTGAAAAGACCCTGATGCTGGGAAAGATTAAGGGCAGGAGGAGAAGGGGACAACAGAGGATGAGATGGTTGGATGGCATCACCGACTCAATGGACATGGGTTTGGGTGGACTCCAGGAGTTGGTAATGGACAGGGAGGCCTGGTGGGCTGCAGTTCATACAAAGAGTCAGACAGGACTGAGCAACTGAACTGAACTGAACTGAACTGTTGTTAACTGTTATGAGCAGCAATATTATTAATGTTTTTCTAATTTAGATTACTTGTAATAAAAATATTTTCAAACTATTCTTATATTATACACTCCTGCTGTTCAATAAAATCTGATTTTCTTTATCATCTGGATAAACGGGTAAATTGTACTCTTCTTAATGAGAGATGAGGTTGTATGTCTTTTTGTGACTATGACATTTGAGCTAAAATTACACATATCAATTCTGGGTGAAAATATTTAATCATCAAAGATCAGCTAACTCTTCAATTTGTTTTTGCTTTTGCTACATGGCTATGGTGATACATGTTGACATATAGATAATTTGAGCCTATGAAAAACAGCTTCACTGGACAGTGGCAAAGAACCATAGCAAGCTTCACAAAGAAAAAGTAAAAGTTGCTCTTTGCAGCCACTGTGATTTTCAGTTCGTTTTCTATCATAATATAATCTAATATACCCTGACACAGCCATAAATGAGAACTACTACCTTTTCTACATGTTGAAGACAGAGAGCTTTAACAGATAAGGGTTATTTCCCAAGTGCTTCCACATTTCAGGGGGAGAATTCAAAAGATACAGTCTCATGTTCTGTTAGGTAAGAAATCTTTAATGACAAACTATTTTATAAGTAATGTAATCACTTGTGAACTAACTCTCAGAATTATTTGCTAAAAATAATCTCATATGCAATCAAGTAAAATCTATTTTCTTACCTAATATTTATGATTTTATAGATATATTACATACTATTTCTAAAAGGACATTAAAGCATTGGTTTGCAAATTGAAGTTTTAACAAATCAGATATATAAAAATATTTTCACACCCTACTCTCACTTAACCTTCTGTTCCATATGATTTCTTAATACTGCTGAATGGAAATGTTCAGCAACCAATTTCTTCTTTGTCAAATTTTATTAAATTTTTATTTATGTCAGTTAAATTATTTTTATATCTTGAATTATTATAATCTATCTTCCATTTCTTACCCCCTGTATTTACATCTATAATTAAATTGACCAAAATTAATGAAAAATGTAACTCCTTTACCTTTTTCTGAAACTGACTTGATTCTGATCAAATTTGAGTAAAAAGAAAACATTAAGCCATGTTGAAACATTACTCTATTTACTAAGAATAGGCTTATATTTTAAAAAAAAAACTGTAAATAACATGTGACTTGTTCTCATTTCATTGGCCAATGTAAGTTACAAGGCTACTTGCAGTTATATTTGGAATAATAATAATAGTGATGAAAGTGTGTATCATAGCCTAGTTCTTGAGTTTGTTAGAATAATATATGTTTTTCAGTTTTGCATGATGTTGGCAGTCAGCATGAGAAAATGCTAGTTTAATCATGATATTCTTTTTAACTTTGCTAGGAATTTTCATTGGGAATAGATATTGATTTTACCAAAAGAGTTTATATCCCATTAAGATAACCAGATAAAGTTTTTTTTTTCATTTTTGTGGTGATTAATAATATTAATAAACATCTTATTATTTAACTGTTCTAGCTCTTTTGGGTTCCTGGACCCAGTTATGCGTGCGTGTAGGAGGCTTTCCACACAAGACCAAGCAATTTTGGTTAGAGATAGCATCAGATTCTACAGGCTAAGGGTACTGTCCTACAGGACTGCTGAGATAGAAAGAATATGGGCAAACTTATGAAAACAGTTATTTTCTTTACCTTGTAGATCTTTAGTGCTGTGTGTCCCTCTGGGATACTTTCCTTCAGTGATCAATTTGGTCATCTTGTTTAGAGATTCTAAACAACACTACCTTTGAAGAAATTGTTCTTTTCTTTTTAGTTGGCAACTTCCTTTCTTCAGCTTTTGGCTCTTTGTCAAACAACTATTACCATCTCTAATATGAAGTCAATGATAGTAGAGTTAAATGTTCTAGCATTTTGAGGAAGGTACATTCAATTCCTCTTAGATTCAAGTTCATTTTCAAAGCACACCAGGAAGGAAAAAAAAAAAAAAAAAGGTTTCTTTGCAGAAGAGAGTGTGAAAATATACTCATGCTCTTTCATCCTTTCCTAACCCCCTTCTAGCTGTTTAGAATACTGTTTAAATATGGTTTTAAAAATTTTTTATCGTGGTAAATTACTATCTAAAATTAAAATATTGCATTTATTTATATAAAATATGGTCATTTTAAATATATAAAATTTATTTATATAAAATATTGTCATTATAAAAGTTATTTATATAAAATATGGTCCTTAGCTAGGTAAGTATGAAAATGTGAAAGGAAAAAAAGTATATTTGATTTTATTAACATTTACAAAAGCATTAAAAACATTTACTTTGAAGCAGTTAATGACAAAAGAGGAAATTTAGTTTTACTGAGAGTGTTCTTAGATGAAAATTTTGCTCTTGATTCTGTATTTTATAGCCACTTTTTGGATCTGATAATGTTTTCTCTGCTCTTCAACAGAATTATCCCTTTCTTCTGTCTTTACTAGTAGTGCTCCAAAAACATAACTAACTACAAAGCAAATCTCCCACTGCGTGTGTCAAAACAATGTGATACATGCCTGAGTGCAATACCAAAAACAAAGCTCTGGTGATGTTTCTAAAGCAACACTTAATTAAGTTGTTCATGGAATAAATATAACATCAGACTCTCACATCAGCATTCTGAACCAAGGGACAACATAACTTCACAGTCTCAGATTTTAAAAAAAATAAAATACTTTGAACAGAACAAAATGCTTGTCCAAAAAGGATAGCAGATATTTTAGTAGGTTATCTGATTAAAAACTAGTTTTACAAGCTTAATTTTAGAGGCAGGTTTAGCAAACCAGAAAATATTGTGAAAGTTGATAGAGGAATAACCTCGCTTTTGGCTTAAAAGACTGAGAGAAGTGGTTTTAGAATTATTATTAGAATGGATAAAGTTTTATTTCTTATTGTGAAATCAAGTTCAACCCTTTATAAATAAGATAGGAAATATGAACCTATGTATAATTGAAGCATATGCAAAGGAAATACAATTCCAGTAAAAAGAAGACTAAGAAATGAACTATGTGGCTTATGCAAATGATATTTGCTGATTTTTTAAAATCATTTTTGCTAACTTTTCTTGCACACTTGGAAGTCTGTGATTCTAAATATATGAGAAAAAAATTTAAGCAATAAATGACTTTTCATTTGAAAAGTCAACTTATGAACAAGTGAAAATTCAAGAAATGTTTCTTTATAATCCAACTTTGATCATATTAATAATTCAATAATTTTAATACAGATTACCATAAGAATTATAAAAATTACCCTTGTTCAAAGCAAATATTCTGATGAAGTAACATGTCAATTATCTCTAGGACTATAATAAGTAATCATTTAGATACATAAGTTTGGAGTTAACCTTATAGTATATTTCTTCCCTAAATTGTAGAAGAGTATTCCTTATGTTGAGTTAATGATACAGTAAATATGCCAGGCAACAGCAGTATTACAGGAATATAAAAGTGGCTACTGGACTTACATAAAAAGATGTATAAGAGATTTAGCAAGTTTGGGGAGCGGTAAGCAAAAATATAAGACATAAATTTAATAGAAACCATGAATGATAAAAAAAAAAACCAGCTTGGTGGTCAACACACATTACTATACTAGCTTGTCATAGACATCTGATTTGGCTTGCCCAAGCTGTAGTCCAGCCTCATTCAATTTCATGATGATTGAAAGTTGAAAACCGCTTCTCTCACACTCTCTTACAGACCCTACCTGGGTCTGCATGCAAGTTAGGTATTGTAATAGTTGCACACATACACAGCTTGGAAGGTTGAAGTGAGGTGAAGTTGTCTCCTGGAGCTGTTTTCTCTTGCAACAAGATCATGAGATATGACAAATTGTGGTCACCAGACTCAGCATTCCAAAGTCTAGTATCCAGCTTCCTGAGCACTGAAAATCAGTGTTGCCAGCCTTGGGGCTGCAGTGTGAACAGCATCTTCTTGCATTCTGGGTTGGAGCCAGTTGATGGTACATCAAATTATTAGTAGAATGATGGCTTCCTGACTGCAGCATGCCCATGTTTCCAAAAACTTAGTTAACTCTTAATTCTTTGCATTAAGTTAATTTATGATTCAATTAAGTAGAATAATTTCTATTTTCTGAACTGAACTTTGTGTGAAAGATAAAAGTCTTAAAGATTTGACTCCAGTGTTACTGATAAGGAATGAGAGAAAAGTGAAAGTCACTTAATCATGTCCAGCTCTTGCGACCCCATGGACTGCAACCCACCAGGGTCCTCTGTCTATGGAATTTTCCGGGCAAGAATACTGGAGTGGGTTGCCATTTCCTACTCCAGATAAGGAATGGAGGAGGGGGGAAAAAGGTTAAAAAGAAAGGAGGTTGAAAGAAAGAGGGGAGAAGATGAAGCTTATTACTGATAACTGATCAGCTATTTTGTTCTGTTGTTCAGTTGCGTCCAACTCTGCAACTCCATGGGCTATAGCACACCAGGCTTCCCTATCCTTCATCTCCAGAAGCTTGCTCAAACTCATGTCTGTTGAGTCGGTAATGCCATCCAAACATCTCATTCTCTATCATCCCCTTCTCCTCCTGTCTCAGGGAACATTTAACAGGAGGATTCCTGCATGCTGTTTTCTATCTTTCAAGGATTCTCTGTTTCATATCAGTTCCTATTCCAAGAATGAGTAAAGCTGCATGCAGTTCTCAGGACTGAGGTCATGGGATGAGCCATGCAGTGACTCTTTTCAGCATCAGTGACCTTGTATGTATTAGACTATCCATATTGTGTCTATTGTTAAATTTCATCCTGTGTAATAGCTGAGTAATCATCTTACTAAAGATATATAAGCCTGCATTTCTGGAAATAAAGCACCTTTGCTCCATCAGAGCTTGGGTCCCTGTGTCTTTCTTTCTTTCTCTTTTTTTCTCTCTCTCCTAGGCTAGCTCTCTGAAATGCAGAAACCCTTCTTGCTCACTCTCCTTCCCAGGCTTCTAAGACTCTCTCCAGAAGACACCCTGTGCCTTCATCTCCCTTGAGAGGGCGCCCTGTGCCTTCGTGAGAGATGCAAGTCCTGTGTCAAGGACTTATTGGTTTTCTGCGTAAAGCAGGGAGTATCAGCCTCTTTCTCTTTCACTTTCTTATCTTTGACTCTGGTCCACCAGGTCCCGGTCCATTAAGGGACCCCAACACTCCTGCCTTCAATCTTTCCCAGAATCAGGGTCTTTTCCAATGAGTCAGCTCTTCTCATCAGATGGTTAAATTATGGAGCTTCAGCTTCAGCATCAGTCCTCCAATTAATATTCAGAACTGATTTCCTTTAGGATGGACTGGTTTGATCTCCTTGCAGCCCAAGAGACTCTCAAGGGTCTTCTCCAACACTACAGTTCCAAAGTATCAATACTTCGGCCCTCAGCTTCTTTATAGTCTAACTCTCAAATCCATACATGACTACTGGAAAAAACCATAGTTTGGCAAGACAGGTCTTTGTGGGCAAAGTAATGTCTCTGCTTTTAATATGCTCTCTAGGCTTTTTTTTCCAAGGAGAAAGCTATGATACACTAGTAACTATCTTTGTTATTTTATGTGTTTGAATTGCCAGAATAACAGATGTAACTTGGAAGAACCAAAAATAAAAGCCTACCTATATTCTATTGTTTATCATATTTATAGGTTCAGGTCAGATAATGGCAGAAGTGTGTTTCATATAATAGGAACTCTGTGCTTCTGAGTACATCCTCAAAACACACTCAGACACATTCAGAGCTAGTATAACATCTCTAGAAGTATACAGTCTTATAAGTCAATGCGCCCATTTCTCATGTATAATTTGAAAAGTCTAATGGTTAATATCCCCAAAATATTTTGACTTTCCCATCATGACTACATTCATGTTTTCTTGAGGGGTGACATATTAAAAAATTTCTAATCAAAGTTTTGAGGTTACTTCAGGTAATTAATGTCTGAAGGAAATGATGATATGCCTATTTAGTAATCTAGTACTGCTAGCAAACCCTCACCTCATCTCTGGCTCTCTCCAGAACAGTGGGGCCCACCTCTTTAATGATAACTACACTTGGAATTAATTCTTCTACAGGTAAACTGAGTCAATCTACAGAGTAAAACAAAACTCCATGTTTATCTGTTTCAGTTCTCTCTTTTCTTCCTGTTTCTAGTTTCAGTCAAGGAGTAGAATCTTAGCTCAAGTACTTAACTCTACCTGCTATTCTTGACTGGTTGTATTTTCTTTAGAGAGCACTTTCCCTTATATTACTCAGTCAATTAACTAGAATTCCAAACATTTGTGCAGGCTTACTACTGGATATTGTCAGTCTTCTATATTCATTCTTCCCATGGCTTCTGTAAATCCACTCTCTGAATAGATATCTTAAAAACCATCCCTATCCCCTAGGTATGCACCAGCGCTGGAAACAAGTATTTACATAGTTAATTAGAAATAACACAGCCATACTCACTCTCTGTACCTTAATATGGAATTCTCAGCTTCCTCCCTGAAATAGCATTTTTCTACATCTGTGCTTCCCCTTCCATTCTCACCCACTACTCCATCTTCTATTCCAATAAGTGGATATATATTTTGTTCTAAAATGAAATAAGAATGATATCAGCATGTAAATAACCAAGCTATGAAATATTTATAACACCTAGAATTCTTTATACAAAGTTATTTTAGCTTGTACTTTATCTCATTTAGACAAAGAAGTTTACCTCCAGAAGGTAAGCTCTGTAGAGACAGATATTCTAACAATTACTATAGTGAATGCAATTGTTTCCTCAATTTCTTTTTCTACTTTCTCATTATTAGTGTATAGGAATGCAAGGGATTTCTGTGTGTTGATTTTATATCCTGCAACTTTATTATATTCATTGATTAGGTCTAGTAATTTTCTGGTGGAGTCTTTAGGGTTATCTATGTAGAGGATCATGTCATCTGCAAACAGTGAGAGTTTTACTTCTTTTCCAATTTGGATTCCTTTCATTTCTTTTTCTGCTCTGATTGCTGTGTTCGATGCAGGATACAGGATGCTTGGGGCTGGTGCAAGGGGATGATCCAGAGAGATGATATGCGGTGGGAGGTGGGAGGGGGGTTCATGTTTGGGAACTCATGTACACCCGTGGCTGATTCATGTCAATGTATGGCAAAACCAATACAGTATTGCAAAGTAAAATGAAGTAAAAATTAAAAAAAACACAATTACTATATTCCCAGATCTCAATGTAATCTTCTGTGAGTTAACATACATTTAATAGTTTTAGACAAATAAACAAAAGGGAAATAATGAATTTATCTTCAAAGATAATATTTATTGACAGCATGCATTGAGCATAATTTGCCATTTATTTATCCTTCTTCATTATTGCTTGTAGGCACACATTTAGCTTTATCACAGGAAATGTGAAATTTTTATTTAGTACTGAAAATATATTGCACATCCATTAATTGTTACCATTGATTATTTTAAATATTTGTAATTCAAATAAAAATAATGCATAATAAAATAAACTATCTAAATGTCAATGAAAAGAAAATCTGGCCAAAATCAAACAGGAATGCAGCTAATAAAATGAAGTGAGAAAAGTATTATGACAATTCTGTTATCTATAGGTCTGCTTTTTCTTACTCCAAAAGCCCAACATATTTCTCATCAACAAATCTTGCAGCTCAGCCAATAAATGATTTCCCATGTACACAGGAAATGTAAACCAATTTGAGTTTTTGCTTAAGTAACATAAATTTATAATGTGGTTCTGTTACCAAAAAAGTATATCCCTAAATTGTAGACAAATGCCTTCTAGATTATTCATAGCTTTGGATAATCCATGCTGCTGCTCTCTCATAGTTGAGAAGTATTTGTAAAAACATTCACAAAATGTGCTAATTACTTAAAATAAAAATAGACCTTTTCTATGCTTGCAAGCATACTTTTAATATTTATACTCTGGATATTTATGACATAACATCTGCCTAAAATTTCATGTGGTATTCAGATTAACTATGCTAGATTGAATAAATTAGTAGGAAGATTTTTATTAAGGTAAAATAACAAAAATAAAGATGTTTAAAAACAAACAGTATCTCTACATTTTCTTTTGTACCTTTGAAAATAACATTATATGAATAAAGATATATTTATTACTTTTTCTTAAACCCAACCACTGAAAAATCCCTTGACCTCTATGAATTATTTAACTTAATACTTTACTTATTACTTTTTTTTCTTAGCAAAAAAACTGCATTCACTTAATATTTGCTTTTCTCATTGGAACAAAGAGTCAGTCTGATATCTGATATACATAAAGTTAATTTGAAAGAAGGAAGACTGACTCAACAATATTTCCTTGTGTTTTCATCTTTATCAAATTCCTGACTTTGTTCCACTGGGATGATATAAAGGTTTTCCAGAGGAAAATTAAATAGTATTGCTGTAGAAAAAAGAAATCAATTTAAGTGTGGTTTAGCATCACTTGAAAGGTAAATATGTAAACTGTATTAATCAAGTTTACATATTTACCTGATTAATACAGTTTACATATTTACCTTTCAAGTGATACTAAATCTTGTTAGGACTGTAAACATCTCTGTTACATACTGATTGACATTTTCTCTCATTCGTTCACTGATCTAAAAGTATACATTGAGCCTATACTGCCTACTTGTAAACAAACTCTCCTCTTTCACTTTCATTCAGAGGCTCTTTAGTTCCTCTTCACTTTCTGCCATAAGGGTGATGTCATCTGTATATCTGAGGTTATTGATATGTCTCTCAGCAATCTTGATTCCAGCTTGTACTTCCTCCAGCCCAGCGTTTCTCATGATGTGCTCTAGATATAAGTTAAATAAGCAGGGTGACAATATACAGCCTTGATATACTCCTTTTCTTATTTGGAACCAGTCTGTTGTTCCATGTCCAGTACTAACTGTTGCTTCCTGACCTGCATACAGGTTCCTCAAGAGGCAGGTCAGGTGGTCAGGTATTCCCATCTCTTTCAGAATTTTCCACAGTTTATTATGATTTGCACAGTCCAAGACTTTGGCATAGTCAATAAAGCAGAAATAGATGTTTTTCTGGAGCTCTCTTGCTTTTTCAACATCCAGAGGATGTTGGCAACTTGATCTCTCATTCCTCTGCCTTTTCTAAAACCAGGTTGAACATTTGGAAGTTCATGGTTCATGTATTGCTGAAGCCTGGCTTGGCGAATTTTGAGCATTACTTTACTAGTATGTGAGATGAGTGCAATTGCTTGGTAGTTTGAGCTTTCTTTGGCATTGTCTTTCTTTGAAATTAGAATGAAAACTGACTTTTTCCAGTCCTATGGCCACTGTTTGGTTTTCCAAATTTGCTAACATATTGAGTGCAACACTTTCATAGTGTCATCTTTCGGGACTTGAAATAGCTCAACTGGAATTCCATCACCTCCACTAGCTTTGTTTGAAGTGATTCTTTCTAAGTTCCACTTAACTTCACAATCCAGGATGTTTGGCTCTAGGTGAGTATGAGTGATCACACCATCATGATTATCTGGATCATGAAGATCTTTTTGTACAGTTCTTCTGTGTATTCTTGCCACCTCTTCTTAATATCTTTTCCCTCTATTAGGTTCATCCCATTTCTGTCCTTTTTTGAGCCCATCTTTGCATGAAATATTCCTTTGGTATCTCTAATTTTTTTTGAAGAAATCTCTAGTCTTTCCCATTCTATTGTTTTCCTTTATTTCTTTTCACTGATCCCTGAGGAAGGCTTTCTTATCTCTCCTTTCTAGTCTTTGGAACTGTGCATTCAAATGGGCATATCTTTCCTTTTCTCCTTTGCTTTCCACTTATCTTCTTTTCACAGCTCTTTGTAAGGCCTCCTCAGACAGCCATTTTGCTTTTTTGCATTTCTTTTTTTGGTGGAGGGTCTTGGTCCCTGTCTCCTATACAATGTCACAAACCTCCATCCATAGTCCATCAGGCACTCTGTCTATCAGATCTAGTCCCTTAAATCATTTATTTTTAGACAAAATGTATTTGAAGGGTGTTTGTATATTTGCATAACTTTTGGATACTTTGCCTCCCTAACTAAATTCCAATACCTAGACATAGGACAGAAAAATAAACAAAACATTGCAAAAGCAAATAGCTCAAAGGAAGTTTCAAAGACATTTATCATTTTAATGTAAATTATATACTGTGTTTGTGTATACCTTTATAGAATATACATCCCCCGTATGTGGCAGAACTCATAGAAACTTCCATTTTTTCATAAAGAAATACCTATTTATAGTATAAATTGACTATATAGTTTCGTAAATTTTTATTTTGTTGCTCTTGGGAATTGTATAGGATGAGGGAGCAAAGCACTTATCAAGAACTTACTATGTGCCACACAATTTGTCTTCTATTTTAGAAGTGCTATTTCAGTTAATATTAATAGTTGTCCTATTGTATTAAACCCATAAATTGCCCCTAAGAGAGAGTGTGAAACTTCCTGGTCAAAAATTAAAAAGATGCAAAGCCAAGATTTAAACTCAGGGTGTTCTTTGTTTTATTTTGTTTTTAATAACTCCAACATCTGGATGTTTTTCTTTTTACCATGATTCTTTCAAAGTTTTTTTTTTCTTTACTAAAGTATTTATTGTAGAGTGATGTATTGACACCATCATACTCTAATGAGAGATTTGTAAGTTATTTTATTCTGAAACAAGTAGTTATTTTCTTGAAAAGTCATAGGATGTTTATGTTGAATGGGAGGGATAAAGGTTAGACTTAAAAATTATTCATATTTTTCTATGTCAAAGAATAAAGAGAGAAACTAATTCTATCACTACAACTCAGTCAATTTAGTTTTTACAGATGTTAAATAGCTCAAATGAATAAACCTCCTTCACTGTTGATTATTTTATAAAGTAGATAAAAGTACTAAAGGTGAAACAATTACGAGAACTTTGGGTATCATGTTAAAGTCAAAAGGTATATAGCTCTAAAACCATTTTACCCAAGTATGGATTTTATATGACTCAGACACTATTATTCTATCTTCTGAAAAGGTAAGAAAATTTCTGTAACAAGAAGAGAAAGTATGGTTGCCTAAAATTTTAAAAGCATCAACAAGGAAAGGACACAATAAAAGGGTTTGACCAAAAAAAAAAAAAAAAAAAAGGAAAGAAAGAAAGAAAAATTTCCTTGCATAGCATTGATTTACTCTCTCAAGGTCAACTCATTAGCTATTCCGGACTTTTACTGGACTACTGCATTCCTACATCTCCCCCATTCCCTTTTATTTCCAGCAGTTAATCTTTCCTTTTGCCTAAATCTTCATGGAATAAGTAGAGACAATTTGATAGAGAACTCACTCAATTTTCTGTGTCACTACTTGTTTCCTTGTGTACACACACATACACACATGCACACACACACACACACACACACATCCTCACATCTTTAATCAGAAAAGAAGTATCTTTCCATATGGACCACTAAAAAAGCTAATACATCCTCATCTTTAAGATATTTAATCCCAGAGCCAATCCCCCTACTTTTGTTGTGACTCTTTTTACTCATAATTAAAGATATGCACTCAGAGAACCTCTCAAAAAAAAAAAATTAAAGCACCACAAAATCCACAGTCACACACAAAAAAGACAGCTAAATGAATTAAAACTATTGTCCTTGATTTGAATCATTGTCTTCCTTTCACCTTAGTCCGGGGAATAAGCTAGCAAGAATTCTGTGCACCATTTCTTCCTTTTTTATGCTCCTTTTTTACTCCCCTCTTCTTCTTTCATCTGTCATTCTATAAATCTGTCCCAGGAATGTATTATCAGCTCTACCAGATGTTGAGAAGAAACAGACAACTAGTTCCTTGGTGTCAAGAAGTTGGCTCACCTATAATGTAATAGAAAGAGACCGACCAAAAAATGTAAGCAAGTGGGTGCAATCTGGGAAAGATGAGAAATCAGTATTCCATGTTGGGGGATCAAAAAAAAAGAGGAGAATGGGCCTTGAAAAGTCAGAAGATATTTAGTTCTTGAAAAGAATGAATACATAATGCAAAAGAGAATTTCAGGCAGGATAAGAGGTAAAGATAAAATTAATGATTTATGAGTGGGTTTACTAAGATAATAGCATCTGGTGCAATCACTTCATGGGAAGTAGAGGGGGAAACAGTGGAAACAGTGTCAGACTTTATTTTGGGAGGTTCCAAAATCACAGCAGATGGTGTTGCCACCATGAAAATAAAATATGTTTACTCCTTGGAAGGAAAGTTATCACCAACATAGACAGCATATTAAAAAGCAGAGACATTACTTTGCCAAAAAAGGTCTGTCTAGTCAGGCCTATGGTTTTTCCAGTGGTAATGTATGGATGTGAGAGTTGGACTGTGAAGAAAGCTGAGTGCCAAAGAATTGATACTTTTGAACTGTGGTGTTGGAGAAGACTCTTGAGAGTCCCTTGGACTGCAAAGAGATCCAACCAGTCCATCCTAAAGGAGATCAGTCCTGGGTGTTCATTGGGAGGACTGATGCTAAAGCTGAAACTCCAATACTTTGCCCACCTCATCCAAAGTGTTGACTCATTGGAAAAGACCCTGATGCTGGGAGAGATTGAGGGCCAGAGGAGAAGGGAATGACAGAGGATGAGATGGCTGGATGGCATCACCTTCTCGATGGACATGAACCTGAGTGAACTCTGGGAGTTGGTGATGAACAGGGAGGCCTGGCACGCTGCGATTCATATGGTCACAAAGAGTCAGATACGATTGAGTGACTGAACTGAACTGAACTGAACTTAAAATGTTTGGAGATCTTCAAACAGTTATAAATGGCATCATGATGAGATGGGAAGACGCATAAGAGATAAAGCTAAAGAGGCAAACAGATTAGAACATAAAGTATTTTCTTTACCATGTGAGTTTAGAATATATCAAAAGGAAATAAGGAAAGAAGAGTAAAAATATTTTTTCAGTAAATTTTGCTGTGTAAAAAGCCAACCCAATACTTAGTGAGTATAAAACAATAAATGCTTAGCATTTCTCAGATATTCTATGTCAGTTACACTGTTCTGATCAGCTCTAATTCAACTAATCAACGAGGCCAAGTAGCAGTACAGCTGAGATTGCATGGCCTATGATCGTCTAACTCATATTTTTGATAGTAGGCTTGATATCAGCTGTGGTAATATAATGACTTGGCTATATGTCTCTCACCATAGCTATCCATAGTTGGATAGCCCAAGCCTTTTTCCATGATAGAAATCTCAGAGTAGCAAGAGAAGGCAAACCCCAATGAAAAAAAGTGAATTTAAGTGTCTGGTTACATTACAGTGACATCAGCTCACTAGCCAAACAAATTCACATAACTAAAATTAGAATATATATGGGAAGAAATCACCCAAGAACTTGTTTAAGGAACTAGTGGCATAATTATGGTCATTTATTAAAAACAAGCTTGCAGAGCAAGGAACCAGACTTCTATAGCACAGAATGTCATGTGTTGTTTAGGAATATTTTATCACTAATTGATTGACCAGGATCACAACACATATTAGCCCTTGTCTTCTGCAGGTATATTATCTGCCCTTAACAGTTGTTGAGTAGAAGTCAGAATGCAAATGAATATGTCTAAATATTTAAAAGTTATAAAACAAGCTGCTGCTGCTGTTTAGTCACTTCAATCATGTCTGACAATGTGGGACCTTGTGGATTCCAGCCTGCCAGTCTCCTCTGTCCATGGAATTCTCCAGGCAAGAATACTTGAGTGGATTGCCATGTCAACCTGGGTCTCCTGCATTGCAGGCAGATTCTTTAGTGCTGAGTCATCAGGGAAGCCCTAAATAAAGATAACATGCATTAAACAAAATATAGACTAGTTACTACTTTGAAAGATGAACATCTGTAATAACCTGGAAGAACAGGTCCAAAGCTGTGGGACTTCTTGGAGGTCCTTGCTATATTATGAAGGCCAAGGAGAGCTGTTCCACAACATACCTTTTGCGCTTTCTGCCTCAGCTCTAGCACTATAAGAACCCTCACCCCCATCCATTTGTTTATCAGAGTCCACACTTCTAAGTTCTTTCTTTGTCTCCAGACAGCAAAAAGTAACCTATTGGGCCTACTGTTGTAGCTGGTTGTGGGATGATCCTTCCTCTGCAAAATCAACATGGAGAAGAGAAATTTTCATGACCTGTAAATGAACTTAAAACCATTTGGGCAGGAAATATGGAGTGCAGGCAGGACACACTCTAGAAGTTAGGGCATGACCCCTGACCCATGCAGACTTCCTGCCCCTTGAATAAGAGTAGCTGAAAACAACAGGACTAGGACAGATAAACTCTTGTTTAGTATGCTGGTGGTTGTTTCAGGTGAGAAAATACAAATAATTTTGAATTCTATTTTTGCCATCATATAAACTGAACTCAAAGCCGACAACTTTAACTGGAGCTCACTGATGGATTTCTCTGTGAGAAGCTGTTTGAGGGCCATGTCCCTATGGACAGGACGACCATTCACTATGCCTCCTTTCCTTTACACCTTAAACCACCATGGTCTTGCTTTTGTAGCAGCTCAGCTATTAATCTAGCATCATTGAATTTTTAATTGTCTAAACTAAGAGATATTTCTCAGAACTTACCTCACCAGCAATAACAGTGTTTCTGATGGTCTGTTAATAAATTAGATTTTCCTGCTTTCTGTAAGAGTAGACACATGATGCAAACTGGCCAGCTGACCTATTTTATTCTCTTGGGAGAGTGATGTAACCCAAGCAGAGCCAATCAGGGTCCTTTTCCAGAATTTATATCAATGCTGTGGGAGATAAAGTCATGTTCTTCCTCTTTCACTCTGGAATAAAAGATGAGCCTCGAACTGCCTGGAAGATTAAAAAAGAATTGAGAGAGAGAGGAAGCAGAGAAATAAAGAGAGAGAAAGTAATTCTTAATAATGTCTTAAAACTCTGGAGACAGCCATGACTGTCAGCCATCACCTAGACATTCCATGAATAGGAAAGGGTAAATTCACTTATCCAGATATTAATTTATTTAAATGGTTTGAGTTAGGTTTATATCATTCAAAGAAAAAATTTTCTGTCATGTGGTATATGGCATTGTTGAATATCTCCTTTGTTTTTAATTATCCTTTTCCTAAGTTTCCAAGAAATGTCTCTCCAGTTGCCTCTACTGCATTTTTAATACTAAATTTATCTGTTTTCTTTATTTGTTCCTTGAATGTGGATATATCTCAGCACTTGTTGTTTTCATTCTATAGACTCTCTCTGGATAAAATACCAACATCCGTTGTCTATTCCTCTTTTGCATCAGTAATGTTCAAGCCATGTCTTTAAATATAGAAAGCAGATAAAAATTGACAGTATATTTTCATGCTTCAGTTTAGCAATGTCTTTCACTACCCATTCCTCAACTTCCCTTCCTTTATCCATATACAATTGTACATGACTTAATAGTTTGAGCCTGGCTTCATACCTTGACTCTTCGTTTTTTAGTCTCTCTTTTTGCTCTTTCACTACTACCATTCTTATTAATCCTGATGGAGATAATCTGATTTTAAAAAACATTCCTCAGCTCATTTTTTAGTATTGTCAGGTAATACATAAAAACCTCACTTCTAGGAGAGCAAGATCAATCATTGAGGTCAGTGGTTCTCAACATTTAGCAGGCATCCAAGTCTCTTGGAGACCTTGCTAACACACAGAATACCAGGCCCCACTCCCAGAGTTTCTGACTCAGTAGGTCTGGGGTGGGACCTGAAAATATGAATTTCTGGAAAGTTCACAAGAAACGCTGACCCTGGTGGTGTAGACCATAGGAATAATTATGATCTAGACCATATTGTTTATTATTCTCATTATTGCAAAGCGTTGTATTATGCATTCTTCTTGAGTGTGGGAGGAGCCAATGACTTATGTCTAATCAATAGAACACTCCCACAACAATATTATGAGCCATATAATTTAGCTGACAGAAAACAGACAAATTATCCTATTGCCTTGAAGAAACAAGCAGCTATGTTATGATTGTGAGCTCCTTGTGCAGAAGCATATAAGGGTGACCTCCAAGAACTCAAGGCAGCCGAGCAGACAAACAGTCATGCATCCACAAGGAAACAAGTTCTGTCAACAACCTAAATGAATTTGGAAGGGGATTTTTTCCCCACCTGAGTATCCAGATGAAAACAGTCCAGCTGTCACTTCCTTGCAGCTTGTGAATCGTTAAGCAGGGGACCTAAATAAGCCATGTCTGGACCCATGACCCACAGAAACTGAGATTATAAATGTGTGTGGTTTGAAGCTGCTATGTTTGTGATAATTTGAGTACAGAATCCTCTAAGAAATATTATTCTCAATATCGACCTCTCCAAAGCTTGCAAGATACAATTTAAACACCTTAGCAGGGCATTATGAGGCTTCTTGTGAAAGATGTCCTGCTTCCTTCTGTCATTTCAATACTCAAAATCTTGCACCTCCTGCTTAGTAGTAAGATATTAAAATTCTCTCCTGTAACCTGGAAACATGCTATAATAGATATACATCAAAACTTTGATAGTTTTTCACTTTCTCTCATTTTATATTCTCTTCTATTCTCTTCAAAATTTACTTTTGATGTTTTCATCTTCCATGACCTTCTGTGACACCACTGAACTCCTGAGCCTACTTATAGTCTTTGCCTCTAAACACCATGTGTTTACCTTTAATTTTCCAGTTATCATATTGGCTTGTTAAGTTAGCTTGCTTTTTCATCTCCTCCAGTAGATCTCAACAACTTGAAAGCAACAGGTCCCTTTAGCTTGTCTGTATCCCACAAGCATAGTGAGTTGTACCCATTCAGTTGTTCAACCAAGAGCAATGATTTGTAAGAAAATCACATGCATTTTTAGGATGACAATTATTTATTAAGATGCCATTAATGTAAAAAGCTAGAATTCTTGATAAAGGAAAAAAATGTATAACATGGACTAAATAATGTCTGAAATCATGATGTGAAATAAAGCATAATAGGATGTCTTCGTCTAGTCATGGCAGGTGGGCGAAGCACTGAGTTATATTCATATTTATATTTATATTGCCACACATCTAAGTTCTATATAGTTTTACATGGATAGACTCTGAATGAATCAACTATTGTTATCACTTTTGATGGAAGATATTTAATTTAATTATTAAGTAAATAGATAATTATATAGTTTAAAATAATACAATTTCAAGTGTGCAACACAGTGAACACATTGTAGGGTTTTCAAAAGCCAGTGGTCTACTACAATTTCTATCTCATTATAAAGAAATTTCATTCCTTCAAAGCTTTCAGATTTATATTGAAAGCCTTCCCATAAAAAAAGCTTTTCATTCTAGTTCTATTGCTCTTCTCTTTAAGATGTATATTCTCTTTATAGGTATCATTCAATGTAAAAATCATATTGAAATCTTTCTCTTTTCCTTTCTGTTGTCCTAGACCACGTTGTTGTGTTAGTCACTCAGTCGTGTCTGACTCTATAAGACTGAATGGACTAGAGCCTGTCAGGCTCCTCTGTTCATGTGATTTCCCAGGCAATAATACTGGGTTGGGTAGCCATTTTCTTCTCCAGGGGACCTTCCCAACCCAGGGATTGAACCTATGTCTTCCACATTGTGGGCAGTTTCTTTACTATTTGAACCACCAAGAAGCTGGTCATGCTAGACCATAGTGATAGGTCAATTTCCTGTAACAGTCTTAGCCAATACTACTTGTAATACATAAACAGTTGCACAGGAATTATAATAAATAGGTACAGTTCCATAAAGAAAACTAATATGAATAAATATTATGTAAATAAATATATTATTCTCAACAAGTCAAATCTATATTTTGGGGGTAAGAAAACAGCAAAATCCATACTTTCTGTGTGGATATCTACTGGCCTCCCAAACTTAATAACTCAGAAAATGACTATATTTGAGATAGGGATTTAAATCATTAAAGTAGATCTTAGTCCAATCTGACTAGTGTCCTTGTAAGAAGAGGAGACTAGGACAGTTAGAGAGGCACCAATGATGCACATATACACAGTACAGGCCTTGTGGGGGTACCCCCAAAAGGTGACCTTCTGTAGGGCAAGAGAGAGATCTCAAGAGAAACAAAACTGTCTAGCATGCTGATCTTGAACATTTAGACTCCAGAACTGTAAAAACATAAATTTATATTGTTCAAGCTACCCATTTTGTATTATTTTGCTATGGCAGCCCTTGCTGGCTAACACATTCCAAACTAATACATACCAAGGGCACAATGACAACAGTCTTAAAATAGAATAAAATGAACAACAACAACAAAACCCCAGCACATTTCTCACCCTTTGAAAAATTAAAGAAAAAAATAACTATTGATGCTATATTTTTTCAGAAAAAGTTTTATAAATGGTGCATAAGTTAGATCTATCCTTAATAGTGTTAGTCCTATTTCCTCTCCCTCCACTCTCTACCTTCTCTCGTTTTATCTTAACACAAATCTACTCTGTCCTCTATCTTACAGAATAACCACTCTGAGTATATTACATAAAAATTAGGGAAAATGATAACTGTGTTTAATATATCTCTAAAGTATTTAGCAATACCTATGACAGTGAGGGAAGGAGACCCATTTTAAAGTCTATGCCAGAATACTGAAACAAAAGTAGACTACATAAGGTGCTTCTGCTTCAGTCGTGTCTGACTCTGTGCGACCCCAGAGACGGCAGCCCACCAGGCTCCCCCGTCCCTGGGATTCTCCAGGCAAGAACACTGGAGTGGGTTGCCATTTCCTTCTCCAATGCGTGAAAGTGAAAAGTGAAAGTGAAGTCGCTCAGTCGTGTTCGACTCCTAGCGATCCCATGGACTCCAGCCTACCAGGCTCCTCCGTCCATGGGATTTTCCAGGCAAGAGTACTGAAGTATAAAGTGCAAAGATTTGCAAATTTCTTTATTAAATATCATTATAAAGACAATTTGATATTTGGTCTTTATGGTTAAATGATGAGCTCCAAGTTAAGAAATGTTGAAGTATTTTATGTGTTATAAATATGTATGTACTTTAACAGCTAAAAGCTTTCTTTATCTTCCAACCTTTATTATAACTGGCACTACTTAATCAATGGAAAATGAAAAACACATACTTCTAGGTATTGCTACTGAATGCATTTTCCAAGACTGATGATTGAATTTGTAAATGTGTAATTATTATTCAGATAAACAAAAAAATATATGTCTATTAACACACTGCAAACCTAAAGCCCTTTGTTAAACTCTTTATTTCATTATGAATGAAAAAATTCATAATGAAGTTTTTAAAATTCTTAATATAAAGGAACAGTATTTTATGATCCTTAATATGTAACAAGACACCTGTTCTATACAAAATTTAATTCCACTAGTCATGGATCATTTTTTAAGGTCCTTAGGCTACTGTGGTAGCAGATATTATATCTTGAAGTCATCGAGCAATATACTAGCTGACAAGCTCACTGAAAATTGAAAGACAATTTTCAATACTATGCTCCAACTAAATACCAATTTAGAAATGAAATTTAACTTCTGGATTCTGTTTTCACTTCTAAAATTACATTCCAAAATTTAATAGTAGAATGGAATTTTCTGTAAGTTTCACATTTTCAGGTTGAGGCTTAGGTAAAATTTGTTCCAAAAGAATGGACATTGTTACTTAAAATGCAAAAATCATTTTTAAATCCATACACAGATATTACAATTTTGAGGTAAGAAAAATTTTGTAACACTGAACTTACCAGTCATCAGGGTAAACAGGAACAGATGAGATGGAAAAAAACACAGCTTCTACTGCAAAGGAAGGATGACGGGTACTTAACTATACAGGACCCTAAGTGATTCATTTTACATGTATGGAAATCTAACTATCTCTACCTGCTAGAGAATGCCAAGACTCAGGCATTAAAATCAAAGAGTTCATAAGCAACTGGGGAAGGAACAGATGAAACAGTGACACCCCAGTGATGTAACATACAGGCAAAGGGTGCAATTGAGGTATTAAGAAAAATTTATTCCCATGAAAGTATATATTTGAGAGGGGTAAGTCTTGATTTCTTGCAAGAGGTGACATATAATAAGCTATAGAAAATGAGTAGAAAGTTAACTAGGGAAAGAATCATGTATAAAGACACAGAAGCTTACATACCATGGTCTGATAATTAGAATGCCCAACATGGAGAGATAAATAGTCAACAGGAGAAATTGTGCAGGTGTTTATTTGTAAAATCTATAGAAAATCACCAAATGGTAGGGTACTTTATGGTCAGGTATTATTGCTCAGGTTGCAACCATGCAACCAGGTGGCAACTTCCTATAATAAGGAAGTTCTACATTAGAATAGTGATTGAAACAGTCCATTCTGTTTGGGGATACTTATAAAATGGTAATAGTAAAGTCTACCTAGCAGCTTAATTGTGATAAAAAATCAAATCAGGAAGAGAACAAGATGGCAGAGATGTAAGTGAATGTGGAATACATCCATCTCCCTGGATACATCAGATATACAACTTTAGACACAGAAGAGCTTCCAGAATACCCTCTGAGAGTGGGCAGCAGCACCTGACCACCAGAAAAGAATATATAGAACCACACAAAACATGGTAGGAAAAAGGAAGTAGAGGGAAAAAAGAGGAGAGTTAGTAGAACTGGACCTGCCCTTGGTGGGTAGGGGAAATGGAGCAGGGGTCTGATCCCTACCATTGGGGCAATTCTTTTGGCTCAGAGGAGAAACATTTGAAGCTGAGAGTGAAGCAGCTGATGTGTGACAATCTAAATGGAGTGAAAATCACACAAATAATCCTTGCTGCAGCCATATGTACCCTGGACAGGGACACAGGTCCCTTAGAAGGCACAGTAGCTGGGAGCTGGAGCATAGGGATTTTGGAGCAATCCCAGGGTGAAGTCTGCTGTTGACTATAGAGACATGGCCCAAGGGGACCTGAGGGAGAAAACTATAGTGGGAAATGCCTGTCGAGGAAAATAGGCAGCCATGGAGTCAAGGCAATACTGAAGAGTCACATGGAAGGTGTAGAGCCATCACAGTAGCTTCTCTCCTCACACTGCCAGGACTGGGAACTGAACAGTTGAGGCTGTCCCTTTAAAGTGCCTGATGTGCCAAACAACAGAGAAGAACCCCAGCCAGGGGAGCCCTTTAAGTGCCTGAGTGGGTGGAACAACAGAGAAAGACAAGTCAAAGAGACCTTCTGATCACCAGCTGACAGAGGCTAGAAAAACTCTGATGGGGCCATAGCTCCTGTGGTTGAGGCAGTTAGTGCCCCTGTATACGTGGCACTTTCAGGGTCCCCAGGACCCAGCCAGCTGCACCACCTTCATGCTCAGTCCTCACTGGGGCAGAGCTGCCACAGGCTAGAAAAAGCCCTAATAGCACCATATCTCCTGTGACAGTAGTGCCAGCACTCCTATGTAGCCAGCATTGCCAGGGTCCCCATGATCCAAGCTACTGCACCACCTGCATGCATGATCACCACTGGGACAGAGCCTCCAGACACTAGAAAAAGTCCTGCATCCATGCATGTAGGGTTGCTTTGATTGATGATGTCTGACTCTTTGCAACCCTGTGTACTGTGGCCTGCCAGGTTTCTTTGTCCGTGGGATTCTCCAGGAAAGAATACAGGGGTGGGTTGCCATGCCCTTCTAGAATATCATATTTCCTGCTTCCCTAGCTGCCAGCTCCCCTGAGTACCTGGTGATGCCAGGGCCCCTGTGATCCAAGCAGCTGCACCATCTCCACATCCGGTCCTCACTGGGGCAGACCTGAGTCTTCCACAGCAGCCTCAGGAACAAAACCCTGTGGATGACTTACTTGCAGAGGTAGAGAAAAAACCATAATTGAAACCCAGAGGCAGTGTGGCTAAGGAAGAGGACCCAAACCCTTCCCACCAGCTGAACAAGCTGCATATTAAATCCACACAATCAACTAAGGCAGACTCTGCCTATGGAATATATAAACGGAGAGTTCCAACAAAAGAAGATGAGCTAGTTCTGACAGTTGTGGACACTGGTGGCAAGAACACACAGGAGTAGGACCAGATAAGAATTTAAGTTGTCCCCATAGTGGGTCCAAAGACCAGCACAGTGTTGGAGGGCGTCCTAGAAAGGTGAGGTGGACTGTGATGCCCAGTGAGGAAAAGAAACATTTATTATTTTTACATTTTAACATATTCTGAAGTTGCTTACAGATTTTTCTTTCTTACTTTTTTTTCCTTTCTTTTGTTTTTCGTCTGTTGTTGTAGTTGCTGGTTTTATTAGTATTACTAAGTCTATTTAAGCTTTTGAGCATTTTTTTAAATTACACATTCTATTTCCTTTGTGTCTTTTTGTGGTTCTGTGGGATTTTCCTTTTTTTCAATTTAAATTTTAGTTTTTTAAATTTTAATTAATTACATTCATTCTTTTGTTTGCTTTTCCTAGTGTTCTTTTTGCATTACAGTTAAGCTTTAATATACATAAATCTATTTTATCTACCTCTATTTAACATTGCATTTTTACTTTTTCCCTCTTTCTTTCCTTTTTTTTTTCACTGTGTTTTTCAGTTTGCTTTCTTTTCATTGCTTTATTCCTCAGTTGCCACCTTGCTTTAGTTTTGCTTCTCAGGCTATATTTTATTTTATTTTTATTTTTTTTTTTAGTTTTTTATTTTTTAAATTTTAAAATCTTTAATTCTTACATGCATTCCCAAACATGAACCCCCTCCCACCTCCCTCCCCATAACATCTTTCTGGGTCATCCCCATGCACCAGCCCCAAGCATGCTGCATCCTGCGTCAGACATAGACTGGCGATTCAATTCACATGATAGTATACATGTTAGAATGTCATTCTCCCAAATCATCCCACCCTCTCCCTCTCCCTTTGAGTCCAAAAGTCCGTTATACACATCTGTGTCTCTTTCCCTGTCTTGCATACAGGGTCGTCATTGCCATCTTCCTAAATTCCATATATATGTGTTAGTATACTGTATTGGTGTTTTTCTTTCTGGCTTACTTCACTCTGTATAATCGGCTCCAGTTTCATCCATCTCATCAGAACTGATTCAAATGAATTCTTTTTAACGGCTGAGTAATACTCCATTGTGTATATGTACCACTGCTTTCTTATCCATTCATCTGCTGATGGACATCTAGGTTGTTTCCATGTCCTGGCTATTATAAACAGTGCTGCGATGAACATTGGGGTACATGTGTCTCTTTCAATTCTGGTTTCCTCGGTGTGTATGCCCAGAAGTGGGATTGCTGGGTCATAAGGTAGTTCTATTTGCAATTTTTTAAGGAATCTCCACACTGTTCTCCATAGTGGCTGTACTAGTTTGCATTCCCACCAACAGTGTAGGAGGGTTCCCTTTTCTCCACACCCTCTCCAGCTATATTTTAGTTAGTCTTGTTTTTAACTGGTGGATATCATTTTTGGTTTCCTTTGTTTCCCAGGTCAACCTATTGCACTTTATTGTTGTTGGTCTGTTTTGGTTTTGCTTATGGATGTGTGTCTGTGTGTGTGTGTGTGCATGTGTCTGTGTGTGTATTCCTTTATTGTAGTTATTATTTGCCTGTGTTTGTAATTGCCATTTGCCTGGGGTATGGTTTTTGTTTCTTATTTTTGGTATTTGTTTCAGTCCCATTTAATGCCATTACAAGCCACCTGTGGACACTCCACTCCTCAGCCAGAGATCAATTCCTGAGCCCTTGGAGTGGGAGTGCTAACTCCAAGACCACAGACCACCAGAGAACTCCTAACCCTAAAGAGTATTAATTAGTGAGAACTCCCGCAAGGGCAACCACTTTTATACAAGACCCAATATCACCCAACTACCAGCAGCATCCTGTGCAGGATACCTCATCCAAACAACAAACAACAAAAATACAAACCCAGCCATCAACAGACAGGATTAACACTTCACTCAACACTACTCCTCAGAGGGAAAAAAGAGGGGAAAAAAAAAAAGAAAGAAAAATTCACTTCCTTCCACCAGAACACAAGCACAAGTCATATACTTCATGAAGATTACACATATCACTAGACCAATCTTATGAGGGCTGAAACCAAAAGGAAGAAAGAATTCAACCTTGAAGCCTGGGAAAAGAAAAGATCAAACACAATAAAAAAAATAAAATAAGATAAAGCAAAGGCAGAGAAATACTGTGCAAATGAAGCAACAACCTAGAACATACAAGTCCAAATAAATGAAGAGGAAACAGGCAAACTACCTGAAAAAGCATTCATAATAATGATAATAAATATGATCTGAAACTGAAAAAAAATGTATAAAATGCAAGAATCAGTTAACAAAGACCTAGAAGAAATAAAAAGTAAACAAATAGAGACAAACAGCACATTTACTGAAATTAAAAATACTCTAGAAGGAATCAATAGCAGAATATCTGAAACAGAACAGATAAGTGATTTGAAAGATAAAATGGTGAAATGAACTGCTGAAGATCAGAATAAAGTAAAAAGAATGAAAATAGCTGAGGATAGTTTCAGAGACCTCCTGGACAATATTAAATGCACCAAAATTCAAATTATAGGAGTCCCAGAAGAAGAAGAGGAAAAAGAAAGGCACTGAAAATTTTTGAAGAGATTATAGTTGTAAATTTCCCTAACATGGGAAAAGAAATAGCCAATCAAGTCCAACAAGCACAAACAGTACCAGGATAAAACAAAAGATAAACTTGCCAATACGCAGGCTAATCAAACTAACAAAAATTAAACACAAAGAAAGAAATTAAAAGCAGCAAAGGAAAAGCAACATACAAGGGAAAATCCATATGTGTAACAGCTCGTCTGTCAGCAGAAACTCTGCAGGCCAGAAGGAAAGACAGGATATATTTAAAGTATTGAAAGGGAAAAAAACTACATCCAAGATTAGTCTATCCTGCAAGGATCTCATTCAAAATTGACGGAGAAATCAAGAGCTTTACAGACAAGAAAACTTAAGAGAATTTAGTATCACCAAACCAATTTTACATCAAATGTTAAAGGGAGTTATATAGTTAGGAAATACAAGAGAAGAAAAAGACCTACCAAACAAACAAACAAGCAAACAATAAAGAAAATAACAATAGGAATATATATATTTATATTTATATAAATATATAAATAATATATATATATTATATATATATAATTACTTTAAATGTAAATGGATTAAATGTTCCAACCAAAAGACACAGACTGGCTGAATGGATATATCCTGTGTACAAGTAACCCACTTCAGACTTAAAGACACATCTAAAAACTAGGCAAAAACAACACACAAAAAATGAAAACTTGCAAGCTGATATCACTGATGAACATAGATGTGAAAATCCTCAGCAAAATTCTAGCAAACTAAATTCAACAACATATTAAAAAACTCATACACTATGATCAAGTTGGGTTTATCCCAGGGATGCAAGGATTCTTCAACATACACAAATTGGTCAATGTGATACACCATATTAACAAATTGAAAGATAAAAGCCATATGACAATCTCAATAGATGCAGAAAAAGCCTTTGACAAAATTCAGCACCCATTTATGATTCCAACTCTTCAAAAACTGGACATACAAGGAATCTATCTCAGCATAGTAAAGGCTGTATATGCTAAGTCCTCAGCAAATATTAACCTTAATGGTGAAAAACTGAAAGGATTCCCTCTGAGATCAGGAACAAGACAAAGATGTCCATTCTCACCACTATTATTCAACACAGTTTTGGAAGTGCTAGCTATGGCAATCAGAGAAGAAAAAGAAATAAAAGGAATCCAGATCAGAAAATAAGAAATATAATTATCTTATTTGCAGATAGCATGCTACTATACTTAGAAAACCCTATACTATCAAACAATTAATAGAGCTAATCAGTGAATTCAGCAAAGTTGCAGGATCAACACAAAAATCAATACACAAAAATCACTTGCATTTCTAATTTCTATATACTAACAATGAAAAATCAGAAAGAAAATTTAAAGAACCAATCCCATTCACCATTTCAACAAAAAGAATAAAATACCTAGGAATAAGCTTACCTAAGGAGACAAAAGAACTGGATACAGAAAATTATAAGATGCTGATGAAAGAAATCAAAGATGACATAAACAGATGGAGAGATATTACATGTTACTGGGTGGGAAGAATCAATATTGTGAAAATGACTATATCACCATATGCAATCTACAGATTCAATGTGATTCCTATCAAATTACCAATGGCATTTTTCACAGAACTAGAACAAAAAAATTCCACAATTCATATGGGAACACAAAAGACCCTGAATAACCAAAGTAATCTTGAGAGCGAAGAACAGAACTGGGGAAATCAACCTTCCTGACTTCATTCTGTACTGCAAAGCTATAGTCATCAAGACGGTATGGTACTGGCATAAAAACAGAAATATAGACCAATGGAATAAGATAGAAAGAACAGGATAAACCCACACACCTCTGGGTACCTTATTTTTGACAAAGGAGGCTAGAATATATAATAAGACAAAGACAGCCACTTCAGTAAGTAGTGATGGGAAACCTGGACAGCTAATTGTAAAAGAATGAAATTAGAACAGTTTCTAACATCATTCACAAAGATAAACTCAAAATGGATTAAAGATCTAAACGTAAGGTCAGAAACTATAAAACTCTTAGAGGAAACATAAGCAGAGCACTTGATGACTTAAATCAAAGCAATATCCTCTATGATCCACCTCCTAGAGTAAGGGAAATAAAAGCAAAAATAAGCAAGTGGGACCTAACTAAACATAAAACCTTTTGCAAAGCAAAGTGAAAGTGAAAGTGAAGTCATGTCCGACTCTTTGTGACCCCATGGGCTGTAGCCTACCAGGCTCCTCCATCCACGGGATTTTCCAGGCAAGAGTACTGGAGTCAGTTGCCATTTCCTTCTCTGGGGAATCTTCCCAACCCAGGGATCAATCCCAGGTCTCCCAAATTGCAGACAGATGCTTTAACATCAAGGAAGCTATAAAAGGGGATGGAAAAGGCAACCCTCAGGATAAGAGAAAATAATAGCAAATGAAAATGACAAAGGATTAATTTCCAAAATGCGCCAGCACCTCATTCAAATCAACACCAGAAAGACAAACAACCCAATCAAAAAGTGGAAAGAAAACCTAAAAAGACATTTCTACAAAGACATATAGATGGTTAACAAACACATCTTCTTTGCTTTCTGCCATAAGGATGGTGTCATCTACATATATAAGGTTATTGATATTTCTCCCGGCAATCTTGATTCCAGCTTATGCTTCATTCAGCCCAGCATTTCACGTGATGTATCTGAATATAAGTTAAATAAGCAGGTTGACAATATACAGCCTTGACATACTCCTTTTCTGATTTGGAACCAGTCTGTTGTTCCACGTCCAGTTCTAATTGTTGCTTATTGACCTCCATACAGATTTCTCAGGAGGCAGGTCAGGTGGTCTGGTATTCCCATCTCTTGAAGAATTTTCCACAGTTTGTTTTGATCCACATAGTCAAAGTCTTTGACGTAGTCACTAAAGCAAATGTAGTTTATTTTTTGGAATACTCTTGCTTTTTTGATGTTCCAGCAACATAAGAATAGTCTCCACAGAAGGACATCACAGGATGGTCAATACTGAAATCAGATTGATTATATTTTTTTTTCAGTCAAAGATGGAAAAGCTCTATACAGTCAGCAAAAACAGTACAAGGAGCTGACTGTGGCTCAGATCATGAACTCCTTATTGCCAAATTCAGACTTGAAGAAAGTAGGAAATCCACTAGACCATTCAGGTATGACCTAAATCAAATCCCTTATGATTATACAGTGGAAGTGGCAAAAGATTCAAGAGATTAGATCTGACAGACAGAGTACCTGAAGAACTCTGGAGGTACTGAGGCAGTACAGGAGGCAGTGATCAAGACCATCCCCAAGAAAAGAAAGGTACAGGAGGCAGTGATTAAGACCATCCCCAAGAAAAGAAAGGTAAAAAAAGGAAAAATCACTGTCTGGCAAGGCCTTACAAATGGCTGAGAAAAGAAGTGAAGCTAAAGGCAAAGAAGAAAAAAAGATATACCCATTTGAATGCAGAGTTCCAAAGAATAGCAATATCCTTCAATAAAAAATAATTTTAAAAAAGCCTTCCTCAGTGATCAATGCAAAGAAATAGAGGAAAAGAATAGAACAGGAAAGACTAGAGATCTCTTCAAGAAAATTAGAGATACCAAAGGAATATTTCATGCAAAGATGAGCACAATAAAGGACAGAAATGGTATGGACCTAACAGAAGCAGAAGATATTAAGGAGAGGTAGCAAAAATACACAGAAAAAACTATACAAAAAAGATCTTTGTGACCCAGATAATCACAATGGTGTGATCACTTACCTAGAATCAGACATCCTGGAATGCAATTTCAAGTAGGCCTTAGGAAGTATCACTACTAACAAAGCTTGGAGAGGTAATGGAATTCCAGTTGAGCTATTTCAAATCCTTAAAGATGATGCTGTGAAAGTGCTGCACTCAATACGCTAACAAATTTGGAAAACTCAGCACTGCCCAAAGACTGGAAAAGGTCAGTTTTCATTTCAATGCCAAAGAAAGACAATGACAAATAATGTCCACTCATTATTAGAGAAACAGAAATCAAAACTACAATTGAACAACCTCACAGCAGTCAGAATGGCCATCATCCAAAAGTCTACAAACAATAAATGCTGGAGAGGCATTGAGAAAAGGAAACCCTCTTTGACTGCTAATGGGAATGTAAACTGATACAGCCACTATGTAAGACAGTATGGTGATTCCTTAAAAAGCTAGGAATAAAACCACCATATTACCAGCAATCCCACTCCTAAGCATATACCCTGAGGAAACCAAAATTGGAAAAGACACGTGTACCCCAATGTTCATTGCAGCACTATTTACAATAACTGGAACATGGAAGCACCCTAGATATACATCAGCAAATGAGTGGATAAAGAAGCTGTGGTACATATATACAAAGAACATTACTCAGCCATTAAAAAGAATGCATTTGAGTCAGTTCTAATGAGGTGGATAAACCTAGATCCTATTATATAGAGTAAAGTAAGTCGGAAAGAGAAAAATAAACATTATATATTGTTGCACATATATAGAATATAGAAAGATGGTATTGATGAAATTATTTGCAGAGAAGTAATGGAGACATATACATAGAGAACAGACTTATTGGCATGGAGTTAGGGAGAAAGGAGAGGGTGAGATATATAGAGGGAGTAACATGGAAACTTAAATTACCATATGTCAAATAAATAGCCAATGGGAATTTGCTATATAACTCAAGGAATCCAAACAGGGGCTCTGTAACAACCTAGAGGTATGGGATAGGGAGGGAGATGAGAGGGAGTTTCAAGAAAGAGGGGACATATGTATACCTAGGTAGGGCTAATTCATGTTGATGTATGATGAAAATCAACAAAATTCTGCAAAGCAATTATCCTTCAATTAAAAAAATTAAAATTTTATAAATTATTAAAAATTATTTTAAAAATCAAATCTAGTTATATAGATATAGTGGGCAGAATTTTGTATTCCCATTTAGTTCATGTTTGAAGACCTAACCCCCTGTGTGGCTGAATTTAGAAATGGGGCTTTAAAGTAGCAATTAAATTTAAATGCCATCTTAAGAGGACAGCCCTCATCTGATAGGATTAGTGTTTTAGGAGAAGAGACACCTTAGAGTTATTTCCTTTATTCAAGTGCACACCAAGAAAAGGTCATATGAGAACACAGAAAAGCCAGTTGTCTCCAAGCCAGGAAAAGAGCCATTATTAGAAATTGACTAGGCCAAAACCTTGATATTGGAGAGAAATCTGAATATATCTATCTATCTATCTATCTATCTATCTATCCATCTATTTAGATTAAGTCACATACTTGATGGCATTTTGCTACAGTAGCCCAAAGACATTAATATCATAGGTAAAAGACAAGTCACTGGGGCTGGTACATGGCAAGAACTCAGTAAATGAAATCAATACCTAAGATAGCATAATTCAACTTTCTCTGTAGAAAGAAAATCCTAAAATGAAGATGGAGAATTATTCAGAAAGGGAAAAAGCAAGAGGTGACAAGAACACTTAGTGACTGCCAATGTTGCCCAGATGAGAATTAAGCTATAGATAGAAGGGTGAGGGTCAGAGGTGAATACTTAGAGAAAGATTTGAGAACTATTAAGAAGAAGAGGTTTTCAAATCTGATAACCAGTTAATGTAAGAAATGAGAAGGTAAAGTACAAGATGGCTTCTAGGCGTGTGTGTGTGTGTGCTTACTCATTCAGTTGTGTCTGACTCTATGCAACCTCATGGACCGTGGCCTATCATGCTCCTCTGTCCATGGGATTTCCCAGGCAAGAATATTGGAGTGGGTAGCTATTCTCTTCTACAGGGAATCTTCCTGACCAAGGGATCAAACCCAGGTCTCCTGCATTGCAAGTAGATTCTTTATGATCTGAGACACGAGGGAAACTCAGGTGTGCACAAGTGCTATTAATTTAGGGAATATTGAAGGAAGCAATTATGGAAGAAAATTTGAGCTTTGGGATAAAATATTGATCTTAGAACTAAATGATATTTTTCTCCAGTATCCAGAGAAAAAATGGTTAGAGGTCCCATCTCATAAAAAAATTATAAAAGTAAAAACCATTCCCCAAGTTTGTTGTGGCTTCCAGAGGAGTTAACTTTTGTATTTATGTTTTTCTCCAAATTTTACCTTCAAATATATGCATGTATGTTTGTGTGGGTTTTAAAACCATTTAATGGAAAGAATTCCCTCTTAAATTTTAAGTGCACAATATGATATTGCTAACTATAGGCAAAAGTCATGTAAAGCTGTATAGGTGAACTGACATGATGTTTTTTGGAAATTCATGCAGCATTGTTTTCATCATATTCTATTCTCTAAACAAGTTATCGAGGCCACTCCACTGTCAAAGGAAATGAAATTAGACTCTTCTTCTTGAGAGGTGTGATAGGCTACACACCCGCCCCTCCCCCAAAAGTGTTCATTTCCTAATCTCAGAAACATGTACATAGTTTACATGACAAAAGAAACTTTGTAAATATGACTAAGCATCTGGCAAATGAAAGATTATCCTCGATTATCCAGCTGTGATCAGCATAATCAGAAAAGTCCTTATAAGACCTAGCAGAAGGGTAAGAATCAGAGGAGTTATAATGACAACAACAACAACAAAAAAAGCAGAGATCAAAATGAGGCAGAACCACAAGTGAAGCAAAGGCAGCCTCTGACAACCAAAAAGGCAATTCAGAAAACTGAAGTCCTGCCTTGATGGTCAATCTGCTTTGACTTCATGACCTCTAGAACTATAAGATCATCCTCAAGAAAATTAAATGCAAAAAGGCAAAGTGATTGTTTGAGGAGGCCTTATAAAGAATTGTGAAAAGAAAATAAGTGGAAAACAATAGAGAAAAGGAAAGATTGCCCATTTGAATATAGAGTTCCAAAGAATAGCAAAGAAAGATAAGAAAGCCTTCGTTAGCGATCAATGCAAAGAAATAGAGGAAAACAATAGAATGGGAAAAACTAGAGATGTCTTCAAGAAAATTAGAGATATCAAAGGAACATTTCATGCAAAGATGTGTGCAATAAAGGACAGAAATGGCATGTACCTAGCAGAAGCGAAAGGTATTAAGGAGAGATGGCAAGAATACACTGAAGAACTATACAAAAAAGATTTTCATGACCCAGATAACAACGACAGTTTGATCATTCACCTAGAGCCCGACATCCTGGAATGTGAAGTCAAGTGTGCCTTAGGAAGCATCACAATGAACAAAGCTAGTGGAGATGATGGAATTCCAGTTGAGCTATTTCAAATCCTTAAAGATGATGCCGTGAAAGTGCTGCACTCAATGTGACAGCAAATTTGGAAAACTCAGCATTGGCCAAAGACTGGAAAAGGTCATTTTCCATTTCAATCCCAAAGAAAGGCAATGCAAAAGAATGCTAAAACTACCACAAAATTGCATTCATTTCACAGGCTAGCAAAGTAATGCTCAAAATTCTCCAAGCCAGGCTTCAACAGTACATTAACCATGAAATTCCAGATGTTCAAGCTGGATTTAGAAAAAGCAGAGGAACCAGAAATAAATTGCCAACATCCGTTGGATCATCAAAAAAGCAAGAGAGTTTCTGAAAAACATCTACTTCTTCTTTATTACAAACTGTGGAAGATTCCTAAAGAGATGGGAAGACCAGACCACCTGCCCTGCCTTTTGAGAAATCTGTATGCAGGTCAGGAAGCAACAGTTAGAACTGGATATGGAACAACAGACTGGTTCCAAGTAGGAAAAGGAGTACGTCAAGGCTGTATATTGTCATCCTGCTTATATAACTTATATGCAGAGCACATCATGTGAAATTCTGGACTGGATTAAACACAAGCTAGAATCAAGATTGCAGGGAGAAATGTCAACAACCTCATATATGAAGATGTCACCACCCTTATGGCAGAAAGTGAAGAGGAACTAAAAGCCTCTTGATGAAAGTGAAAGAGGACAGTGAAAAAGTTAGCTTAAAACTCAACATTCAGAAAACGAAGATCATGGCATCCGGTCCCATCACTTCATGGGAAATAGATGGGGAAACAATGGAAACTGTGACAGACTTTATTTTGGGGATCTCCCAAATCACTGCAGATGGTGATTGCAGCCATGAAATTAAAAGATACTTGCTCCTTGGAAGAAAAGTTATGACCAACATAGATAGCATATTCAAAAGCAGAGACATTACTTTGCCAACAAAGGCCCATCTAGTCAAATCTATGGTTTTTCCAGTAGTCATACATGGATGTGAGAGTTGGACTATAAAGAAAGCTGAGCACCTAAGAACTGATGCCTTTGAGCTGTGGTGTTAGAGAAAACCCTTGAGCGTCCCTTGAACAGCAAGGAGATCCAATCAGTCCATCCTAAAGGTAATCAATCCTGAATATTTATTGGAAGTACTGATGCCAAATTTGAAACCTCTATACTTTGGCCACCTGATGAAGAACTGACTCACCTGAAAAGACCCTGATGCTGAGAGAGATTGAAGGCAGGAGAGAAAGGGACAACAGAGAATGAGATGGTTGGATGGCATCACCGATTCAATGAACATGAGTTTAATAAGCTCCGGGTGTTGTTGATAAACAGGGAAGCCTGATGTGCTGCAGTCTATGGGGTCACAAAGAATTGAAGATGACTGAGCAACTGAACAGACTGACTGAGAACTATAAGACAATAAATTCCTTATTCCATATCCTTAAGCCATTAACTTTGTGGTAATTTGTCATATGGCAATAATCAGAAACTAATAAAAGAGTACCAAATAATTTGTGAACATGTTAAAATTATCATAGTATTTTTGATTTGCTGAAAGACTCTAATGAGTTCATTAAATCCCTGTTATATATACCTTTCATGAGCTAGCATTGGGTCTGATACTAAGGATATTATGATGAATTAACCATGGTTTTGTTTCCCTAGTTTGTTCACAGCATTCACGGAAAGACTTTGAGGAACTCTAAATGACAATATAAATGTAACATACTATGAGTCACTTGTGAAGTTTAGTATGCAAACCAACCATTCTTGAATTTACTAAATCATATATCAGAATCAATATTTGAACAGATGGGAACTATGTGTACTTCCTGAGTATATTAGAAACAAATACAGATAATAATTTAAAAATTAAATGTTAGTTGGATTTGTAATAGATCTTTACCATGTCTCAAAGTAAGAAAACCTGTTAGAACAAGTACACTGTGGTCAATCTCAGAGCAAAATCTCTGTTAATGAGCCTTCAATATGCAAGGGACATCCCCTAGAAGTGAAAGGTTGGGTTAGTTCACTATCTCACTGAACTTTTTTTTTTTTTTCCCATTATTTATTTATTTATTTTTATTTTACTTTACAATACTGCCAGGGGCCAGCGTGAGGAACTCCGCCCATGGCAAAGGTCATGAGGAAGGAAGCTTGGCATACGCAAAGGCGTGATCAAGCCTCAGGAAACCCCCTGTTCCAGAGCATCTACCCCCAGAACCAGAGTACTTCACCGGGGGCTCTCCCCGATAACCATTTCTCTCGGAGAAGGAGTTAACTTACAGCTCCAAGTTAATAAAAATTCTTGGGCGTGACAAGAGTGTTTCAACTTATGAACTCTGAAGGTTCTCTGGCCTGCCTGATCAGGTTCGTCTGGCCACATGTGATTGTTTACAGCCTCCCAACTGTGAGAGGCATGGGATGTTTTAAAACTTTCTAAATACAGACTTTTTGAGAAGTTAGAAGATCATTAGTATAGTATTAGTGAGTTGATTAGGAATTATATTGGTGAAGGGTTTTTCATTTGTCATGCCAATAATTACTGTTAATCCCCTGCCCTGGATGTGACAAGGGTGTCTCAGGTCAAACCTCTCTGCTGACAGACTAGCTTGTGTGACAACCTCTCAACCATAAACAGCACAGAGAGTTTGGAGTATTAGCATAGGGCTTTTTTCATTGATGAGTCAATGATTGCCATCAGGCCTCCATATCCTTAGGCACTTGCGAATATATTAATCAATGTATTTGGAATATAGAAAAGGAAATGTAGTAGTTTTTTGATGTTAGCAATACTAGACTTTTTGAGTTAAATAATTTTCTCTTTTGTTATAGATCACTGTACTTTGCTATAAATCACTATGCTATGTAAAAATGTAACTTTATCACTATCTTAAGACAAAATAGATCTTAAGGGGAACATTGGTGAAGGGTTTACATTTGTTGAGCCAATATTTGCTGCTAAATCTCCATATTCCTGCCCTTATAATGAATATAACTAGCATATAGGAGAAATAAGTATTAACCTTTAAGATTAATCATGTTAAACCTTAGGTTAAGTAAATTCCTTTCTTGATTGTAGCTCACTACACCCTCACCCTATAGGAATGCAACTTTATTTGGAGGGTGGCACCTGATTTAAGAAAAAAATCACCCCTGGAAAAATAAGTTTTCTGGTTAACTGACCGGTATCAGAAAGGGCCATAAAATGTCAGCAGACCTCATGCCTAGAAGATGATGTAAAAACCCTTAAGACCTTTGTATAATTTTATATGAAGCACCTGATTGTGACAAGGGTCAGGTCTGCTGACCCCCATGTGACTCTATATTCATCCCTATGTATAACAAAAAGGTATATAAACAAACCTGAAAAATAAAGAAATCAGATCAGTTTCTGGAAAGACTGATTCCCCCGTGTCATTTCTTTCTTGCTCCCCGTTTTCCTGGCTGAATTCCCATCTGGTATGAGGGTATGCACCAGGCCTACTGACTTTGCCCAGGCTTCTAAGATCCGACCACGGAGGCCTCAGTGCCTCCTCTCCCTCAGGAGAACAGAAATACGCCTGTGGCCTTTGTAGGTAGTGACTAGTATTCCACATAAACCAATTATTCAGCCTCCTTTTCTCCATTAATTCTCCTACTACACTATCTGTTTCTAATCTCCCTCTATATCTGTAATTAAATGTTTTTTCCAGGACGCCAATTCCGTCCCCACCTTTGAATTACCCTGAATCCACCGTGGCTGGACCCCGGCACAATACTGTATTGGTTTTGCCATACATTGACATGAATCCACCAAGGGTGTACATGAGTTCCAAATCCTGAACCCCCCTCCCACCTCTCTCCCCATATCATCTCTCTGGTCATCCCAGTGCACCAGCCCCAAGCATCCTGTATCGAACCTAGACTGGTGATTCATTTCTTACATGATAGTATATATGTTTCAATGCCATTCTACCAAATTATCCCACTCTCTCCCTCTCCCACAGAGTCCAAAAGTCTGTTCTATACATCTGTGTCTCTTTTGCTGTCTTGCATACAGGGTTATCATTACCATCTTTCTAAATTCCTTATATATGTGTTGGTATATTGTATTGGTGTTTTTCTTTCTGGCTTACTTCACTCTGTATAATAGGCTCCAGTTTCATCCACCTCATTAGAACTGATTCAAATGTATTCTTTTTTAATGGCTGAGTAATACTCCATTCTGTATATGTACCACAGCTTTCATATCCATTCATCTGCTGATTGACATCTAGGTTGCTTCCATGTCCTGGCTATTATAAATAGTGCTGTGATGAACATTGGGGTACACATGTTTCTTTCAATTCTGGTTTCCTCAGTGTGTATGCCCAGCAGTGTGATTGCCGGGTCATAAGGCAGCTCAATTTCCAGTATTTTAAGGAATTGCCACACTGTTCTCCATAGTGGCTGTACTAGTTTGCATTCCCACCAACAGTGTAAGAAGGTTCCCTTTTCTCCACATCCTCTCCAGCATTTATTGCTTGTCTCATTGAACCTTTAACTCAGTCTACTAACAAGATAGCCAACTATGATTTAGATACACATTCAGTAGAAACTAGATATAGTTTGCCAATTTAGCTTGTACAGCTCACTAAACTGATTCCATTAAGTGACAACTATCAGTTCAGTTCAGTTCAGTCACTCAGTCGTGTCTGCCTCTTTGTGATCCCATGAATTGTAGCACGCCAGGCCTCACTGTCCATCACCATATCCCGGAGTTCACTCAGACTCACGTCCATTGAGTCTGTGATGCCATCCAGCCATCTCATCCTGGGTCGTCCCCTTCTCTTCCTGCCCCCAATCCCTCCCAGCATCAGAGTCTTTTCCAATGAGTCAGCTCTTTGCATGAGGTGGCCAAAGTACTGGAGCTTCAGCTTTAGCATTATTCCTTCCAAAGAAATCCCAGGGGTGATCTCCTTCAGAAAGAACTGATTGGATCTCCTTGCAGTCCAAGGGATTCTCAAGAGTCTTCTCCAACATCACAGTTCAAAAGCATCAATTCTTCATCGCTCAGCCTTCTTCACAGTCCAACTCTCACATCTATACATGACCACAGGAAAAACCATAGTCTTGACTAGATGGAACTTAGTCTGCAAAGTAATGTCTCTGCTTTTGAATATACTATCTAGGTTGGTCATAACTTTTCTTCCAAGGAGTAAGCATCTTTTAATTTCATGGCTGCAGTCACCATCTTCAGTATAGATACAAATATAAATACAAATTACACCAAGAATAAAAAAAGAACTTCTTGAACTACAATACTCACCAAGAAAAGCAATGAGAAGTAAGAAATACAAAATTACTTGAACTGAAGTACTAATTTTTGGTTATTTAGGTCTAAGAAATGCAAACAAAATCTAAAGTGCAATAACTATAGCTTTAGAGAACCACAACTACCTTAATTCTTGAAGAAAGTTGACCATTCAAAGGATAACTAACTTAAGGATTAAAAGTTTAAAAAAAAAAAAAGAAAAGAAAAGAAACATAAAGTTATCAAGAAAGCTTAAAGGAGTGATATTCAGAGCCCTGCATTTGAGTGTCTGGGGGAGACTCTTTCCACAGGCACAGCTGCTGGCAGCCGGCCAGCATCTCAGGCAGGCAGCTGGTAGGGGAGGGGTGGGCTCTGCCAGCTGGCACTAAAAAATTAAAATTAAGGAAAAATAAACAACCTGAGGCTCACATGCATAATAATCAAGCCTTGATTCCTGGTGTCTGCCCTACTTTAGTTCTCAGGGAAGCCTCTCAGTGAGGCAGCTCCTCCCTCTCCATCTCAGAGTCCCCATGTTACTCTTCTCTGTTTGGGTTCCCTTGTTTGGAGGTTTATGTGCTCATTCACTCAAGCCAAATTTCTTGAATTATAGGGTGTGACAAGCAATGTGCTAAAGGCTGATGATGAATATATAAGCTATACTGATTATGAGCTGATTTTAAAAGATTTATAAGTAACTTCAGAAAATGGGAGAACCATAGAACTTATGAAAAAGAGAAGACAGACCCGATGAGATGATGAAAGACAATAATAAGAAACTGAGGACATGAATAGAGATAGAAAATGGAAGTGGAATTTTAACTTGTGAATGTAACATTATGGTATATCCTGACCTGCCTATAACAAAGAGACCAAAAAATTATAGAAGCTTTAAAATATCCTTTCTCCCTCTTTAAGTGTTTCAGAAGGATGGCAGCATTGCCATTCTCAATGTATGTATGTGTGCTAAGTCACTTCAGTCATGTCCAACTCTGTGCAACCCTATAGACTGTAGCCCACCAGGCTCCTCTGTCTACAGGATTCTCAAAGCAAGAATACTGGAGTGGGTTGCTGTGCCCTTCTCCAAGAGATTCTCTAAACCCAGGGAAAGAAACTGCATCTCTTATGTCTTTGGCATTGGCAGGCGGGTTCTTTACCACTAGCACCACATGGGATGCCACACCATCCTCAATACACAGCTTCAATTTCTAGATCTGAAGAAGATGCTCCAATGCCTGTTATCAGATCTATATCTCAAGGAGAGAGAAGAAAGGGCAAAATCCGTTTTCAAGAGGACAACATAGAGGTGATTCACATAACTTCCATACACAGCAAACTCCAAGTGAGGCTGAGAAGTGTAGTAATCGTTGGGTAACCTTGTGCTCACCTAAAACTAAGGATTTCTATTATAAATGGAAAGAGAGAATTAACATTGGTAGAAAACTAGCCCCAGTCAGAATTTGTAGCAAATTCATATGAGCATAGTTCTCATTGTTAATAAATAATTAGTTTTGTGACTTTGTCCTTAAATTATTTCATTGAAGATTTACATTCACTGGCCTATTACCAGGACTAGAATATGAATCATTTGATAAACAAATATATAATACTTCAGATATAAGTTAGGAACAAGACATTGTGGGAAGTACTGAGGTGATAAAATATGCTTAGGTGTATGATGATAAAAGCGAAATTTTAAAATAACATCATGAGAAATGAAAAGAGACATGCACACATTATTAAAGTCAATAGTGGAGTAGGTTGGTCATCAGCCTTTTTGACAAATGCAGGATCCTCACTATAAAAGAGCCCTGATAGTCATAAAACTTTTCTTCTCTCAAGTCAAGAAATCTCCACTGAAAATAAGTTTGCTCAGCCTGAATTTTATCCCATCTCTCTATCTAGCCATCAGTTCCTAATCTATGTGAGCTTCAAGGTAATACATTACTGCTCTGCTAGTCACTATATATTTTATGTAGTAGCATTCCATGCATAATGAAGATGCCAGTGAACTACAAAGGTTTTATCAACTCAAACTGGAATACAAATGCTGTCTCAGGGCAATTTATGGTATATATTTTTTAAAAGTAAGAAAAAGATTTTTAGGTCAATTCATATGTTTTTAGGGAAAATTATGCCACTTAAAGCCATTTTGAAAGGAGAAAATTTTCATCCTAATCATTTTTAAAATACGTTTCTATTCCATATATGTATTTTTCATACACATATACATATAGCAAATGGTAGTATTGATAATTCAAACAAAATACCGTAGAACTTTTTTAGGTACAGGTATTTTCTTTTAAAATATTTATTTATTTATTACTGATTACCTACTGTGTGCAAGGTACTTTGCTAGACACTGGGATACAAACTTGGGCAAGTCATTTATTTTAATTAGGATAGTTTTGCTGTAAGGATAAAGCATCCATCAGAAATAGACCTAATTAAGAAAGTGTGTTGTTAAAGGTAAAAAGGAGAAGTCCACATAAGTTTAAGGACTCAATGTTGACAAGGCTGGAGCTTACTCACCTTGAGGAAGGATGCCAGACTCAAGGAAGCCCTAGGAGCCTAAGCAACATTTGTGGACTTTCAGTGTCCTGCCTGTAACTGTGATTCAGCTATATAACAGAAATCTGGACTTGGTTTTGCTTATTTTTAATTGTTTTTTTTTTTTGGTTTGTTTGTTTGTTTCTTTCTTTCTTTTCCATTTGTCTAATCCCTTCTAATATTCTTACTTCAAATTGCCACAAAGGGGAATCTGATTTATACAAATTTTTTTCAGGGCATCTACAATTCTCAGGTACCTGCCCTTACTTTCGTATTCTCCAATCTGTGATCAACAGAAAGAGACCAAGGCTGATGGGGCCACAAAGTAGAGAATCTTTCCTTTGAGACAGAAGGGAATTTGGAAATCAAAAAGGCAAGGGTGATGAGTTCATGAAATAATTTTGTAAACTGTAATAAATTGTAAACTGACAAAATATATAGTAAACATAGTTATTATCGTTTATATAATATTTTATAAAATTTATTTCTTTTGTTGTTCAGTCACTAAGTCATGTCTGACTATTTGCAATCCCATGGAAAGGAGCACACCAGGCTTTTCTGTCCTCCACTATTGCCCAGATTTGCACAAATTCTTGTCCATTGAGTCAGTAATACTATCTAACCATTTTCCTCTCTGTTGTTCCTTTCTCTTCCTGCTTCATTCTTTCCCAGCATCAGGGTCTTTTCCAATGTGTCAGCTGTCTGCATCAGGTGGTCAAAGTACTGAAGCCTTCTTTATTGTCCAAATCTCACATCTGTACTTGGCTACTGGAAAAACTGATGCTTTGTCTATATGGACTTTTGTCAGCAAAATGATGTCTCTGCTTTTTAATACACTGTCTAGATTTGTCAGAGCTATTCTTCCAAGGAGCAAGAATCTTTTAATTTTGTGGCTACAGTCAACATCCACAGTGATTTTGGAGCCCAAGATAGTAAAATCTGTCACTGCTTTCACTTTATCCCTGACTTTTTGCCATAAAGTGATGCGACCAGATAATGGTCTTAGTTTGTTTTTCTTTTGTTTTGTTTTTATCTTGAGTTTCAAGATAACTTTTTGACTCTCCTGTTTCTTCTTCATTAAAAGTTTTTTTAGTTCTTCTTCCATTTCTGCCATCAGAGTCGTATCATCTGCATATCTGAGATTATTGATATTTCTCCTGGCAATCTTGATTAAGGCTATGGTTCATCCAAACCAGCATTTCACATAATGTACTCTGTATATAGGACTTCCCTGGTGGCTCAGTCGGTTAAGTGTCTGTCTACAATGTGGGAGACCCGGGTTCAATCCCTGGATCGGGAAGATCCCCTGGAGAAGGAAATGGCAATCCACTCCAGTACTATTGCCTGGAAAATCCCATGGACAGAGGAGCCTGGTAGGCTACAGTCCATGGGGTCACAAAGAGTCAGACACGACTGAGTGACTTCACTTTCACTTTCACTCTGTATATAAGTTAAATTAGCAGGGTGACAATACACAGCCTGATCATACTCCTTTCCCAAGGAACCACTCAGTTGTTCCATTTTGGGTCCTACTTTTTTCTTCTTAACCCACATACAGGTCTCTCAAGAGAGAGGTAAGGTGGTCTGGTACTTGTATTTTCCACAATTTTCTGTGATCCACACAAAGACTTTAGCTTAGTCATCGAAGCAGAGTAGACTTTTTTTTTTTTTTTCCCCTGGAATTCCCTTGCTTTCCCCATGAACCAATGAACACTTGCCATTTGATCTCTTGTTCTTCTGGCTTTTCTAGACTCAGCTTATACATCTGGAAGTTCTCAATTCACATAGTGCTGAAGCCTAGCTTGAAGGAACATAACCTTGCTAGCATGTGAAATGAGTGCAACGGTATCATAGTTTCAACATTCTTTCACATTGCTCTTCTTTGGGATTGGAATAAGAACGACCATTTCTAATCCTCTGGCCACTGCTTAGTTTTCCAAATTTGTTGACATATTGAGTGCAGCACTTTAACGGCATCATCTTTTAGGATTTGAAATAGCTCAGCTGGATCTCCATCACCTCCAATAGCTTTATAGTGATGCTTCCTAAGGCCCACTTGACTTCACATTTCAGGGATGTCTGGCTCTAGGTGCGTGTCCACACTATCTGATAATTTGGTCATTCATTATGATTGTATTTTTGTGCTTATCCAAGTAACACTACCTTTCTTATCTGAGTCATTAAGAACTTTTTGTATAGGTCTTCTGTGTATTCTTGCCACATCTTCTTAATCTCTTCTACTTCAGTTAGGCCCTTAGTGTTCCTGTTCTTTTTTGTGCCCATCCATGCATAAAATGTTCCCTTGATATCTCTAAGTTTTCTGAAGAAATCTCTAGTCTTTGCCATTCTGTTGTTTTACTGTATTTCTTTTCAATGTTCATTTAAGAAAGCCTTCTTTTCTCTCCTTGATGTATTCTGAAACTTTGCTTTCAATTGTGTGTATCTTTTCTTTTCTCCCCTGACTTTTGCTTCTCTCCTTTCCTCAGCAATTTGTAAAGCTTCCTCAGATGAGCAATTTTCTGGTTTCATTTTTTCTTTTCACTGGGATGGTTTTGGTCTTTGCCTCCTGTACAACGTTATGAACCTCTGTCCATAGCTCTTCAAGCACTCTATTTATAAGATCTAATCCATTGAATCTATTCATCACTTCCACTGCATAATCATAAGGGACATGATTTAAGTCAAACTTAAATGTCCTTTTTGTACTATTCATGGGGTTCTTGAGGCAAGAATACTGAAGTGGTTTGCCATTCCCTTCTCCAGTGGACAACGTTTTGTCAGAACTCTCTACCATGGCTCATCCATCTACAATGACCCTACATGGCATGGCTCAGTTTCATTGAGCTAGACAAAGCTGTGGCCCCTGTGATCAGTTTGGTTAGTTTTCTGTGACTGTGGTTATCATTTTTCTGCCCTTTGATGAATAAGTATAAGAGGCTTATGGAAGCTTCCTGATGTGTTAGACTGACTGTGGGGGAAACTGGGTCTTGTTCTGAAAGTGGGGCCATGCTCAGCAAATCTTTAATCCAATTTTCTGAACAATATTGCATCAGAACCTGGAATGTTAGGTCCATGAATCAAGGTAAATTAGAAGTGGTCAAACAGGAAATGGCAAGAGTGAACATTGACATTTAATGGGTAAATTTAGTTCAAATGACTGTTATATCTGCTACTATGGGCAAGAATGCTTTAGAAGAAATGGAGTAGCCCTCGTAGTCAACAAAAGATTCTGAACTGCAGTTCTCGGGGGCAATCTCAAAGATGACTGAACAATTTCTGTTTATTTCCAAGGCAAATCAGTCAATATCACAGTAATCCAAGTCAATGCTCCAACCAGTAATGCTGAAGAAGCTGAAGTTGAATGGTTTTATGAGGACCTACAATACATTCTAGGAACTAATAACACCCCTCCCCCCTCAAAAAAAAGAGATGTGGTTTTTATCATAAGGGACTTGGAGGCAAAAGCAGGAAGTCAAGAGATACCTGGAGGAACAGGCAAACTTGTCCTTGGAGTACAAAATGAACCAGGCAAAGGCTAATATAGTTTTGCCAAGAGAATGCACTGGTAACAGCAAGCACCCTCTTTCAACAACACAAGAGACAACTTTACATGTGGACGTCGTCAAACGGTCAACACTGAAATCAGATTGATTATATTCTTTGCCTCCAAAGATGGAGAAGCTCTATACAGTCAGCAGAAACATGACTGGGAGCTAACTGTGGCTAGATCATTAACTCCTTACTGCCAAATTGAGACTTAAATTGAAGAAAGTAGGGAGATCCACTAGATCATCAGGTATGACCTAAATCAAATCCCTTATGATTATACAGTAGAACTGGCAAAGAGATTCAAGGGATTAGATCTGTTAGACAGAGTGCCTGAAGAACTATGGAGAGAGGTTAGTGACATTGTATAGGAGGCAGTCATCAAGACCATTCCCCAAAAAAGAAATGCACAAAGCAAACTGGTTGTCTGAGGAAATCTTAAAAATACCTGAGAAAATAAGAGAAGGGAAAGGCAAAGGAGAAAAAGAAAGATATACCCATCTTACTGCAGAGTTCCAAAGAACAGCAAGGAGAGATAAGAAAGTCTTCCTTTGTGCTCAATGCAAAGCACTAAAGGAAAACAATAGAATGGCAATGACTAAAAATCTCTTCAAGAAAATTAGAGATACCAAGGGAACATGTCATGCTAAGATAGGCACAATAAAGGACAGAAATGGTATAGATCTAACAAAAGCAGACAATATTATAAAAAGGTGGCAAGAATACATAGAAGAACTATACAAAAAAGATCTTCATGACCCAGACAACTGTGATGGTGTGGTCACTCCCTTATAGCCAGACATCATGGAGTTTGAAGTCAAGTGGGACTTAGTAAGCATCACTATGAATAAAGCTATTGGAGGTGATGGAATTCCAGTGAGGTATTTCAAGTCCTAAAAGATGATGCTGTTAAAGTGATTCACTTTCAGTAGAAACGCATCATCCAGGAATGCAGCTAACTTTTACATTTAGGCAAGTTTGTTTACTGTGTGTGTATTTGTTTGAGAAAATTACCAGGACTTATCGATAATTATAGAAAATCATGTCACTAATAGCCATGCCAATCACAGACTTTAAATCACCAAAGAAAAAACCCATTTAAATCTACTTTTGGTAGCAATCCCATTCTCTTGACTCTATGTACAGATGTGAGAATCTCATGTATTTCATCTTGACTTCTAGTAAATGCATATTTAAGTATTTACAATTTAAAAATGCATGTTATTTTTATTAAAGATTACTCATTCATATCTCCTTTATATTAAAGTTATAGTAACTTTCAAAAGTTGTTGGTGATACTTAAAACCTTTAAAAACTTGGATATCTCTGTTGTTTACTTACCAATGACAAGGCCAGACACAGACCCTCCAATTCCCATTCTTAATGGCAACCCACTCCAGTACTCTTGCCTGGAAAATCCCATGGACAGAGGAGCCTGGTAGGCTGCAGTCCATGGGGTCTTGAAGAGTCAGACAAGACTGAGTGACTTCACTTTCACTTTCCACTTGTATGCATTAGAGAAGGAAATGGCAACCCACTCCAGAGAATTCCAGGGATGGTGGAGCCTGGTCGGCTGCTGTCTATGGGGTCACACAGAGTTGGACATGACTGAAGCGACTTAGCAGCAGCAGCAGCAACCTCATAAATCAATAACTTCCTCACTGTCCCTGTTAATCAATCAACAAAATACTTGTTAAGCCCCTCTGTTTCCCCAGGAGGAACTCTGAATTAGCTTCAGTCAGAGCCAGCAAACAGCCCATCCTTGGTAGATTCAGGTCTGATGGCAAAATGTTTTCTAGCCTACTATTCTGTAATGCTGGGGTTTCCCAGGTGGCACTAGTGATAAAGAACCAGCCTTCCAATACAGAAGACATAAGAGATGCAGTTTTGATCCCTGTGTCTGGAAGATACCCTGGACGAGAGCATGGCAACTCATTCCAGTATTCTTGCTTGGAGAATCCCATCGACAGAGGAGCCTGGTGGGCTACAGTCCATGGGGTTGCAAATAGTCAGACATGACTGAAGCAACTTAACGTGTAATCATGCATCCTATAATGCCATCCTTTCAATCTACCCCACCACACAGTCCTTAGTAGCCTTAATTGTGTTAGTCACTCAGTCATGTCTGACTCTTTGTGATGCCAGGGACTGTAGCCCACTAGGCTCCTCTGTCCACAGAATTCTCCAGGGTATACTGGAGTGAATTTGCCATTTTCTTCTCCAGGGAATCTTCCTGACTCAGGAATTGAACCCAAGTCTCCAGCCTAACAGGAAGATTCTTTACCTTCTGAGCCACTAGGGTAGCCTTGGTTATTCCTCCATAAAATAGTAAAACACTCTATGCTTTAACCTTTCAGATATTTACAGATCAATATTCGGAGACCTCTCTGTATTGAAATGCCCTCCCCTACTTAGAAAATCCTTTCAAATGAAGTCTCTCCTTACTAAGCCTATATTTGTTTTTTATTTGACATATTGTTATCTTGGCAAAGTAAGGAAACAAACACGAATTTATTTAAGATCAGCAAAATGCGAGAGAATGTGTTTAAAAGTTTGCTGGAGTTCTTTTCAGAAACTCATACATTGAATTCCTTAGCAATCTTAGACTGCTCTGTCAGTCAAAAGATTATTGTTTCTTTCCTTTGTTTTTTTCTTAAATGACTCACTCTTCTGTGTGTGCAAAGATAGCTAATCCCTGAACAATCAGACAGGAGCTCTCCCTGGCTGCACTGCTAAGGGTCTGCTCTGTCTTGGTGAGGTCACATCAAGCCCCAGCGAAGGTGAAAGAAAGTATGAATGTCAACAGTAGTGAATGTTAAACAGACTATGGAAAATGGGGGAAAGATTAAGGCAACTTTAGATGACCTTTGTGTGCATTTAAGTCATAATGGCCCTTGGCTGCTCATAGCAGCGTTCTTCTTCACAGAGCACTTAGCCAGGCAGCAACTTAACACTACGGCTGACTTTCCCTCCTCAGTATGGCAGCAGTTTAGGACTGGATTTGGTAAAGAGATAAAATGTCAACAGTTGTTACTACCTATGAAGTTTTTCATTTTTTAATTGACTTGAAGGCACATTCTTTTTACTGGACCACAAAATACAAAAGTAAGAAGCAGCCACTGTGACTGATACTGAATATTTAAAAAAAAAAAAAAAAAAAAAAAGAGCCAAAATCTGATTAGCGCTCTAATAACCAAAAAATGATCCTACATTTAATAAATCAACCTAGTTTCACATCTAATGCATTATTCAGTCAAGATGAAGAACTGACGCTGCATGTCTCTTTTTCTAAATATGCAAGATGTAACTGCTGTCCTACATTCTTCCAATTCCTGAAACACCCGCTGAGGGACAGTGGCTGTTTTGCCAGGACGGGGAGTGAAAGTTTCCCACAGCGGTGCTGCTGCAGCTGTCAGAGGTCAGCAGCCATAACCTCTGCACAAGAAGAAAGATAAATGAAAGACAAACTTCATCTTTTAATTAATGAAATGGTAATGCATTTGAAAATGGAAGGTGACATTTTCTAATTTTAATTTTCAAAAATAAATAGTAGTATTCTACATCAGCATAATGATTTAATTGAGTCTTCTGGCTTTTGGGGAGAAGTACATGTTTCTTCATGAGTGCAAAGTCATATGCATTAAAAATTGACATTTATTTGCCTTAAGAAATAAATTCTTTCCTTATTTATATATCTATGAAAACTTCATTCCAGAAATCATAGGATAAAACTGACTAAATTGTAAATGGTTTAATCATAAAGTTATTGTTTAATTTATGGTTAAAAAACAAATACAAAAGCTAATGATACTTTTAACATAATTTAATTTTTACATACTAGCATTTCATTTAAACATTATACATATTTCTTATTCCAGTTTTGCAAAATGATAAAAAGACTATTTTAAAGGGACATGATATTTTATCATTCAAGCATGCTTTTCATGTCAGCATTTCTTTTCACTATGTCTCTTCATTATTAAGTTATAAGAAAGACTTCCAACTATTTAATTGGTATTGTGTTTCTTTTTATTCTTTTTACCAGTAACCAGAATTCAGTTGGTACTTCATATAATTTTTTGTTTATTTTTATTTCTAAAAGAGGAAAAGAAATAAAAGAGAAATGATAGGGGATGAGAAAGAACACTCATGTTCTTTGTGAACAGCCTAAAACTAGATTATTGAGGCCACAGATCCCGCCCCCCATGCCCACCTGTGAGCATGATGAACACCCCCCTTTTCCCCTGTGAACATGGTGTCTATTGTGGGCTTTAAAGCAGGGAGAAAAGATAACCATAACAATTTTTATTTTTTCCTGACATAGACGGTGGATACGGTCAAGGACACAGGTCTGAAACAGGCAGAGGTGTCATTAACTAGTGCACATGGCAACTTGAGTGTGTTTATAGCACCTTTGCCCCAGGGTAATTCCATAGAGAAGAAACAAGTTGCCTTTTAAACAAAATAGAATCAAGCTCCTCTTTAGAAGAGGCCAGCATGTCTCTTGGGGATGTCACTCATTTCAGATCCTGTGTACTTTAAATGATCCATTGTAAGACAACATAATGAATAATCATCTTACTTTTTTCACTCTTTAAATTTTCTTTTATTATTAAATTGCCCTAGATTCCTAATCTTCAGTTGTCATGTATTTGTTAGGGGCTAACAGAATCATTGGCTATTTTGTCACCCTTATTATTTTCTGTTCATTTCACACTTTTATGTGATCTATCCTTTACAAATGTGTGTTTGTGTGTGCATACACACATGTGCAAGCTCATGCAGGTTTCCTTACTAGGTGTTTTTAGCAGTGACCCCTAGAAGAATACCTGATCTATTAGTGTGCCATCTTCATATTTCTGAGCAATGCTAATGTAGCTGTAATAAATATTCCCTACAATCTCTAGTATAAGATGTATCACCTTTAAAAAACTTTTTGATCCAAATCCTCTACTCACCAATGAAGTCCAACATTAATTATTTTTCTTGGTGCATTTTCCTTCCCAGAAAGCTGTAGCTGCTACAGGAAACTGAAGTCCACCATCTCTTAGTTAATAGCTGTCACTGTTGCTAATGTCCCTTAACCAGGAAAACGAACTTTTACGCTTCTCAATTAACATTCTTAGGGCTCAGATTATCAGAGATATTCCCCATTTACTCACATCCAAGCACCTCAACACCTAATATGCTGCTGATGAGTCTGCTGTCCCTCTGCCACTTTGAGTAACTGGCATTCTTTGTTTCTCAATTTGAGGAATCTTTGTCTCTCCTACACACAAACTGGGGGGCTTCCCTCATAGCTCAGTTAGTAAAGAAACCACCTGCAATGCAGGAGACCCCAGTTTGATTCCTGGGTTGGGAAGATTCACTGGAGGAGAAATAGGCTACCCACTCCAGTATTCTTGGGCTTCCCTTGTGGCTCAGCTGGTAAATAATCTGCCTGCAAAGCAGGAGACCTGGGTTCAATTGCTGGGTTGGGAAGTTCCCCTGAAGAAGGGAAAGACTACCCACTCCAGTATTCTGGCCTGGAGAATTCCATGGACTGTATAGTCCATGGGGTTGCAAAAGAGTCAGATACAACTGAATGACTTTCACTTCACTTCACACACAAACTACCAACCTTTAATATTTCCTGTTCTAGAGGACATTTCCAGCTCATCTCCTCAATGGGCTTAGGGTAAAAGTTTTAAAATAATGACCTTAAATCAATCTGCAGAAATGTTGGGTGTGACTTAGACATGTTTTGAAAATTTCTTATCAAAATCTAGTTGGTAATGAAACACAAAGAAGCTGTTCAAAATTTCTAATGGTAAGTGAATCCACAATTTAAAAATACTATATTCGATTGCAAAAAATCTAAATACAGTAATGGGGTAATTTTCACATTGAAGAGTTTATGTATTACTCTACAATATATATTTTTCCTTATATGTAAAAGACATTTGATAATTTTATTTCTTTTATGAACACTGCATGATCTGTGTTTTCATAAGGCAAAGCATCTAAATTTCTCGGGAACATTCCTATACCATTCTGTGTCCAGGTGGTTCTGATGTAATTAAAATATATCTCCTGACTACAGAGACGGAAAAATGACCAAGATGTGTTAGACAGAGCTAAGGGACATATTAAGGGATCAAAATATTAAGGGATCTTGGGTGAGGGCAATGAAAAATAATAAGATTTTATTTTTTTAATTATGGTGCCAGTGAGACTATCCTGGCCCTGTGAAGGTAGCAATGAGCAGAGAGCCTGCTAAAAATGAAACTAACAAAGAGGAAAGCAGGATAGAGGAAGAATGAGCCCTAACCTACTTTTTGAGGCCCTGTGTTTCACCACATCTGAATCTAGTCTGTCTCTCAACATTTTGGATTTGTAAGCCAACACATTCTCTTTCCTGTTTTAGTCACTTGAAGTTAAACTTCCATTACCTGGAATCAACAGTCCTAACAAAGGAGTCTCTTACATCCACATTCTCCCATCTGTGAATTTTCTTGTTCTTAATTCCTTTCTTTCTTCTAAAATATACCTATAATCTTTCACATATACCCCATCACAATTCTACCCTTTTTTTAGCTTATTGAAGTTAATATCTTATATGACATACACTGTATGTAGCTGTGTGGCAGTATGGACATAGAACCAACATGAAATTCCCACTCTGATACACAAGAAAACGACAACTTTCTTGCTCTCAAAACCATTGAAGTTTAGGGAACAATTTAGACTACCATCAGTAACTTATCAACATATTTTTTGTAATTCAAATTTAGCTGGTGGTCATCTTATGATTCACACAGGTCAAAATTCATGTTACACACTACAAAATTGGATGATAAGTAGTTCAGTTCAGTTCAGTCGCTCAGTCGTGTCTGACTTTTTGCAACCCCATGAATCGCAGCACGCCAGGCCTCCCTGTCCATCACAAACTCCCGGAGTTCACTCAAACTCACGTCCATCGAGTCGGTGATGCCATCCAGCCATTTCATCCTTTGTCGTCCCCTTCTCCTCCTGCCCTCAATTCCTCCCAGCATCAGAGTCTTTTCCAATGAGTCAACTCTTCGCATGAGGTGGCCAAAGTATTGGAGTTTCATAATTATTTAAAACAGATATTGTATTTAAAGATATTGCATCTCTATTCAATGTTTGCAGTAGAAGGCTATTTTCTTTTTAACAATCTAAACATGTACTAGAATACCAGAGAGAAGACAAAATATGGTACATTAACTTTAATTCCAGTCTATTGCAGTCCTTCATTTAAAATGGCAGTGAGAGTGTTAATTTGTGAAGTTAGCTATTTTTATGGATTAATAGATATTTCACAACAAACAGATTGAAAAGAAAATTTAGAGGACAATGAGGTCACATATTAAAGCAAAATCATCCTTCTTTTTCCTATAATTCAAATTTCCACTCTTGTGGCATTTGACCAGTTTTCATAAAATCCACCCCAGGACTAAAATTATTAGTGAATGGTTGGAAACTGAGGTGAGCAAGCATTTAGCAATTGTTCAGTGGTCTGTAAAATGAATTTCTGATCTCAGTCCAGTCATAAAACCTATCATCACAACTGATGCAAGTCAATGCCTTTTCTATCAGTCTCATCAGGGAAGCCTGGGACTGCCTGAACATAGACACAGAAATGTCTTCTATAGAGCCAAAATCTGTAAGTTAAAATTAAGGATCACTGGTAAGGGAGTTACTGTCTCTGCTTGAATCACTCTATAGCTAAGTGCAAGGCTTTAAAAGATGAGTCTACTTCCTTTAGGAAGATTTATATTCTGTCTTAATATAAAGTGGAATAGATACCATGAATATCCTGAATCCAGTGGAGAAGTAATTGAAGATAAGGAAATGCTTTGTCCCTAAAGACAGGAAGGTAGCAGAATACTTATGGTCCATGTCAGTGCAACTCCGCATCTGACTTAGACGTGGAGGGAGATGCAAACATTGTCCTTTATATCCAAATGGATCAACAGAATTCAGAGTGCTTTACAGGGACAAAAGCTGCACAATATCTAAAAATTACATGTATTTATGCCTGTCTGAAATTACCATAATTTTCTGTAAAAATTCTTTAGCTGTCCCATAGATCTTCTTCAAAAGCCTTATAATAACCTTTCTTTATCAGTCAGTGTCACTTTTTAAAACAATTCTAAACTTCTGGCTTATTTCATAAATTTGGACTTTTGGTGTTGTTGTTAGGTTTAATTTAAATAGAGTTTTGCTGAACCAATCAAAAATATTTTAAATAAGCTCAACCACAATCCATTGGCAAATTCAATAGTCCAGCCAGAACTGGTCTTTGCTTCCCTTCTGTATTCCCTGAGACACTGTTGTGGTCCTCTTATATTCTGAATGCACATCTCTTAAGTAGATAGAGATATTAGGCTGTATATACTGTTTTTAATGGTCTGATCTAGATAATATTATAAGGTGATATTTTGAAGTCAAAATTCACCTGTCTAATTTTCCAGGCTAGAAACAAGTGCAAGTTTAAAAACAAGTGCTAAAAACAAGTGTAGCAAGATCCCAACAACCTAAAAAATTATCAAGTCACCAAATGAAAACAAAGATTAAATCTTCCTGAGTACAGACACCTCCAAATTGAAGGTGAAATTCTCAAGTTTGAAATCTTTTTGCTCTCTTTTCTCGTCATAAAACCTCTATGAGTTTAGGGACTACAGTTTCAAAGTAAAGAAGAGTGATAACATGGGAGAAAATATAATTCTTAATGAAATTGTAATCTGCATAAACTTTAATGAAGATTTATGCTTGTACTTTATGTATGGTGTAATATACTGATTTTCTTCATGATGCCAGCAGATATCATAAACATGTAAATGTGTCCTTTAGCTTTAGCAGGTAAATCTGGCTGGTCTCTTCTCTCTCTAATTTTCATCAGTAGCATTCTGTGTAGAACGAGAGTGGAAAGAAGGCCCTGAAATATTAACTGTTTCAGGCAGAAAATATCAAGCTCCCTAATCTGTATATGCCACATGATTCTGGACTGTTTGATGTTAACTGGACTCCACATCCAAGGAGCAGTGGCTGTGTGGGCACAGGAGGACCTAGAGGAGCTATGCCATGCTGAAGGTCAGGAAGGGTGGCGGTGACGAGATACTCCTCATCCAAGGTAAGGATAAGCGGCTACACTTTGCTGGAGCAGCTGTGAAGAGATACACCACGCCCAAGGTAAGAGAAACCCAAGTAAGATGTAGGTGTTGCAAGAGGGCATCAGAGGGCAGACACACTGAAACCATACTCACAGAAAACTAGTCAACCTAATTACACTAGGACCACAGGCTTGTCTAACTCAATGAAACTAAGCCATGCCCATGGGGCAACCCAAGACAGGCGGGTCATGGTGGAGACGTCTGACAGAATGTGGTCCACTGGAGAGGGGAATGGCAAACCACTTCAGTATTCTTGCGTTGTGAATCCCATGAACAGTATGAAAAGGCAAAATGATAGGATACTGAAAGAGGAACTCCCCAGGTCAGTAGGTGCCCAAAATGCTACTGGAGATCAGTAGAGAAATAACTCCAGAAATAATGAAGGGATGGAGCCAAATCAAAAGCAATACCCTGGTGATAGAAGCAAGGTCCGATGCTGTAAAGAGCAATATTGCATAGGAACCTGGAATGTCAGGTCCATTAATCAAGGCAAATTGGAAGTGATCAAACAGGAGATGGCAAGAGTGAACGTTGACATTCTAGGAACCAGCGAACTAAAATGGACTGGAATGGGTGAATTTAACTCAGATGACCATTATATCTACTACTATGGGCAGGAATCCCTCAGAAGAAATGGAGTAGCCATCATGGTCAACAAAAGATTCCGAAATGCAGTACTTGGATGCAATCTCAAAAATGACAGAATGATCTCTGTTCGTTTCCAAGGTAAACCATTCAATAACACGGTAATCCAAGTCTATGCCCCAACCAGCAATGCTGAAGAAGCTGAAGTTGAACGGTTCTTTGAAGACCTACAAGACCTTTTAGAACTAATGCACAAAAAAGATGTCTTTTTCATTATAGGGGACTGGATGCAAAAGTAGGAAGTCAAGAAACACGTGGAGTAACAGGCAAATTTGGCCTTAGAATGTGGAATGAAGCAGGGCAAAGACTAATAGGGTTTTGCCAAGAAAATGCACTGGTCATAGCAAACACCCTCTTCCAACAACACAAGAGAAGGCTCAACACATGGACATCACCAGATGGTCAACACCGCAATCAGATTGATTATATTCTTTGCAGCCAAAGATGGAGAAGCTCTATACAGTCAACAAAAACAAGACCGGGAGCTGACTGTGGCTCAGATCATGAACCCCTTATTACCAAATTCAGATTTAAACTGAAGAAAGTAGGGAAAACTGCTAGATCATTCAGGTATGACCTAAATCAAATCCCTTATGATTATACAGTGGAAGTGAGAAATAGATTTAAGGGCCTAGATCTGATAGATAGAGTGCCTGATGAACTATGAAATGAGGTTTGTGACATTGTACAGGAGACAGGGATTAAGACCATCCCCATGGAAAAGAAAGGCAAAAAAGCAAAATGACTGTCTGGGAAAGCCTTACAAATAGCTGAGAAAAGAAGAGAAGTGAAAAGCAAAGGAGAAAAGGAAAGATATAAGCATCCTAATGCAGAGTTCCAAAGAATAGCAAGAGTTAAGAAAGCCTTCTTCAGCGATCAATGCAAAGAAATAGAGGGAAAGAACAGAATGGGAAAGACGAGAGATCTCTCCAAGAAAATTAAAGATACCAAGGGAACATTTCATGCAAAAATGGGCTCGATAAAGGACAGAAATGGTATGGACCTAACAGAAGCAGAAGATATTAAGAAGAGGTGGAAAGAATACACAGAAGAACTGTACAAAAAAAGATCTTCATGACCCAGATAATCACGATGGTGAGATCACTCATCTAGAGCCGAACATCCTGGAATGTGAAGTCAAGTGGGCCTTAGAAAGCATCGCTACAAACAAAGCTAGTGGAGGTGATGGCATTCCATTTGAGCTGTTTCAAATTCTGAAAGATGATGCTGTGTAAGTGCTGCACTCAATATGCCAGCACATTTGGAAAACTCAGCTGTTGCCACAGGACTGGAAAAGTCACTTCTCATTCCAATCCCAAAGAAAGGCAATGCCAAAGAATGCCCAAACTACCGCACAATTGCACTCATCTCACATGCTAGTAACGTAATGCTCAAAATTCTCCAAGCCAGGCTTCAGCCGTACGGGATCCATGAACTTCCTGTTGTTCAAGCTGGTTTTAGAAAAGGCAGAGGAACCAGAGATCAAATTGCCAACATCTGCTGGAGATGTTCCAGAGCAAGAGAGTTCCAGAAAAACATCTATTTCTGCTTGATTGACTAAGTCAAAGCTTGACTGTGTGGATCACAATAAACGGTGGAAAATTCTGAAAGACATGGGAATACCAGACCACCTAACCTGCCTCTTGAGAAATCTGTATGCAGGTCAGGAAGCAACAGTTAGAACTGGACATGGAACAACAGACTGGTTACAAATAGGAAAAGGAGTACATCAAGGCTGTATATTGTCACCCTGCCTGTTTAACTTATATGCAGAGTACATCATGAGAAATGCTGGACTGGAAGAATCACAAGCTGGAATCAAGATTGCCGGGAGAAATATCAATAACCCCAGGTATGCAGATGACACCACCCTTATGGCAGAAAGTGAAGAGGAACTAAAAGCCTCTTGATGAAAGTGGAAGAGGGGAGTGAAAAAGCTGCCTTAAAGCTCAACATTCAAAAAATGAAGATCATGGCATCCGGTCTCATCACTTCATGGGAAATAGATGGGGAAACAGTATCAGACAATTTTTGGGGGCTCCAAAATCACTGCAGATGGTGACTGCAGCCATGAAATTAAAAGATGCTTACTCCTTGGAAGGAAAGTTATGACCAACCTAGATAGCATATTCAAAAGCAGAGACATTAATTTGCCGACTAAGGTCCGTCTAGTCAAGGCTATGGTTTTCCTGTGGTCATGTATGGATGTGAGAGTTGGACTGTGAAGAAGGCTGAGCACCGAAGAATTGATGCTTTTGAACTGTGGTGTTGGAGAAGACTCTTGAGAATCCCTTGGACTGCAAGGAGATCCAACCAATCCATTCTGAAGGAGATCAGCCCTGGGATTTCTTTGAAAGGAATGAGGCTAAAGCTGAAACTCCAGTACTTTGGTCACCTGATGAGAAGAACTGACTCATTGGAAAAGGCTCTGATGCTGGGAGGGATTGAGGGCAGGAGGAGAAGGGGGTGACGGAGGATGAGATGGCTGGATGGCATCACTGACTCGATGGACATGATTCTGAGTGAATTCCGGGAGTTGGTAATAGACAGGGAGGCCTGGCGTGCTGCTATTTATGGGATCGCAAAGAGTCAGACACGACTGAGTGACTGAACTGAACTGGACTCGACTCAAGCTGGGAAACACTTTCCCAGAATCCCATACCCAATCAGATTCCGAGTTAGAACTGGTAAAAGACAAATTGTGAGAGATTTGGAAGTTGAAGAAAAGAGAATGCCATCCTTAGAAGGTCTTCACAGTCAGACATGGTTACAGACCAATGAAGATTTGCCAAAGGGCCCCGTCTGGTCTTGCTCTCCTCTGTTTGTCTTGCCAAGTGCTGATCCTGATGATCAAAGTAGCCTCAAGTTTACTACCAGGCACTAAGGTGTGGGCCCGCTTGGGAGTAAGCTATACAGAGGAAACAGCTTCTCCAAAGCCTGCAGTTCCCATAATTCTCTCTAGGCATGCTCTTCCTATGGTGTAGCTGTCAGATAGTTTGGCTTTTCAGAGTCTTCTGCAAGTACTACTCATCCATGCACATCAGATTTTATTGATTTTCACTTCTTGGGGATATTGACTCATGAAGAATTATATAATAGATAAAGAGAGCTAGTCTTGTAATTACCAAATTTATTCTCTATGAAGTATTCCATTAAGCAGTTTTAATATTCCATTAATTAGTTTTACTGGTTACATGTAATTAATTGCCATATAGTCCCTGAGTGAGATCTACACATTTCCTCCAATTTACGCTGCCACCATCACCAAGTTAGACAAACAAAAACATTCAGTGAGGAAGAAAGGGACAGAAAAGAATAAATTTTGTTGTTCATGCTGCTTCAGCAAATACTAGACTTGGTGTGAGGAGTGTTATGCTCCCAGAACAACCTCCTAAGAGATGGCCCTAATTATGAGATGTATTTTGGCTCTGTCAGCACCTTAATTCAATGTTTGTTGGATTTCCTTTTTGTTCTCATTTCAGGAATCTCTTAATTGGGCCAAGGTATGTAGAAACACTGAGAATCTAACATTATAACTACACTTTTTTTTTTCTTCCTTTTAATCTGTAGAAGATACAATCACTCACTTTGTAGTTGTTATATCATACTTTTGCACTTTTTCTGGGCAAGAAAACAAACTCAACAATCTAAACTCATAAATAGAACTGAGATTTGTTCTAGTTATCCACTACATTACAAGCACACCAAACTTGGTAGCTTAAAACAAAACGAAAATCTTTGTACTTCAGTCATAACCTGTAGGCCAAGAATTCAGCTCCACTTAGCTGGATGATTTTTTTGTTCTAAATGACACCAAATGTGGTTACTGTTTGGTGTCCCATTGGCAGTTGACCTGGCTTGGAGGATCAAAGATGGTTTCACTCACATTTCTGGAGCCTTGGCATAAGTAAGAGCTTTCTCACTGAATTCTCAGGGTCTCTCAGGTGGTCTATGCAGCAGGACAGTCAAACTTCTAAGATGGAAGCTTAGATCTTTAAGTCTGAGTACTCCAAGAAGTAGAAAGAGGTACAATATAACTTTTGTCATATTCTTACTGTCAGAGTAGTCACAGAGCTTGCAGAAATTCCATACTTAGGGATACAGACACAAGATTTCAATGAATGGAGCATTAAGATTTTTTCAATTATCTTTAATTCATCAAATAACCAGAAATGGATAGGCACAAGATGTTAAAATCTTAATGTGTTAGAGCCTAAAGTGTCCCTGATGCATATTCAATCCTCTTAGTTTTCTTTTTTTTAATTTTATTTTTTACAAAATTTTCCAATGTTGTGTTGGTTTCTGCTACACAACAATGCAAATCACCCATAGTTATACATATATGTCCTCTTTCTTGAGTCTCCCTCCCCTCCCACCATCCCATGCTTCTAGATCATCATAGAGCACCAGACTGGGCTCCTTGTGTTATACAATAACTTCTCACCAGCTAGCCATTAAAAAAAAAAAAAAAAAAAACCTAAGTCCCAGTCCCAGTGGTAACAAAAGAATTGCTCAAAATGAAAGTTGACCAGATTCATAGCAGAGACTAGAACTCTGAGCTCCTGAAAAAGTCTAGTATCCTTTGAACAGAAGCACATTGATCATAATTACTATTTTGTGATAATTTTAATATAGTTATTACTCAAACCTCACAAAGTACATTCTAGCACAAATAGTTCTGAGTATTAATAGGTTATATAAATAAAACAAGCCTGTGAATATCAGTTTATGATTTGGAAGCAGATTGAAGATTCACTTGGCTTGTCTCCAGGCTCCACCATAACCACAGTTAGTCATTTAATCTCACTGTTACTCAACTTCCTCATCTGCAATAATAGGAAAACCACCATTTAAATTTGTTGTAAAGATACCGTGAGATTGTGTATGAAGTGTCAGGCACAAATCAGTATTAAGTAACTCTCAGGTATTTTCTTAAGTCTGAGATTGGAATATAATATGGTTCTTTTCCTAAGACATTTATTTTCTCATTCTTATCTTGGTCAGGTTATCAGATGAGAGTGAGGTAGAGGAAACATGCAGGAATGTTGACTAAAGGCAAGAAGCTATAAAACTTGTCTTCTCAGAAAGTGAAACAATATGTAGAATTTCAGAGCCATTGAATTACCCTTTGAAGACTGTGGTAATGAATTTAAAGTGAAACAAAGCAGCCTAGGGCAGTCCTCTCTACCTGTGTTCACTTGTTTAGATGTAGATGCTGGGAAGACACAAAGTTGGGTCAAGCAGAACTGGGGTCTTACAAGGTGTGCATGATAAAAGGAGAGGATTAAAATATATTAAAGTTTTTGCAAGAAAATAATAATAATGTTGGACTTTGGAAATTGAGAAAACATTTTTTAATTTCTCATACCTTTTATCTTTTTATATAAATGTATTTATTTTAATTGGAGGTTAATTACTTTACAATATTGTATTGGTTTTGCCATACATCAGCATGAATCTGCCACAGGTATACATGTATTCCCCATCCTGAACCCCCCTCCCTCCTCCCACCCTGTACCATCCCTCTGGGTCATACCAGTGCACCAGCCCCAAGCATCCAGTATCATGCATCAAACCTGGACTGGCGAGTAATTTCATATATGATATTATACATGTTTCAATGTCATTTTCCCAAATCATCCCACTGTCTCCCTCTCCCACAGAGTCCAAAAGACTGTTCTGTATATCTGTGTCTCTTTTGCTGTCTTGCATACAGGGTTATCATTACCATCTTTCTAAATTTCATATATATGTGTGTTAGTATACTGTATTGATGTTTTTCTTTCTGACTTACTTCACTCTATGTAATAAGTTCCAGTTTCATCCACCTCATTAGAACTGACTCAAATGTATTCTTTTTAATGGCTGAGTAATACTCCATTTTGTATATGTACCACAGCTTTCTTATTAATTCATCTGCTGATGGACATCTAGGTTGCTTCCATGTCCTGGCTTTTAGAAACAGTGCTGCAATGAACATTGGGGCAGAAATAAGTGCAAAAGAAACAAAAGTGACCATAGCAAAAATCAACAAAGCCAAAAGCTGGTTCTTTGAAAGGATAAATAACATTGATAAACCATTAGCCAGACTCATCAAGAAACAAATGGAGAAAAATAAAATCAATAAAATTAGAAATTAAAATGGAGAGATCACAACAGACAACACAGAAATACAGAGGATCATAAGAGACTACTATCAGCAATTATATGCCAATAAAATGGACAATGTGGAAGAAATGGACAAATTCTTAGAAAAGTACAACTTTCCAAAACTGAACCAGGAAGAAATAGAATATCGTTACAGACCCATCACAAGCACAGAAATTGAAACTGTAATCAGAAATCTTCCATCAAGCAAAAGTCCAGGTCCAGATGGCTTCATAGCTGAATTCTACAAAAAATTTAGAGAAGAGCTAACCCCTATCCTACTCAAACTATTCCAGAAAATTTCACAGGAAAGTAAACTACCAAATTCATTCTATGAGGCCACCATCACCCTAATACCAAAACCTGACAAAGATGCTACAAAAAAAAAGAAAACTACAGGCCAATATCACTGATAAACATAGATGCAAAAATCTTTAACAAAATTCTAGCAATCGGAATCCAACAACACATTAAAAAGATCATACACCATGACCAAGTGGGCTTTATCCCAGGGATGCAAGGATTCTTCAATATCCACAAATCAATCAATGTAATACACCACATTATCAAATTGAAAAATAAAAACCATATGATTATCTCAATAGATGCAGAGAAAGCCTTTGACAAAATTCAACATCCATTTATAATAATAAATTTAAAAAAAAAAAAAAACTCTCCAGAAAGCAGGAATAGAAGGAACATACCTCAACATAATAAAAGCTATATATGACAAACCCACAGCAAACATTATCCTCAATGGTGAAAAATTGAAAGCATTTCCCCTAAAGTCAGGAACAAGACAACAGTGTCCACTTTTACCACTACTATTTAACATAGTTTTGGAAGTTTTAGCCACAGCAATCAGAGCAGAAAAAGAAATAAAAAGAATCCAAATAGGAAAAGAAGAAGTAAAACTCTCACTGTTTGCAGATGACAAGATCCTCTACATAGAAAACCCTAAAGACTCCACCAGAAAATTACTACAACTAATCAATAAATATAGTAAAGTTGCAGGATATAAAATCAACACACAGAAATCCCTTGCATTCCTATACACTAATAATGAGAAAATAGAAAGAGAATTTAATGAAACAATTCCATTTACCATTGCAATGAAAAGAATAAAAATACTTAGGAATATATCTACCAAAAGAAACTAAAGACCTCTATATAGAAAACTATAAAACATTTGTGAAACAAATCAAAAGGACACTAATAGATCGAGAAATATACCTTGTTCATGGATTGGAAGAATCAATATAGTGAAAATGAGTATACCACCCAAAGCAATCTATAGATTCAATGCAATCTCTAAAAGCTACCAACGGTATTTTTCACAGAGCTACAACAAATAATTTCACAATTTGTATGGAAATACAAAAAACCTCGAATAGCCAAAGCAATCTTGAGAAAGAAGAATGGAACTGGAGGAATCAACCTGCATGACTTCAGGCTCTACTACAAGGCCACAGTCATCAAGACAGTATGGTACTGGTACAATGACAGAAATATAGATCAATGGAACAAAATAGAAAGCCCAGAGATAAATCCATGCACCTATGGATACCTTACCTTTGACAAAGGAGTCAAGAATATACAATGGATTAAAGACAATCTCTTTAACAAGTCGTGCTGGGAAAACTGGTCAACCACTTGTAAAAAATGAAACTAGATCACTTTCCAACACCATACACAAAAATAAACTCAAAATGGATTAAAGATCTAAACGTAAGATCAGAAACTATAAAATTCCTAGAGGAGAACATAGGAAAAACATTTTCCAACATAAATCACAGCAGGATCCTCTATGACCCACCTCCCAGAATACTGTAAATAAAAGCAAAAATAAACAAATGGGACCTAATTAAACTTAAAAGCTTCTGCACGACAAAGAAAACTATGAGCAAGGTGAAAAGACAGCCTTCACAATGGGAGAAAATAATAGCAAATGAAGCAACTGACAAACAACTAATCTCAAAAATATATAAGCAACTCCTGCAGCTCAATTCCAGAAAAATAAATGACCCAATCAAAAAATGGGCCAAAGAAATAAATAGACATTTCTCCAAAGAAGATATATAGATGACTAACAAACACATGAAAAGATGCTCAACATCACTCATTATCAGAGAAATGCAAATCAAAACCACAAGAGGTACCATTTCATGCCAGTTATAATGGCTGAGATCAAAAAGTCTACAAGCAATGCATGCTGGAGAGGGTATAGAGAAAAGGGAATCCTCTTACACTGTTGGTGGGAATACAAACTAGTACAGCCACTATGGAGAACAGTGTGGAGATTCCTTAAAAAACTGGAAATAGAACTGCCTTATGACCCAGCAATCCCGCTGCTGGGCATATACACTGATGAAACCAGAATTGAAAGAGACACGTGAGAAAAAAAAAATTTTTATGATTTTTCTAATATAATACATTCCTTAAAAAAATTATACTGGCTACAGAGTTTTAATAATCTTGGGTAATGCCAAGGTCCAGTCCTGTCAAGGCAAGAAAGATTAAAAAGTGTGGATATGAAAGTTATTAAAATTGAGGTTAAATAATGCTGCTGCTGAGTCATGTGGATGACAGAATTCTAAACATCAATGAAGACAGGGGTTCAATTTTGAAGCTTTAGAAGAGGAAGAAAAAGTGACTGAGAGTAAAGAAGAGAAGACTACCAGTCAGAAGAAGGAATGACTGACTAGCCTAATGTCGTAAGCTTCAAAAGACGAGGGCCAGAGTGAAAGAAGAGTTTTATCAAAAGTATATCTCAAAACAAAAAGCAATTGAGCATATTCCCAAGATTCTGACATATAACAGCTAGGGTAGAGTTAGCAACAACATCCAGAGAAGGCTGCAGAGAAGTTGCATCTTTGTTTCAGAATTAGGAAGTATTACTGCCACTTAAGTCATAGATGATGGAGGAAGCATTCTATTGTCATCATCATTGTCATCATCTCCATCAACATTATGGTTATGCTATTATTACTATAATCACTATTAGTCTGACCAGAGCCTGGCTGGAAAGATTAAAAGTGAAGGAACAAACCAGGTAGTTCAGAAGATAAAGGCAAAACAGTGGAATGATAAAAATGAAAAAAAGCTAAGTTGTGTCCTGTGGGTGTTTCCTTACTGTTTAGTTTTGAGAATAATAAGACTGAAAAACATGACGGTCACATTGTTTTCAAAGAATTCATGTTTTCAAAGAATTATTTCTGCTAGTGCTAGTTTGAGTGCATTGTATTCTAGAGCAGTGTTTCTCAAAGTTTGACATGATTATGCATCATCTGATAATCCTATTTAAATACAGGTCCTGACTGATGCCAGAGTTTGTGTTTTTCCAACAAGCTCACAGGAGCTTCTCTCTTTTCATTATCATCAACCTGATCAATACTGCCTCACATCACAGGCAACAAAAACCAGTGGAAAGTCTAAATGAAGAACAATCATTCTTAATCCACTAGGGAACAGATAAAAATAATCATAAGCATAAGAAGTATGAGTTTTAAGTGGCTTGTGAAAATTTATTTGCAATTTATTGGCTTAATATTTGTTGCATCTATTTACTCTTAATAACCCGATACCTGGAATACTTTCTAGAAAGTGTGTCAGCAAGAACTTGGTTAAATTAATCAAACATCTTAGCTCCTTCAAGAAATGCTGAACTTTGGGGTGGAGAGAGAGAAAATGATGTAAGAAACGTTAAAGAGTACCAGAAAAGCTATATTCTGTGAAGTTAATTAACAATTAAATCAAGAAAGATTGAACTAACATAGTCATTGCACACTGAAGAAATGGTTTCCTTGTGAGTTGCGGTAATATGACAGAACCAGAGAAGAGCACTAATCCTTACTCTCATTAAAAAGGCCAGTCTGAGCATCTTGATGTATTTCTGGACATTTGATATATTTCTGGACACTCATTCTATCAATGAATGGAAGAAATCAAATTTAGAAATATAATTCAGAATTTTCTTCAGTTGTTGGGTATAATGTCTATGAAACTCAAAGAAAAGTTTTACATTGAGAAGTCAATTTCTCTGAATTATTAACAATGAATTAGGCAAAAAATTGAAATGTTTTGATTCAAGAGGACTGAAGCAGCACATCAGGCTTTTTGAGGATTCATGATGATTAACAGTCACAGATACAGTATGCATCCTGACTCAGAATGACTTTAAAAATATCCAAGAAAAGGTATAAGAAGAAATGTGACAAGTTTTCTTGGAACTTTCTCATGTAAGCAATCACACGACAAATTTCTTTCTTTTTGTCCCCGCATAAGTTTGATCTAAAGTGTCTCTGCTTAATTCTCCAATATAGATGTATGCACTTGGTTATTATGATTGTACAGTGGCCTCTTAGGGCTTGTAAGGATCCTAGAGCACTGTAAGACTTTAGCTCAATGATATGAAAAAATAATTTGGTGTGAATATTTAAATTTCGGTGGCATTGAAGCAGGCATGTGATCCCAGATGAATGGTAGGCATAGGAATTTATGCCTGGATGGTCTGGGGTTAGGTCCTGAGTCTCACCCTTTCACTGACTGTGTAGATAGCAAGTAATGCAGTCAAGTCTCTGTCCCAACACAACTCCTGACCTTCTGAATGTGTCCTAGGTTAGTTGACAGTGACATTTTTCTGGTAACAGGCTATCAATGAAAGCTTATTTAGGGATAGGCTGTAGGCATCTAAACCTCAGATATATTGATCCAACTATGTGCAAGAACACATGCTAGAGCCTAGGAACAAAATTGTGAATGGAATAGTCACTGACCTCCATGGCTTACATTTATTGTGCTCACAGAAAACTAGAGGAAAAAATCAGTTGTGTTTCTGTATAGTATAAACAGATAAATTAAGAAACAATCCACTTTTAAATTGTATTAAAAAGAATATAACACCTAAGAATAAAGTTAACCAAGGAGATGAAAGAATGACATTCTAACATGCATACTATCATGTAAGAATTGAATCGCCAGTCTATGTCTGACGCAGGATGCAGCATGCTTGGGGCTGGTGCATGGGGATGACCCAGAGAGATGTTATGGGGAGGGAGGTGGGAGGGGGGTTCATGTTTGGGAATGCATGTAAGAATTAAAGATATTAAAATTTTAAAAAAATAAAAATAAAATAAAAACTTAATAAGATGAAAGCAATTTTAAAAGACACAAATAAATTTAAAGATATTTTATGGTCATGGATTGGAAGAATTAATATTGTGGAAGTATCCTCAATGCAACCTATGGATTCAATGTGATCCCTTTCAAAATCCCAAAGGTATTTTTCATGGGAGTGGAAAATAAAAAATCTCAAAATATGTATGGAACCACAAATAACCACAAATAGCCAAAGCAATGTTGAGAAAGAAGAGCAATGCTGCAGGCATTACACTTTCTGATTTAAAAGTATATTACAAAGCAACCATAATCTAAACATTATGATATAGACATAAAAACAGACACATAGATCAATGGAAAAGAACAGGGAGCCCAGAAATAAACCTATGTATCGCTCTGTCAACAAAGGGACATATAGTCAAGGTTATAGTTTTCCCAATAGTCATGTTTGGTTGTGAGAGCTGGACAGTAAAGAAGGCTGAGCACCAAAGAATCAATACCTTCAAACTGTGGTGCTGGAGAAGATTCCTGGGAGTCTGATGAACAGTGAAGAGACCAAACTAGTTAGCTATAAGGGAAATCAACCCAGAAAACTCATTGGAAGAACTAATCCTGAAGTTGAAACTCCAGAATTTGCATTACCTGATGCAAACTGGACATGGAACAATAGACTGGTTCCAAATAGGAAAAGGAGTATGTCAAGGTTGTATATTGTTACCCTGCTTATTTAACTTATACGCAGAGTGCATCATACAAAATGCTGGGCTGGATGAAGCACAAGCTGGAATCAAGACTGCCGGAAGAAATATCAGTAACCTCAGATATGCAGATGACACCAACCTTATGGCATAAAGTGAAGAAGAACTAAAGAGCCTCTTGATGAAAGTGAAAGAGGAGAGTGAAAAAGGTGGCTTAAAGCTCAACATTCAGAAAACTAAGATCATGACATCCGGTCCCCAACCTAGACAGCATATTAAAAAGCAGAGACATTACTTTGTCAACAAAAGTCCATCTAGTCGAGGCTATGGTTTTTCCAGTGGTCATATATGGATGTGAGAGTTGGACTATAAAGAAAGCTGGGCACCAAAGAATGTATGCTTTTGAACTGTGGTATTGAAGAAGACTCTTGAGAGTCCCTTGGACTGTGAGGAGATCCAACCAGTCCATCCTAAGGGAGATCAGACCTAGGTGTTCATTGGAAGGACTCATGTTGAAGCTGAAACTCCAATACTTTGGCAACCTGATGTGAAGAGCTGACTCATTGGAAAAGACCCTGATCCTGGGAAAAATTGAGGGCAGGAGGAGAAGGGGATGACAGAGGATGAGATGGTTGGATGGCATCACCAACTCAATGCCCGTAGGTTTGGGTGGACTCCAGGAGTTGGTGATGGACTGGGGGGCCTTGCGTACTGTGGTTCATGGGGTCGCAAAGAGTCAGACAGGACTGAGTGACTGATCTGAACTGAACTGATGCAAACACCTGACTCACTGGAAAAGACTCTGATGCTGGGAAAGATTTAGGGCAGAAGTAAAAGAGAGCATCAGAGGATTAGACAGTTGGATGGCATCACTGATGCAATGAACATAAACTTGGGCAAACTTCTGGAAATGGTGGGGGGATGGGAGGCCTGATATGCCACAGTCCATGGTGTTACAAGGAGTAGGACATGACTGGGTGACTGAACAACAGCAACAACAACAATATAATTATATGATTAATTTACAACTCAAGAGTCAAAAATATACAGTGAGAATAGAATAGGCTTTTCAATATTGGGAAAACTGGTAGTCATATGCAAAAGAATGAAACTGTATTGCAATCTTATACCATACACAAAAATCAACACAAAAAATGGATTATAGACTTGAACATAAGACCGGAAATCATAACAGTCCTAGAAGAAAACATGGAGAAAATTCTCCATGACATTGATCTTGGTAATGATTTTTTTTTTTATCTGACATGAAAAGCATAAGAAACAAAAGCAAAAAATAGACTAATGAAACTACAGCAAGCTAAAAAGTTTCTGCATATCAAAGAAAAAAATTCAAGAACTGAAAAGGCGATTTATGGAATGAAAGAAAATACTTGCAAATCGTATGTCTGTATATAACTTGATAACTCAATAGAGGAAATAATCCAAATAAATATAAGGAAAGAACAATAGACATTTCCCCACACGCAGGAGACATGCAAATGTCCAAAGGTATATTTGAAAAAATACTCAGTATCATTAATCATCAGAAAAAGGCAAATCAAAGCTACAATATCGCCTCACACCTGCTAGAATAGCTATTGTCAAAGAAGATAAAAGTTAACCATTGATAAGAACATGGAGAAAAGGAAACCCTGATATATTGTTGGTGGAAATGGAAATTGATTCAGCCTTTACAGAAAACAAAATGGAGAATCTTCAAAATAACAAAAATAAGACTACCAATGGTCACTTCTTGGTATATATCCAAAGGAATGAAAATCCCTATCTCTAAGAGATATCTACACTCCCATGTTCATTGCAGGATTATTCACAATAGCTAAGATATGGAAACAAGCTAAGGTGTCAACAGTTGAATGCTTAAAGAAAATGTGATTCACATACGTCCAAAATAGAATATTATTCCACCCTAAAAAAATAAAAGAAGAAGGAAATTCAGACAATTGTGACAACATGGATGACTTGAAGGATGTTATGCTAAGTGAAATAGCCAGACAGAGAAAGACAGATGCTATATGATCTCACATACTTGTGAAATCTAAAAGAGTTAAACTCACAGAAACGAAGAATAGAATGGAAGTTATCATGGGCTGGGGTAGCAGTGGTGGGAAAATGAGAAGATGTTGGTCAAAGCGTATAGACTGAGTCAAAGTTTCTTGCTCATAATCTTAATACAAGAGCAAAGAAGAAGAAGAAGAAGAAGAAACTAAGATTCTACCATTTCCCTCATATTGTTTTTATTGTTCTGTAACAAATTCCATAACTTTTGTGGTTTAAAACTGCATTTTTTAAACTTTCAGTTCTGTAGACTTCTGGCATGGATCTTGCTGGGCTAAAATCCCAGTATTGGCAAGTCTGTGTTCCAATTTGGAGGCCGCAGGGAAGAATTCTTTCATCTCCTTGCCTTTCCATGCTCAGCTTTTAGAAACTAAGCATGTTTATTGGCTCAGCCCCCTTCCTTCCTCTTTGGAGCCAAAAATGTTGCTTCTTTCTGATGATTCTTCCATAGGCACTTCTTCCTCTGACTATCACTGAGAAGATGTCTCCACTTTTTAAGTGCCCATGGCATTTAATTGGATGACTTGTATAATTCAGGGTAATTCACCTTCTTAAACTCCTTAGTATTATCTCATCTACAGGTTCCAGGAATTAGGATGTGGCCATCATTATGAGGCCATTATTCTACTCACCATATTCATTTTATGCTTTTCATCTTCTTTTTAAAACTTGATCAGAACCTTGAAATCTCTTCTTAATCACTTCAATCCCTCATTTTAATGAATAGCTGCAAACTTCAGCTAAACTGCTGAGGCTTATTCAATTATTATAGCAGGGTTTCATTGCAACCATGTTATAAATATCTCAGACAGTATTTGTCTATCCATCTATAAAAGCCTGTATTAAACAGCAGGCTTATTTTATCATTTCTCTTTAGTGTGCATCTTAGGTTTACCAGACTCCTAATAGGTTTCCTCAAACATTCTGTGGATGCCCAACCTCTATATAAGACAAAAGGAAAAAAAAAAATATATATATATATATATATATTACTCAAATCTGAAGAAGAATCTGTGACTATAAAGGAAATATTGTATCACTGTACATTTCTTTTCTTTATTCTTCCATATCTGAAGAAGCAATAGTTCACTCATAGGAGGTGTCTGGCAGGTGACTAAGGTTTTTGTGAAGGATAGTAGAAATGAAATCATTAGCTCCAGAAAACTCAAAGTCAACTGGGTAAGTGAGATATAAAAGAGAGCTTGATATGGACAATGAAAAATTATGTTAGTAAATTGATAAACTGTATGTATGTACAATAAACAACATATAATCTGATTGTGGTGTTATTAAGAAATAAACAAAGGGAACACAAAATTTAGGTCAAGTGAGGAAGAATGGCATTTCTGTAGGTTTTATTTGATCTAAGAGATGAATGAGAAGAAAAACAAACCAGCAAGATACTGTATGCAGTGGAGACAGCAAGTAAAAGATCAGGAAACTTTGTATAGCTAGAAAAGAGTGAGTAAAGGCTGGAATTGGAGAGGGGGTAAAGTGTGAGGTAAGAATAGAAAGGTAGGCATGATTCAAGACATTTAAGACATTATAGTTAGAGAGGATATGCAATCTATTGTTTGAACTGGGACAGTTTTTAGAGTCGAAAGGACACTATCAACACAGCATAAAAAGAGCATGGAGAATAGAAGGCTGGAGCAATTTAAGACAATCCACATCAATGAAGACTCTCCCAGCTAATTTGAAGCACCCGGTTTCTTTACTCATAGACCAAGTAAGAGGTTTTAATTTTGTTCTATTGCAATGGGATTTGGTGGCTGCCATAAGAAGATATTATAGCTATAATATGAAGAATAGACTATGGAAGAGCAAGAGCAAGGGTAAACGGTGGGGAGATCATTATAGCAAGCGGTGTAACATTATAGTAGTAGAGATGCTAAAACTGGTTAAATGCAAATTGTAATTTGAAAATAGTGATTTCCAACCTTGAGAGTGGATGTGAGTAAAGAAAAAGTGGCTTTTTGCTTAAACAAGTGGGTAGACAATAATGCCATTATGTGACATACAGATGACTGATGTTCCATGCATACAGATAGAACTCTGAAGGGGATTTATATTTTAGAAGGATTTTTATGAAGGAAATATTTAATGTTATGAAATTGAATGACCTTGCTTGAATGTAGTATAGAGGATGATAAAAATTATCTTATTTAATACCCATAATACTTTTTCTATAGAAGCATGAGTACCTCCATTTTTACAGATGAGGGGCCTGAGGTTTAGAGTATTTTATAAGTTTTCCTGAGGCCTCAGGTTTAATGGACTCTAAGGCCCTCCTATTTTGATTGCATGGAAATGACTCACCAGTGTAATAAACATTCCTAAACATCTGTTGAGCCCCTGTTCTGTAAGAGGGCCTTCAATTATACCTGACTGTGGGGCATGGATCATAATCCCCATTACACAAATAGGGATGCAGGGGCTCTGAGAGGCCATCATTACATGTCAAATCTACATCATTTAAAATGTTTGGAATAGGGTTTGAACTCAGGTTCTGCAAGATAGGTCTTCCTGTTTTCCAAGCAAGCCTTCCAGGAGAGTGTGTAGCCATAGTCCTGCTGGGAAGGGAGTTCTGAATAGAAGTTTGGGGATATATTTGGTTTTTAACTTCAGCATAATTACAATTATATCAAATAATAAATTATAATCCTCAAATTTGAAAGAATAAAATTTATACTACAAACTTTACTTTCAGGGCCTAATTATATATGATGTCAGTTCATAATAACCTAAACTTTCAATTCACCTATTTCCTATTTGACTTCTCATTGTTTAAAATACGATCCCTGTATACCAATTACCTCTTCTTGGGAAACAAATATGTCAAGGTTAAATTATCTTTGCTTTGACTTTTCAGCTAAATAGATTTTGTCATATTATAGCTCAAGCTTGTGGTATCCAGGAACAGTCACTGGCCCATCCCAGATATTCATTTCAACAAATGATATTTTTTGAATGAATCTAAGTAAGTCTTTCATGGATCATTTTGCCCTTGTACTATTTTCCTTCTATTTTTCCAGAGTTTTCACTAACTTCATATATTCTTATGTCATCTTCAATCTTGTCCATTCATTTCTTTTTATTCTACAAACCAGATTCAGATTTTATTCCATACTGAAGATATCTCAAACTAAAAATGTTCAAAAATGACCAAGATTGTATTATTGATATTCACAGCAGCCTCTTTATCTTTCTGGACTTACAAAGAAATGAGTATTTCTTATAGAAGCTTTAGAAGCAAAATCTTAGAGATTTTTGTAAAAGGCCAAACAATTTTTCACTATTTTACTACTCTGGGAAAATAGAGTAGCAAAAATCATATACATTTGTTATTAATACTTATCCACAACAAAGCAAATGATTTGTAATAATCTGCATAATGCCTTCTAGGGATATGATAACTCCCTAGCAGTCTCCCTCTCTTTAGAATTATTCTAGAGTAGGTGAAATAAATAGCTTCCCTTTTCTTGCCTTTAGCAGACATTGGTAATTGAGGACAGTTTTTATTTCAGAATATATAATATAAATAATTAATATTATTGAATAGTTATTACATGCTAGCATTTTTTCTAATTCTTCTAACATATTGCATTATTGAATTGGGCTTCTCAGGTGTCCCAATGGTAAAGAATCTTCCTGCCAATGCAAATGATGCACGTTTGATCCCTGGGTTGGGAAGATACCCTGGAAAAGGAAATGGCAACCTTCTCCAGTATTTGCCTGGAAAATTTCAGGGACAGAGGAGCCTGGCAGGCTACAGCCCATGGGGTTGCAAAGAGTCAGACAGGACTGAGCCACGGTGCACAGTGAATTACACTTATTTAATTATTGTTGTTCAGTTGCTAAGTCATATCTAACTCTTTGTGACCCCATGGACTGCAGTATGCCAGGTTTCACTGACCTTCATTGTCTACCCAAGTGTGATCAAACTAATGTCCATTGAGTCATTGGTGCCATACAACCATCTCATCCTCTGACTTCCCCTTCTCTGGCCCTCAATCTTGCCCAGCGTCAGAGTCTTTTCCAGTGAGTCAGCTCTTTGCATCAAGTGGCCAAAGTACAGGAATTTCAGCTTCAGTATCAGTCCTTCCAAAGAGTATTTAGTGTTTATTTCCTTTAGGATTGACTGCTTTGATCTCCTTTCTGTCCAAAGTACTCTCAAGCATCTTCTCCAGTATCACAGTAAAACGCATCAATTCTTAGGTGCTCTGCCTTCTTTATAGTCCAGCATTATTGCATTATTGAATTGGGCTTCTCAGGTATCCTACTGGTAAAGAATCTTCCTGGCGATGGAAAGGATGCAGATTTGATCCCTGGGTTGGGAAGATACCCTGGAATAGGAAATGGCAACTGCTCCAGTATTTTTGCCTGGAAAATACCATGGACAGAGGAGCCTGGAAGGCTACAGTCAATGGGGTTGCAAGGAGTCGGACAGGACTGAGCCACTGCGCACAGTGAATTACACTTTTTTAATTATTGTTATCCTCACTCACATCCATTCATGATGACTGGAAAAATCTTATCCTTGTTATCACTTTGTCGGCAAAGTGATGTCTTTGCTTTTTAGTACACTGTCTAGGTTTGTCATAGCATTCCTGCCAAGAAGAAATAGTCTTCTAGTTTCCTGGCTGTCGTCACCATCCACGGTGATTTTAGAACCCAAGAAGAGGAAGTCTCTCACTGCTTCCACATTTTCCCCTTCTATTTGCATGAAGTTATGGAACCAGATGCCATGATCTTAGTTTTTTGTGTGTTGTGTTTTTTTTTTTTTAATAAAAAGTGTTGTTAGCTTTTCCATTATCTTCTTTCACTGTCATTAAGAGATTTTTTAATTCCTCTTTGCTTTCTACCATTAAAGTGATATCATATGCATATCTGAGTTGGTTGATATTTCTCTCAACAATCTTAATCTGGCTTGTAAATTATCCAGCCTGGCATTTCCCATGATGTTATCTGTGTATAAATTAAATTTAAAAGGTGGCAATGAACAGACAGGGAGTACTCTTTCTCAATTTTGAACCAGTCAGTTGTTCCATATAAGCTTCTAATTGTGGTTTCTTTGCCCACATACAGGTTTCTCAGGAGACAGGTAAGATGATCTGGTAATCCCATCTTTTTAAGAGTTTTCCACACTTTGTTATGATCCACACATTTATTGACTACGCAAAAGCCTTTGACTGTGTGGATCACAATAAACTGTGGAAAATTCTGACAGAGACGGGAATACCAGAATACCTGACCTGCCTCTTGAGAAACCTATATGCAGGTTAGGAAGCAACAGTGAGAAGTGGACATGGAACAACAGACTGGTTCCAAATAGGAAAGGGAGTATGTCAAGGCTGTTTATTGTCACCCTGCTTATTTAACTTACATGCAGAGTACATAATGAGAAATGCTGGGCTGGAGGAAGCACAAGCAGAAATCCAGATTGCTGGGAGAAATATCAATAGACTCAGATATGCAGATGATACCACTCTTATGGCAGAAACTGAAGAGGAACTAAAAAGCCTGTTGATGAAAGTGAAAGAGGAAAGTGGAAAAGTTGGCTTAAAGCTTAACATTCAGAAAATGAAGGTCATGGCATCCGGTCCCATCACTTCGTGGGAAATAGATGGGAAACAGTGGAAACAGTGGCAGACTTTATTTTTTTGGCCTCCAAAATCACTGCACATGGTGATTGTAGCCATGAAATTAAAAGACACTTACTCCTTGGAAGAAAAGTTATGACCAATCTAGACAGCATATTGAAAATCAGAGACATTACTTTGCCAACAAAGGCTCATCTAGTCAAGGCTATGGTTTTTCCAGTAGTCATGGTGGATGTGAGAGTTGGACAGTGAAGACAGCTGAACACTGAAGAATTGATGCTTTTGAACTGTGGTGTTGGAGAAAACTCTTGTGAGTCCCTTGGACTGCAAGGAGATCCAACCAGTCCATCCTAAATGAGATCAGTCCTGGGTGTTCATTGGAAGGACTGATGCTTAAGCTGAAATTCCAATACTTTGGCCACCTCATGTGAAGAGTTTACTCATTGGAAAAGACCCTGATGTTGTGAGGGATTGGGGGCAGGAGGAGAAGGGGACGACAGAGGATGAGATGGCTGGATGGCATCACCGACTCTACGGACATGAGTTTGGGTAAACTCCGGGAGTTGATGATGGACAGGGAGGCCTAGTGTGCTGCAATTCATGGGTTTGCAAAGAATCAGACATGATTCAATGACTGAACTGAACTGAACTGACACACAGTGAAAGGTTTTAGCATAGTCAATGAAACAAAAGTAGAGTTTTATGGAATTCCCTTGCTTTCTCTGTGATACAGCAAATGTTGGCAATTTGATCTCTGGTTACTCTGCTTTTACTGAATCCAGCTTGTACATCAGGAAGTTCTCAGTTTGTGTACTGTCGAAGACTAGCTTGAAGAATTTTGAGCATTATTTCACTAGCATGTGAAATAAGCACAACTGTATTAAAGTTGGAACATTTTTTTGGCATTGCTTTTCTTTGGGGTTGGTATGAACACTGACCTTTTCCAATACTGTGGCAATTGCTGACTTTTCCAAATTTTCTGGCTACTGAGTTCAGCAGTTTAACAGCATCATCTTTTAAGATTTGGAATAGCTCACCTGGAATTCCATCACCTCCACTATCTTTGTCCATAGTAATGCTTCTCAGGGCCCACTTGACTTCACATTCCAGTATGTCTGGCTCTATGTGAGTGACCACACCATCATGACTATCTGGGTCATTAAGGTTCTTTTTTTGTTGTTTGTTTGTTTGTTTGTTTTTTGCTATTCTGTGTATTCCTACCACATCTTCTTAATCACTCCTGCTTCTGTTAGGTTGTTGTAATTATGTTTTTTATTGTTTCCATTTTTTGCATGAAAAGTTCCCTTTGTATCTCCAATTTTCTTGAAGAGATCTCCAATCTTTCCAATTCTATTCTTTTCTTTTATTTCTTTGCATTGATCACATAAGAAAGCTTTATTATAATAATACTCTTCAATGGGTATTATAACAGTTCCACTTTATAGATGGAGAATCAAGTACCTAGATCTAAGCAACTCTCCAAAAGTTTCTAAGTAGTTAAAAATTGTAAAAACTAATCCAGTAGCAAAGTAATTAACTACTAGTTATATTTATGTAAATGTGCAGTGGGTAGATTACAAAACATCTTGGGATTTTTAAGTTTCTTTAAGACCCCATTGGATGGGGTCCTGTTATTACTTATCTCATAAGATATTGCTATAGACTGTATGTTTCTGTTCCCCATAAGTTTATAAGATGATAACTAACCCTTAACATTATGATATTTAGAGATCAGATCTTTGGCAGTTGATTAGGCCTTGAGGGCAGACCTCTTGAATGTGACTAGTGCCTTTAAAAAAGAGATCCCAGAGAGATCCCTTGCTTCTTCCATCATATGAGGACACTGAGAAATGGTTGTCTGTGAACAAAAAACCCAATCTCATGAGACATCATACTTGCTGGCTCCTTAGTCTTGAACTTCCCAGCCTCTAGGACTGTGAAAAATAAATATTAGTTGTTTAAGCAACCTAATTTATGGTCTTTTGTTGTAGCAGCTTAAATGGACTAAGATAGATACTTTGAGACTCAAATAAAATGACTTATTTGAAAGTGCATATTAAACAACATAGCATGCATTTTGTTGTAATTAGTAGAATTTTAAATAATAGACCCTTTCATAAAAGTCATCCTTATTTTTTAAAATTAAATTATTAAGTTTAGTGCTTTTATTGCACCCAATTTTTCTTATAAATTGATTTGAACATTTTGAGTAACAAATCACTTGAAGGCATGCATTATACTTTAAAATAGAATTAGCCATTTCCTATTCCCCTGTGAATATCTATCAATTTACGAAATATCAAAGATTGAAATAGTTATTAAAATAGAAATAGAAAAATCAAAGCAATAGATAAAAGAAATAAAAAAGTATCTGTGAAAGGAATGTACTAACCGTTATTATTATACCAAATTTGGTTCTGAGCTTTATGACACTGCAGAGTTACACTTATGCAATGGAGGAAAATACGTCAATCATTAAGGGATAAAAACAGTTTCAAGACACTGAATTGCAAAATAAATTTGTGATATGGAACTTGTTTAATGAATATTTTGTCACTATCTTTCAATTTTACTTTAAAAGGTGTCATGTGCAGAGACTCAGTGTTCATAAGCCAGCTGTATGGATCATTACGAGGAATATGCCAGGTAAAAGACCAAAAGCAAACTTCCAGTGATCTACCTTGACACAAGGCTAAAGTTATACTACATAGTAACATTGGGAGTAATGTATCCACCAACTGCATTACTCATCTCTTACTTCTCTAGTACAACAAACTTAAAAGCATAATTATGTCCATTTTATAGAAATAAGAGATTTACAGATATTAAGTTGCATGTTCAAATAAGGAAAGAATTGTATCCAGTTAATTCTATCCTCTTATAAAATTGTATTTCCTTCTGGAAATACAGAAGAATTGGTGATATCTGAACCAAGTTCTAGAGCATTCATATTATTAGCTCCACTAGATGCAAAGCGGAGAAGACAATGGCACCTCATTCCAGTACTCTTGCCTGGAAAATCTCATGGATGGAGAAGCCTGGTAGGCTGCAGTCCATAGGGTCACTAAAAGTCAGACATGACGGAGTGACTTCCCTTTCACTCTTCACTTTCATGCATTGGAGAAGGAAATGGCAACCCACTCCAGTGTTCTCGCCTGGATAATCCCAGGGACAGGGGAGCCTGGTGGCCTTCTGTCTATGGGGTCGCACAGAGTCGGATATGACTGAAGTGACTTAACAGCAGCAGATGGAAAGAGAGGAAACAAGATTTCCAGATAAAGAACAGTATTTGCAAAGCACCCAGAAATGACAGACTGGTCCCTACTCAAGGACCTGCAAATTGTTTGGAATGGATGAAGTACTGGCATTCTGGAATCAAATCATTTAGGAAGTCAGCTATTTTCAAAAGTCTAGATTTTATTTATAAAGGCCTGAGGAAACACTGACATTATGTGGGGAAGATTGATGTTATGGAAAATATATGTTTATAGAGAAATTAAAACTGTTAGACTTAATATACAAAAAAAGGAACTAAAACAATTTTTTTAATGCCAGTAGGATTAACTACCCAGCCAGTTATCCTATTCTTTAAATATTTTGTCATCAGAATTCAGAAGTTCAAGTGCAGAAGTAGAGACATTAACTTGTAGAACTGGATATTATAGGATTGAACAAGGATTTCAAAGAATTTTAAGATAACAGCAATAGAACAGATAGAAATGTGAGTCAAGTACATGAGAAGAAAGAAAGAGAAGACAGGACTGGATAACATATTGAAATGTGGTTTGTGGTTTAATAAGAATGGTAGCTCTGGATAAGTTGAGAACTGGCATGAGTGAAGCTGAGGAACACCAAACTTAGGAAACAGCCAGTCTAAAACTCAGACTGTTTCAAAATTGGGAAAGGGGTAAGTCAAAGCTATATATGGTCACCCTGCATATTTAACTTGTATGCAGAGTATGTCATAGGAAATGCCCGCTGGAAGAAGTAAAAGCTGGAATCAAGATTGCTGGGAGAAATATCAGTAACCTCAGATATGCAGATGACACCACCCTTATGGCAGAAAGTGAAGAAGAACTAAAAAGCCTCTTGATGAAAGTGAAAGAGGAGAGTGAAAAAGGTGGCTTAAAGCTCAACATTCAGAAAATGAAGATCATGGCATCCAGTCCCATCTTTTCATGGGAAATAGATGAGGAAACAGTGGAAACGGTATCAGACTTTATTTTGGAGGGCTCCAAAATCACTGCAGATGGTGATTGCAGCCATGAAATTAAAAGATGCTCACTTCTTGGAAGGAAAATTATGACCAACCTAGATAGAATATTAAAAAAGCAAAGACATTACTTTGCCAACATGGTCCACCTAGTCAAGGCTATGGTTTTTCCAGTACTCATGTATGGATATGAGAGTTGGACTGTGAAGACAGATGAGCACTGAAGAATTGATGCTTTTGAACTGTGGTGTTGGAGAAGACTCCTGAGAGTCCCTTGGACTGCAAGGAGATCCAACCAGTGCATCCTAAAGGAGATCAATCCTGAGTGTTCGTTGGAAGGAATTATGCTAAGACTGAAACTCCAGTACTTTGGCCACCTCATGCGAAGAGTTGATTCATTGGAAAAGACTTTGAAGCTGGGATGGATTGGGGGTAGGAGGAGAAAGGGACGACAGAGGATGAGATGGCTGGATGGCATCACTGACTCAATGGTCGTGAGTTTGAATGAACTCCGGGAGTTGGTGATGGACAGGGAGGCCTCAGTTCAGTTCAGTTGCTCAATCGTGTCCGCCTCTTTGCAACCCCATGTATCGCAGCACACCAGGCCTCCCTGTCCATCACCAACTCCCGGAGTTCACTCAGATTCATATCCACTGAGTCAGTGATGCCATCCAGCCATCACATCCTCTGTCGTCCCCTTCTCCTCCTGCCCCCAACCCCTCCCAGCATCACAGTCTTTTCCAATGAGTCAACTCTTCGCATGAGGTGGCCAAAGTACTGGAGCTTCAGCTTTAGCATTGTTCCTTCCAAAGAAATTCCAGGGCTGATCTCCTTCAGAATGGACTGGTTGGATCTCCTTGCAGTCCAAGGGATCCTCAAGAGTCTTCTCCAACACCACAGTTCAAAAGCATCAATTCTTCGGTGCTCAGCCTTCTTCACAGTCCAACTCTCACATCCATACATGACTACTGGAAAAATCATAGCCTTGACTAGACAGACTTAGTTGGCAAAGTAATGTCTCTGCTTTTGAATATGCTATCTAGGTTGATCATAGCTTTCCTTCCAAGGAGTAAGTGTCTTTTAATTTCATGGCTGCAGTCACCATCTGCAGTGATTTTGGAGCCAAAAAAAATAAAGTCTGCCACTGTTTCCACTGTTTCCCCATCTATTTCCCATGAAGAGATGGGACTGGATGCCATGATCTTCATTTTCTGAATGTTGAGCTTTAAGCCAACTTTTTCACTGTCCTCTTTCAGGCCTAGCGTGCTGCAATTCATGGGATCACAGTCAGACACGACTGAGCAACTGAACTGAACTGAACTGAGGTGTTCAGGGTTTTGGGGATACAAGCCATCAATCCCCTTGCATGGCCTGGCAATAAACCTTCCTCTGCTCCATACTCTTATGTTTTGGTTTGTTTGGCTTCCCTGTACATCAGGTACCAGAACTTTCATTCCATAACATGAGGCCTTAGGCAATGTTTTCTTTTTATAACTTCCTAAAGTGAAAGTGAAAGTAAAGTCGCTCTGTTGTGTCTGACTCTTTGCGACCCCATGGACTGTAGCCTATCAGGCTCCTCCGTGGGATGAGGAGGGCAAGATTTTCCAGGCAAGAGTGCTGGCGTGGATTGCCATTTCCTTCTCCAGGGGATATTCCCAACTCAGGAATGGAACCCGGGTCTCCCGCACTGCAGGCAGACGCTTTACCGTCTGAGTCACCGGGGAAGCCCATATAACTTCCTATGGTTTCGTGAAATATTCGTCACTTTACAAAATGTTTCATTCTATAGTTTTTTATTAAAGATATTCTCCAAAATTATGTAAGCTTCAGTTCAGTTCAGTCTTTCAGTTATATCCGACACTTTGTGACCCCATTGACTGCAGGACACTAGGCTTCCCTGTCCATCACCAACTCCAGGGACTTACTCAAACTCAGATCCATTGAGTGGGTGATGCCATCCAACCATCTCATCTTCTGTTGTCCCCTTCTCCTTCTGCCTTCAATCTTTCCCAACATCAGTGTCCTTTCAAATTGAGTCAGTTTTTTTGCATCAAGTGGCCAAAGTATTGGAGTTTCAGCTTCAGCATCAGTCCTTCCAATGAATACTCAGGACTGATTTCCTTTAAGATGGACTGGTTGCATCTCCTTGCAGTCCAAGGGACTCTCAAAAGTCTTCTCTAACACCACAGTTCAATAGCATCAATTCTTCGGCGCTCAGCTTTCTTTATAGTTCAACTCTCAAATCCTACATGGCTACTAGAGAAACCATAGCTTTGACTAGACAGACCTTTGTTGGAAAAGTAATGTCTCTGCTTTTTAATATGCTGTCTAGGTTGGTCATAACTTTTCTTCCAAGGAGCAAGCGTCTTTTAACTTCATGGTTGCAATCAGCATCTGCAGTGATTTTGGAGCTCCCCAAAATAAAGTCTGACACTATTTCTACTGTTTCTCCATCTATTTCCCATGAAGTGATGGGACCAGAGGCCATGATCTTAGTTTTCTGAATGTTGAGTTTTAAGCCAACTCTCGTCTTTCACTTTCATCAAGAAGCTTTTAGGTTTCTACAAATCTGACTCCATCATCACCTAAGAAATAATATAGTTAATAGTTATGGCATTAATGAATACATAAAAAGGCAGTTAATGATAGGATTTATAAGAAGGATCTTTATAACTATCCTTAAAACTTAGAGAATGTGTCTATAAAGTGTTCAGCATCTTGCATATATTGCAAAGATGCATAGACTCTTTTCCTGAAGATAAAATAAAAGCACAAATGAAAACATATATTAATGTTTGGGAAAAAATTTGTGACAGGAGAGAAAAATACACAAGAAGATAAAAATTGATGTTTTAGAAGCACCCCAATGATTATAGCAGCATTATTTACAATAGGCAAGATATGGAAGCAACCTAAGTTTCCATCAACAAATGAATAGATGAAGAATATGTGGTACACACACACACACACACACACACACACACACTGGAATACTACTTAGCCATAAAAAGGATGAGATTTTGCTATTTGAAATGAGTGGATCTGGAGGGTTTAGCTCTAAGTGAAAGAAGTCAGAGAAAGACAAATACTGTAGGATATCAATAATATGCAATATCTAAAAAATAAAAGAAGCAGATGAATATAACCAGACAGAAACTAGTGGTTATAGTGGAGAGAGGGAAGATGGGAGGGGCAAGAAAAATGTAGGATATTAAGAGGTACAAACTACTATGTATAAATTAAATAAACTACAAGGATGTAATGTACAGCACAAGAAATATAGACAACATTTTATAATAACTTTAAATGGAGCATAATCTATAGAAATATTAAATTACTATGCTGTACACCTGAAACAAACATAATATTGTAAATCAACTATACTTCAATAAAAATATAAAATAAAAACTATTTTAAGCACCTCTTTCCAAAACATACAGATAAAAGCCTGTGTGTGCAAGCTTAGTTGCTCAGTTGGGTCTGACTCTTTGCTGCCCCATGGACTGTAGTCCAGCAGTCTTCTCTGTTCATGGCATTCTTGAGGCAAGAATACTAGAGTGGGTTGCCATTCCCTTCTCTAGGGGATCTTTCCAACCCAGGGATTGAACCCGGGGCTCCTGTATTGCAGGCAGATACTTTACCATCAGGGCCACCAAGGAAGCCCAAAAGCCTATAAATTGAAAAATGAGACTGCAAATACTGAGTTTTTTTCAGCTAAAATGCGATGAGGCATACATATTTTATTTCTTCTAAATAGCTATCAAGAACAGCCTTAAGCAACTTGTTCTAATCCCAAAACAGATTATAGAAGAAAGTGGGTAGCCACTGATGAAATACTACTACAAGGACTTTCAAAAGTACTGTATAAAAAAGAGAATACTATAACTTAATAAGCTAATAAAGTAATCCTGACACCTTTCGAGAAGCTTTTGGACAGACTAGTAGGTATTCTGTAAATATCTACATAAAACCAAATAAAGAAATCAAGAGATACCATGTTTGGTAATTTTCACTAAACAGCCACTTTAATTTTTTTAAGAAAGAAAAGAAGATAAAGTTGTACTCAATCCTATTTGCAACATTCATGTTAAGAGAGCTATGTTTGCCTCTCCTCTAATTTATGATTCCTTTCCTTCTTTAATGAGATCTGCTTTGCAGCCCATAAAATAATTGTTATGGTAAACTGACTTTTTAAAATTAGCTACACACCAGTTGGTCCAGAAACCTATTCCTCTAGATCACTCATGCACAAAATACCTTTGTGTGAAACCTTTTCCAAATGTGTAATGGTTGGACTTCATCCAGAAGTTAGCCTATGGAGTCTCTCTGTGGAAGCAGCCTTACAATTTCCTTTTCTTGCAAATGTTTCCATGAGATTCTCTGTCACGCGAGTATGCTCAGGCTGCGTGTGGAGGACAAGGAATTATATTTAACAGGAGCTGTATTTCTAAAAATCTTGTTTTCTTTAACCTGCAGAGATGTTACCTGATCCAAAGTCTGGCAAGAAGGATGAGGAAGTTGTTCAAAGATTCTCATGGAAGCTGGAGGAAGATTTATAGGAAAGATATAGCCTGTCCTTAGCACAATTAGCTCATTGTTACATACATTTGCAACCTGTTTACCTTGTTTTAACTCTCACACCATGATTGTGATTCTGCCATAGGGTCCCCTGGTGGAATAAGGCTGACTGTTGGCCCCATTCTTTATTCAAAGGTGGGAAAGACAGGTATCTGTAAGATATAGATACCAGATGGCACTCAGAGAACTTTCAAGTAATGTGGAGATAAAGGGTTGAGATGGAGCAATAGGCTTATTCTCTGCTCACCAGTACTTCTAAATCAAGATTCTAATATCACTAATTATCAGAGAAATACAAATCAAAAGTACAATGAAGTGTCACCAGAATGGTCATCATTAAAAAAAATATATAAAGAATAAGTGCTGAAGATGGTGTGGAGAAAAAGGAAGCCTTCTACAATGTTGCTGGGAATGTAAATTGGTAGAGTTACTATGAAGAACAGTATGGAAATTCCTCAAAAACTAAATATAGAACAATGATATAACTGAGAAATCCCACTCCTAGGCATATTCAGAGAACCGTAATTCAAAAGATACATGCGCTTCAAAGTTTGCTGCAATACTATTTACAATAGCTAGGACATGGAAGGAACCTAAATGTACGTTGACAGAGGAATGGATAAAGAAAGTTAAGTGTGTATATATATATATATATATATATATATATATAAAGTATATATATATATATAAAAGTGTGTATATATATGTATATGTATGTGTGTATATATATATATATATATAAAATTCATCCATAAAAAGGGAAAAAAATAGTGCCATTTGCAGAGACATGGATGGACCTAAAGTTTTTCATACAGAGTGAAGTAAGTCAGAAACAGAAAAATAAATATTGTATCAGTTCAGTTCAGTTCAGTTCAGTTCAGTCCAGTCACTCAGTCGTGTCCGACTCTTTGCGACCCCATGAATCACAGCACGCCAGGCCTCCCTGTCCATCACCAACTCCCGGAGTTCACTCAGACTCACATCCATCGAGTCCATGATGCCATCCAGCCATCTCATCCTGGGTCGTCCCCTTCTTCTCCTGCCCCCAATCTCTCCCAGCATCAGAGTCTTTTCCAATGAGTCAACTCTTCGCATGAGGTGGCCAAAATACTGGAGCTTCAGCTTTAGCATCATTCCTTCCAAAGAAATCCCAGGGTTGATTTTCTTCAGAATGGACTGGTTGGTTCTCCTTGCAGTCCAAGGGACCCTCAAGAGTCTTCTCCAACATCACAGTTCAAAAGCATCAATTCTTCGCGGCTCAGCCTTCTTCACAGTCCAACTCTCACATCCATACATGACCACAGGAAAAACCATAGCCTTGACTAGGTGGACCCTAGTCAGCAAAGTAATGTCTCAGATTTTGAATATACTATCTAGGTTGGTCATAAATTTCCTTCCAAGAAGTAAGCGTCTTTTAATGTCATGGCTGCAGTCACTATCTGCAGTGACTTTGGAGCCCCCAAAAATAAAAGTCTGACACTGTTTCTACTGTTTCCCCATCTATTTCCCATGAAGTGATGTATAATATTGCTTATATATGTAATCTAAAAAAAATGGTAAAGATGAACTGATTCTCAAAACAGAAATAGAGTCACAGATGTAGAGAACAAATTTATGGTTACCAATGGAGGGAAGAGGTGGTGGTATCAGTTGGGAGATTAGGATTGACACAGACACACTGTTTGTGTGTTAATCTCTCAGTCGTGCCTGACTCTTTGTGACTCCATTAATTGTAGCTCGCCAGGCTTCTCTGTTCACGGAATTCTCCAGGCAAGAATATGGGAGTGTTTTGCCATTCCCTTGTCCAAGGGATCTTCCTGATGCAAGGATTGACCCCAGGTCTCCCACATTTTGGGCAGATCCTTTACTGTCTGAGCCACCGGGGAAGCCCAACATATATATTTATACACTACAATATGTAAAATAGATAACTAATAAGACACTACTGTATAGCACAGGGAACTGTGCTCAGTGTTCTTTGGTGACCTAAATAGGAAGTAAAACTAAAAAAGATATATATACATATATATACATATATATATATATATACATAGAAATGATTCACCTTGCTGCATAGCAGAAATTAACACAGCATTGTAAAGCAACTATACTCTAATAATTTTTTAAGATGCTAATGAGGTTGAGTGGGCCCTAATTACCTAATGATTAATATAAATGTTTTCAAGTGTTCCAATTTGTGTTCATGGAAGAAGCCTTAAGACCTGTAAGAGAAATAAATGTTTGCTTTAGAACAATTTATATCAGTATATTTTGTAACACAAAATATAAGCTAAAAAAGGGATCTTTAGCATTACTTAGCAGATATTATGAAAGTGAAAGTCACTCAGTTGTGTTCGACTCTGTGACCCCATGGACTGTATAGTCCATGGAATTATCCAGGCCAGAATACTGGAGTGGATAGGCTTTCCCTTCTCTAAGGGATCTTCCCAACACAGGGATTGAACCCAGGTCTCTCATATTTGCAAGCAGATTCTTTACCAGCTGAGCCACAAGGGAAGCCCCAAACCATAAATGTATACATTCACTTGTATCTACTAGGAAAGATACATATATGAAAGTATATTGGAAGTATACTGGGAGGACTGATGCTGAAGCTGAAACTCTAATACTTTGACCACCTGATGCAAATAAATACTCTTTCCCATATGATGCTGGGGAAGATTGAAGGTGAGAAGAGAAGGGGATGGCAGAGGATGAGATGGCTGGATGGCATTACAAACTCAATGGACATGAGTTTGAGTAGCTCCGGGGGTTGGTGATAGACAGGGGAGCCTAGTGTCCTGCAGTCAATGGGGTCACAAAGAGTCAGACACAACTGAGGGACTGAAATGAACTGAGCAGTTATTATCTTATTCTATTGAATCTTTTATTTATTTTAATTTCTTGAAAGCATGATAGCTTGGTATGCAAAAGAAGATTATGAATTCCTCTAACTACACTGACAAATACATTATTTTTATTCTGTTTTACATTTGGCCTTTGAATTAAGGACATGAATATTTGTTCACTTCATTTTACAAATATATTAAGCTTCTAAGTGCAGGTCTTGCTCTGGTTCTAGAAATCTAGTAGTGAACAAATGGCATGCAATGGAAGTTATCAGCATGCACACTTCTTATTTTAAATAAACTCTGTATATTAATGAACTATGCGCTTAGTCTTTCAGACATGTCTTGCATTTTGCAACCCATGGACTGTAGCCCACCAGGCTCCTCTGACCATGGGGATTCTCCAGGCAAGAATATTGCAATGGATTGTCATACGCTCTTCCATACCCTAGCCCAGGGATCAAACCCAGGTCTCCTGTCCTGCAAGCAGATTCTTTGCCATCTGAGCCATAGGGAAGCCCATAGAGCTGTATCAATTTGGCACTTCTTTAGTTTGTATCAACCAAATATTTGAAATGAGGCTTATCCACTATCAGTAAAATGTTGTTAGCATGCATCAACTCAAGGAAAGATGATATGTTATAACCTGTTTTCATAGAAGATGAAGAGTCAAGTTTTCCAGCTTAGACTTTCCTCTAAGGGAATGTTTTAAATTTAATCCAAAGGAAAAATAAAGTTTGTTATCCAGAAGTTTACTTTATGCCCGATTGCAAAAGAGTGAAATGGATAGTGGACAATCCATAAAGAAGAACTGCAAATGAGAAGAGACATGAGAGAAGGTCAGATGGAACATAAGTTAGATCAATACTTGACCTGTAGATTTTTCAAGTGTAAGCAAGCGTACAGACAAGGAAAAAATGACCACAGGAAATGGCATGTCTTATAACTCAACCAGGCTCTGTCCACTGTCAGAGAACAAGGAAGAGAAATTCTGATCTACAGACATTCATTAAAATATTGTCACTTTGGGGAGAATAGAGCAGATGGCAAATGCTGAACTCTGGGAGTAAAATGTAGGGTAATAGAGAGAGAGAGAGTGGCAGAGACAGAGAGAGAGGTAGAAAGATAGAGACAGAGAGATAAAGGCATAGTTGAACTAAGCAGATTATAGGTGACAGTAGCATTCTGGAAAGTGAGTGTGTGTGTGTGTGTGTGTGTGTGTGTGTGTGTGTATGAGAGAGAGAGAGAGAGAGAGAGAGAGAGAGAGAGAGTGTATTGTGGGAAGGCGCCCAAAAACAGGACTAAGGTATTAGAGGATTCACTCAAGCAACTAAATTCAGTATCAGGCTATATTTTGCAGAATAACAAATATGCTGATCTCTGGGAGAAATATCAATCACCTCAGATATGCAGATGACACCACCCTTATGGCAGAAAGGGAAGAGGAACTAAAAAGTCTCTTGATGAAAGTGAAAGAGGAGAGTGAAAAAGGTGGCTTAAAGCTCAACATTCAGAAAACTAAGATGATGGCATCTGGTCCCATCACTTCATGAGAAATAGATGGGGAAACAGTGGGAACAGTGTCAGACTTTATTTTGGGGGAGGCTCCAAAATCATTGCAGATGGTGATTGCAGCCATGAAATTAAAAGATGCTTACTCCTTGGAAAGAAAGTTATGACCAACCTAGATAGCATATTGAAAAGCAGAGACATTAATTTGCCAACAGAGGTCTGTCTAGTCAAGGCTATGGTTTTTTCAGTGGTCGTATATGTATGTGTGAGTTGGACTGTGAAGAAAGCTGAGCGCTGAAGAATTGATGCTTTTAAACTGCGGTGTTGGAGAAGACTCTTGAGAGTCCCTTGGACTGCAAGGAAACCCAACCAGTCCATTCTGAAGGAGATCAGTCCTGGGTGTTCATTGGAAAGACTGATGCTAAAGCTGAAACTCCAGTATTTTGGCCACCTCATGCAAAGAGTTGACTCATTGGAAAAGACCTTGATGCTGGGAGGGGTTGGGGGCAGGAGGAGAAGGGGACGACATAGGATGAGATGGCTGGATGGCATCACTGACTCAATGGGCATGAGTTTGAGTAAACTCCGGGAGTTGGTGATGGACAGGGAGGCCTGGCATGCTGCGATCCATGGGGTCGCAAAGAGTCGGACATGACTGAGTGACTGAACTGAACTGAACTATTTGCAAATTTTTATGGCCAGATAGCTTCAGCTAATTTAAGATTATAACTGATCTCTTATGATAAAATGATTTCTTAAGAAATGAGAAGAAAGTAGCAAGGGATAACAAGTGGTTTAATCTCAGTCCTTACTAAACACAAGCAGTGCCTTTATAGACAAAACTGTAACATATACATTTTCAGGAAAAAAAAAAAGTATGTTTTGTCTGTAAAAAGAATTTTTTCCTTCAGAAAATACAGACTAAAACACCTTATAACTACCTGGAAATAATCCTGTTTATCAGCAAAGAGCATCTAAATCAGTTCACTGTTTTAAGTGTTCAAAATATATGCAATTTAAATATATAGGAAAAAAGTGTTTGAAAAAAGGATATAATACAACTAGGATACATTAAAATCAAATGATGTCAAAATTTATTGTACAGAAATTTTGTTTTATAAAATAGATCATCTGAGAATATAATCATTAAATAACCTGAAATTGTAGTTATGGCTTTCTCAAAGACATATGTCTTTCTCAAAGACAGATAATAATGACAGAGGTCAGGCATGAAAAGAAACAGGAAGGTCAAATTTTTCAAAGCTTCATGAACTTAAGTAGTGAGTCAGGAAGTTCCATTACTGGTAATTCAAGTATTTTGTATTAAGCAAAATGAATTGTAGTAAATATTATAGCAAAAGTGTAGCAAATTCAGTGTATCTTCTGTAATATATATGGCATTTTCATTTCAGTTGTGTGTTTGTATATGGGTCCCCAATAACAGGATATTTCTTATTGTGGTTTGTAGTGGAAAAAAAGTTGGATATTAACTAGTGTAAAAATGGAAATGGAGAATGGCCTTATCCCTTTGTATAAATTCTCCTTCAAGGTATATCTTATGATACTTTTCTACAGTCAGATGTTTTATGAACATTACTTATCTGATTTCACCTGCATAAAACATTAGGAAATAAATATGAGAAGCAATACATTTTTTAAAATGTGTACCTCTCTAAAGATGATTCTACCAAATAAAACACCCTTTCAAGATTTTAAACTCTCTAAAACTCAAACTTGTAGACATTGTGCAAAAAGTTAAAATCTAATGAAAAATCTTGATATTATCAACCAGCGCTAACGTTATTGGTTTTCAGTTAATCATGGTTTTCAGTTAAGCCTTAAAATGCCTGACACATATAAACACTCCATCATTGCAATTTTAAAACAGCTTTAAAAGAAGAAATGAAATGATTCAGACTTTTTTTTTCTCTTTATCTGCTTCAGGCAATGAAGGAATTGGCTGTGTCTTGATGCGACATTTGAAATTTCCCTCATTTAAATTGTCCCAACTTCAAAGCGCTTGGAATACAAATCCATCTTCCTTTCGCAGACTCAATGTCAAAAAGTTATCAAGGGAACAAAGCCCACCTTCAGCTTAATAAAATGATGCTTTTTTGCAAAAGACATTTCCATTATCTATAGTTAAACTAAACTCTATAAACAATCACCACAATACTGAATTAAATTATCCTATGTATTAAAAATTGTCAGAAAGTAAGGAATACTAAAAACTCCAAAGAAATGTAAAATCAGAAGGCTCAACTCATAGTTAACAATGCAGCCCACAGAACTGTCGAATGGAACCACAAAAGCTGTCAAAAGGACAGAAGAGAGATTGACAATTTCAGCTTCTGTTCTTGTTTTTACAAATCAAATTATTATTACACGTACTTCATTCATTTGTGGTCTTAGTTTCCCTCTTAGAAAAAATAACTTTGAAAGCTTGCATAATATCTACTTCTAATCTGGATAAAGGAATCTACTTCATAAAAATTAATATTTTTAGTTCTGGACTGGATATTATCATTAGTTTACACTTAGGAAATTATCTTATTTTCTTAAGAGAGTTTGCTGAATTCATAACTCAATGATTGTATGATGTTGGACAAATAAATTATCTCAAACTCAGTTTTCTCATGAATAAAATGGGATAATTGTCCTACTTCACAAGCATGCTGTGAATATTCAATGAATTATTAGATGTAAACCACTTAATATAGTGTCTGGCTAGGAAATGTTAAATAGTGACTTCACAGCAAATAGATGGGGAAACAGTAGCTGACTTCATTTTTCTGGGCTCCAAAATCACTGCAGATGGTGATTACGCCATGAAATTAAAAGATGCTTACTCCTTGGAAGGAAAATTATCACTGGCCTAGATAGCATGTTGAAAAGCAGAGACATCACTTTGCCAACAAAGGTCTATCTAGTCAAGGCTATGGTATTGCCAGTGTTCATGTATATGGATGTGAGATTTGGACTATAAAGAAAGCTGAGTGCAGAATAATTGATGCTTTTGAACTGTGGTGTTGGAGAATACTCTTGAGAGTCCCTTGGACTGCAAGGAGGTCCAACCAGTCCATCCTAAAGGAGATCAGTCCTGGGTGTTCATTGGGAGGACTGATGTTGAAGCTGAAACTCCAATACCTTGGCCACTTGATGCAAAGAGCTGACTCATTTGAAAAGACCTTGATGCTGGGAAAGATTGAGGGCAGGAGGAGAAGGGGATGACAGAGGATGAGATGGTTGGATGGCATTACCAACTCAACGGACATGGGTTTGGGTGGACTCCGGGAGTTGGTGATGGACAGAGAAGCCTGGCGTGCTGCAGTTTCTGGGGTTGCAAAGAGTCGGACACGACTGAGTGACTGAACTGAACTGAACTGATTTTCTATTGTTATTATTATTATTAGTTTCACATCCTCACTTCCTAGTGAAATTGTGAGAATTAATGAGGTAACACATTTGAACATTGTCTCATTAGGTAAGATGTGTTATGAAAATACTGGAATCCATGAAACCATGGACCACACTTTGCTACATTTATAAACACTTCTATTGGGAGACTGTAGAACAGTATTAGTGACAGCAATAATATTTATTTATAATTCTAAAAGTTAAGCTTACTCATATATATTCTATTACATAGGAACTTTCAGGGGAAATATGCAAATAAAAGTGTTTCTTCTATATTTTCTTCCTCTTCACTTCTTTTGAACTTACTCTAAGACTATAAATTCAACTATAGAAAAGCTTTCCTTTTTGCAGAAAATTTTTTTTTCCCTGACAGAATAGACAAAAATTCAATGCTCAGTATATGGCCATTTGCCATACTAAGAAGAGGAAGCTGGGTCATCCTCCCAATGCCAACCAAACTCCAACCAGATGCACATATCGCTCTTAATGGCTTTGTCTTATTCTGATCTTCCTATTCACTTACTTACAGAAACTATAGGGTCCTAGTGGAGAACAGGTCATGGAATGTGTAACAGGCATTGTAATCACTGAAGGACAAGGGAACAAAAGAGAGAAAAGTGGTAGAGTGAAAAGAATGTAATCTCATAGCGTTAAATCTATGAGAATCCTTGTCCAGGACATTTAAAAGAATCCTGTAAAGTATCTTCCAAAACTAATGTTTTGTATTTAAGTAACATAAATATAGATCTGAATCCTAACTAACCCTACTGTGTCACTGTGTGTAAAGTGTACAACAGCTTGTCTATGACTTTGTTAATTTAACACTTATGAAGGGCAATTATGGATGGTGAGCCATAACTCATTAATAAACAAGAAAAGATATGAAATAGAGTTTATATTACTCACAGGCCACAAGGGGTCACACAGGGAGGTCAAGGCCGAGTAAAGACAGAGATAGAGACAGGACCTGGGGATATGCCTTTATTAGTGTCCATGGGTGGAGTGTTTTGGGATTCCCAGGCTAAGACCAAATGGGTCAATTCACACCCAAAAGGGAAGAGTTTTAGTAAGCTCCACAAGGTCTTACCTAAGGGATACACAAAGGGAAGGTCCTGAGAAGGTCCAGAGGGAGAGACTATTGATGGCAAGAACTGTTGGGGAAATTCAAAACAAGGATATACATTTGCTTGTAACACTGAGAGCTCTTCCAGGCAATGCCCTTGATGAGGGCACTAGGGTGGATGACACCACCCTTATGGCAGAAAGTGGAGAACAAATGCGAATTCATATTAGATTGTTACCATAACCTCTTACTTTAATCTTTGTATTCTTTGATTTTGCCACAAGTTAAGAATGTTACATATAACCTGAAATATACATGATAACCCATTTTCAAGGCTCTAACCTCTAAAGGTATATTGCTTTCGAGATAAAAATCTGAGATGATTAGATAGCATCACTGGCTCAATGGACATGAATCTGAGCAAACTCTGGGAGATAGTGAATGATTAGAGAGGCTGGTGTGCTGCAGTCCATCAGCAATGCAGTAGATCAGTCAGACATGATTTAGCAATTGAAAAAACAAGAGATTAAAAAGTTGCAGTACAGAGAAAAATATTTTTCTTATTGGAAGTTTACAGGATCATCATGACCTGACCTACACCAAGAAGTTTGCAACAGCCAACTACATGCCCTCCCCTTTTAGTATAAAAGAAGCCTGAATTCTCAGGTAAAATTATTTTTTGGGGAAATTAGTCCATCATCTCCTCAGTCTGCATGCTTTTTGAATAAAGCTGTTGTTCCTATGTTCCTTGTGCCAACAACTCATCTCTCTTTTTATTGGCCTGCTGTGCAGCGCAAGTGGTAAAAACTTCAACTCCATAACAGTTGAAGACCAAACAAAATAGATGCCAAGGCAATGATACCATGGAGTAACTTAGCTAAACTCTTGACATTTTTAAATGTGTATTTTCTTAATTAATTATACAAACTCCATGAGATTGAGCATCTTCACTCTAGCGGCATGTAAATATCATTGGAGATTCAAAAAGACTAAGTTGTGAATGGTGGAGAGAAAGTTAGAGTTTGAATGTATTTCTTTGAAATTTAGAGCTTGTGCTTTCTAGTATGTCACACTATCACTTAATATATGCTCATTCAATGAACAGAAAATGTGTTATATTTCCCCAGTGATAATTAGTACAGTCCTGCATATGAATTTTCTCTTTAGTAATTAGGAAAGCTAAACAAACTCTATGAATTTAACAAATATTGACTGACAATGTAGCAGGCATTATATACAGGAAAAAAGATAAAGGTATCCAATGTTACTAAGTTGATGGTCAAAAGGAAGACACATAATTTAAAGAAGTACAAAAGATGTTCAGTTATTATTGTTCTATTTTTCTGTAAGGTGCTGGGATTTATGAGTTACTACTGTGTTGGATGCTTTCGTATATTATTTCATTGAATCTCTATATGTAACTTAAATGTTCTATTCCCTTATTTTACAGATGAGGAAACATGTATGATTGGTACATGCCTGTGGGCTAGAGGAAACACAAGGTGGAATCAAGATTGCCAGGAAAAATATCAATAACCTCAGATATGCAGATGACAGCACTCTTATGGCAGAAAGTGGAGAAGAACTAAAGAGCCTCTTGATGAAAGTGAAAGAGAAGAGTGAAAAAGTTAACTTCAAGTTCAACAGTCACAAAACTAAGATCATGGCATATAGTCTCATCACTTCATGGCAAATAGATGGGGAAACAGTGGAAACAGTGTCTGACTTTATCTTTCTGGGCTCCAAAATCACTGCAGATGGTGATTGCAGCCATGAAATTAAAAGACACTTACTCCTTGGAAGGAAAGTTATGACCAACCTAGATAGCATATTAAAAAGCAGAGACATTACTTCATCAACAAAGATCTGTCTAGTCAAGGCTATGGTTTTTCCTGTGGTATGGTTGTGAGAGTTGGACTATAAAGAAATCTCAGCACCGAAGAACTGATGCTTTTGAACTGTGGTGTTGGAGAAGACTTCTGAGAGTTCCTTGGACTGCAAGGAGATCCAACCAGTCCATCCTAAAGGAGATCAGTGCTCGGTGTTCCTTGGAAGGACTAATGTTGAAGCTGAAACTCCCATATTTTGGCCACCTGATGTGAAGAGCTGACTCTTTGAAAAGACCCTGATGCTGGGAAAGATTGAGGGCAAGAGGAGAAGGGGACAACAGAGGATGAGATAGTTGCATGGCATCACCAACTCAATGGACATGGGTTTGGGTGGACTCAGGGAGTTGGTGATAGACAGGGAGGCCTGGCCTGCTACGGTTCATGGAGTCGCAGAGAGTTGGACAAGACTGAGCGACTAAAGTGAGCTGAACTGTGCCAGTTTATGTTCTTTCCAGCAGTGGGTAAAAATGACCTGTTTCATCACAACCCCTACAATACTGTGCAGTTTTCTTAAATAATTCCTAATGTAATAGATTAAAATACTGAACTCATTACTTTCAACTTGTGCTTTTACCTTTAATGAAGTGGAAATTTGTTGGTATATCAGCAAATATTTTTTAGGAAGCTATTATTAATCAAATACTTTATATGACACACAGGATAAAAAAAAGTGATTGATTTCAAAGATTAAAAAGATTAAAAGAAAAAAGGAGTTTATAAGCATCGTAGATGAAAAGAAATAGACATTGTTTCATGGTTTAGTATCATGCTTTTGGTCACAGGGTCACAGTTGATGAATCTCAACAAGAAGGTTGAAGGACAATCAGGATCATTGTGTTGTTGTTTACATAAGGATTTTAGCTTAATAAAATTAACTATCCTTTTCCTCTGTATATGAGTTTTTCCTCAGCTTTTTACCTACCATCCTCCAATGGCTTGAAATTTAATATAGGTCCCAATTTAAAATCTAAGAGTGGCTTTCACAGGGTTGTTCCTGACTATACATAGATTGAATAGCTACGGTACATCTGAACAAAGAACTGATCATAATGACATAGAGTGGTTAATGTCTATAATTTATCTGAACAAAGAATTGCTAAATTGAATATAAAGTTTACATAATGCACTTTCAGAATGCGTCTACTGTGTTTGCCACAAGGTAGGTCAGCAATCTTGTATTTGTAATGTTTCTTAAAGGCTATTAGTTACTCCTGAAAAATCAAATTGGAACCAATACCGCATTTCTGGTGGCTTGGCTTTCATTCCATTTTCTTTCAGCCACATCATACTGGCTTCCTACCCCCTCACTGGACAGCTAGTGCCCTAAGCTAAGATTATCAAAGTATGAAAGTCAGATGCAATGATAAAGGCATGTAATATTCATTGCACCCATATGGCATATATATTTTTCATACATCTCCCTCTTTGGTTTGAAAAGTTTCATATTTTACTCTATCCCATTAGTCTTGCTTGCCTTGTTTTTAAACTATACAAACTATCAGAGTTGAAGCTACATTTATTTGTAGATGATGTTAAGGTACATGTAAGCTATATCTATGAAGCTATTTGTCTATGAGAGTTCCTTTTTATATTCATCAAAGGCATAAGTGACAGTGGCTTAAACCATAGGACACTGATTGTTCACTTACTGGGAAATCTTAACGTTGGTGGGAACTAGGTTAGTACATAAGCAAAATGCTCAGAGCTCACTGCATCCAATCAAGTTTATTATTATTATTATTATTATTAAAGAAAAAAACAAAACAAGCTGTCCTTGAGGTTCCTCTAAAGACTTAACTTCCTGAGTCATTGGTTAGAATTTTGTAGCATACACACTCGTATAGAAGACTAGCCTCACCTTCAGTAAAATTAAAGAAAATCTGCTCTATCATGAACTTCTCCCAGAGATCTTCCTGACCCAGGGATAGAACTTGAGTTTCCCACATTGCAGACAGATTCTCTACCATCTGAGCCACCAGGGAAGCTCATGAACAGAATAAGGCCATGGCAATAAGGGAAAAGTTGGGAAATAAATTTTGTATAAAAATCCAACAGTATCCCAGAAAAATTATTTTAAAACCACAATGATCTATTACACCTAATCAGTTCTCAAATCACTAAAAGAACAGAAGAAGAAAGCACAGACTCATTGTGACTGAATTTGGTCCAGGGCCAAATATTATAAAATTTAAATAAGTCTATCATAAATATCATAAATATTATGCATTAGATATGTCTTAAAATCAATATTGATCATATTTTATATGTACTCCAATTTAATTCAGCTGGTGTTAGAGAATTATGGTTTGAATCTTTTGTAAGCAAAGAGTTTAAATTTATTGATCTAGTTCAGCTTCAGTAATAAAAAGGGTCATATGTGCAGTCAAATTAGCAAAAATAAGAATATATTTCTGTAAAAAAAAGAGAAGTTTTTATACCTAGAATTGCTAAGAAGATACTCAGTTTGTTTGAATTTGTGAAAATAAAAGTTAAGTTTGTTGAAAGGTAGAAAGTCTACCTTTAGAAAACTGAACATATGAAAACTTTAAAACATATCATGCACAGAAAATAACAAGAAAGTTGGTCTAGATCTTAAAATTTTATAATTATGTGTTATTTTAAACATATTCTCATGGATATAAGTACCACAATAATTTAAAACAAAAAATTAAAAATAGACTTTTAAAAATTTTACCTTGTTCTGTTTTTTTAGTAAAATATTTAAAATGTTAATATTTTAAATTAATGGCAAATATTTTATTTATGCAGGATTTATTTATTTTTTAATTTTATTTTTATTGAAGTATAGTTGATTTGAAATATTGTGCCAATCTCTATTGTACAGCAAATTAACTCAGTTATGCACATATTTGAATTTTGTTTTAAATATATGCTTTTTCCATTATGATTTATTACAGGCGATTGGAATAGTTACCTGTGCTATAGAGTAGGACCTTGCTATTTATCCATTCTAAATATAATAGTTTGCATCTGCATACCACAAACTCCCAGTCTATCCCTCTCCCTCCCCAACCCTTGGAAAGCACAGGTCTGAGCTCTATGTCTGTGAGTATAATTCTGTTTCGTAGATAGATTCATTTGTGCCATATTTTAGATTCCACAGACAATTGCTGTCATATGATATTTGTCTTTCTCTTTCTGGCTTCACTTAATATGAGAATTTCTAGTTGCATCCATGTTGCTGCAAATCTCATTATTTTGTTCATTTTTATAATGGAATGTTATTCCGTTGTATATATGTACCACATCTTCTTTACCCATTCATCTGTCAACGGAATTTAGGTTGTTTCCATGTTTTGGCTATTGTGAATAGTACTGCTAGGAACATAGGGGTGCATGTATCTTTTTTAATTATAGTTTTGTTCAACTATATGACCAAGAATGAGATTGTTGGATCTTATGGTAATTCTATTTTTAAATTTTCTAAGAACCTCCATGTTCTTTTTCATCGTTTATATAGCAACTTACATTCCCACCAACAGTGTAGGAGGGTTTCCTTTTCTCTATAGTCTCTCCAGCATTTGTTATTTCTATATGATTTAATGATGACTTTTCTGACCAGGGTGAGGTTACCTCACTGCAGTTTTGATTTGCATTTCTCTAATAATTAGTGATATTGAACATCCTTTTATGTGCCCACTGGCCATCTGAATGTTTTCTTTGGAGAAATATCTATTAAGATCTTCTGCCAATTTTTTTTATTTAATTGACTTTATTTTGTTGTTGAGCTATATGACCTGTTTGTATATTTTGGAGACTAAGGCTTTGTCAGTCTGATCATTTGCAGATACTGTCTCCCATTCTGTAGGTTGTCTTTTCTTTTTTGTTTTCTTGTGGTTTCATTTACTGTGCAGAAGCTTGTAAGCTTGATTAGGTCCTATTAGTTTATCTTTGTTTTTATTTCTTTTGCCTTAGGAGACTGACCTAAGAAACCTTTAGTATGATTTATGTCAGAGAATATTCTGCCTAGGCTCTCTTCTGGTTTTATGGTACCAAATCTTATATTTAAGTCTTTAAGACATTTTTGAGTTTGTTTTTGTGCATGGTGTGAAGATATGATCTAATTTAATTTATTTTCATGAAGCTTGCTAAAGAAAATTTTTTCCATTTTAAATTCTTGCTTCCTTTGTCAAGATTAGTTGATTATAGGTGTGTGGGCTTACTTCTGAACTCTATATTCTGTTCCATTAATATGTTTATCTGTTTTTGTACCAATATAATACTGTTTAGATTACTGTAGTTTTGTAGTTCTGTCTGAAGTCTGGGAAAGTTATACCTCCTGCTTTGTTTTTTTACCCTTGAAAAAATTATCAGAATTATTTTTGGCAATTCTGAGTCTTTTATGAATCCATACAAATTTTTGGATTATTTGTTCTAGTTCTGTGAAAAAATGTTATGGATAATTTGATAGTAATTGTATTAAATATGAAGTTTCCTTTGTATAATATTACCATTTTAACTGTATTCATTTTCTTTTTCCAAGAACATGGGATTTCCATTTCTTTGAATCCTTTTTAATTTCCTTTATTAATGTTTTATAGTTCTCAGTGTATTAGTCTTTCACCTCCTTGGTCAGACTTATTCCAAGATACTTTTTGGTTGGTGCAATTTTTAAAGTTTTTTTTTTTTCTTTTTTTACATTCCCTTTCTGTTATTTCATTGTTAGTGTAAAGAAATGTAATTGACTTCTGAATGGTAATCTTTCATCTTCCTACTTTGCTGAATTTATTTATTAACCAGTAGTTTTTCTGTGGATTCCTTCAGGTTCCTATATATAGTATAGGAACTATATATGTATAGTATCATGATATGTAGTATATATCATGTCATCTGCATATAATTACAATTTCACCTCTCCCCTTACAGCTTGAATATCTTTCTTTCTTTTCCTTGACTGATTTCTGGGACTAGGACTTCAACACTGTGTTGAACAGAAGTAGTAAGAGTGAGCATGTCTGTCTCATTCCAGACTTTATCAGGAAGGCTTTCAGCTTTTCACCATTGGCTGTGGGTTTGTCATAAATGGCTTTTATTATGTTGAGATATGTTCCCTCTATACTCACTTTAGTAAGAATTTTTATCATGAGGGATATTGAATTTTGTCAAATGCTTTATCTGCATCTATTGAGATGATCATGTGTATTTTTTACTTTTTTGTGTGTGATATATTATATTGATTGATTGGCATATGTTGCACCATCCTTGAATACTTCATTTCTTAATTTTCACTTAATAAATATGACATATCACATCTGAGGTAACTATTAAAATGCAGAACTATTCTCAGATGCTTATATAGTTAATATGGTTAAGGAGGCATCGGTATTCTAATAACTTTGTATTACTGAGCACTTCCTCTTAAATATAATAATCTTGATTTAATTATCTTCTATTCTTTACGTTTTATATTTGTTAGGTGGTCAGTAATTACAGATGATCTTTTCAATGTTTTATATGCAGTTACACATAACACATAGGATTATAGGTCAAAAGAATGGCTAGTGTATAGGTTTCTAAAAATATTAACAGTAATTAACATTTAAATAATTATCACAGAGGTAAGATATGTTAATCTTCCCTAAAATAATAAGTTTCACAAACCAAAGTTAACAGCTATTTTTGGTTGGTATATCAAAATAAGTTTTCTAATAAAAAAGAGGAAATTATACTTGAACAAAGGTGTGATTAATCAATTAAATTGTTGGGGAAAGGCTTTTTGCCTCAGTATGTGTAAAACAAGCATTAAGAACAATGTTCTAATAAATATTTCTCTAAAAGAAAAGCCAAGTCTGTTGTGTAAGTGGTAACAATGTCAAATCATGCTCCCAAGAACAGTGTTTCAGAATTTTCTAGCTTCAGAGCTAATGCTTACAATTTGCTTTCTTTTACTATCATTCCATATATTTCCCTCCAATAGCTACCGCTTAACATCACCCCTCTGCCCACCTCATCTTTATGTCTCATCATGATCCAGGGAGAGCCTGGAGAGTGACATTTCCCTTTGTCCTCATTAGTGCCCCTTAACCCATCTGTCACAGCTCAAAATCCCTAAGTCCTTGCTGCTTTGAATTGTCAAGAAAAATCAGGGTCTGCTACAGATAGTGCTCTCAATCTAGAAAGTTCCATCAGTGGCAACTCACCATCATTTTATATTTTCCTACAAAGTTCAGGTTAAAAAAAAGTAGGGAGGGAAGACCTCTGTCAAGATGGTAGAGAGTCATTAGAAAGAGATTGGACCTAGTCTGTCTGTTCAAAAACAGTTTTAAAAGAGCTGCTGGTTTTCAATTAAGACTGTGTTTTGATCTCTGTTGTGTCAATAAGTTTTGAAAGTAGGAGACTGTGAAAGAGACAGCCATATGGTATCCAAGCACTGAATATTAGAGAAAGAGATAGATAAGGTAAAGAGGCTTTTGAGATACCTTTTCCTTGATCCAGGTTTCTAACATTTAATATCCAAGCAAACTTTTGGACTGTGAACTTTTAAAAAGTGCATGAGTGTTTGTTTATGTTAATTGATTTACTCTATACTATGCACATAAATCTAGGGCTTACACTCCCCAAGTTATTTATCCAAAGCAGATTCTCTTCCTCTAATACCAACATAACATAGCCCAAGTCCCCAGTCCTATGTGATTACAGAAAATATGTCTTTCATAAATTGACCCTCCTTACTATTTCTGAGGATTCCCAAGGAATACTTCTCTAACATAGCAAATTGATCCTGGTTGCTTCTTGCCATGTCTTCATGCAATTTCCTTCCAGAGTTCTCTTTGTCTTGCTTTACTGTTCCAAATATTACCATTTCTCAGACAAAGAAGTGATTTTATACCTTTTCTTTACAAAACAGCTCGTAGCATGTAATATAAATTTGTTGAGGTTTGATATAATACCAAGAACTATAATGCAGGCAGATACACCTTAAGATATGGGCACCAGATAATATGGTCTTAGAATCTAGCAGTCTTTTCATTTCTAGTATCATCTATTTTCTTGAAACATTTTGCCTATGGTCAACTTCTATCCTCATTCTTGGAGGCAAGTGCAAATTCCCACTGACTCTCTTTGTGAGTGTGGTGGAGGAGGAGGGTGGAAGGAGGCAAATATGAAGAGGGTGGATAAATACTAGTTATTTCCTTCAGCTATAACTGAGCCTTAATGACTTCTTAATACCTCCATGTGATTTTTCTTCATTGAAACTTCACCACTGGTTCAAGATTGCCTCAATCTGCATGAGTCTCTGTTGTTCTAACATCAACATGACCAGAGTAAAGGCAGAGCATTTTCCAACACAATTCCAATGTCCAATCTGAAATTCTGAAACTATTTTTACATCCCATATCTGCCGTTTTGTCAGTTTCAATAATTTTAAAATCCAGATTTATCCCACTTTGAGCAATATGAAGAACTCTTGGTAAATTTAAAAGAGCAGTTTATCTCCACTGCTTAAGCCTTACTGCTTCTATATGTTGGAGCATTGAGTAAGAGCAAATTACTGTCTCTTCAGGAATATTTTAGTATTTCAAATAAAATGCACCTCTTAAGAATGACTGATAACTCAGAATTCAGTATTTAATGCATAAAACTTTGAACAACTGTATTTGAGTATAGTTTTTTCATATTCACAGCCCAACTGTTTTATTTTATAGTGCCATTTAGCTATTGCAGCATAATTCTTGAGAAGTTCATATTTGAATTTGAAAATCTGAAATGTTTTAGAATTGTTTATACTATAATACAAAGCTGAACAAAAAGAAATTTAAAAAAAAAGAACTTTGACTAGAAGGTTTTTAACTTCAGGTAGGAATAAACTAGTCCAATGTCTGCTTTATTGTCATGTTAAAAAGAAGTTCCAATAAATAATTCTACTTATAAGAAACAGACTTAACTTCACATCTTCATTTTCTGCTTTGGTTTATAGGTCTTTATTTTCTACCTATACATTATCCTATATACCTCCCATACACATATTTATCACGTTACAAAGTGTTATGGAACTTTAGTTGGAAGACATGATACTTAAAGATCATTTAATCAAGCTCATATGTGATGTATATTTGTTAATTCTAATGAATTATTGTCATATTTATAGCTTTCTACTTCTAGTAAGAATAATTTTATTATATATTTAATATTTACAGTCTTTAATGCTTACATAAGTTCTGTATGAGATGTTTATTACACAAGTGTACTGAATCAATTTCTGCCTTCAAGTAGTTCCCAGTTAGTGGGAGTGGACAACAAATAAACTGGTAATTAGAATTTAAGATGATAATACTTAGATAAGGAAAACACTATAAAAAGTGAAAAAGTGCACCTGGGCAAGGTAAAAGGCAATTGGTTTCTTTATAGCACTTCTTACTAAATGAGTGATCACTTTTGTTTTTTTTTCCTTCTTGTGGCAGCTACGCTCTGGCAAAGGAGTGAAGTCTAAATCAGCTTCTATCAGGAAAAACAAATCTGGTTTATTTTCCCTTGGATAGAAAAGAAGAAAACAAGGAGTAAAGGGGGGGAAAAAAACTAAAACAGAAATACAGAGTATACCACAGATGAAGAAAGCAGAACAGTCTTCCTAAATTGATTTAACAATACAGTTAATACCTCAATAATACCTCTATAACAAGCACTTGGATTGTCTTCCAAGTTCTCTGAAAGGTACCAGTGTCCACTTGCAAGTACTCAAAACATTACTTTTGTAGAGGATACTACAATTAGATTGTAGTCATGAATTTATTCCATAACATTTATTGAACTCTTACATTACTGAGCTCAGTGAACACAACGGTGAATAATAGACATAATATTTGTTCTTAAGGAATTTAGAGTTTATTAATGGATGTGTGCATGAGTGTTCAACAACTCAGTCCTGTCCAACTCTTTGGGCCCCTACGGACTGTAGCCCAGGCTTCCCAAGTGCTTCATTGGTAAAGAACCACCTGCCAATGCAGGAGATACAGGAGATGCAGATTCAGTCCCTGGGCTGGTAAGATCCCCTGGAGAAAACACTGGCAACCCACTCCAGTATTCTTGCCTGGTAAAATCCCATGGACAGAGGAGCCTGTTGGACTACAATCCATGGGGTTGCAAAGAATTGGACACGACTGAGCAGTTGAGCATGCATGCATGCACGGATTGTAGCCTGCTAGGCTCTTCAGTCCATGAGATTTTCCAGGCAAGAGTATGCTGGGGTGTGTTGCCATGCCCTCCTCCATGGGATCTTCTCAACCCGGAGATTCAACCCGTATCTCTTATGTCTCATGCATTGGTAGGCAGGTTCTTTTCCACTAGTCTCACTTGGGAAGCCCCCAAAGATGAATGTGCTATGCTTAGTTTCTCAGATGTGTCTGACTTTTTGTGATACCATGGACTGTAGCTGGCGAAGCTTCTCTGTCCGTGGGGATTCTCCAGGGAAGAAAACTGGAGTGGGTAGCCATGTACTCCTCCAGGGGATCTTCCCAATCCAGGGATCAAATCCAGGTCTCCTGCATCGCAGGTGGATTATTTACCTTCTGAGCCACCAGGGCAGCCCTGGCTCATACTTGCAAAGATGGATACTTGCAAGTAAATGATGTATTTTCATGAAAATACAGTGTGCTATTGAAGGAGGAAACAGAACAGGCTCTATCTTGAAAGCAGGACTCCATCTTGGGCCGGACTGTGGTCTTTGAGCTATATGCCCAGGATCTATGGAAACGACATATCAACTGGAAAACTAGACCCCTAGAAGGAAGAGCCCAAGGGTTCTCCATTGCCCAAAAGAATAACCTAATCATCTATGTAACTGAATAGAATTATATATTCTATTATGCTTATTGGGCTATGACCACAGGCTTATTGATAATTGTCCACTTCTAACTACCTAGGCTTAGGGCATATGAATCACAGGTTAACTTTGTATCTTTCTTTTTCCTTTGTTTAGACTAGTTTCAGGGAATTTGGAAAGGTGGGTTTGTACATGTACACTTAGGGTATATAAGGTTTTCACAAAAAATGTTCAGTGTCCTTGGCTAAGAGGAGACTCTGCCTTGGGGCTGCAGGTGTAATAAACTGCACTCCACTATCTGCATTGTCCTTCTGAGTGAGTTTGTTTCCCAGAACTTGTGGCTACAACACTATGACAGGGCAATCATCCAGTTACTTGGAAGCAATTAGAAATGTCTTTCTAAAGGAAGTCGTATGTTAAGTTCCAACCTCACGAGTTACAAGGAGACTTAGCTATTATAAGAGAGAGAACAGAAAGAAAGAATGAATTAGCAGAGCAAAGAACACTCACAAAGTCCCAAAAGAAAGAAAGGAAAAAAAAAAATAAAAAGCACAGTGTTTTCAAGGAACTTAAAGGAATTCAATTTAGCTGGATCATCTAGCAATCTATGTTTTGACATAGCTTGAGAATAGGATGGTCAAGTGGTCAGAAGACAGAGCATGCTGGAGTCTGCAGGCTATTTGAGGACATATGGACTTTTAGACTGACAGTAGTAGAGAAATATTAGACAGTTTTAACTCAGAAGGATAGAATAAAATTTCATTTTGGACATAATACACTGGCTACTTGTGGAGAATAGATTTTCAAGACTTCAAGTCAAGGAGCAGGTAAGTTTATGTTAGAGCTTACGAACCCCTCCATGGCACCTGTATCAGCTTCAATTAAAGCACTGACCCAGTTTGCTCAGCACCGATTAACTCCCCAGTGCCCTCAATGGCTTTAGAGGTTTAGTGGCTTTTGTGGCTTTTATTGGTTTAGTGGAAAGGACTGCCACAGTCCCTCTCACTTGCTAGCATGATCACTGTCCTGGCCTCCTTCCACCCATCCCCTTGTCAGGGTTGTTCTGGCACCCATAGCAGCTCTAGTGCCCAGGCACACATGAATTCTGGTTCTTTCTTTATTGCTAGATGCAGACTTACTCTTCAAACTTGAGTTCTGATTTCTGAACTATGAGAGTTGAGTTTGAGAAATTTCTGGGATATTCCACTGGCCAGTTGTTTACATTGACCTGGTGTGTAGGAGAAAAACTGAACTATATCTACAGATTTAGGACACTGGGATGAATAAGATCACCTAGAATATGCAAGGTGAGAGAAGACTGAGACTTTGGGAAAACTAAGAAAACATGCCCTGAGGATATGGGGAAAAAGTCAACAGAGATCTTTGTTTCAAAAAATAAAGGAGTAGACTCCTCTAAAAAAATGTGAAATGCTGTTAAGAGACTGGTGAAGTAAAGCCTGAGAGAAAATTGTGGCAGGAGAGATTTGGAGAATTTAGCCAAATTTTGTTGGAGTGGTTAGAGGTGGAAAACAGACTTTGAGATGTTCATGTATTGGTACACTTTCAAGAAGACTGTGAAGTGAATAAAACAGATAAGGCAGTGGGAAAAGTAAGTGCAAGGATGTTTTTCTATTCATTGTTCTTTTGTTTTAAATTAGAGACCCTTGACCATTTTTAAATGTTAGGAAGAAGCATAAGCTTACGACCAAGTTTAAAAAAAAAAAAAAAGGATTGAATTTTCAGAAAACAGATGAGAGAATCTGAGTTGTTAGCAAATATGATACCCTGTGATCTACTGATTTGTTATTATTATTATTATTTGTTTAAAGCCCCATAATGAATTCTAGAGAGAAATTTCCAATGGCATTATACAATTCAGACCTCCCTTGAGAATTTAGAAGATTTGGCAAATATTGGGCCCATTAATCTGTTGGAAATGGCTACTATGGCCAAATAGCTAGCTACCACTCTCTTTCAAAGAAAGAAACTACAATTTTCAACTCTTATTTCTCCATACTAAACTAGCTTTTGTTAAGTGTTTGAATTTGTGCAGCTTGACCTATGTAATAACAGTCAAATAATTATAGAATATGCCTAGAATAGTTAAAAGATACAGATTCAGAAAAGGCAAAGAATTTTAACAGAAGAGAAGAAAGAAAAGAAGTGAGAAGACATAGTTAAGTTTCTACCTGTTTTGGTAGTTGAGAGAATTCTTGACTAACAGCATCTCTGCTCTCTGGAGTCAGGGGCAAAATTTTTTCAAGAGTAGAGGGAAGTATGTTGAATATAACAGCTAGTATGTACAAGCAGGTCTAAAGAGGTTTGTGTTTTTGATAATCGGTGTAATATATTTTAAATGTATTAAAATACTTTGTGATTAGAAAAGATTTTGAATAATTTTTTATGATTACTACTATTAGCAATAATGAATGCATATATGAAGCATTTATGCTATTTCAGGTACCACTCTAAGCTCTAAAAATGAACTACCCCATTCAATATTCACAATAAGCCTGTGAAGTGAATATTATTCTCTCAATTTTACTTCATTAAAAGATGATTGTGTCAATTACTTATACCAGGTTTATTCTGTAAAATTAAATTTCTCAGTTTGATGAGATACAGTATTATTATATCCCTTAAAATGTTCACCCTAAATAGAATTTATGTCAAATCTCCTTATTATTATTTATTAATTTTAATAAATATTGAAATATTAGAGGTAACTTCACTGCCAATAAATATTCCTGAAGGCAAGTATTTCATTTTGTACCATTTAAGTTTAACTTAATTCATGAGCGCCTAGAATGCATAACTGAAGCAATCTTCTCTAGTGATATTTCATCTCTACTGGATAGTTGAAAGCCATCCCACTAGGAAATGGGTATTTGTGTTTGGTGAACTTCTTTGCTTAGATAAGTAATACCGAATTAATCCAAAGAATACCATATGAGCTATTAGTAATAAATACTAGAAATAACATATGATTGTCTATATAACTATATATATTTATATCTGTATCTCTGTCTATCTAATATTTATCTATAAGTGATAAAACATGCAAAAACTTGCAGGTTATATTTTTTAAAGGAAGTGTGCATACATGTGCATACATATTCTTTCTCAAGAAGTTTAATACATTTGGTTTTCTCCTACTGATTACTGCGTATGCATAAAGAGACAGGTATTTTCTATGCACCTGATGTTCAATGAGGTATAGCAGCAGTTGTGTTATGACCAACAATTAAAGGTCAAAATATAGAAGAGAAAGGAAAAGTTACCTAAGCAAGTGACTTAATGGAGTGATGGATTATTGAATGATATTATTAAAATATTATTCATTGGATATTTATGTTTAATATTTTATATCATTTATTATCACATTGTATTGAAAAAAGATTGTGAACTTTAGAGATTACATTTAAAAACTATCCTTAGTCTTTCCCAGAGGAAAGAGAAGACTAATGGAGTACTACTGTATGGTGTGTGACCTTGGCATCTTAAGTAATTTATATTCATATCTGTAATTTGGAATTCTTTCTGGCAAATAAAGAAGTACTTATTCATTTGGGCAATAAACCAGAATGTAGATTTAAGAGCAGTTAATTGAAATTGGTGATGCAGAGAGAGAGGGTATTTATGTTTTGGAGCTTAACATATAGCTTTCTCCATGGTGCTTGGGGAGTCCATTCTCTTCCCTGTTTCAGCATGTAGCTCCCTTTGATGTCAATGAGAGCTGCATTTCCATGATGAGAAGAAAATAGACATGAAAGTTAATTGTCAGACTGATTTTGGTCTCATTTTAATGCCCTGTTCATTAGCAATATAAGCATGATGTGAGGCTCACTTTGTTCCTTACCTGATTTTCCAAGTGGGGAACAGAAGACAAGTGCTATGTGTATAAAGATGTGAGCTGTGAATAGATATATCTGGGGCATATGAAAAGCATTCAGCACTTTTATTTAGCCGAAGGGACTTTAATTTGATTTCCCAAGAACATTGTTTAGGCTCTAGTCCCTCTAAACTTGTGTTCCATTTTAGACTGAATTATTCTATCCCAAGTCTGAAGAGCACAATTGTTACACATTTAATAAATGAAATATTTAAGCCAGCATAATTATATTATCCAGTGGGTAAACCAAACTCTAAATGGAAGAGAGAGATTCATTTCAGAACAAGTTAAAAAATCATTTTATTGCTGTTGTTTAAAAAAAAAAAATGGCAACTTATCATCCAGTCTCAGAACCAAAAAGTGCTCACATGTTTCATAAGGAGGTAATATTGCCTAGTGTGTAAGAGCAGACTCTATGGTCAGACAGGGGACGGGCACTGTTGCTTGTTCACTAGCTGACCTAGAGTAGACTTATTTGAACTCCCTCTGCTTCAGCTTCCTCTTCTGTAAAAATGTAATACAAACTTTAAAAATGCTTTAAAAACAAAGTATATGAGAAAATTAAATAAAAATTAAAAGATGTAAATCCTTGTGTAATTATAATTGTTAATGAATAAATAAGACAATTTTATTGAACAAAAGCTATATGCAGCAGGAAAACAAAGGAAAGTATGTATCCCACATATCTGAATTTTATTCTGACAATTGTGTAGGCTAGATAGATTTCCCTAAGAAATTATTTTCGGTGTCATCATGTATTCAGTGACCCCAAAAGAGATTGACCCAGACTTGTCTGTGAGTGTCCAGGAGTCTCCAGTGGAGGCATGGGTTGGCAGTGGCCTGCTGCAGGGTCGGGGGCACTGAGTGGGGCAGTGCATGCACTGGACATTTTGAAGGAAGTCACCATTATCTTCATTACCTCCAACATTGTTTGCTCTCAAGTCAAACAACTGGGAGGGAACACAGCCCCACCCATCAAAAGAATATTGGATTAAAGATATACTGAGTATGGCCCCTTACTCTTTGGAAGAAAAGCTATCACTAACCTAGAGAGCATATTAAAAAGCAGGGACAGTACTTTGCCAAATTTGCCTTCTAGTCAAAGCCATGGTTTTTCCAGTAGTCATGTATGGATGTGAGAGCTGAACTATAAAGAAAGCTGAGCACCAAAGAACTGATGCTTTTGAACTGTAGTGTTGGAGAGGATTCTTGCAGTCCCTTGGACTGCAAGGAGATCCAACCAGTCAATCCTAAGGGAAATCAGTCCTGAATATTCATTTGGAAAGACTGATGCTGAAACTGAAACTCCAATACTTCGGACATCTGATGCAAAGAACTGACTCCTTGGAAAAGACCTTGATGCTGGGAAAGATTGAAGGCAGAAGGAGAAGGAGACAACAGAGTATGAGATGTTTGGATGGCATCACCAACTCAATGGGCATGAATTTGAGCATGCTGGGAGCTGGTGATGGACATGATCAACTTCCGCTTGGCATGCTGCAGTTCATGGGGTCTCAAAGAGTCAGACATGACTGTGCAGCTGAACTGAACTGACTATCATGATGTATATACCAGAGCTTGCTGACCATTACTCTGGGTTCCTGGTAAAGTCTACCTTATTTCCAGTGTTGATGAGACAATCTCAACCAAAGGTAAGTAAGACCCAAATTTTAAAAATTACTGTACGTCAACTGGCATATCATGGGGCTTAACTATGTGTCATCTCACCTATATATACTGAGCAGTGACACGAGGAACATGAGTTTGAGTAAACGCCGGGAGTTGATGATAGACAGGGAGGCCTGGTGTGCTGCGATTCATGGGGTCGCAAAGAGTTGGACATGACTGAGCGACTGAACTGGAACTGGAGCTGGAAAGATTTTAACAATCTTTTGTAACCTTTGCCATATCCAGAGACAGTGATCATTTAGAACCTGAACTGAATTTTATGAGTCATGTGTCAGACAAGGGGAAAATGAGAGCATGTTATTGAGGATGGATCAACAAAAACAAGACCGGGAGCTGACTGTGGCTCAGATCATGAACTCCTTATTGCCAAATTCAGACTTAAATTGAAGAAAGTAGGGCAAACCGCTAGACCATTCAGGTATGACCTAAATAAAATCCCTTATGATTATACAGTGGAAGTGAGAAATAGATTTAAGGGTCTAGATCTGATAGATAGAGTGCCTGATGAACTATGGAATGAGGTTCGTGACATTATACAGGAGACAGGGATCAAGACCATCCCCAAGGAAAAGAAATGCAAAAAAGCAAAATGGCTGTCTGGGGAGGCCTTACAAATAGCTGTGAAAAGAAGAGAGGCAAAAAGCAAAGGAGAAAAGCAAAGATATAAGCATCTGAATGCAGAGTTCCAAAGAATAGCTAGAAGAGATAAGAAAGCCTTCTTCAGTGATCAATGCAAAGTAATAGTGGAAAACAACAGAATGGGAAACACTAGAGATCTCTCCAAGAAAATTGGAGATAACAAGGGAACATTTCATGCAAAGATGGGCTCGATAAAGGACAGAAATGGTATGGATCTAACAGAAGCAGAAGATATTAAGGAGAGGTGGCAAGAATACACGGAAGAACTGTACAAAAAGATCTTCACGACCCAGATAATCATGATGATGTGATCACTAATCTAGAGTCAGACATCTTGGAATGTGAAGTCAAGTGGGCCTTAGAAAGCATCACTATAAACAAAGTTAGTTGAGGTGATGGAATTCCAGTTGAGCTGTTTCAAATTCTGAAAGATGATGCTGTGAAAGCGCTGCACTCAATATGGCAGCAAATTTGGAAAACTCAGCAGTGTCCACAGGACAGTTTTCATTCCAATTCCAAAGACAGGCAATGCCAAAGAATGCTCAAACTACTGCACAATTGCACTCATCTCACATGCTAGTAAAGTAATGCTCAAAATTCTCCAAGCCAGACTTCAGCAATACATGAACCGTGAACTCCCTGATGTGCAAGCTGATTTTAAAAAAGGCAGAGGAACCAGAGATCAAATTGCCAACATCCGCTGGATCATGGAAAAAGCAAGAGAGTTCCAGAAAAACATCTATTTCTGTTTTATTGACTATGCCAAATCCTTTGACTGTGGATCCCAATAAACTGTGGAAAATCCTGAAAGAGATGGGATTACCAGACCGCCTAACCTGCCTGTTGAGAAATCTGTATGCAGGTCAGGAAGCAACAGTTAGAACTGGACGTGGAACGACAGACTGGTTCCAAATAGGAAAAGGAGTACATCAAGGCTGTATATTGTCACCCTGCTTATTTGACTTCTATGCAGAGCACATCATGAAAAATGCTGGACTGGAAGAAACACAAGCTGAAATCAAGATTGCCAGGAGAAATATCAATAACCTCAGATATGTAGATGACACCACCCTTATGGCAGAATGTGAAGAGGAGCTAAAAAGCCTCTTGATGAAAGTGAAAGAGGAGAGTGAAAAAGTTGGCTTAAAGCTTAATATTCAGAAAACGAAGATCATGGCATCTGGTCCCATCACTTCATGGGAAATAGATGGGGAAACAGTAGAGACAGTGTCAGACTTTATTTTGGGGGGCTCCAAAATCACAGCAGATGGTGATTGCAGCCATGAAATTAAAAGACTCTTCCTCCTTGGAAGAAAAGTTATGACCAAACTGGATAGTATATTCAAAAGCAGAGACATTACTTTGCCGACTAAGGTCCGTCTAGTCAAGGCTATGGTTTTTCCTGTGGTCATGCATGGATGTGAGAGTTAGACTGTGAAGAAGGCTGAGCGCCGAAGAATTGATGTATTTGAACTGTGGTGTTGGAGAAGACTCCTGAGAGTCCCTTGGACTGCAAGGAGATCCAACCAATCCATTCTGAAGGAGATCAGCCCTGGGATTTCTTTGAAAGGAATGATGCTAAAGCTGAAACTCCAGTACTTTGGACACCTCATCCAAAGAGTTGACTCACTGGAAAAGACTGATGCTGGGAGAGATTGGGGGCAGGAGGAGAAGGGGACGACCCAGGATGAGATGGCTGGATGGCATCACGGACTCGATGGACGTGAGTCTGGGTGAACTCCTGGAGATGGTAATGGACAGGGAGGCCTGGCGTGCTGAGGTTCATGGGGTCGCAAAGAGTCGGACACGACTGAGCGACTGAACTGAACTGAACTGATATTTTGTTTTATAGGAATTCATGGTCTTCTTGGGCTTCACTTGTGGCTCAGATGGTAAAGAATGCAACTTCAATGTGAGAAACCTGGGTTCCATCACTGGGTTGGGAATATCCCTTGAAGAAGGGAATGGCTACACACTCCAATATTCTGGCCTGGAGAATTCCATGGACAGAGGAACCTGGCAGTCCGTGGCATTTTAAAAGTCAGACACAACTGAGAGACTTCACTCATTAAATCTCACTCAAGACATTTCTATCATTAAATTGATAATCTGAGGCAGGAGTAAGTCTAAGGGGAAAAAAAAAAAAAAGAACCTTTTGGCTATGGCAACCTAGGAAATAATATTCTTCTTTTGAAATGCTAGTCTTTCCTAAGAGAAGTGGTGATGGGGAACTCAGTCATGTGAATGTTTTGGGGAACCAGCATAGAGGACATTATTTTAATGTTTTCCAAAGGGTAGGGAAAGATTACTTTAAATTTACAAACATTTTAAAATATTATTAAAAGTGAAGGAGAAAAATATATTTTTCCATCAAATTTCATATAGTTTATATGGTGATATTCATGATTTGCACAAACTATGATTTAAAATGTTAAACATTGAAGAAATAAGCCTGCACAAAAATATTTCTAATGGTCCATTGGGTGTCAGACTTTGGAGAAAATAAAAAGATAGAATGTGATCCACAAAAATTTAGACATATATTTTACTTGTGTTAATGATAAATAGTTCTTTTTTGCTTATCTTGTTTTCACTCCCGATAATCTTAGAGATAAATAAATATATGCCCCATTCCTGGAAAATATGTAGAATTGGTGAAATTAATTTTTATAAACACAGACACACACAATCCCTTTGTCTCATTTTTTTGTTATTTTTCGTAATTCTATTTTTCTGTGGTGTATGAATTTTGGAGAAAAAACAAGTTCAAAACTTGTTTCTGGTAGAAATGAGAAGTGCTTTTAAAATGATAACTACAACCACTTTAGCCTTGTCAGTATATCTGATGGCCATAAATGAGCACATTTTTGGTGGAGTGGACAGTGCTGGGGTCAACCACATACAGAGAATGCAGCAGAGCACAAGTGAGGTTTGCTGGGAATTGCAAGTTATGAGGTGTCAAAGAGGAAATAATACCTATAAAAGCAGTGACTACATACCACAGTGAATGGAGTGTAAAGACTTCAAGGGGTACAGAAGGGAAAATGATTTCCATGAAAAAAAGAAAAAGCTTTGATAAAGTGAAAATTATTTGCTTCACAATGATTTTCTTCCAAATTCCTAGAAACATAATAATTTTGTACTTGAAACATATTGTTAAAAATGTAAGTGTTCACCTGGGGGAAATAGACAAATTCCAATACATAGATAGAAGGGAATAGAAGAGTAAAAAGTGTAGAAAGTGGAGTGATTCAAGTTTCCACAAAATGTATTTATTCCACTTTGTTACAATTTCCTAATCACATAACTTAAATGGGTCCTAGTTAATATTCACTGTTGGACTTTGTTATCAATGTGAAAATGGACTGTTGACCAGGAAGATCTGCTCCTTAATACGTACAGAAGCTGTAGAAATGAAAGAGACTGAGAGATGAGGTGGTAGTTCATTCTTCTATTTATTTGTCAAATATATGTGGAGCTACTGCTTACTTCCAGACACCATCCTAAGAGCAGTGGATACATCAGCAAACAAAAGAGTCAAAAAAATTTGCCTTTATGGGGCTTATCTTCTAGAGGGGTTGACAGACACTCAATGATAAGCATTGGTAAATAAGTAAATTACAGCTATGTTAGAAGGTGGTCAGTGCCATAGGGGAAAAGATAGAGCAGGTTGTAAATGGGATTAGGAGTGCTAAGGCAGTCATTTCAATTTTAGAATGAGATGGTCAAATATGCTAATCAACAAAAGAGACTTTAAGTGTGAAATCATAAAAGGGTTTTTTATGACCATACTGAGTGAAACTTTCTAGTAGTAATAGAAATAAATCTGGAAAATTCACAAATATGTGAAAAATTAAATGAGACACTCTCAAATAACTAATATGTCAAAGAAGAAATCACCAGGGAAACTAGGCAGCAGTTAGGGATGAGTGAAAATGAAAATTCAACATACCAAAACTGATATAATGAAGGGACAATTGTACTCAAGGGGAAATTTATAGCTGTAAACACTTATACTAAAGAAAAAAAAAAAAAAAAAAGGAAGATCTGAAGACTGGCTAGTGAGGTAGGAGAAAATCAAAGGGTTGTGATTTCCAGGGAGCTAAGCAACTAAGGTCCATCTAGTCAAGGCTATGGTTTTTCCTGTGGTCATGTATGGATGTGAGAGTTGGACTGTGAAGAAGGCAGAGCACTGAAGAATTGATTCTTTTGAACTGTGGTGTTGGAGAAGACTCCTGAGAGTCCCTTGGACTGCAAGGAGATCCAACCAGTCCATTCTGAAGGAGATCAGCCCATTTCTTTGGAAGGAATGATGCTAAAGCTGAAACTCCAGTACTTTGACCACCTCATGCGAAGAGCTGACTCATTGGAAAAGACTGTGATGCTGGGAGGGATTGAGGGCAGGAGGAGAAGGGGACGACAGAGGATGAGATGGCTGGATGGCATCACTGACTCGAAGGATGTGAGTCTGAGTGAACTCCTGGAGATGGTAATGGACAGGGAGGCCTGGCGTGCTGAGGTTCATGGGGTCGCAAAGAGTCGGACAAGACTGAGCGACTGAACTAACTGAAGAGAACAAATGTTTTCAGGAGGAGGGAATGCTCAACTGTGTGTCTATGATTAAAAATAGTGCTCCAACACCAAAGCCAAATTAACAGCTACGCTGACACTGTAGTATGTCTTGGGGAGTAGGAATTTAATGGCATATGAATGTAATGTTACCTTAAATATTTTCATGATTTTTTCTTTCTGTAGAAAAAAAGCATTCCACATTTAAAATAATATGGACTCCAAGTGCTATGTTACCAGTCAGAAGAAAATAGATGTAATCGTAAGGCTGGACCCCAGGGGCCATGATAGGCCACCCCTCCTCTCCCTCCCACTGGTGGGGGAAGTCCCTAATGGAAGGAGCCTCCCAGACCCCAGGGACCAATGACAGAACACTTCACCAGCTAAAGCCACCCCACCCCAGCCACGTAGAAGGACCTGTCAGCCCGCGATGCCTCGGCCTGACGACCTATCCAAGCCCCCGTACATCTAGCCTGACCATCCCTCACAACAAACGTATAAAAATCACCCCAACATGGTCTGGGTGCAGACTTCCTCGACCTGCCTCATTCGGGTCTGGGAACTTCGCCAGGAGCGCTTCCCCGTTAAAGCCTGTTAGACACTCTTTTCGGTGTCCTGGTCGTCTTTACCTAACATTTGGCGCCCAACATGGGGCCTGAGGCGAGGGCCCATCCCGCAATGAGAGGGATTTGTGGTCCCCTCAAGTCTGACCGGCGCCGGACCAGGTCACCCCGTCACCCCTCCGGGACCATTCAACCGTCTGGCAGGATACAGGGTAAGTTCCGTCGGTCAGGCTCTGGGGGGCGTTGCTCCCATGGCAAATATTCCTAGGGTGTCTCTATCCCTTTAAATTGTGGCCGCATCTGGACCCCTCCTCCACAGGCCAGGCCTGCTATTCCACGGCGCCAGTCAAGGAGACGTCCCTCTTGGCTGAGTGGCCCTCTCCTCTCTGGGTTGACGGCCTGTTCAGGGACGCCTGACTGGACCACTCCCAGCCCGACTAATGATTGGTCCAGGACCTTCGTTTCATATTCACCATGGGGACAGCTGTCTCCAGGGCCGACCAACCCTGATCTACACCACTAAAATGTTTACTAGCCAACCTCAGAACTCTACATATCTCTGGAAAAATTCGCTCCAAACGCTTAACCTTCCTTTGTTCTGAAGCATGGCCCCACTGTTCTTTAGATAACGGCTCACAATGGCTGCCAACCAGAACTTTCGGTTTTAACATCCTCCATGACTTAGATAATTACTGCCAGAAGACGGGAAAATGGTCTGAGGTACCCTATGTACAGGCTTTCTGGCTGTTGCGCTCCCGTCCCACACTATGTACCTGCTGTTCCCCTTCTAAAATTCTCCTAACCACGGCCCTTTCTCCCCCACACCAACTCCCCCTCTATCGCCCTCACCAATTTCCTCCATATCCACTCCTCCATCATCTTCACAGCCCAGCCCTCCTGTGACTATGCCTCTTGTCGCTCCCTTGGCTCCACCTCAATATCCACCCCTTCCTCCATGCCCATCCCTTTCTGACTCACCAGTCAGCTCACACACAAGGTCCCAGACCACTCCCAATCTACTGCCAGCTCCCCTACTTCCTCTCCGCCAGGTGGCCGGCCCAAAGGGTCTCGCCCATGTCCACATGCCTTTTTCACTTCAACATCTTACCCATATTTAACAACAGCTAGGCTCCTTTTCAGCCAACCCCTCTAACCACATTAAAAACTTCACCCAGCTGCCTCGGTCTTACGTCCTCACCTGGCAGGACATATTTGTCATTCTGGGGTCCACCACTACCACAGAGGAGAGAAAGGCCATTTGGGCCATGGCGAAAGTGGTGGCTGACCAAAAACATCTAGCTAATCCAGCAGGCCCTGCCTGGCCACCTGGAGCAGCTGCTATTCCAGACGTAGACCCAGACTGGGACTATCAGGAGGGACAGAGAGGAAGAGCCAACATTCAGTACATGGTAAAATGCCTATTGGAGGGAATGGAAACCACCTCCCTCAAGGTGGTAAACCTACTTAAACTAGATGAAGTAACCCAGGGCCCGATGAAAACCCAGCAACCTTTCTTAACAGACTGACAGAGGCTCTCACCACCTATACCCGGATTGCCCCAGATTCTCCGGCGGGGGTTACCACCCTAGCCAACCGTTTTATATCCCAATCAGCTTCAGACATCAAAAAAAAAAAAAAAAAAAAAACCTCTCCAAGGCTGAGGATGGGCCTCAGACCCCCCTCCGAGACCTGGTAAAAATGGCATTTAAGGTTTATAACGCCCGAGAGGAAGCCGCTGAAGCCAGCCACAAGGCAAGGCTTAAACAAAAAGCCGAACTCCAGGCTAACCTCCTTGAGAGACACACCCAGGCACTGGTAGCAGCCGTGTGGCCAGCCACGGGACAGAAGGTGGGTCCCCAGAAGCCACTGCCAGGAGCCTGCTTCAAATGCCGTCATGAGGGCCACTGGGCCCGCCAATGCCCAAACCCCCGGCTCCTGACAAAGCCATGACCTCGTTACAAACAGCCAGGACATTGGGCGAGTGATTGTCCCTGGGTGACTCAGGCCCCAGCCTTACCGGGCCAAGGTCTGGGCTCCCAAAAGGACATTTCCTCCCCACACCCCACCTTGGAACTTCTCTCCTTTGATGAAGATTGACTGCACCCAGACTCAGGGACCCACATAACCCAAGCCGAGCCCAGGGTAATGCTTCAAGTGGTGGGTAAGTCTATCAATTTCTTGATAGATATGGGGGCTACTTACTCGGGCCTTCCCTCCTTCGGGAGCACCTTGCATCCTTCCCAGGTCTCAGTGGCAGGTATAGATGGCACGTCTTGCAGACTGGGCCACAGCCCAGTCAGCTTGACCCCTTCCTGTTCACACGCTCTTTTCTGATAATCCCTTCATGCCCCACTCCCCTGCTGGGGCGGGACATTTTAGCTAAGCTTAGGGCCACCATTCACCTACCTCTCTCATTTTCCCAATCTTTCACCTTGCCCCTACTTCTCCTCTGCTCCCCTGAGGCTCCAGTTGTTGACCCTAGCACCTAGGACACTAAAATCCCTCTAGTAACAACCCATCACACCCCGGTCCTGATTAAACTATGTGATCCTTCCCACTTCCCAAACCGCCCTCAATTCCCCATCTCTCAGACTCACCTACGCTGTCTTAAACCAATCATAGCCCATCTCTTAGGCCAGGGCCTCCTAGTCCCCATGACCTCACCCTACAATACCCCCATTTCCCGGTACAGAAAGCTGTTGGCAGCTACTGACTGGTCCAGGACCTTCGACTGATAAACGAGGCCATGATCCTTGCCCATCCGATTGTCCCCAATCCCTATACCTTGCTTTCTGACATCCCTAGCAGTACGACTCAGTTTATTGTCATAGACCTCAAAGATGCCTTTTTCACTATTCCCTTACACCCAGACTGCTTTCCTCTTTGCTTTCGCATGGACTGACCCAGAAACCTGACAGTCCCCCCAGCTAACATGGACAGTCCTCCCCCAAGGGTTTAGAGACAGCCCCCATTTTTTTGGCCAGGCTCTTGCCTGAGATCTGGCTACATGCCCTTTAGCCCCTAGTGTCCTCTTACAGTATGTGGATGACCTGCTCTGAAGCCCCTCACAAGTTCTTTCTCAGACACATACCACTATTCTTCTTAACTTCCTTAACTCTAAAGGATACCAAGCTTCTCAACAAAAGGCCCAACTCACCCAGACCTCCGTGACTTACCTAGGTCTAAAGATTACCCTGACAACCAAGGCTCTAACCACCAACAGACTCAGCCTTCTCCAAGACCTCTGACCCCCTTCCACTGAAAAACAAATCTTGTCCTTTTTGGGGTTATCAGGATTCTTCCAGCACTGGGTCCCCAACTATGCTTCCCTGGCTAAATCCTTCTATGCAGCCACAAAAGACACCCCTACTGGACCGCTCTCTTCAGAAACAGAGGTCCAGGAGGCTTTCTACAACCTCTGCTCAGCTTTGCTGTCCTCTTCCCCACTGTTCCTGCCCAATCCCAACCTCCCCTATCACCTATACACTGATGAAAAAGGGTATGAAAGCCTCATACAGTCTGAAGGCCCTGAAATGCTGCCAGTGACATTTATCTCCAAACAGTTAGACCCCACTGCCCAGAGATGGTTCCCCTGCCTACATGCTCTGGCAGCAGCAGCTTCTCTATACACAGATGCAAAAATAGAGAGAGGGTATTCCTCACCACCAAGGGATCACCCATCTCTAATGCCCCCCTAATTGCCAAGCTCCTGGAGGCCATCTCACAGCCCACCCAGGTAGCCATCCTACACTGCAAAGAACATCAGACAACTCGAGACACGGTTTCCCTAGACAACAATAAGGCTGACCAAATGGCAAGACAGATAGCCTTACAACAGGGGCCTCTGCCTATACTATTTCTCAGGACCTCCCTTACACCTAACTACTCAGAGGCCAAAATGGAGGCCCTCCTCTCACAGGAGGGCGCTTCCAAACATCCCTCGGGATAGATCACACTCCAGAACAAACTAGTCCTAGACAGACAATGTCCATTATCACCCAGATTCATGACTCTTTATACATTGGGTCCCACGTACTTTTGACCTTCCTTAGCCCTCTCTTTTCCCCGTTACACCTCCGACCTACGATTCAGGCAGTCCATCATCGCTACCTAATCTTTGCCAAGACCTCTCCTCAAGGAGGACTCAGGCCGCCACAAGAAACTCACCAGCTGAGGGGACACCTGCCGGGGCAGGATTGGCAGATAGACTTTACTCACATGTTTAGACATCAGACCTTCCAGTATATGCTGGCCTCAGTCATCAGGCAAGGTAAAACGGGCTAACAGCATCCTCAAGGCTCATCTGACCAGGTTAATGGCAGAACTTCATCTCTTCTGGGTTCATCTCCTGCCAGCAACCCTGACCCACATACGGGCAACTCCTCATGTCAAGACGGGTTCGACACCTTTTGAACTGCTGTACGGTAGGCCATATCTGCTGACTAACCTTCTGGATCCCCCAACCCCCCTTCTGAAGACTTACTTGTCCTATTTCACTCTCCTGAGGTCCCTACTTAGAAAACACACTGACCATGTCCTCCCTCAACCTGTCAGAGACTACACCCAGGCAATCCCATCCCCGGCTTTGGCACCAGGAGATCAGGTTCTCCTAAAAACGCTGATGCCTCGACCCCTTCAGCCCCGGTGGATTGGGCCTTTTACGGTGGTCCTCACCACCCCTACAGCAGCCAAACTGTGAGGACACGAGCCACGGTACCACATCACATGGCTCAAATGGGCTCCACTACACGGCCTGCCTTCTCCCAAACCCCTAGAGACTTACACCTCTAAAATCTCGGGACCTACCAAGATCACCATTACTAAGACACCCCTGCCTCCCGCCGGTGAGTGACACGCCCCATCCAATGCTTGTCTGGCCTCATCCGCTGTGGCTGTTGCCAATCACAACTCTGGCTCTACTCTTCACCATTAGACTGGCTGTCATGGCCCCCCAGGACTGGCCGCTCACACTTTGACTTTTACTGGCCCTTGCTTACCTTATTATCTGTTCACTACTTCTGGGGTGCTATTCCTTTGGGACAACCTGACCTGGCCATATGTCTCTCACTCTAGCCTGCCTTAAAGACTTTATCTTGACCCTACTACAGGACCTTTGGCTGGCTACCCTGATTATTGACTATGACTCTTTCATTCAGGCAATTTCTGATCTGCACTTACAGGAGACCTTCCTCCTTTTTACAAAATCTCAAATTGACTTCTTCTCTTTTATCACTCTCCTCCTAATATCATGGGCTTCCCTCGTGGCTCAGAGGTTAAAGCGTCTGCCTCCAGTGCAGGAGACCCAGGTTCGATCCCTGGGTCAGGAAGATCCCCTGGAGAAGGAAATGGCAACCCACTCCAGTATTCTTGCCTGGAGAATCCCATGACTGAGGAGCCTGGTGGCCTGCAGTCCATGGGGTCACAAAGAGTTGGACACGACTGAGTGACTTTACTTTCCTAATATCATAGCTAAACATGCTCTTGCCACAATTCCTCCTGGCCATGATAATACAGGTGGGACAACCTACACCCTGCCCCCGGGGCTGCACCGAACCAGACTGCTGGGGAACTGGGTTCACAGCCTACACTTATGTCCACTGAGACTGTTATGTCTCACCCATCTAGCCGTGCTCCCATGGGGGTAAATGGTATTGAACAGCCAAGAGCCTTGGGACTGCCAAATCAAGCTCAGTCTCTAACTGCTATAAAGCTAGGGGCAAAGATCTCTGTTTTACCATGCAAACTCACTACGGAATGACAGACGGGAAGGGGGCCCAAGATCAGAGGTGAGAACAAGTCCAACATAAGGTCCAACAAGACCTCATAAAGTTGGCAACTGAAGCCTCTGATCCACACCATAAGCGCAACAAACTCCTAGACCAGGTTCATCAGGTGCTCAAAACCCCTAGATTTTTCACCCCAAATTTTCACCAGCCTCAATGACACCTATCAGACCCTGACTGAAACCTCACCAAACCTCGCATGTTGGCTCTGTCTTCCTTTGAGACCTCGACCGTTCCTTGCCCAACCAATCCCCAGGAAATGGATAGAGGCCCAAAATCTCACTCGAAATGTCACAGAAGTAACCTTGTCAATGGGGCCCTTGACCACTGAGATACTGTACCTCCCAGCCAATGCCTTCTGTGTTCTTGCCAACGACACCTCATTAACCACAGTGGCCTGTGACGGCTCGAGACGAGACCCCCTATCCCCAAACCCTCCAGCAATGGAAGACCAGCCAACCTACCACCGCTGGAGGGCATTAGCTGCAGCTCCCCTGCTCCTCAGAGGAAATTTATTCACGGCCTTAGGACTGGGGGCGGGAGGATTGGGATCAGCCACGCAGTTCTACCATAAGCTGTCCGCAGACCTCAGTCGAGACCTGGACAAGGTGGCAGATTCCCTAATGGCATTACAAACCCAGATAACCTCTCTGGCAGCAGTGGCTCTCCAAAATCAAAGGGCCCTAAACCTGCTAATGGCTGAAAAAGGGGGAACCTGTCAGTTCCTAAGGGAAGACTGTTATTTTTTTCATTAATGCCTCGGGGATAGTTCAGAACAAGGTCTGAGAGCTGAGAGAGAGCATCACACTTGGACAGGCCGAGTCAAACAGTTTCAATTTCTCCGGATGGTGAAAGACGTCTTGGGCAACATGGCTTCTCCCACTTCTCGGACCCCTCGCAGACTTGTTCCTCATTCTGTCAATAAGACCTTGTGTTTTTCAGATCATCCTCTGGAGGGTCAGGGAGCTGACCCAGACGGCTACTGGACAGATGTTGGTGGTAGCCACATACTCCAAGCTCCCGTCCAGAGACCCTGAGGCCCCCTAAAGGTCACCGGAATCTGGCCACGACCCTCAGCCCCAGTGACGCCCCAGTTCAGCAGAAAGTAGCCAGAAGTGATAACGGCACCCCTTATCCTAGCAAAAGGGTCAGAATGTAAGGCTGGACCCCAGGGGCCATGATAGGCCACCCCTCCTCTCCCTCCCACTGGTGGGGGAAGTCTCTAATGAAAGAAGCCTCCCAGATCCTGGGGACCAATGACAGCATACTTCGCAAGCTAATGCCGCCCCACCCCAGCCACGTAGAAGGACCTGGCAGCCCACGATGCCTCGGCCTGCTGACCTATCCGAACCCCCATCCATCTAGCCTGACCGTCCATCTAGCCTGACCATCCCTTGCAACAAACGTATAAAAGCCACCCCCAACATGGTCCGGGGGCAGACTTCCTCGACCTGCCTTGTTCGGTCCGGGAACTTTGCCAGGAGCGCTTCCCCGTTAAAGCCTGTTAGGCACTCTTTTCGGTGCCCTGGTCATCTTTACCTAACAGCAATGTCATTAAATATGAAAGCAAAATTTTACTTAGAGTCACTTATAATTTTACTTAGAAGCACCTAACACTGCCAGAAGTCTTGACTGTGTTAAAGTTACAAGGTAAGTAATATTTTTATTGAATGTCATTATTCAGGATTATGTCAATGATCCCAAACTAATTATGAATTTGGAAGTGAAAAGAAAGTTCTCAATAGAAGAACCAATAAGATAATATACAGCATAGTGACCATAGCTAGTGATAATATAATGATAATGACATTACATATTTAAAAATTGATGAGAGTAAATTTTAAACGTTCTCTTCAGAAGGAAGAAAATGTAACTATAGGTGGTGATGGTTGTAACTATTTTTATGGTGGTGATCAATTTTCAGAATATACCAGTGTTGAATCATTGCATCATATACCTGAAATAATTAATACATGCTATCTCTCAATTATATTTCAGCAAAATAAAATATAATTTAAAAAGTATTTCTTTAAAAAGAACTATAAAGATCCAGAAAATACATGATTAAATATAAATAGTACTGTAATATTATTTGAAAATCACAGTCATTGAGAATATTTGCAAATATGTGGACTTTATAAAGCCTGGCATTGAATGAGGCCAATAATAACTGTGTTGAATGTATTCCAATAAGAATACAACCATAGGACTTAAAAAAGAAAATTTGAGGATAAAAGATTAAAGACAACTTAAAAAGAACACTTCAGTATAAAGCTTCAAGAACAATGTGATAGGTTAAGATAACAAAAATGTTGACAGAACTCATTTCATTGCATGGTGTACTATTTAAGAATTCTAAGAAATAAGATTCATTTTTGAAATAGAAAATATAGACTTAATTTAATATTTTAAAATAGATAATGGTGGCATCATGGTAATGGACAATTGATATGTTTGAAATACTCATTAATATAAAATGAAAACTGAGTGAACTAAATGTGAATGAAATAGTATTATGAAAGTCATGCTTTAAATAGTGTATGTTACATAAATGTATTTTATTACTATGAGATTAATTCTATTTTTTTTTCAACAGTGAAAAGCCTGGTTGATATTTATTAAATTTTAACTGGTAGCTACAGGAACATAATATATAGAGAACTTCTTATGTGATCAGTTCAGTTCAGTTCAGTTGCTCAGTCATGTCTGACTCTGTGACACCAAGGACTGCAGCATGCCTAGCTTCCCTGTCTATTTAGAATTCCCAGATCTTACTCAAACTCATGTGCATTGAGTCAGTGATGCCATCCAAACATCTCATCCTCTGTTGTCCCCTTCTCCTATTGCATTCAATATTTCCAAACATCAAGGTCTTTTTTAATGAGTTAGTTTTGTGCATCAGGTGGCCAAAGTATTGGAGTTTTAGGTTCAGCAAAAGTCTTTCCAATGAACATTTAGGACTGATTTCCTTTAGGATGGACTGGTTGGATCTCTTGCTGTCCAAGGTACGCTCAAGGTCTTTTCCAACACCACAATTCAAAAGCATCAATTCTTCTGCACTCAACTTTCTTTTTAGTCCAACTCTCACATCCATACTTGACGACTGGAAAAACCATAGCCTTGAGTAGATGGACCTTTGTTGGCAAAGTAATGTCTCTGCTTTTTAATATGCTTTCTAGGTTGGTCATAACTTTTCTTCCAAGGGGCAAGCGTCTTTTAATTTCACGGCTGAAGTCATCACCTGCAGTGATTTTGGAGCCCAAGAAAATAAAGCCTGTCACTGTTTCCATTGTTTCCCCATCTATTTGCGATGAAAATATGGGACCAGATGCCATGATGTTAGTTTTCTGAATGTTGAGTTTTAAGCCAATATTTTCACTCTCCTCTTTCATTTTCATCAAGAGGCTTTTTAGTATTCTTCTCTTTCTGCCATAAGGGTGCTGTCATCTGCATATCTGAGGTTATTGATATTTCTCCCAGCAATCTTAATTCCAGCTTGTACTTCATCCAGTCCGACATTTCTATGATGTACTCTGCATATAAGTTAAAGATGGAGGGTGACAGTATACAGCCTTGATGTACTCCTTTTCCGATTTGGAACCAGTCTGTTGTTCCATGTTCAGTTCTAACTGTTGCTTCTTGACTTGCATACAGATTTCTCAGGAGGCAGGTTGGGTGGTCTGGTATTCCCATCTCATGAAGAATGGTCTAGAGTTTGTTGTGATCCACACAGTCATAAGCTTTGCATAGTCAAGAAAGCAGAAATAGATGTTTTTCTGCAACTCGCTTTCTTTTTCAATGATCCAATGGATGATGGCAAGTTGATCTCTGGTTCCTCCACCTTTCCTAAACCCAGCTTGAACATTTGAAAGTTCATGGTTCTTGTACTGTTGAAGTCTGGCTTGGAGAATTTTGAGCATTACTTTGCTAGCTTGTAAGATGAGTGCAACTGTGTGGTAGTTTGAGCACTCTTTGGCATTGCCTTTCTTCGGCATTAGAATGAAAACTGAGCTTTTCTAGTCCTGTGGCCACTGCTGAGTTTTCTAAATTTGCTGGCATATTGAGTGCAGCACTTTCACAATATCATCTTTTACAATTTGAAATAGTTCAACTGGAATTCCATCACCTCCACTAGCTTTGTTTAAAGTGATGCTTCCTAAGGGCCACTTGACTTTGCATTCCAGGATGTTTGGCTCTAGGTGAGTGATCCCATCCTGATTATCTGGGTCATGAAGATCTTTTTCGTGTAGTTCTTCTGTATTCTTCTGTATTCTTGCCATCTCTTCTTAATATCTTCTGCTTTTTTTAGGTCCATACCTATTTTGTCCTTAAATTCACCCATTCCAGTCCATTTTTGTTCACTGATTCCTAAAATGTTGACGTTCATCCTTACCATCTCCTGTTTGACACTTCTAATTTGCATTGATTTATGGACCTAACATTCCAGGTTCCTATTCAGCATTGCTCTTTACAGCATTGGACTTTACTTCCATCACCAGTCACATCCACCACTGGTATTGTTTTTGCTTTGGCTCTGTCTCTTCATTCTTTCTGGAGTTATTTCTCCACTATCTCTAGTAGCATATTGGGCACCTACTGACCTGGGGAGTTCATCTTTCAGTGTCCTATCTTTGTGTCGTTTCATACTGTTCATGGGTTTTCTGAAGGCAAGAATACTGAATTGGTTTGCTGTTCCCTTTTTCAGTCAACCACGTTTTGTCAGAATTTTCCACCACAACCCATCTCTTTTGGGTGGCCCTACAGGGCATGGCTCATAGTTTCATTGAGTTAGACAGGCTGTGGTCCATGTGATCAGGTTGTTTAGTTTTCTGTAATTGTGTGTGTTCAATCTGTCTGTCCTCTGATGTAAAAGTATAAGAGGCTTATTGAAGATTCCTGATGGAAGAAGCTAACTGAGGGGAAAACTGGTTCTTGCCCTGATGGGTGGGGCCACGCTCAGTAAAATTTTCAACCAATTTTCTTTTGAAGAGTGAGGCACTGTTCACTCCCTGCTATTTGACCTGAGGCCAAACTATGGTTGAAGTAATGAAGATAATTGTGACTTCCTTCAAAAGGATCACTATGTAGTTACTATGCCTTTAAGAACACTGGGAGAATTTGAAAGCAATGTCTATCAAAACAACCAATGAAGGAGCTTCCTTTAGGAAGAGAAATTCATCTCTATTTAAACAAAGAAGAACAATGAAGCATTTTTAGAATCCCAACACCACTCCTCCTTTTCACAGTTTGGTTTGCCCTCTTTCAAATTAACACCCTGGCATCCACATTAGAATTGAAACTGACAAGGTATCCCTTTCATCCCTGACTGCCAAAACTCCTCACTAATAATAATTAGCCATTCCTGGCTTCTATCCAAGAGAGTTTAATAAATACTAGAATGGCTTCTGGGCCTCCACTTCATTTCTTACTTCAGCTAAGGAATGATGGGTGGGGAGGAGGGAACACTACTCTATGGAATAAGATTTGCTGAATAGCATCAGGGCAGCAAAATGACTTCTCAGCTGTCTATTAATGAATAATCATTATTTACATATATGTTTTATGTTAGTGTATGTGTAGAAATGTTCATTCAAACAGGTCATATTTAGCTTAATAAAGTTTATTTCTATGCCTGTCTTAGAAAATGTGCAGTATATAGCATTGGAACATTTGATAATAACTTTTTATACATTTCATGTGGTGTGCTTTATGAGGAAGTGTAACTGGTTTTGATTTCCAGGTAAACATGATTTATAATATTCCACACCTATACAATAAAATAATGTGGGTGATATTTAAGATTAGTCATTATGACTGTATCTTTTAGTTAATGAGTAAATATTTCAGTTTGGTTTGTCATGTTACCTATCTTAAATTTTTAGAGAGCATACTGAATGCCTTGATAAGAGCAGGTGTTGCCATAATTATTAGAAGAAATACTATGGTGTGGTGAGTTTCTTTCCAAACTTCTGGTTTGGAAGAAGGCATTCCTATTCCAATCTTTTTGGGAAGGAAAATAATTAGAAAAGTTATTTTAGTTTTTCTCACTTTTTACTCTGCAAGGCAGAAGGCAATGACATCTGATTGGTAAAAACTGGAAGGGGCTGGGCAAAGATGGTTTTGTTTTGCTTTTTTTTCAAGAGTAGCCTATTTCCAGGATCCATTCATTCTCTGTGTCCTAGGGCCAGTCTGCTTCATGAAGGAAAGAAGACTGGCACCCCAGAGTACTGGACAAATCTGGTGTTCAGAGAAGAGGAGTTAGGTTCTCCATACAGCCACTGGCTCAAGTAAATATCTTTACCTCTATGCCACTATCTCCTGAGCCTTATTTTAAAAACTTCAAAACCTGTAGAGGAAGAGTCAGACCTGTTTATTTGCTATAAAACTCTGATCCAGCTGCTCTGTGATGACTATAAACACATGGCACATGTGTGAATGTGTCTTATTATCTTTGGCAGTTTCTGGGTCCATTTTGCTAATCTGAAAGAAATATAGATGAAGCTTTGGCCCTTGTTTCAAGGTCTTAATCCCTGAATAATCCTCTGCCAAAAATGAAATATTTGGGAGTTTGTTTCATGAAATCTTATTAAAGATACTAAGAGACAGGAAGATCACCTCACTAACTAACCAGTGTTACCTGCCCAGTTTCTGACTTGAGATTTCACTTTGATGAAACTTGTATGAAACTTGATTAGAAAATGAACTAACTTTTCTTATGAATTTCACAAGAAAATGATTTAATAGATCATTAGGAGAATTTAACTCTAACTTGGACCATATGTTCAAAACATAAGTATTAAACCCGTAACTAATTTTGTAATTAAAATTTTGTTTTATCAACATATATTTATCTAACAATTAGAGTAGAAATCATCACTTTGGATTTTGAACAAGAATTAACACACTACAGTCAGGAATTCAGAACATTTATTGCAAGAGCTGAATAATTGTAAATAACGTAGAACTGGCAAAGCAGTAACAAGGATAATTGTTTAGATATTTATTCTGTCAAAGTCATCAAACACCCCTCACAAACCGACAAATATGTACTGTGATAAGTAATGCACCCCTACCCATTATTTTCCATTATACTGTGGAAAAAATGTGAATTGCTATTTACAAAGTAATTTTATTTTTGGTAAGAACAAATTATCTATCAGATTAGCAAACCATTTTTTTATTTTTATTTTTTTAACTTTTAAGCTGATGTTGAACCGTGGCATTAAGATAACTTTCACTTCTTTCAGTAAAAACATTTTGTTGCATGCTATTTATTTGTTTAAATCATCTGTCATGCCTTAACAAAAACCTCCTAAGAATGATCGAATTTGGACTTGTTTGCACGTGCAACTGAGATCTTATTAACATTAGTTGTCACTCTGTTGGTTTGACCTAAGTGACAAGATGCTGGTACCTGCCAGGCATTGACCAACTATGATAACAAACAGTTAAACAGCAATAATTAGAGATTTATCCCTTAATATCCCCCAACTAGCCTACCTGGAGAATGTTCTGTTACATCATGAAGGCACAACACATTAAATATTTTGTGGCTATGATCTAACACTTGTGTTACAACAACATTTTCATATATGAGGATCAACACAAACTGCCATTTCAACAAAGTTGTAGACACACATTTGCCCAATTGAAGCTATTTTGAATATTAATTTTTCTTTAATATATGCTAATTTAATATATTAATTCTGCATGAGTGACAAGCACAGGATATTACTTCACTTTCTGAAAGATAACACTTTCCCATTAGTATCTCATTTAATGCTACTAAATAAGTGATTTTGCTTTTGCCTACTTTGAAAATAAGGATGTCAAGAAAATAGGTTCTGAATTTTCAAGCTTTTGCAGAAGTCCTTTTATATATGAAGTTTTCATTTTATCTTTATTTTTTAGAATTCCAGCAACATAAGCTATCATAAAAGAAGCAAGATTCCAGAACCTTTTCTTTAAACACAAGTATTTGAGATCTTTTGAACAAAGTGTGTCAAGACAGACTACTAACGCAGAAACACCTCACTAAAAGAAACAACAAAAATAACAACAAAGAGGTAAACAAAAAAAGGAAAGAAGCAACCATAAGACACAGAATTATGCTACAACATTTTTAGGTGAACGATATAAGTACACAAAGTTGTTAATAATAACTTGCTTCTATTTACAAATACTTTAACACTGATTGACTTACAAGTGTCCACTAATGTTGTTAACAGCACAATAGGTTTAATGCTTATCTTTTTAAGTTTCATTTGAAGTATAATGTCAAGTATAGCAGTCTCAGCACAGATCAATGACAAAAAGAGCACAATTTTCTAACTGGATATGTCTGTCAGTCACTCTAATCCATGGAACTTCCTTACTCTCCAAATGCATATTCTATTATTCATAGCAGCAGTCCAGGGTCAAAATAAAATGCAATTTAAAAAAAGATATTTGCACAATGGAGACACTTCTGGAAAGTTTAATCAATCCTAGTAAATAAGATCACATGGCTAGTAAAACTATCTTCTCTCTTATGTGATAAAACATTGTATCCTCCATGGTGCCAACACAAAATTATGGGTATCCCTGCTCTAAGGGGCATAGTTGTAGAGATCTATTGAATACATAAAGCTCTGACACACACGGTATTAGCATGTCTATTTAGATTAAAGTCCTTAGGTCCCATATGGCCTTGTTTTTAGAGTTGGTGCTCCTTAGGACTCTCAATAGCACCTCCTGCTTGCTTATAAGACTTCAGATTTGCCAAAGGAATGTCTGTCATGTGGCTGCCATTGTTGAAATGGCCTTCAGTGGAGACATACTGCTTACGGTCATTGAACTGGTTCCTGTTGCTATCTTCTTTCCAGGCTCTGGTCAGGGTGTGCCCATTCACAAGCTTGTCCTTCTTGATCCATTCTTTTTGGGGTGCAAAGGTTGAGAGAGGAGATTTAGGGTGTTGATATGGACCCAAGACAGGAGGCATCCAGCAATTATCAGAGTGACCCAAAACCAAGCACTCTTGAGTGCACATCTCTGTAGCTTCAGCTAATCCTCGGGGGCCCAAGGGCCCATCTGCAGAGGACAAGAGACAGAGAAAGTAAGGAAAGAGAGTGGTTAGAGTTTTCATTTTAAATTATATCCTTAGAGAAAAACTGCACTGGTGATCTCATTTTCTCATGAAAATCGTATATGTTAAGCAATTCATAGATATGATTCCCGTCCTTTTTTTTTACCACTTTTTAATTTTTGCAGTGTTGTGTTGGTTTCTGCCATACAACAATGCAAATTAGCCATAATTATACACAGATAATTATGTGTATAATTATCCACTCTCCCCCTCTTCCCTTTATCCCCTCCTTGTCCTCCTCCTATCCCACCCCTCCAGGCCATCACAGAATGCAGACTGTAATCCCTGTGCTGCACAGTAGCTTCTTACCAGCTATCCATCTCACATCTGATAGTGTATATATGTTGATGCTACTTTCTCCATCTGTCCCACTCTCTCCCTCCACCACTGTGTCCACAAGTCCATTCTCTAGATTTGTATCTCCACTCCCTCCTTGAAAATAGTTCATCAATACCGTTTTCTAGATTCCATATATATGCATTAATACACTATATTTTTCTCTTTCTGACTGACTTCACTCTGTGTAACAGGCTATAGGTTCATCCACCTCATTAAAACTGAAATTCATTCTTTTTTATGGCTGAGTAATATCCTATCCTTTTAAGAATTACATAGAAGGAATAAAATTCCTTGTTTTGGAGGTAAGAATTACTCTTTCTTTTAAGCCATTTTATATCTAGAGATACAGACAGATAAAAGAATAAGTAGATAGATATGGGTAAACAGATATACCCATGATATATCATTTCAGATCAACTTTTTTCTATGACATATGTATTATTACTGATTTATGTCCTAATTCTCAATAAAAACTCATATTCATGAGAAATAATGAAATTTACAAAATTTTATGTACAATGCCAGATGTTAATTAAAAACTCCAAGAATACTAAAAGTGTTACTTGAAATGTAGTATTAAAAGTAAATGCTGTGAATAGTTATACAAAATGATCTTTCATGTAAATGTATATCTTAATATGAAATTCATTAAAATAACTTTGCAACATTCTTTTTTAATTTAAGTAATAATTCTAAAGAACATTTTCTCTATACTACTAAAGACTCATCTGGTTGACTTCAAGCATTGTGAAATCCAAGTAAATAAAGATCCCATGTGGTTCCTTCCAAGCTTAACCTATTTTCTTGATTTATAAATGTATTAAATAACCCAAATTTCACTAGAGTTAAAGTCTAGCTAGGCTGCAAATTGGAACACATAGAGTGTAATATTGAGAGAGAAAAAAGTCATCATAGATATTTCTCTCTCTCTCTCTCTCTCTCTTTTTTAACTAGAAGGCAATCTAAAACATTTTAACCATGATTTTGAAAGTAAACTATTCTCTGATTATGTAAAGAGAAAATCAGTTCTGTACTGAAAAACAGTAAGTATCAAATGATTAAGGGTCAAATGGTTAAGGGTTAAGTTGGGTGTTTTATTGTCATGTTTTCTTTCCCTTTATTAAACAATCAACTCATAAGTGATAGCTTAAAAATTAGGAATTGATTTTATGAATGAGATTAAGTATCAGATAGGCAAGAATGCTTGAGGCATAAAACATTTTCAAAAGCTAAGAGTCATCAGAATGGAAATGTAGAAGAAAACATCCCTGAAAGTTTGCCTACTCCACAATTAAAAGAGCCAACAATTGAAACGAAGGTCTCTGTTAAAATCCAAGTTAGCAATACTAATATTTTTAAGTGCCCAATAATTATGGAGTATTTATATTAATATCTATTTGTCTTAATAATATTCTAATTATTTCTTGCATGGTAAAAAAAAAAATACCTGCTGAGATAGGTAACTGTTGTTGGCAAATACCTGACCTCCACACACAGACAGCATCAGAACGGACACTGGATGTGAAAAGGGGGAAAATAAAATGTGCTTAAAATGTATCCTTGGTGGCTCAGAGGTTAAAGCGTCTGCCTCCAATGCGGGAGACCTGGGTTTGATCCCTGGGTCAGGAAGATCCCCTGGAGAAGGAAATGGCAACCCACTCCAGTATTCTTGCCGGGAGAATCCCATGGACGGAGGAGCCTGGTGGGCTACAGTCCATGGGGTCGCAAAGAGTTGAACACGACTGAATGACTTAACTTTCACTTTCACTGAAATTTTAGTCTATTTTGAAATCTGAAGTCTGCTCTTTAGAATAACAGTAAACTTCCTTCCCATGTGATCTATAGTCCCATCCCCTCAAAAGCAAATAGTTTTATTTTTAAAACATATGTTTGTTACTTAAAACTATTTCTCTCACAAAACTTCAATGATCACTTACTCACTAGGATATTTAATTTAACCTTCTCTATGAGAAACACTGAGCTGGAAGAAGCACAAGCTGGAATCAAGATTGCCGGGAGAAATATCAATCACCTCAGATACACAGATGACACCACCCTTATGGCAGAAAGGGAAGAGGAACTAAAAAGCCTCTTGTTGAAAGTGAAAGAGGAGAGTGAAAAAGTTGGCTTAAAGCTCAACACTCAGAAAATGAAGATCATGGCATCTGGTCCCATCACTTAATGGGAAATAGATGGGGAAACATGAAAACAATGTTAGACTTTATCTTTTTGGGCTCCAAAATCACTGCAGATGGTGACTGCAGCCATGAAATTAAAAGACGCTTACTCCTTGGAAGAAAAGTTATGACCAACCTAGATAGCATATTCAAAAGCAGAGATATTGCTTTGCCAACAAAGGCATCTAGTCAAGGCTATGGTTTTTCCAGTGGTCACGTATGGATGTAAGAGTTGGACTGTGAAGAAAGCTGAGTGCTGAAGAATTGATTCTTTAGAACTGTGGTGTTGGAGAAGACTCCTGAGAGTCCCTTGGACTACAAGGGGATCCAACCAGTCCATTCTAGAGATCAGCCCTGGTAGTTCTTTGAAAGGAATGGTGCTAAAGCTTAAACTCCAGTACTTTGGCCACCTCATACGTAGAGTTGACTCATTGGAAAAGACCCTGATTCTGGGAGGGACTGGGGGCAGGAGGAGAAGGGGACGACAGAGGATGAGATGGCTGGATGGCATCACCAACTCGATGGACCTGAGTATGAGTAGACTCCAGGAGTTTGTGATGGACAGGGAGGCCTGGCGTGCTGTGATTTACAGGGTCGCCAAGTGTAGGACACGACTGAGTGACTGAACTGAACTGAACTGACCGGCCTTCTCTGTCCTCTGAATTTTGGCCACACTTTAAAATTTCAAACTAATTTCTTCCTTATAGGTTCACTTTGGTGTATTGCTTGACTCTGTAACCAAGAAGCTAACACGTTTTGATTTTGTTCAAACTAATCCACACCCCTTCCATCAGAATTTTTTCTCTGGCTGGTTTTCATTTAATTACTGACTCTATAAAGGGGCAGTTTGCTTCCCCTGTACCACAGCAAGCTTCCCTAACTTTGCTAATTCATATCTTGTATGCACTGGGAAGATTTCCACAGATCTTCCCCTATAAATGAATATCAAATTCCCTTATTGAACCCACTCAACTTTTACATTATGACATTCTGTCTTTAGGGTTTGTACACTCATGAGTAGACATTTTTATTTTTGTTTTCTCTCAACTAGATTTAAAATCCATTCATGAAAAAAAAGGAATGATCTATTTTCTGATTCTTCATGATGCTAAACAATAGCAATGACTTACGCACAATGTTAATTTTTAATTAAATTTTTATGAGGTTGAAAATGTTCTGAGAAATTATTAAAGATATCCTCCACTTAAAAGGCAGAATTTAAGTAATCAGAATATGCTGGTTTCACAATTATCATACCAAAAGCTTCCTCAAAAACAAATCTCTTCACCTTAGCAATACTTGTGACAAGTGAAAGTGAAAGTGAAGTTGCTCAGTTATATCGGACTCTTTGCGACCCCATGGACGGTAGCCTACCAGGCTCCATGGTCCATGGGATTTTCCAGGCAAGAATACTGAAGTGGGCTGCCATTTCCTTCTCCAGGGGATCTTCCCAACCCAGGGATTGAACCTGGGTCTCCTACATTGCAGACAGATGCTTTACCGTCTGAGCTACTAGGGAAGCAAGTGAATTATTTAATTTCTCTGTTAAATATGTTCACTCCTTTCTAGACATCAATGGAGATAATCACAAATTTGATATATAGTATATCTTTAGGTCTATCAATAAATTCTTAACTTTTACTATTCCAGAATCATTAGTACATTTTTCTTTTCTGTTAATAGCTCCAAAGTGGTGGTGGGGGGATTATTAGCTACATTAGAAATATCAATAGCATCAGGATTTTATAGAGTATATAAAAAGAGAGTATGAAAGATTATTTTTATATAATCTTATCCAACATACTTTACTATCTTATTAAATTGAGGGTATTACCCAAGAATCGTGTGTGTGTGTGTGTGTGTGTTGTGTGGACCTGAAATCTTCAGCACTGAGTGACACATTTTAACAAAAATAGTGTGCATTGTTTTTCAGAATTGATAACATTTATTTATTCCATTATTATTTACTGAGCATGTACTGTATGCTGACACTGTGACAGGCACTGGGAATATAGCAGTTAACAAAGCAGATGTCAATACTGTCCCCATGGAACTATGCGTCTATCCTGGGAAACAAATAATTGCCTTAAAATCAGTGAATCAAGAGGAAAAAAGGGTGTCATTGGGAAGGAGGTAGGATTTAAGGAGGCTTGTCTCTTCACAAGGCAACAGGGGTACTTTGTTCCTAGTTATACAATTTCTACATTTTTCTGAAATTTCTTACAGATAACTGATAATTTTAAGACATTTACAGTTAACACTTGTGTGTACTATACAAAATCTTTAACTTACAAATATATTTTTCCATTAAATAGTATTAATTGCTCCTTGAAAAATGTATGTGAGTCATTCTTGTAAATAAATCTGAAGGCTTCTGATAAAGTCTGTAAATAAATTTACAGAAGTTCTGTAGATTCTTAGGCCAGTCTTTTAGGTATCTGATTGCTTTACAAAATTTAAAGATTCATCAAAAAGTGGTATACAACACAGTGATGGCAATTGCATGAGAGCCCTAAAAAAGAAAGGCCACCAGGCAGGGTCCCATGGAGGGTTGTACTAAGAACAGCATAAAAATAAGCTAGTGGACAGTTTATGTATTGCCAACCAGAGTGGGAACAGCTAGGTTCCAAGCACCATCTGTGGATTGACTGATTTGAATAATTTTTCAGGTTCTAGGGCACAGAGGCTATCTCCAGTTATCTGACAACCTGATCTTTCCGGCAGTTAGGGTGTGTGCTTCATGACCTACAAGTGTGAGAGCTCTAGAAGGGAAGTGGTGGGATATGAATTAACTCAGAAAGGGAAAGTGACCAGCCAGGATCACAGAACTGGGTCTAACCATCTTCTATTTATATAGAGATTTACCTATCTATCTACATAACCTCATTACAACTTGCTCATATAATTGAGCTCCTTTGTTGGAAAATTTACTTTGCTTATTTTCTGGCAAGTTTCTATTTTAGGACCTGACATTAAATATAGAAACTTTTATTCATTTTATTTTGACCTATGTATAATTTCCAGTGGTTGCCTAAAACACACATACAATATGGGTTTTATTTTGAGAAATAGCAATGCTTCCAAGTTTTCTTCCATAAAGTCTGTGTCATGAATTGGTAGAAAAAATAAAAATATTTTTATCATGAATTATTAAAGAGAACACAGTCATTCTACTGATTTACTAAATATCCTAGTCCTTTAAAAGTTTATAATCTGCAGCATCTTAAACATTAAATAGTTTCCAGTTAATTTTTTTCATTTTTAGAACCACTTGCTGAACTGTTTTACATTTTTTAAAAGGAGAAAGACATTCTTCATAAAGCATTAGTATTTAATGTTATTTTCAAAATATAATTGAAAATAATTCATGATTCTCCATCAAATATATAGCATTTAAAATATCAGGGTTTCTTTGCTAATACTGCAAAACCTATATGCACTGAAATATTATCCTTTATCATTGACATATATTTATTTTTAATGTCATCACTATAAGAGGTTGTCTTAATTGATAAATAATTGTATTTATTTTTCATAATTCCCTCAACAAGTGTTTATTGAATATCTAACATGTATTACATGTATCAGAAATGTGCTGGATTCTTAATAAATTTTGAAATTTTATGTGTGCATTTATGCAAGTCCATGCATGTGTGATTACAATTCCCTACTTCTCCAAATTTTTCATAAATTTTGATGTCCTATTTCTGTCATGTTATACAATATCTACTTAGAATTCAGATCAGAATTTAAAACTGCCTAGAAATACTTTCCATAATTTCAGCCTTACACTAATTACTTCCGTTTTATTTTTAAAATGTATTTTAAAAACCTTATCATGATTTTTTTAACACTGAAATATTTATTGATAAAAAAAAAAAAGCTAAATTACTTTTGCCCCTCTCACAATCTGCAATCTTTGAGTTTGGTTATCTTTCTTGGTTTTTGAATGTCTAAAGACACAAATGTTGATAAAACTGTCCAAGCCATCTGTCTCTGCATTTAAATGCTGAAAGCAAAAACGAAAGCACATGAAAAGCTTCTTGAAAGTCATCTCAGTTAATGTTTATATCAGGTCTCAATGTATTTCCCTCTCCATCTTTGCCCAATTCACCTTCCTGCTCAAAACAAAAACAACAACAACAACAACTTGTTTATGATTTAGGCATCAACAGCTGTCATAGAGCTGCTTGAATTGCTGACGTTTAATGTGCAGGTTCAAAATGTGAAACTATCCAATTTGATGGATCTCCAGCTATACTTCAATGGCAGCATACTTGAATGAGTTTTAATCTCATTTTGTTATACCCAGAAGCAGAATTGTTACTTCATTGATTAACTCACTACTGATATTAACAAGTGCCTTCTGGCCTGGTGTCCACCTGTTTTTCGACCTGATGATTCGAAACCCTTTCTTTCCAAAGATCGAAACTGATAAACCAAGATGCAAAAAAAAAAAAAAAAAATGAGAATTTTCATATTTCTCATTAGATTTCAAACTATATGACAGTTTGGACTTTTATATGAATAAATTTTCATTAGAATTTTTTCCTATTGGGTAAAATAAGACTAAACAGACTGCCAAAATTGAATTGTAAAATAGATATCATTTTGATATCATTTTGGTTCAAATTCATCACATCTCACTCAATTTTTGCCTCATTCAAATTTTATTATAGAAAAAATACCTCTTTCATGCAAAACATATCTGATTGTCATGTTATAATGCCCTTTTTCTGGTTAGACCATATATCATTATTTTTATGCAAAACAACTGTTAAGTTCCAGTTTTACTGTATTTTCCTCAGAAAAAGTATCTTAAAAGGTAGCATGAGTGTAGTATGCAAAGAGTTGTACATCACTAAACATCTTAAAGTGGAAGATATATCCACTGACTTGAACTTTGCTGAAGCAGTTTACCTGATCTCTAGGCCCAGTGATAAAATTCCTTGTTTTAACAAAATTTCTGGTTTAGAGTAGGTTTTTATCCTATTACTTTGCTTTGTACTTGCTATTGATTTACTGAGAAAAATCTTAGGTATTATACTTGCTCCTTTCCTTACTCAACTTCCTATAAAAAGTTTTAGGGAAACAAAAATTCTCACCTACTACACTTCTAGGTAACTTTAGTATCTCTAAGAGACCAATATAAAAAACTTGGTATTTTTACTATCTCATTTTCACCCTCAGTTTATTTCTAATTCTTTTACATTTTTGTGAGATAAGATGCAGCGGTGATAACAATTTCGTATCATGGATTACCCCGAGTAGAAAGCTAAGTCACTTGATGGGGGCTCCTACTATCTCCACACACTATTGATGAGTTTCATATATGAATCAAATTGATGAATTTGCTTCCAGTCTAAAAACTGTCAAAGTTAATTTTGAATATGAGAGTTGACATGAAAACTGAGGAACCTGCTCAGCATTGCTCATATACCCTTTTGGTATATGATCTCTATTTTAGATCACATTATCCTATATCCAATTGATAATTTAAAATCAATATTACATGGGAATAGATATGAGTTATTACTCTGCCCAGAGAAACAATCAAGGGGCACACATTTCAATCCCATATAAACTCAGATTTGCATATAAAATAGTATAGCATAGTTATGTGGACAGTCTAAATCCAAAAATAAATCTGGCGAATTTGATTATGCCTATGGGAAAAAATTTATCATTCATTCACTGAATAATTTTTGTTTGATCTCATTAGTTCGAGAGATTCTTGCATAGAATATCTAAATTCAGAACTAGTTCATAAATCTCAGGTCAGGTGATCATCATAACTCAGGCCAACAGAAATAGATTTGAGACCAATGAGTGGACAGGGCAGACTAGCATGCTGCAGTCCATGGGATTGCAAAGAGTCAAACATGACTGAGAGACTTTACTGAACTGAAAACAATGAATTAATATAAACTTTGTGAAATTAATTTTAGATTCACTATTTCCTAGTTTCTCATCTAAAAATTGAGTCAAAGATTAAATTTTGATGCATGACATCTACCAGCCTTTTATTCCTTTGTTAAATATCACTGTGGTTTGTCATAGATAATCACATTTTCAGTGTTATTTTCATTTTACTAATGAAAAGTCCAAGATAGAGCAAAGAAATTATAAATCAACTGTTCCTGTAGTATATTACTTACATCATATTAAGTTCTGGAATGTGAAAGTATGATTGGAACAAGTACTTATATTTATCAATCTAAGTGAAAGCTATAATCTAACTTTTAGTTTATAGCTCAAATTTAAACTCAAAATTGTGACAGCATCTACAGTCACCTTGAGAAACAAATACAGAAATCTCATACCAGCAGGATCTGACCAAACCTTTGGTTAACAAGTAAACAAGGATTAAATGTTTTACACGTTCTGTTCCTCATACAGATTTTTTCCTTGGTCACAGATGAAAAGTCAACATTTGCGGATGGAGTCAGTCCAAATGCAATAACACATGGCCAGCCTGAACAGCAGATTCTCTGCCAGAGAGGATATTGCTATTTGGACAGACTTTATAGCTCACAAAGAATGGAGAGTGCCTCCTTATAAATCTTTAGCTTTCTACAGCATGGTTTGAATATCAGCTCCCTTTCTTTTTTTCTCATCTGCTAAAGCTAATGGCTGTAAAGAAAATATCTTAGATAATTTTATTGATTCACCATTCACGTTAGATGTTGCAATCAATGAAATGACAGTGGTCTAAGGTTACTGGTTATTTAAATTAACTCAAATTTTTACCCAATTGCATGGTATGTAATAGCTTATTTACATTATTGCAAACTATATCTTCTTTCTCCTATAGTTCACTATTTATTTTTCTCATATTTGATGTCTTTCATTTTACAAAGTTATTCATATACTGATATTTCCTGAATTACTGTTCATTTCCTACAATCTGTATAACTTCTCAAGAAACCACAGTAAATCTTATTTGATATGTAACACGTTTTTAGGAGCGAATCTCATGTATGAAGAAATGAAGTAATTCATAATAGATGAATTTCAGGCTGAGATTCAAGTATAAAAAGAAGCAATTTATATAGTCTTACCTCCTCTTAAAAAACTCTCAGGTACTTGTCTGAATCCAGACCAGTAGTACATAACACTGTGAAGTAATTTATCTTCATACACTTTCCACTCTCTCATATTTCAGGTGTATTTAATTAGAATGAAAAAACTGTTGAAGTTCATTCATTTCCCCAGTTCTCTGATAATTTTCACCTGGTACCCTTAAGTGCAGCCTTGTTCCCTCCTGAGTCTCTGGGTAGACATTCTACTTCTCATGATCTCCAAAGGGTGTAGAGACTTGTCCTTGGTTATTTTAAGCAATGGGAAATTTGTGAAAAACATTTTGGTAAATTGTTAAACATTTAAAGGCTTCACAAATTTTATATTTTAAAAACTATCTGAAAGATTTTCTTTTTTAAAAAATAGAATAAGCTATCCCATGTGATCTGTAGGGATGTGTGTGTGGGTGTGTGTGTTTACACATAGATTTTACCATAACTTTTAATTAATAGACTGTAGACCAGTACTTCTCAAATGTTAATGTACATATGAACCACCTGGAGAAAATGTTAAAATGAAGAATCAGATTCAGTAAATCTGGGATCCTGAGCTCCTTCATTTCTAAGGATCTCTCAAATGCTGTTGCTTCAAGGCCCTCTCTTGAAGATGCAAGCATATTGAGTACTTACCTATGTTCTACACAATTTAAAGTTCTCAAATATGCATTTGAATCAGCATTGGCTGGAGGGCTCATCATATAAATTGCCTGACCATAACCAGTAATTTTCATTTTATACATTTAAGGTGGAGCCTTGAACTTTGTTCTAACAAGTTCCCTGGTGCTGTTATACTTTCCTGATTTCTCCAGGCCATCGTTAGCCTCTGTATTTCAATTCCATTTGATGACACCACAGCTTTTTCCAAATTCTGTTCAGTGTTCTTCATCTACAATTCTAAGTGAAATTACATCATTATGCAGTCTTATAAGTTGTGTGTATATATATATATATGTATATATATTAGTGATTCCCCAACTTACAATTCCAGCCCTATTATCATTCTCTTGTGGCAATATCAACATATCTGACTCATGGCTCCTCCTATATTTCTGACTCATGGCTCCTCCTATATTTCTAATTGGCATTTCCAATTAATGTAATTCTTTCTTTTTTTCCCTAAACATGGTACTCTTCCTGAAATTACCATTCTTGTGTATGGCACACCAATCACCTGCTTGCTCCATTCAGAAACAAACAAAACAAGGAATCAGACTTGGCACCTGATAGACAGAAATCTAAGTTTCTCCAACCTAATTCCTGGGACTAGAAACATACAATATCACACAAGTGGTAATGTTAAATTATATGGTTATTACATACTGAAGGTTTCTGTCTGGCAAATTCATATGTTGAAACCGATGTGATGGTATTTGGAGGAAGGATCTTTGGGAAAGGATCAGGTTTAGATGAAGTCGTAAGGGTGAAGTCCTTGTGATCAAATTAGTGCCCTTATAAAAAGAGACCAGAGAACTAGATTGTTTACTCTCTCTCTCTCTTTCTTTCTCTCTCTGCCATGTACAACAAGAAAGGCACTGTTTGCCAACTAGGAAGGGAGATCTCCTCAGACACCAATTTTGCCTGTACCTTAATCTTAGTCCTCCCAGCCTTCTAAATTGTGATAAATAAATGTTCCTTGTTAAAGCGAGTCTGTGATATTCTGTCAAAGCAGCTTGTACTAAGAGAATGGCAAAAGCGGATTTGCAGATATAATAAGGACACTCAGCAACAAATAAAGTTGGTTTTTAGTTAAGAATGTAAACTATATTTGGGCCTAAAATAATCAACTGAACTCTTGAAAATCAGGGAGATTTCTTTAGCTATTGGAGAAAGAAATTCAGATTGAAAGCACAAGAAAGACTCATTATGTCACTGGTATATTTGAAGATGGAAAGGATCACGTTAAAAGGATTGGAGAGCAGCTTTTAATTGTTGAAAGAAACCCCAGCTAGTCAGTCATCAGGACAACAGGGATCTCAGTCCTTCAACCATAGGAACAGGATTCTGCCAACAGTCTGTGTGAGTTAGAAAATCGGATTCTTTCTCAGAGCCTCAAGAGAGTAGTCCAGTACAGTTGATAACTTGATTTTGGCCTATGAGACCCTATCTATGGCAAGCACACTTGGACTCCTGAGATAATAAATGGCTGGAAACTGAGATAATAAATTTTTGTTGCTATAACTAAGTGATGGTGATTGTAACTCATAGACTGCTAATATAATGTCTATACACACAGTCAATCAGCAAGTTTTTCAGCCTACCTCCATCCCTAAAAACTCACCACCCCAAGTTACTATTATTTCCTAGCTGGATTCCCTTATTTCACTTTGTGACATTCTATGCTCTGATCCTTAATTAGACCCATGTATATCACCGACTCGATGGACATGAATTTGAGTGAACTCCGGGAATTGGTGATGGACAGGGAGGCCTGGCATTCTGTGATTCATGGGGTCACAAGGAGTCAGACACAACTGAGTGACTGAACTGAACTGATATATAGTTATTAGTAAATAGGTAGTTATTCATATTAGTTTTCTTTTGCTGCTACAACAAATTATCACGAACTTTGCGACTTAAAAGAACATCATCTTATAGTTTTTAAGGTCAAAATTCTGAAAATACATTTCACTGGATTGAAGTCAAGGTGTTAACCAAGCTGCTTCATCCTAGAAACTCTGAGGGAAAAATCCATCTCCTTTCTTTCTTCAGCTTCTAGATGTTGTCTATATTTAAGTTTCTGGGTCTTTCTCCATATTCAAAGCACATACTCCAAGTATCCATTTCTGTTATCACATTACCTTCTCTAACTCCTCCTGTACCCCTCTTTTAAGGACCATTATGATTACACCCTGCATATGTAGTTAATCCAGGATAATCACATCTCAAAATCCTTAATTTAATCACATATTCAAAGTCTCTTTTATGATGTAAGATCACATAGTTGCATGTTTAGGGATGAGGATGTAGATATATTTGGGGGTTATTCAGCCTAACACAGTATTTAATGCAGAACATTTTGGCTTACAATGACGTCAGAATACAAGTCATACTCCTTTCCATGGCTCAGAGTCCCATACTATCTGGCTCCTGCCAGATATCCTGGCTCCAGATATCAGTACTCCCTCTGCCACTTTCTCTCCTCAACTCCACCTTACTCCCCCTGCTCAACTATAATCTCTTGCTGTGCCTGAAATACATCAAGACTAATGAGGTCTCAGGGCCTTCAGATTTGCTATTATTTCTGTCTGGACTATTCTTATAGGCCTCACTTCATTTAGATGTTTAGTCAAATTTGATTTTTCATATATTTTCTGATCACCTTATAAAAAATAATATCCTTTACTCATTCAATCTCTATTACTTTACACAACTGCATTTTTTCTGAAAAACACTACTTATTACCTATCACCGTATATTTATTTGTTCACAGTCTAGCTCTAACACTAAAATGGAAACCCCACAAAGCCAGGTAATTTGCTTTTAGGTAACTCTCTCCTCAACACCTTTATAATGGCCTGGCATACTGTAGATTATTACTAGATAGATTTTTAAAAGAAAATAATACATTAAATTTCTTCTGAACCCCAAATCAGTGAACTAACATAAAAGAATATGTAAAACAGTTTGTGACAAGTCATTTAAATCAGAAAATAGTTAATAAATCGATTTACTTTTACTTAAGAAACATTGCTAAGAGTACACAGCATAAAATTTCACCAAGATAATATTTGGAATGTCTAAATGGTATTAATAAGTGCACAATTGCTGCACTTATGTGTCACCTTACTTTGAGTCAATGCAAGTGGAATGCCCCAAAGTGAAACATAATTAGATTGCTACCTTTATCCCACTGAACTGCTTAATCATGTCATAAAATTTATAATTCCTCTCACTGAGCTCTTTAGATGATTTCTAAAGTCTAGATTCACAGGATATGTAACAGAACAATTCTCTAAAGCCTGAAGATACAAAAGTAACTTATTAGCAATTATTCTGTAGCAGAGTTCCAATGAGATGCAGATAAGTATGCAGGATTTTGCCCTTTGTTACAGGTATGTTTAGGTAAATGGGAGGGTATTTAGAAAAAAAAAGTTGATTAGGGATTGTATTAAAATCCTAAAAGTAGCTTAGACTCAATAAATATATGGCTTACAACTATTGAGGGATGAAATTACTTTTCACAAATTTTAGAGGAAAGTGTGATTTTAAAAGAGGCTAATATGCCACATTAGATTACACGTAGAATAGCATGGTGAAATCCATTGCTTAAATTTGGTTGTACATAAAGAAAAGCTATTCTAAAATGAGAAGCACAATGTTATATTTTGAAAGAATTTCCTAAGGGGACTGTTGAAAATGCCATTACTTCATTATTGAAAATGGCTTGTATAATGGAGTATTGTGGAGAGAAATCTTGCCCTCTCGGGATAATGCATAGGATTACTCATTCCAAACTAAATGTATGTTTATCTCTGAATGCACATTGAAAATCCAGAGAAATTACTTCATTAATATAGGTCTTTGAAAGATAGATTTCTCTATTAAAATAATGAATATAATGTGAATTTTATAACATCTATATAAATTTGTCTGAGATTTCCTGCAGTATTTTCTGTTATGCCTATTGCCAATCAGAGATTATAATTTTCTGAGGATAGAAGACAAGTTACAATTCTTTAGTATTTCACTATTTTACTGGTAGTTGACCATATGTTCCAAATATTCAATGCATATAATGTTGTCGTACTTAACATCAAAAATATAATTTTGTGATAATTTTATGAGATATAAATCATTTAACATTTTTCTGAAACAGAACAATTTTGTGGTAATATCACATTTAATCAACAATATTTAAAATTTTCTCACGATCTAGTTGATGTTTGCGTGCAAAATTTTAGGAAAACCAGTACTACTCTCAAAATAAAGCTTTCTAGTTAATGTAAGAAAACAAAATAAGGGAAAGGCACTGTCACTAGTTTTGTATCTGGAGATACAAAATATCTGGGAGACACAAAATAGAATTTTGTAGAATTTTGTATCTGGGAGAAAAATTCATGACATGAAAATTTGACCTGAGAGCTTCCCCCCCCAACTCTGGGTTATTTCAATAACTTCTTTGGAGGTGTTATGGCTAATCATGTGTGCTTCCTATCTAGATCTGCTATCCCTTTGCAATTATCTATGTATTTTTATTACCTTCCAATCTGTCTCATCAAAATTACCCATCTCTTGGGCATAATTGGTGGTTTCCTACTCTGATAAGCTCATTAATCTTACAATGTTATTGACCAAAATGCTTGTTATCCTTTAGAAGAATAAAGAATATCTACACTTCTGTAAGAGCCTTGCAGAGCTGCTTCAATCCATACATAAGAATATTTGAAACACAATGGCAAAAGAATGTGATTTTGTGATAGAGGTGGCTTTGAGGCATCCATCAAATCACAATGTGAAAGTGTGTTTCCCCATAAGCTGGCATAGCTTGGTTATCTTTCAGTGGCAGCAAAAGAATGACACTCAAAAGGGTTAACTGAAAAATGTTTTATGAAGGGATTCTGTTTAGTGTGGGCTCAGAAAGTAAACTATAAAAAAGTAGTGAGAGAAGCCAAGACCTAAAAATGTAGGAAAATATTACCACTCCTATGCCTAAAGAGGTAAGGAAAGGGGAAGGGTCAATATGCTTAGAATCTAAAAATAACTATGGAAATTTATTCAGGAAATCACAAAGTGAATAGGCAAGATAACTTGTAAAATAAGAGCAAATGTTGGAAACTTTTTGTTTTTGCAAATCACCAGATATAAATCTGGTAAATATCCTTTGAGATAACTTTCAAAGTGGAATTCAAATTTTAAAGACCCAAGCGTCCATCAGCAGATGAATGGATAAAGCTGTGGTACATATACACAATGGAGTATTACTCAGCCATTAAAAATAATACACTTGAATCAGTTCTAAGGAGATGGATGAAACTGGAGCTGATTATACAGAGTGAAGTAAGCCAGAAAGAAAAACACCAATACAGTATACTAACACATATATATGGAATTTAGAAAGATGGCAATGATGACCCTGTATGCAAGACAACAAAAGAGACACAGATATGTAGAGTGGACTTTTGGACTCAGAGGGAGAGGGAGAGGGTGGGATGATTTGGGAGAATGGCACTGAAACATGTATACTATCATGTAAGAAATGAATCGCCAGTCTATGTCTGATGCAGGATACAGCATGCTTGGGGCTGGTGCACGGGGATGACCCAGAGAGATGTTATGGGGAGGGAGTTGGGAGGGGGTTCATGGTTGGGAATGCATGTACACCCGTGGTAGATTCATGTCAATGTATGGCAAAACCAATAGAGTATTGTAAAGTAAAATAAAGTAAAAATAAAAATAATTTTAAAAAAAAGACCTAAGTGATCGAAACACAATTTTGAAATCTTTCATGGTCATCTACCACTAAATGAGAAATACACGATAAATTTGGAAACTACAGTTTCTATTAACTATTATAATACATAACCCAATTATTAGGTTAATGTCATAATATAATTTAAAAATTCATAGCAGTCTCGTGAGTTGATGGAAAGAGAGCTAGTAAGAATGAATGGAATATTTCATTGTCTTTTTAATATTTCAGCAAAAATTCCTGAAATGCTACTCTTTATATACTCACCAAAAGCCACATTTTATATATATATATAAATATATATAAATATTATATAAATATATAAATATATAAATATATAATTATATATTTATAATTATAATCTATATATAATTATATATAAATATATATATATATATATATATATATATATATATATCTCCTTACAAGATAACTAACCTAGTATAACTTCATTGGAAAGAAAAATTATTAGTAAATTTATAGATTGCATGTCTGTGTCTGTTTTACTTTATGCAGTAAAGTACAGTTAAAATACATGATTCCAGTTTAGAGTTCCTGAGGTGGGCTCTGTGCCTCAGTCTACCACATCACTAAAAATCACAAGACAGCTGGCCTTGGCCGAATATTATCAATACTGCTTAGAATGTCAGTTTGTTTCTCTCTAATAGAAGTGAGCTGCACAGTGAACCTTTACTTTTTAATCTAGATGACAGTCAAAGGTTTTGAGATCTGTGAACCTTTGGCAAGATTTATAATGTTAAGTTGTCATCTCAAACAATTGGTATGGCTTTGGTTCAAAATTAGCCAGTAAGAGTATTTTTTATCTGGCTGAAGTAACCCCAGAATGTTCTCCCTGTCAGCATAGAATGTAAATAGAACTCTAACAAACAGCATATTTCACAACCATATTATTGCTAATAAATTACTTGCAACTACTACTTGGAGAATGCCTATGTATATGTATCCATCTATCTATCCATAAGCATACTATCTTAGTTACAGTTACCAAATTGACAGTCCATTATTTTAGTTAATATAACTATATTATATAGGTCTCAACTATGTTCTCCAAGCCTCTTTTTACTGAAAGATGACATAAACTAAAAAATATATTATTGGATTAAACAGATGATTTAAGATCAGGAGATTTTAGCATCCTCAATTTAAGCAGTGCTACTAAACCAAATTTCTTCCTCTTTCAGAGCATTATTCATTAAATCAAAGGCATTGCTAGAGTCTTCCCAGGAGATCCAGTGGTTAAGACTCTCTGCTTCCAATGCAGGGGGTTGCAAGTTTTATCCCTAGTGGGGGAACTAAGATCCCATACATCTCACCAACAGAGGGGGGTAAAAAAAAAAATTGCTTCCTCATAATTACTCTTACAGCTCTTAAATTGTATTGTCTTGTCAGTTGAATATGCTACACACACTTTATGCAAAGCTTAAAACATATACCTTGCATTGCTACATGATCATGCCTGATTGGCTTCTGAAGGAAGCTATAAATACATACTGATGATTACAAACTGCTCTTCAAATACTGTGACATCAAGTTGAAGAAAGTCACAACTGTAAACTAGGAGACATACGAGGATCTTCCTCAGCTGCAGGGTCTTAATTTGCAATTAGATGTTTCTGCTTGTGATAAAGTAAAGATTCAGTGATTTAAAAGAAAAAAAAACCTGCTTGTTTCAGAGGGTGAAAGAAAGATATTCTAATTAATTTTAGAAAGATAACTAGAAATGGAAACTATGAATTATGTTTTTCTTGCATAAAAACGTTATGAAATTGGTAATCAGGTGCATGATCATGGGTGAAGGTCAACATAACACTGTCAATGTATTTATATTCATATAAATTATTGTTGGTTAATGGTCATCACTGCTATTTTAGGAGCTAATGCTGTTTGAAAGTAGCTGGCTGGCTGCCAATCCCAGAGCCCTTTGAATCTCTAGGATGGTCAGGTCAACACTACTAATAAAACTCAAGGCTGTTTTCATTTGTTTGTTTAATTTAAATGGTTACTATAGATACACAGGTTGTGTCCATAAACATATAGAGCATTTGCTTTTTCTTAACTTGTTCTCTCTAATTGCTGCATGACAAGATAAGCAATTTCTATTTGTGTTTTACGAACTAGTTTAAGACTTGAAATTGCTAGTTTTTTTTTTTCTTTTTTATTATAGGCTGCTTAATGCTTCTTCACTGTAGCTCACTGTGGTTCACTTTTCTTTCTTATTATTCTTTCTTTGTTTATTTACTAGCTCACAGTGTCTTTTGCACCTAGCTACAGCACCAGCAGACTAAAACTGTGCTTAGGCTTATGATAATACTGCCTCATCAAATATTAAGTCTAAATAATAAAGGAAACTGATAAAATGACCCAAATTACTTTAACAAGCTCATATACTGTATTTTTAGGGAACATGGACGGTGTGACTATTATCGTTACTTGGAATTGATATTAAATTGGTGTCACATTATCTTTGCTGTTTTTCTGAAACACAGGCTGGATTTTTCTTTTTTTTTTTTTTTTTTTTCTTTCTTTCCATGAAGATACATCCCAGAGCCATAGTATTCAAGTACCTAACAAAATGTACCAAATGCATGGAGAGAAGCCAAGCCATTCCATTCTCTCTGGTTATCTCAATGACAGATATAAATTAACCTTTGATCATTTTGGCTGGGAAGATCAATATTGATTGTGAAAATGGCCACAACTCAGTTTTTCTACACAGAAACTGCCTGAGTGTTTAAAGGCATGAATCAAAACTCTGACAGTCAGATTCAACTTGAGTAGCAGCACTTAGTGAGGTTAGGGATTGAAAGACAGGCTGGATTTGAGGTAAGTTGACAATTTATTTCTGTTTATGATTTACCACCTTAAGCCAACACATGTTTTTTGAGCCATCTGCTTCCTTCATATCATTAGAAAACAAGGCACAGGCCATATTTCCCATACTTATTCAACAGCAGATTTGGTGGTGACTGCGTGGGTACTGTCCTTATGAATTCAAGAACTTGTATTTTCAGCTAGGAAAGTGTGTTATATGAATGTCGGAAAGATGTACTTTAGTAACCAATAACATGAAGTTTTCTGAAGTAGATTCAGTGATTTCACAGTTACTACTTACTGGACATTTTAATTTCATTTGCATATGCACATATGTTCATTCTTAACTTAGCTGTACGAAAAAGCCTTATATATTTACTGTCCAAATTGATTACATAATTTATGAGTTGTTAAATCTTCCTGGCTCTTTTTTTTTTTTTAATAAAAAACTTTCTTTCCAATCATACTTAACAGGAAAACTACTCCACTGTGATTTATATTATGAGTTTCCAGGTTGAAAAGCAAAAATATAGTTTTAACAGAACTATTAAGTAAAATGAAGATGAAAAGAATTACTGCATTTCCAAACATTAACATATCCAATGTTCCTCTTTCTTGACAAGAATAGCAGCGCAGATGTTAATTATGATATATAGAATGACTCATCAAGACACCTAAAACCTTGATCTTCATCCCCTCTGGTTATCTGTTGGGTAGGATGAATAGTTTGTATAGGAAAATTAAAAAGTGGTTTTCTGTCATTTTAAATGAGAGTCTTCACAACCTTCCATTCAATATCTTCCCAAAGCATTTGACTTTACTTCAGAAATTAACTTTAGGAAAGGAACTATTATAAAAAATTATTTGAGAGGGAGTGATCAATGCAAAGAAATAGAGGAAAACAATAGAATGGGAAAGACTAGAGATCTCGTCAAGAAAATTAGAGATACCAAGGGAACATTTCATGCAAAGATGGTCACAGTAAAGGACAGAAATGGTATGGACCTAACAGAAGTGGAAGAGATTAAGAACAGGTGGAAGGAATACACAAACTATACAAAAAAGATCTTCATGACCCAAATAACCAGGGTGGTGTGATCACTCATCTAGAGCCAGATCCTGGAATGGGAAGTTAAGTGGGCCTTAGGAAACATCACTACAAACAAAGCTAGTGGAGCTGATAGAATTCCAGTTGAGCCATTTCAAATCTGAAAAGATGATGATGTGAAAGTGCTGCACTCAGTATGCTAGAAAATTCGAAAAACTCAGCACTGGCCACAGGATTGGAAAAGGTTAGTTTTCATTCCACATCCAAAGAAGGGCAATGCCAAAGAATGATCAAACTACAGCAAAATTGCACTCATCACACATGCTAGCAAATTCATGCTCAATATTCTCCAAGACAAACGTCAACAGTTTGTGAGCCATGAACTTCCAGACATTCAAGGTGGCTTTAGAAAAGGCAGAGGAACCAGTGATCAAATTTCCAACATCCATTGGATCATCAAAAAAGCAAGAGACTTCCAGAAAAACATCTATTTCTGCTTTATTGACTATGCCAAAGCCTTTGACTTTGTGGATCACAGCAAACTGGAAAATTCTGAAAGAGATGGGAATACCAGACCACCTGACCTGCCTCTTGAGAAACCTATATGCAGGTCAAGAAGCGACAGTTAGAACTGGACATGGAACAACAGACTGGTTCCAAATCAGGAAAGGAGTACATCAAGACTGTATATTGTCACCCTGCTTATTTAACTTATATGCAGAGTACATCAGGCAAAATGCTGGGCTGGATGAAACACAAACTGGAATCAAGATTGCCAGGAGAAATATCAATAACTTCAGATATTCAGATGCTGCTGCTGCTGCTGTTGCTAAATCGTTTCAATAGTGTCCGATTCTGTGCGACCCCATAGATGGAAGCCCACCAGGCTCCCCCGTCCCTGAGATTCTCCAGGCAAGAACACTGGAGTGGGTTGCCATTTCCTTCTCCAATGCATGAAAGTGAAAATGAAAGTGACGTCACTCAGTCATGCTCTACCCTCAGCGACCCCATGGACTGCAGCCTTCCAGGCTCTTCCATCCATGGGACTTTCCAGATATGCAGATGACACTGCTCTTATTCCAGAAAGTGAAGAAAATTTAAAGAGCCTCTTGATGAATGAAAGAGGAGAGTGAAAAAGTTGGCGTAAAGCTCAATATTCAGAAAACTAACATCATGGCATCCAGGCCCTTCACTTCATGGCAAATAGATGAGGAAATAGTGACAGATTTTGTTTTGGAGGGGCTCCAAAATCACTGAAGATGGTGATTGCAGCCATGAAATTAAAAGACGCTTACTCATTGGAGGGAAAGCTATGACCAACCTAGACAGCATTATTAAAAAGCAGAGACATTACTTTGCCAACAAAGGTCCATCTAGTCAAAGCTATGGTTTTTCCAGTAGTCATGTATGGATGTGAGAGTTGGATCATAAGGAAAGCTGAACATTGAAGAATTGATGCTTTTGAACTGTGGTGTTGCCAGAAAGCTCTTAAGATTCCCTTGGACTACAAGGAAATCCAACCAGTCAATCCTAAAGGAAATCAGTCTTAAATGTTAATTGGAAGGACTGATGCTGAAGCTGAAACTCCAATTCTTTGTCCATCTGATGCAAAGAACTGATTCATTGAAAAGACCCTCATGCTGGGAAAGATTGAAGACAGGAGGAGAAGGGGATAACAAAGGATGAGATGGTTGGATGGCATCACTGACTCGATGGACATGAGTTTGAGTAAGCTCCAGGAATTGGTGATGGACAGGGAAGCCTGGTGTGCTGCAGTCCATGGGGTTTCAAAGTGTCAGGCATGACTGAGTTTCTGAACTTAACTGAACTGAACTGTACTTTAATGAGTTACTTATTCTTGAGCTTGGTGGGTGAATTTATTAAGAAACAATTCCTGAACAGTGAGTCATTTAGAGGCACTAGCAGAAAACTAAACTGAGTATATGTGTAGAGAAATATTCCAAATCATAATGATATGCAAATGATAAAATTTTAAAAAACCACTGAATCATTGCACTTGATTTTGTTTTAAGGAATTGAAGAGTTTTGTTTCTTGACTTTTCTCATAATTTGAATTATTGATTCTAAAGCACAGATTTTAAAAGCAGTGTATATAAAATATAATTTTTATTTTAAGTGTTCTTATTTGCTCTGTTTGGCTTTAGAACTTATATTTTTGGATACTATTGTGGCATAACATCATAAGTGGATTTTAAAGTGAGTGTTTAAGGCAAAATTCAGATATAATCAGAGCTATTCTTGACATTCACTCAGCATGTCAAGTTGCTCAATTATAAGATACACAAGGGAATGGCAGACAGACAATCATGTCATGCACAGGAATTTACTCTGGGGCTTCTTCTCACTCTGCCAGGAGGAATGACTGGCAGAATCACCTGGACTGTTTCAACCCTCTTTGTCTCCTCTCTGTTTCACTATCTTTGTTTAGCAAATGTGTGAAGTTGTATCATTCACAAACACATACATATATATGATGGGACTTTAAAAGACTGGTTACTTTTTGGGTGCAGCTCTGCCCTAGCTCTTATTGCCTTTTTTTTTTTTATTATTTTCATAAAGAAAGACAAGAAAGGAGAGACTTGAGTAGCTCAGTTTCATTTCAGTCACTCAGTCATGTCCGACTCTTTGTGACCCCATGAACCGCAGAACACCAGGCTTCCCTGTCCATCACCAGCTCCCAGAGTTACTGAAACTCATGTCCATTGAGTCGGTGATGCCATCCAACCATCTCATCCTCTGTCATCCCCTTCTCCTCCTGCCCTCAATCTTTCCCAGCATCAGGGTCTTTTCAAATGAGTCAGCTCTTTGCATAAGATGGCCAGAGTATTGAAGTTTCAGCTTCAACAACTGAGTAGAGTACTGTACGTTAGAGCAGGGAACTATGACAGACCACACGATACGAGTGAGGCAGGCCTTTCCTTTGGCCATGTGAGAGAATAGCGCTCCGGCTAACATGTACTGTCTTCCACAATCCTGCCGTGTTCTCCTTTTCACAAGATGGAAAGAAGTAGATATACAAGTGAGTGTTGTTAAGACTAGTTGTTTCAGAAATGTCCGAGAGAGACAGTAGAGAGAACCCCTCATTCCCATGATTTTCAATGTATAAGATGGGCTCAGAGAGGCAAAGTGACTTGCCAATACTCACACAGCTCCCTTGTAATGGGGCAGGGTATAGTGAGTGTTTCCAATTCCAAAACCGTGTTGCATGCTGCCGTTTCTCTCTTGCTGACAGAGGACACTAATTTTAGGTTAATGATGGTAATTAAAGCAAACATGATCAGAGTGGAATAAAACTATATGTACCCATTAGCATATTCTAAAGTGCAGGTGTAGTCACTGGAAATTCTGTGTAATGAAAACATTTGAAAAGGTAGAATAATAGACTGGACAAGGATGACAGGGAAAGAACTAATTGCAAGGTGAAGTGTTCTAGAAAGTTTACTTCCTAATAGAACAAAGTAACTTTATAAGCACAGACATATGTTGTCTGTAAAGCGAAATTTATTCAGAACACTGAGATTAAAGTCACCAAGTGACTGGAAATGGCAGGTTTAGCACTGTAGAGTTCTCCCTGTCATCAGGGTTTCTAGGTTGGATATCATAACCTGAGAAATTTCTTTATGGTGAAAATAAGTAAATTTTAACACACATACAAATTAAGAGCATCTGTTATCGCTCACTCTCCTTCTAGGAAATAAGATATCAATATCTCATCTTTGACTAAGTTACCAATTTATGCCTTTAGTATAGTTTATAAAATATCATCTATCTGTATGATATGAACAACATTTTTCACTAGAAATGTACTATATTCCTCACATTTTGGACAACAAGACAGGTAATATCTCTGTAGTGCAAACTTCATTTGTATTTTTATAACATGGTCGCTAGCTACTTTCAGTTTTGTATATGAGATATGTGTCATTCTATTTCAAGGTTAGATTTTGTGGACTTTGCTGAGAATCATTATTCAGAAAGTTAGGCTATAAATACTGGAAGGATAAACCTGATATTCAGGTTCCTGACAGATTGCTTCCCTCTTCCATGGGTTAAGGTTTAAATGCACCTATGACATCTACGGGACTTGTGAGAGTTGTTTTTAGCCAGTGAGATGGAAAGACAGTTTCCAGAAGCCAAAAATGTTAAGAACAGAGGTAACATTTATGTTGAGTTGAACTATGTCAGTTTATTCCACTATCAGAGCTGACAAAGTTAAATTTGTGATTTTTCTTTTATTGAATAAATCATCATTTAGAGAAACATAAGGATATCTTCTATTTTCTTACTCTATAATTTTCTTAGAAATATGGCACTTAAGAATGATCACTGTGTAGAAATACTGTATGTATTTTTTATAGGATCACTGTTCATGTTACATACACTTAATCCAAGAGTACATCAGTGGGAGGTCACTCATTTTATTCAGAGTTGTTAACATTAATGCTTTGGTTACTATTAATGAATATAAGTATTTTCAAAACATACTGAGAGAAAATTCACAGAATTAGATTAACTATGTGATCTTGTGTCCATGAAGTTGGAATGAATTAGAAAGAAATAGTTCTAAAGCAGAGGTTCATTATAACTGTAATGAAGTAAAACTGACAGATTATTCCCACCTCTTATTCAGAAATCTGACAGGAACAGTGGCTTATTTTTATCCTTGTAATACGTCTCAGATACCTTATTCCTCTCATTACTCTATCAAACCTCCATTCAGTTTCTGATTGTTTCACATTCAGGAAACTCTAACCGCCTTGTTTTTATCAGCCTCAATATTCTTACATTTTTGGGCTACTCTGCTCTAAATACCATGACAACGAAATTATATTCCTCCTGCATTACCTTGATTACATCTTCATAAGGTTTAAATCAGGGCATGGATGTTTACAACTTAAGTACATAATTATCCATTCTTTTCCACTTCCATGTATGTAACCCCACGGGTGTTCTGTTTGCTTTTTATTCTCTGGGCTCTCATCTTGCCCAATTATAAATCTTTTGAGACTAACACCCATGTCCTCTACATTATGCTATAAATATCCATTGATACCAAGGCAGTTCCATGCACTTTAATTCATAATGATAATACTCCTGTGGGTGAAATTAATGACAACGGCATCATGAAATCTTATTCAATTTTATACTTTATAGATAAAAATTAATACATTGAATTTAAATAAAAATAAGCTATTAAAATTATAGAACAAATGCTTCCTTTCCCACAGCCAACCTAAGCACACTGCCTTAGTTTAAAATGTCACTTGGACAACCACAGTACCTCTAGACTGGACTTTCTGTTTTCCTTCTTTTTTTTTCTTAAGATTATTTCCTTCATTTTTTAGTTACCTTTCAAGTGACAAAGATAACTCTGTATACAAAGTTAGAGAAAGGAGCTTAAATATCACCTTAGTGAATTCTGAAACAGACACGTCAAGTCATGTTTTAAGAATGGAATGCCTGCTTATTTGCTTTGAATGCTAAGAAAAAAACCTCCACAACAATCCTGAAATCAAATTGAGAGGCTACACTTCTGATAACAAGGCTGCTTTTGGTGTTTGCGCTGACTAAAATCTATCATCCTGAACAAGAAAGTCTTGGCATTTCATTTTATAGCTGGCAGAATGAAAAATAACAAATAATAAATGTGCTTCTATTTAGTTTGGGGAAGATTGTCTCTGAGTAGGATTATGTGTGACCACATGCTACAGGACTTTGAGAAGCAAAGGAAATTAATTGGCCTTGAAATATGTCCTTCACAGTCTTCCCTTTTTCCTAAATGTAACTTGTCAGTCACTCATTTGAAAATACTAACCTGGAAATAACCAAAACAATGAAGCATGTAAATATGTGAAATATAGTTTAAGGAGACGCAACTTAGTGTGAGAAACCTGTATGCAGGTCAGGAAGCAACAGTTCGAACTGGACATGGAACAACAGACTGTTTCCAAATAGGAAAAGGAGTATGTCAAGGCTGTATATTGTCACCCTGCTTACTTAACTTACATACAGAGTTCATCATGAGAAATGCTGGGCTGGAAGAAGTACAAGCTGGAATCAAGATTGCTGTGAGAAATATCAATAACCTCAGATATGCAGATGACATCACCCTTATGGCAGAAAGTGAAGAGGAACTAAAAAGGGAAGAGGAACTAAAACGAGGAGAGTGAAAAAGTTGGCTTAAAGCTCAACATTCAGAAAATTAAGATTATGGCATCTGGTCCCACCACTTCATGGGAAATAGATGGGGAAACAGTGGAAACAGTGTCAGACTTTATTTTTGAGGGGCTCCAAAATCACTGCAGATGGTGATTGCAGCCATGAAATTAAAAGACGCTTACTCATTGGAAGAAAAATTATGACCAACCTAGATAGCATATTCAAAAGCAGAGACTTTGCCAACAAAGATCTGTCTAGTCAAGGCTATGGTTTTTCCAGTGGTCATGTATGGATGTGAGAGTTGGACTGTGAAGAAAGCTGAGTGCCGAAGAATTGATGCTTTTGAACTATGGGGTTGAAGAAGCCTCCTGAGAGTCCCTTGGACTGCAAGGAGATCCAACTAGTCCATTCTGGAGGAGATCAGCCCTGGGTGTTTTTTGGAAGGAATGATGCTATAGCTGAACCTCCATTACTTTGGCCACCCACCTCATGTGAAGAGTTGACTCATTGGAAAAGACTCTGATGCTGGGAGGGATTGGGGGCAGGAGGAAAAGGGGACGACAGAGGATGAGATGTCTGGATGGCATCACCAACTCGATGGACATGAGTTTGAGTGAACTCCGGGAGTTGGTGATGGACAGGGAGGCCTGGCATGCTGCGATTCATGGGGTTGCAAAGAGTCGGACCCAACTCAGCGACTGAACTGAACTGAACTGAACTGACTGAACTTAGTGTGAAGAGTTCTAAACTCACTTCTGAACATCAAGGTTCAAATATCTTTTTCATCACAGAAAGTAGACATTGGGGTCTTATCTAACATCTCTGTACAGTAAATTCATCTATAAAATTATTGATAACAATACCTGATTCATTATGGTGTTATTGTGAGCATCAAAATCAATTTGATATATTGACTAGGTGACAACTCTGCCAAATGACTATAAAAATGAAGTGAAAGATATATAGCTAATGTATCCAAATTCTTGTATTTTATCTTCCTAAGCTGTGAAACTTATAATAAACTTACTTTTGTTTATTCTTGTGTCTTTCATCTCTGTAAAACTATTTGTATTTTTCTGCAATCCTCGGAACTGATTTGGCATTATCTAATAAGTAACTAAAAACTAATTAATTAGATGTCAGATGATGCCAAATTAAAGATCAATGCTGAAAAAGTAAATAAAATATCACTGTCCCTTCAAAGAGCCCATTAGATATCAAAAATGCATGTAGGATACTTTATAATTTGTTGTTCCATGAAATTCATCAATTGGTATTTAATCTCCTTAGGTTTACCCTCATCAAAGTCAAACATATTTTATCTTTCCAAAACACTTTTAAGCATTGAGCAAAATGCTTTAACAAACTACTAACATTTATTATTTTATCCTCTGGTTTTGTAATTACAGAAATGAAACAAAGGATAATTTTTAGACTTCAGTAATATCAGCTCAGTTTTCTGAGACTCAGTGGGTTCATGCCATTTAAACCCATAGGCACCTTGACAGGATCAGAATAAAAATATTATGAAAGTAAAAAATGCCTTAGAAATATGAGACTATCATTTGTAGTAAGCAAAACAATTGCAAATATAAAGCAATAATATGTCATTTGCAATTAATTTATTTTGTTTTCATACAAAATACAGAACATTGACAATATGGTGTTATAATCAAACTTCCATGGGTCTCAGAACCTTCTTGGGCTGCCCTCCATTCCCACTGAGCATCCAGATAACCTGTGTGAGAGTGAACATGTCTTCATGTCTTCAGAGCAGCAGAGTGGTTTATTTTCTTTCCAACTGATCCACGTTAACTGAGAATGGGTTTTCTGCTTGGATTGAGGACAGTCACTAAGTGTGACGAGTATGACTGACAGCAGCAGCACGAGTAAGCACTTCAGTGTTTCAATATGATTTCCACAGTCAAGATGTGCTTTTTCTCCCTTAGACAAAGATATTGAATTGAGCTTCAAAGGAATAGCAAAGCATATTTTCTTGGAGACTGGCCCTAAAAGTTGAATGTTCTTTTTAGAAACAGAACATAAAGAAGCCATTCTTAAACCTCACTTTGAAAGACTGGTTAATATTCTAATTTGTCAGCCTTTAGTTAATCATTCAAAGATGTCATTTTCTAGTAACAATTCCTTTTACTATTCTCTTTTGTCATTTTCAAGAAAATAAGTTTTAAAATAGTTCTTTTTTAGAGAGAATTCTATAGTTTTTCTTTACGTTCACCCTTAGGATTAGGAACCTGTAAGTGATAATTGAAGTAGAGAACAGATAGTAAGTCACATCATACAGTACATATTCTTTAACCATGATAGGTTTTCTACCAACTAAATCTTTGTTATTTCAGGGCTTTTATATTTTCAACTTAGTGTCAAAGCTCTCAGTCAGAGTTCCCTATATGACTATGTAACAGTTAGATTCTGAATGCTTAGCAATTATTCTGACTCATCCTACAATGTGGAAAAGCCATGCTAAACAGCTTGGAAAAAATGAGAAAAAAAGTTATCATCTACTACTTTTGAGAGTGTGAAGATTAAATTCACATATATAATTTCAAGTGCTTATCCCACTTCTGCTCATCACTTCCATCTCCCGGCTCTGTGACCCAAAGGAAGCTATGCTCAGTGTTTTTCCAAAGCCTTTTTCCTTGAAAGGGTGTAGTACACTAAGGAGAATGTGTCTAGCTGGTGAAGGACACCATGATTCATGATACTCTCCAATGTCTTTCCCTGTGGCTAACACATGGGGTGAGTTTTAAATAAAATGTTCAGGAATGTTTTTTATCTCTCTTCAACCAGAGGAAATGTTGCTCTTTGTTGCTTGGCTCTTAAGAGGTAGTGTGTGCCTGCATGTGCACATGTGTGTTGTGGAGGGTGTGTGTGAACATCTCTGTACACAGGAAGACAGAAGGGAGAGTATAAAATCAAAGATCTTCCTGAAATGATAGAGACAAAACCATAAACATGAATTTTCATTTCTCAGCTGAGCCACAACCTACTGAAGCAAAACAGTTATTTCGTATTAAATGAAATTACTGATTTCTAGGAGAAAAAATACATAATTTAACAACAACTACATTGAAAAACATCTGGTAGCGGTTCTGAATATAAACATTTTATTAAACACTTAAATTGCATATTTTCAGTGCTAATTAAATGAACTTAACCCAATTAGAGGATTAAAAACACTTTGTAAGCACTCCATGGCAGGACTGCCTGAGCATCATTACAGTCCCTCACTTCTTCCCCTTACATGCCACTGGCACATGGCATGAATCATGGAAGTCTGTTTAGTGCTTACTTTGATAGTTGTTTCCTGTTTTTCTTTGCTCTTTAAAATCCTCTTGTCCAATGGCTTGGCATTCGTGGCTTATTTGGGATGCTTGCTAATTCACCACGTAATTGCTCAGAGAGACCATTTTCAGAACTGAAAAATAGGATCAGGGAGATCTTCTGCTTCCTGCTGATACAGGGACATATTTAGAAACAGTTGTTCTACACAAGTGTCTGCCTCAGCATGTCCTGCAGCAAAATTAAGCACCAGAAGCACTTGCCCGTGCTGCATATTTACCATGTTTCAGACACTCGTCCTTTCTGCCAGCACCTACTGTGCTTTCACTATGGCCCACTGGACAGATTTGTTGCCTGTGCTCAGCTTGTTTTTCCACCCTACTCCCTGCTAAGGCAACAGGAGGGAAATGTGATAAGTACAACTGTACCTTAAAAGGAAAAATCAAGGACAAAATTAATTCCAGAAAGTATTCGTTAGGACTCTTCTGGTTTAGCTGAGGTAGCGTATAAACCTTAAAAATTTTCAAGCCTTATTTTTCACTTGAGAAAAAGTCCTACACATATTCAGACAATTCTGTATGAAACAAATGCCTCCAGTATGTTATGCATTCAAGAACAAATGGGTTCTATTTATCACATCCAGCCTTAGCATAAGGTAGCTAGTTTGCTGGGAATAAATATGTTATGGGATATTTTATGATATCTCACAAAATACATTTCTCTCTTTTAAAACAAGAAAAATATAGTTAGAAGGACCCTGACTAGAAATTGGTTGAATTAAGTTCTAGAAAATTATGGACACAAACTTCAAAGGTTTCTCAGAAGAGAAAGTTGTGTGTGTGCATGTGTCTGTATGTGTGTTTTCTGAAACATACTCAGTTACTTAAAACAAACATTAATGCTGCATGCAAAATATAGAATAAGCAAGTCCTCATGATTTACAGACTTGGGAAGCTTTGCAAATTAGAGACATCTGATTGTCACTGGAAAAAAGTTTAGCCTAAGCAAATCCATTCATTAAAAGGATGAAGTTTGGCCAACACACATTAAAATACTTTTATGGGAGCCCTGTGGTCTCAAACTACATAAGTGCCAGAAGAAAGATAGATGGTTACAATTGTCTTTCTTTGGTTTAATGTTTACTGGAATTTATCATTAAGCATCTCTATGTAAACTAACAAACAATCATATAAGTGATCCAAAATTCTCTGAGGATGTGATTTTTAAAAATTACTTTAGGTTATTACTTTACTTTAAGTAGCATAAAATGGTATAAAAATTTTATAATTACTGGAAAAAAAAAAAAACCTGGTAAAAAGTCAAATGAGTTGGCAGGGGGTTTATGATTAAGCAGAGCTTTAGTGATCCCTTAGTTATTTCAGTCACTGCTAGGTATAGGGACACAACTAGAAATAAGACAGTGTTCCCCCAGGATTGTAGTTTAGTGGCAACAAATGAGTAGATATGCCAGACTTTCTCTATGTGAGAACTTAGCAGGCAAGTTCCTTGGCAAGAAAGCTAAGGGACTTTGCCTGAAAAACAATGTATTTATTAATGTCCATGTTTTGTTTGGGGGTGGGCTTTTGTATGGCTTAGTGGAAATGGAGAGGAGATGCAGAAAGAAGGATTCTGTATTGCCTCCCTGACAGTGCAGTGAAATAGCCAAATACTGAAAATAATTACAAATGGTGATAAGTGCTATAAAGCTAAGGGAGAGTGTGCAGTGTACAGGGAGAGAGAATAATAGAGAATCAAAGTTGCCAGTAGGTATTTTCTAAAAAGCAAAGAGAAGGCTGCTTTCAGTGGTCCCACTAAGAAGAGAATTCAAAGGACTCTGCACACTTCCTTGGTTTACCCAAAAGAAAAGTGCCTTCCAAATTGCTGAGGCATTCATGAGTGCACTCTCCACTTTGAAGTGATACCGCTGTGCCCATTCAGGGTAGACAGAGGGAACCAGAAACAAAAGAACGATGCAATATGAGAGGCAGAGTACTCCATGTTTAAGAGACCCTTAATCATCTCTTGACAAGCCACAACAACCTGTCCATGACTGTCTCCATTTTGTCAAAAAGGAATGTTTTCAAGCCCTGTTATTAATATAATCTTCAGAGTTCTATCATCATTCTTGAATTGATAGAATTCACTAGATGTGTGCTGATTTATTATTTTATGTTAATTTATTCACTCAGCAAATACTGATGGTGCAGAACTCAGTGCTGGGTTCTGGGGAATCAAAGGCCTCAGGGAAGCTCACAGGTGAGGCATACAGGTTGACAGGTAAGGTGACAGATGCTATGACAGAGGCATATTCATGTACTCTAGGAGCACTGAGGTCTGACCTCTCTCAGAGTGGGTGGTCAGGTCAAGCTTCCCAGGAAAATTGGCTCCTGGGATCAGTTCCATGGGAAGAGCATTTTGAGGAAGAGGAGACAGAGAGGAAGGGGACAGGACAGCATGCATTGGAAAATCACAACACTCAGGAATGTTTTATATATATATGTGTGTGTGTGTGTGTGTGTGTGTGTGTGTGTGTGTGTGTATCACTGTTTGTGAAAATATATGTACGTATTAACTCCATTCTTTTACAGAACTAAACAGGGATGTATTTGTCACCCCTCATGGGGATGACAGGCTCATTTCAATGCAGTTCCAGTTTTACTCTCCTAGCATTTACGGCATTATTTTCTCTCTTACATCGATGCTGACAGAAGCTTGGTTTATATTTAACCTAAAGGTGGCATTTACAACCACAAAGACTCTTAATTATGATAGAATTGAAAGCATACAGGATTCTCACTACACAAAAGACTTTCTTACTAGAACATATTTCCATTTAAAATACCAAATACAAGGCAAACTGACAAAGACAAGAGAAATAAGCATATAGTGTGCATATATTTTCAGGAGTCACAATAGTGTTAATCGTCTCAAAATGTTTGTCAAAGGATAAGATGGAAATTTTATTTTTAATCCTGCCCTAGATATTAACTGCAGGAGCCATCAGAAATCTGCAATGCTCTTTGTACACTAATATAGCACTGGGGTAAAAATGATGGACTAGACACCCCCCATGAAGTCCAGGCCAGCAGGGGTGCCAGGCTCTTCACATCACAGCCACAAGCAGTGTGTCCCCTTGCACTGCTCTTTCTCCTCTGTCTTGAAGTAAACAGTGGGATCTCTGAGGGCCAGATACTTCTGTTGAAGGAGAAAAATTACTCTGGATGGAAAATTTTAAATGAAATGACTTAAGAACAAAGATTGTTATTTTGTTTCTGTCTCTTCTGTAGTTATAAAAACTGTGGTTTTTAAAATGTAAAGAAAAAAACTTAATAAAAGATATTTCCTTTAGAAATAGATTGCTATTTTGTTTTATGTTTGCCGCTAATGCTTGGAGTATTTATTTTAAATGTAATCATCATTTAATAACAAAGTGATTTAAATTCAATTCTGAAAAAGTGGATAAAACACTACAATGGTTAATTTTATATGTCAATTTCACTGGATTGTGATACCCAGATATTTGGACAAATATCAGCCTAGATGTAACTGTGAAGATATTTTTAAGAAGAGATTTGTATATAAATTAGTAGATTTTGAGTAAAGCAGATAATCACCATAATGTGGGTGGGCCTCATGCAATCAATTGAAGGCCTTAAGAGCTAAATGGTAGATTCCCTCCAAGGAAGAAGGAATTCTGCTTCCAGAATGCACCATCATCTCCAGACACCTGGGTGTCTAGCTTGTCATTCTACCGTGAAGATTTTGGAATTAGCTTCTACAGACACATGAACCAACTCCTTGAAATAAATCTGTCTCTCTCAGTCTTTCTCAATATGTATATAATTCAGTTTCTCTAGGGAACCCTGACTAGTACAAACCCTCATAGCAAGTAAGCCTGCTTTATTAAAAAACAGATGATAATATTCAAACAATTTTTCTTCATGACTTACTTTTGATGTTCACATGGTTGAATGATTATGAAAGGGGCACAGTTACCTATTCTTATAACACAATTTCTTTAATTCATATTTTTTAAAGAACATACAGTGGCACAGCCCTTCATACTTGAACCTGTAATTATACACTCAAAGGTATCCCTGTTATCCTAGCAACACTCCCAAATAACATTTTAATGTTTCATAGCACATTTAAAATAATTTCATGTTATTGAGTTTCTCACACACGCATACAGACACATAAACTTCTAAGATATAAGTATTTTTAACCTATACAGTAAGTGATACATGAGGCTGAGTCATGCCCAAATCTTTATAATAGAAGTGGCTTTTAAACCCTTGGCTTTTGCATCACATCACAGTCACCTAAGTCAAAATCATGTCCTACAAAAATCCTAAATATTTTACCTCAGGCTGCTCTAACATGGCAACCCAGCGGGACATAAAAAAGGAAGCATAAGGTAAACACCTCACTGCTGCTAACTTCAAAGCACTAAATTTTTGGATCTTAATTCCTCTCTCCTTATTTGACATTTGAGAATTTTCTCGTCTCTTACTTATCTCCTCTTAATACAGAGCCTGCTCTGACTCTTTGTAAATGCTTGATCCATTTAATATTTATGTATTTCCTAGCTTGTTAGATAATAATGTTAACAACAAAAATAACCGACACCAGCATAAAACAAATTAAATGATAAAAAAAAATAAAACTAGCATTCTTTGTGAGTACTTGTGTGCCAGGCACCATGCCAAGTATCTGATATACATTATCTTCTAAGATTCTTAATAACCTTGCGAGACAAATCTTTTGATTATCTTAGCAAGGAAGAAACAGAAAGTCAGAGACATTAATTTGCACAAAATAGCTGATCTAATAAGTGGCCAATTCAGGATTTAAATCCAGGGTTGTCTGACTTCAAAACATATTTTTGGCCACAGAGGTAGGAAAGATGAAATATTCCCTTACTGTGAAATGTGGTTTGCCCCTACAAGCTTTCTTCTTAGCAGTTTTAATGATCTTTAATAATAAACAAGAGGAACTCGACTCTTTTCTTTGTAATTCAGTAAAGCATTAGTAAGAAGTACAAGGGGCTTCTGCAGAACGTGAAAGCCTGGCTTTTGGGTGCCTATGTTGCTGCTGTCAAGTAAGGTTTACTGCATATGAATGGTTCAGCAATGACCTGGCTGTTGGTAGAAACCTGACAATACTGGAAAATTCTATAAGAATAGATTGCCAAGTTATATCCCCAGCATGTCCTTGGCAGGTCCTTCTAAAGTTAGACAAACATGTGTGGAAATAAGCATGAAAGGGAGCATGATACAGCACCTCAGAATGTGATCTGGCATGCGATTATTTTTAGGTGAAGAAAATCAGAGGCCAAGCAGACTCAGGAAAAGCCTTTTACCTACTCCCTATCTGCCTGAAAATATTTATACAGGGGGCCTGTACCAGAAAGAGAGCTATTACTAGAGATAACTATTTATAACAGGAAGAATTATGTCATGGTAATATGAACACTCACTTACCAAACATTTGCTCTTCTTACCTTCTTGTGAATTGTCTTCCTCCACTTTGAAATCTCAGACCCCTTCCTTCTCTTTTGGTCAGGATGACTACTTGGAAATCTCAGATTTTTATAAAGCTCTATGTATGAAATTGGTTTTCTCCTATTAATGTGTCTTATGTCAATTTAATTATTAGTCCAGCCAAAGAACTTAGAGGGGAAGAGGGAAAAGTTTTCCATGAATATAGGCACATGCTAGAAAGTGAACTTTTCCAGTGCAAGCAGATCTGAAAATTCTGAGTGTAAGTAGGTATCCAATCTCTACTCAAAGGAATGAAAGTACTAATTAAGGTCATACTAACATTATCAACTTAAAGTATCATTCAAAAAAACTCTCTCTCTTTCTTTCTCTCTCTCTCTCTCTCTCTCTCTCTCTCTATATATATATATATATATATATATATATATATATAAAACAATTAATTTCTTCTGCATTTCAGTACCCAACCAAAGGATTCAAGTTCCAGGATGCTTGTTTGATTACAAAATACACAGTAATATACCAGTTGAGAACACATGTTTGGATTGCCAACACTGGGCTAAGATTTGCTGTCCAAATATAAAATTAAAATCTAATAATGTACTTTCACAGCCTTAAGAAATTTCACAGAAATTCCAGCTGGAAAAACAGCATATATTTTAAAAGCTGTGTTTTTCTTAAGAATAATCTCCTTGTTACAAGCCCCAAGGACAGACCCAGAAGGGAGTATGACTGGGATCCTGAAAGCATGGACCTTGGATCACCAGGTCAGTGTTAGGTTTGACCACTGCCTAGCCACTGCTGATTTTTCCCAAGACTAGCAAAAAAGGTTAGGGCCTAGGAGATCTGGACTCTGTCAGTGTAGTCTAGATCTTATCTTGGGAAAGGTAAGATTAAAAAAAGATTATAGTCTGCAATTAGGAATAAAAGTTGGACTTACAGTGGACTTGGCACCTCAGTCCAATAGAGGCTGCAGGGCCTCCACTGACCTATAAAGTCAAATTCCCTGGGGGTCCTCAGTCCTTTTGCTGGATCCCCAGGTTGGGAATTCTGTTGTGGATCCTAGAACTTTGTTAACAGTGGTAGAATTTTTAATTGTTCTGCAGTTTGTGGGTTGTCTGCTTGGTGGCTCTATGGTGGGGTTAAAGGCAACCTCCTCCAAGAGCCCTTATGCCAGCTTCTGAGTTGTTGTCCTAATGGTCTGGTAACGAGCAATGAGAATAAGACAGAATACAAAATCTGATGTAATGGGTCAGGGGAACTGCAGCCTTGTCTAACTCAATGAATCTATTAGTCATGCCACGTTGGGCCAACCAAGAAGGATGGGTCATGGTGGAGAGTTCTGACAAAATGTGTTCCACTGGAGAAGGAAATGGCAAATCACTTCAGTATTCTTGTCTTGAGAACCCCATGAGCAGTTTAAAAAGGTAAAAAGATGTGACACTGAAAGATGACTCCCCAGGTCGGTAGGTGCCCAATATGCTACTGGAGAAGAGTGGAGAAATAACTTCAGAAAGAATGAAGAGACAGAGCCAAAGCAAAAACAACAACCAGTTGTGGATGTGACTGGTGATAGAAATAAAGTCCAATGTTATAAATAACAATATTGCATAAGAAGCAGGAATGTTAGGCCCATGAATCAAGTTAAAATGGAATTAGTCAAACAGGAGATGGCAAGAGTGAAACACAATATTTTAGGAATCAGTGAACTAAGATGGACTGGAATGGGCAAATTTAATTCAGATGACCATTATATCTACTACTGTAGACAAGAATCTCTTAGAAGAAATGGAGTAGTCCTCACAGTCAACAAAAGAGTCCAAAATGCAGTCATTGGGTGTAGTCTCAAAAACTATAGAATGATCTCCATTCATTTCCAAGGCAAACAGTTCAATATCACAGTAATCCAAGTTTATGTCCCAGTCACTAATGCCAAAAGAGCTGAAGTTGAACAGTTCTATGATGACCTACAAGACCTTCTAGAACTAACACCAAAAAAAAGATGTCCTTTTAATCATAGGGGAATGGAATGCGAAAGTAGGAAGTCAAGAGATACCTGGAGTATAGGCAAATTTGGCCTTGGCGTGTAAAATAAAGCAGGGAAATGGCTAACCAAATTTTGCCAAGAGAACAAACTGGTAATAGCAAGTGACATCTTCCAACAACATAAGATATGACTCTACACATGGATATCACCATATGATCAACACTGAAATCAGATTGATTATATTCTTTGCAGCCAGAGATGGAGAAGCACTATATAGTCAGCAAAAACAAGATCAGGAGCTGACTGTCGCTCAGATCATGAACTTCTCATTGCAAAATTCAGACAAGTTGAAGAAAGAAAGGAAAACCACTAGACCACTCATGTATGACCTAAATCAAATCCCTTAGATTACACAGTGGAAGTGGCAAACAGATTCAAAGGATTAGATCTGATAGAGTGTCTGAAGAACTATGGACAGAAGTTCATGACATTGTACAGGAGGTGGTGATCAAGACCATTCCCAAGGAAAAGAAATGCAAAAAGGCAAAATGGTTGCCTGAGGAGCCTTACAAATCACTGAGAAAAGAAGAGAAAGGAAAGGCAAAGGAGAAAAGGAAAGATACACCCATCTGAATCAGTTCAGTTCAGTTCAGTCGCTCAGTCATGTCTGACTCTTTGCGACCCCATGAATCGCAGCACACCAGGCCTCCCTGTCCATCACCATCTCGCGGAGTTCACTCAGACTCACGTCCATCGAGTCAGTGATGCCATCCAGCCATCTCATCCTCTGTCGTCCCCTTCTCCTGCTGCCCCCAATCCCTCCCAGCATCAGAGTCTTTTCCAATGAGTCAACTCTTCGCATGAGGTGGCCAAAGTACTGGAGTTTCAGCTTTAGCATCATTCCTTCCAAAGAAATCCCAGGACTGATCTCCTTCAGAATGGATTGGTCCTTCCAAGGGACCCTCAAGAGTCTTCTCCAACACCACAGTTCAAAAGCATCAATTCTTCAGCACTCAGCTTTCTCCACAGCCCAACTCTCACATCCAAACATGACCACAGGAAAAACTATAGCCTTGACTAGACGGACCTTAGTCGGCAAAGTAATGTCTCTGCTTTTGAATATACTATCTAGGTTGGTCATAACTTTTCTTCCAAGGAGTAAGCATCTTTTAATTTCACGGCTGCAGTCACCATCTGCAGTGATTTTGGAGGCCAAAAAAATAAAGTGTGACACTGTTTCCACTTTTTCCCCATCTATTTCCCATGAAGTGATGGGACCAGATGCCATGATCTTCATTTTCTGAAAGTTGAGCTTTAAGCCAACTTTTTCACTCTCCTCTTTCACTTTCATCAAGAGGCTTTTTAGCTCCTCTTCACTTTCTGCCATAAGGGTGGTGTCATCTGCATATCTGAGGTTATTGATATTTCTCCCGGCAATCTTGATTCCAGCTTGTGTGTCTTCCAGTCCAGCGTTTCTCATGATGTACTCTGCATAGAAGTTAAATAAGCAGGGTGACAATATACAACCTTGACGGACTCCTTTTCCTACTTGGAACCAGTCTGTTGTTCCATGTCCAGTTCTAACTGTTGCTTCCTGACCTGCATACAGATGCATAGTTCCAAAGAATAGCAAGGAGAGATAAGAAAGCCTTCCTCAGTGATCAATGAAAAGAGATAGAGGAAAACAATAGAATGGGAAAGCCTAGAGATCTCCTCAAGAAAAATCGAGATACCAGAGGAACATTTCATGCAAAGATGGGCACAATAAAGGACAGAAATAGTATGGACCTAATAGAAGAAGATATTAAGGAGAGGTGGTAAGAATAAACAGAACTATACAAAAAAGATCTTCATGACCCAGATAACCATGATGGTGTGATCACTCACCCAGAGACAGGCATCCTAAGAGTCTAAAGTCAAGTGAGCCTAAGGAAGCATCACTATGAACAAAGCTAGTGGAAGTGAGGGAATTCAAAATGGGTTATTTCAAGTCCTAAATGATGATGCTATTCAAGTGCTGAACTCAGTATGCCAGCAAATTTGGAAAACTCGGCAGTGGCCACAAGACTGGAAAAAGCCACTTTTCATTATAATCCCGAAGAAAGGAAATTCCAAAGTATGTTCAAACTACCTCACAATTTCACTCATATCACATGCTAGCAAAGTAATGCTCAAAATTATCCAAGTGAGGCTTCAACAGTATGTGAACCAATAAATTCCTGATGTTCCAGTTGGATTTAGAAAAGGCAGAGGAACCAGAGATCAAATTGCTAACATCCGCTGGATCATAGGAAAAGCAAAAGAGTTCCAAAGAAACATTTACTTCTGCTTTATTGACTATATCAAAGCCTTTGAATGTGTGGATCAAAAAAACTGTGCAAAATTATTCAAGAGATGGAAATGCCAGACCACCTTCCCTGCCTCTTGAGAAATCTGTAGGCAGGTCAAGAAGCAACAGTTAGCAATGAACATGAAACAATGCACTGGTTCCAACTTGGAAAAGGAGTACATCAAGACTCTTGAGAGTCCATTGGACTAGGGGATCAAACCAGTCAATCCTAAAGGAAATCAGTCCTGAGCATTCATTGGAAGGATTGATGCGGAAGCTACAATACTTTGGTCACCTGATGGGAAGAATTGACTCACTGGAAAAGATCCTGATGCTGGGAAAGATTGAAGGCAGGAAGAGGAGACGACAGGATGAGATGTCTGGATGGCATCACAAACTCGATGGATATGAGTTTGAGCAAGTTCTGGGAGTTGGTGACTGACAGGAAGGCCTGCTGTCTATAGGGTCACACAGAGTCGGACATGGCTGAAGCAACTTAGAAGCACCAGCAGCAGCAGCCGGGAGGCTTGGCATGCTGCAGTCCATGGGGTCGCAAAGAGTTGGAATCAACTGAGAGACTGAACTGAACTGAATTAAAGTGATCATTGAATTAAAATAATATAATATAAATTAACAATTATAAAATATAGTAATGTAAAATAGTCTATAGTTGCTTTTGAAAAATCCCAAATAAACTTTTATGATAACTAAATGAAGAAAAAGATTTAATATTCTTGTACTTTATGTAAGAAGAGAGCAAATGATTTGTTATATGGGCATAACTAGGCTGAAGTTAAAAGTTAAAATGGATAATTTTCTTAGTTGTAAATGACAAAATATATGTCGGCAATTTGTAATTCTTAAATATCATTTTTCATCCTAATAGAATATGTCAGTATAGATTCTATTTTTAAACTGTTTTGTGAACATCAGCACAGAATATTTTTTTCTTTTTTCTCATAAGAATCATTTTCTTTCTAATTGTAAATCCCGAAAATCTCTTAGCAACTAAATATAGGCAGTTTGGAGTAAATTATTATACATTATATAGAAACTATCTAAGATTTAAAAACAAAATAAAATGGGCAGAAATAAGAAGTGATAAAATTCACATTTGTACCTATAGAAGATACTGTGTAAAAATAGACATTTTTCTTATTTTTTTACCTTTGAAAATATTATTTTTCCTAAAATAACACTTGAAGCCATTTGAATATAAGTCAACATTAAATACCAAATAGAGAGTTGAATAACCATGTAGATGAAATCATCATATAAATCTAATGACAATAATATAACATTTGGCATCTTTTCCAATATTTATCTTAAAGATGTTTGATAAAAAATATTGACAATGACATGAGGTCTAATTAAGTTAATAATGAATATGACTTTCTTTTCAGCTTGTATATATTTTAAAACTTAAGATTGTTCTGAAAAATATTTCCTAATATGTGATTAGGTTTCTTGAGAGAGATCTAAACACTCAAAAAACAGAAATATTCTTGGAAAAATTAGGGAATTCCTTTAGAGGACACAATATGATTCTCTGAGCGTTTTCAATCCTAAAAGGCCCTTGGTAACTGAGGTATGAGGCCATCAAATCTGGCTTTTGGAATGGTCACATCCCTCTTAAAACCAGACAGCTTCACAAGTGAATTTTACCAAAAATTTAGAGAAGAGCTAACACCTATCCTACTCAAACTCTTCCAGAAAATTGCAGAGGAAATCTTATTCCCAAAGTCATTCTATGAGGCCACCATCACCCAATATCAAAACCAAACAAAGATGCTACAAACAAAGAAAACTACAGGTCAATATCACTGATGAACATAGATGCAAAAATCATCAACAAAATTCTAGCAAACAAAATCCAACAACTTATTAAAAAGATAGTACATGATGACCAAGTGGGCTTTATCCCAGGGATGCAAGGATTCTTCAATATTCACAAATCAATCAATGTGATACACCACATTAACAGATTGAAGGATAAAAACCATATGATTATCTCAATAGATGCAGAGAAAGCCTTTGACAAAATTCAACATGCATTTATGGTTAAAAAAAAAAAAAAGCCTCTCCAGAAATCAGGCATAGAAGGAACATACCTCAAGATAATAAAAGCCATATATGATAAACCCATAGCAAACATTATCCTCTACGGTGAAAAATTGAAAGCATTTCACCTGAAGCCAGAAACAAGACAAGGGTGCCCACTCTCACCACTACTATTCAACGTAGTTTTGGAACTTTTAGCCACAGCAATCAGAGAAGAAAAAGAAATAAAAAGGAATCCAGATTGGAAAAGAAGTAAAACTCCCACTGCAGATGACATGATCCTCTACATAGAAAACCCTGAAGACACCACCAGATTATTATTAGAGCTAATCAATGAATATAGTAAAGTTTCAGGATATAAAATTATTACTGCAAAATCTCTTGCATTCCTATACACTAACAATGAGAAAACAGAAAAATTAAGGAAACAATCCCATTCACCATTGCGATGAAAATAATAAAATACATAGGAATAAATCTACCTAAAGAAACAAAAGACCTATATATAGAAAACTATAAAACATGTATGAAAGAAATAAAAATGGAACAAATAGATGGAGAAATATACCATGTTCATGGATCAGAAGAATCAATATAGTGAAAATGAGTATACTACCGAAAGCAATCTATAGATTCAACACAATGTCTATCAATCTACCAACAGCATTTTTCACAGAACTAGAACAAATATTCTCACAATTTGTATGGAAATACAAAAAAACTTGAATAGCCAAAGCAATCTTGAGAAAGAAGAATGGAACTGGAGGAATCAACCTGCTTAACTTCAGGCTCTACTACAAAGCCACAGTCATCAAGACAGGATGGTATGGCACAAAGACAGAAATATAGATCAATGGAACAAAATATAAAGCCTAGAAATAAATCCATGGTTTTTTTTATCTGTATACAGTGGAGAAAAGACAGTCTAACAAGTGGTGCTGAGGAAACTGGTCAACAACTTGAAAAACAAGAAAACTACAACACTTTCTAACACCATACAGAAAAACAAACTTAAAATGGACTAAAGATCAAAATGTAAAACCAGAAACTATAAAACTCCTAGAGAAAAACATAGGCAAAACACTCTCTTACATAGATCACAGCAAGATTTTCTATGACACACCTTCAAACTATACTACACCTTCCAGAGAAATGGAAATAAAAGCAAAAATAAACAAATGGGACCTAATTAAACTTAAAAGCTTTTGCACAATGAAGGAAACTATAAGCAAGGTGAAAAGACAGCCTTCGGAGTGGGAAAAAACAATAGCAAATGAAGCAACTGACAAAGAATTAATCTCAAAAATGTACAAACATCTCATGCAGCTCAATACCAGAAAAGTAAACAACCCAATCAAAAAAATGGGCCAAAGAACTAGACAGACATTTATTCAAAGAAGACATATAGATGGCTAACAAAGACATGAAAAAATGCTCAACATCACTCATTACCAGAGAAATGCAAATCAAAACCACAATGAGGTACCATCTCACGCTGGTCAGAATGGCTGCTATCAAAAGATCTACAAACAATAAATATTGGTGAGTGTGCAGAGAAAAGGGAACCCTCTTACATTGTTGGTGGGAATGCAACCTAGTACAGCCACTATGGAGAACAGTGTGGAGATTACTTAAAAAACTGAAAACAGATCTGCCATATGACCCAGCAACCCCACTTCTGGGCATACAGGCTGAGGAAATCAGAATTGAAAAAGACACATGTACCCCAATGTTCACTGCAGCAGTGTTTACAATAGCCGGGACATGGAAACAACCTAGATGTCCATTGGCAGATAAATGGATAAGAAAGCAGTGGTACATATACACAAAGGAATACTACTCAGCTATTAAAAATAACCCATTTGAATCAGTTCTAATGAAGTGGATGAAACTGGAGCCTATTATACAGAGTGAAAGAAATACAATATACAGTTAGAAAGAAAAACACCAGTATATTAATGCAGCTATTTGGAATTTAGAAAGATGGTAATGATGACCCTATATGAGAGACAGCAAAAGAGACACAGATATAAAGAACAGACTTTTAGACTCTGTGTGAGAAGGCAAGGGTGGAATCATTTGAGAGAATAGCATTGAAACATGTATATTACCAAATGTGAAATAGATAACCAGTCCAAGTTCGATGCATGAAGCAGGGCACTAAAAGCTGGTGCATTGGGACAACCCAGAGGGATGGGATAGGGAGGGAGGTGGGAAGGATGGTCAGGATGGGTGACACATATACACCCATGGCTGATTCTTGTCAACGTATGGCAAAAACCACCACAATATTGTAAAGTAATTAGCCTCCAATTATAATTAATTAATTAATTTAAATGAGGAAAGAAAACAAAACAAAACTTTGATTAATTTTAAAACATAAGCTACTGGATTTCAATTGCATGGCTCAACATTTCAAACTGACTTCACTGGATATAAATTCACCTAGGGGAACATGTGGAAAAAAGCAAACAAATCAAAATGCAGACTCACTGACCTTTAATGTCTGCTGTGCATCGTGTAGTTGCTCAGTCATGTCTGACTCTTTGTGACCTCATGGACTGTAGCCTGCCAGGCTCCTCCGTCCATGGGGATTCTTCAGGCAAGAATACTGGAGTGGTTGCCATGCCCTCCTCCAGAGAATCTTTCCAGCCCAGGGACTGAACCCAGGTCTCCCCCATTGCAAGCAGATTCTTTATCATCTCAGCCACCAGGAAAGCACTAATGTCTGTTAATGACTAACTTCTGAAGCTAAGTCAAGGACTGCACAGTCACTTAAAGACATTTTAAATTTTTACAAGGCTCTTATGATGCTAAACCTTTCTTGTTTTTTCTTTTGTTTGTTTTTTTAACTGGAGGATCTTTACAATGTAATGTTGGTGTCTACAGTACAGCAACACGAATCAGCTGTAAATATACATATATCTCCTCCCTCTTGAACCTTTCTCCCACTCCATCACCATACCACCCCTCTAGGTCATCAGAGCACTGAATCTATCTACCTGTGTTGTATAGCTACTTCTAAAGGTAAAGAGTCAGACAAGACTGAGCGACTGAACTGAACTGAACTGAAAGGGAAAGAAAGCCCTGAACTATATCAGTTCAGTCAGTTCAGTCACTCAGTCGTGTCCAACTCTTTGCAACCCCATGAATCGCAGCATGCCAGGCCTCCCTATCCATCACCAACTCGTGGAGTTCACTCAGATTTATGTCCATCGAGTCAGTGATGCCACCCAGCCATCTCATCCTTGGTCGTCCCCTTCTCTCCTGCCCCCAATCCCTCCCAGCATCAGAGTCTTTTCCAATGAGTCAACTCTTCACATGAGGTGACCAAAGTCCTGGAGTTTCAGCTTTAGCATCATTTTTTCCAAAGAAATCCCAGGGCTGATCTCCTTCAGAATGGACTGGTTGGATCTCCTTTAAGTCCAAGGGACTCTCAAGAGTCTTCTCCAACACCACAGTTCAACAGCATCAATTCTTCGGCCCTCAGTCTTCTTCACAGTCCAACTCTCACATCCATACATGACTACTGGAAAAACCATAGCCTTGACTAGATGGACCTTAGTCTGCAAAGTAACATCTCTGCTTTTGAATATGCTATCTAGGTTGGTCATAACTTTTCTTCCAAGAACTATATAGCCCTACATATAACATAGCATAACATAATATAGCTAATAATATATTTAATGTATAATATAATAGTAGACAATACATTATATCAACATAACAATGTTCAAGGCAAATAAAAGGACAGTGGATCTCCAACTTATTTGAGAAACATTTAAAGTTAAAAGTAACTTAATTAAATCTCTAGAATGAACTTGAGAGGGAAATCTATGTTCTTGATTTTAGAAAATGAATATAACATTAAGAATATGACAAAAGACTTGAATAATGTATATAATGAGGGTGGATAAAGGGAATGCTCATAAGTAGTGAGCAATTTTGTTTCCTGCATTGGACTCAGGTGGACTTGACTCCAGGCAAACTGTATATTCTATGTGTGAGATTTATGACTTTGGTTAAATTAATTAGGGAGCCAGAAATTGTTTTTTAATTCTGCAGTTTGAGATAGCAATGCCTAGTATTGAAAAGTATTGTGAAGTTTGTTAAAACACATAAACGAAACCAAGTAGCTAAGTACACAGAAAAGAGTAGGTGCCCAATAATATATTTCACTCTTTTTTCTTCCTTTTTCGCTTCCCTGACATCTATCTTCCTCTAACACTCTATTGAAGGACAAAATTTTAACAATCCTTACTGAATCATATATATGTAATCTCATATTCTGCAAACTGAAAACATTATTTAGCATAAACATTACCTAGTGTCACTAATTATTATTACTTTGACATTTCCTGATAACTAATAATCAAAATGAGAGATTTTACTAGATTTGATATGGCATGAAATGGACGTACATGCCTCAGTGTTATATACTGGGCATAAAAGGGCCTGGAAATCTATCCCCAAACTCTTATTTAGATTATTTTGTAAACATAACTAATGGTGTTCTTAAACAGGAGCACACCTTTTAAAGGACATTATACTCGCTGCAGGTGAGTGCTTTTTCTTCTCAGCATAATTCGCTGTGAAGGATGTGGTGGGGGGGGGGAGGGTTTCTCTGTGTAGAAATTCTATCTGCCCTCTAGCTAAGTTTGCTTCAGTTGAAATGAGATCCTGACCACTGGGCTGATGGATGTACACATAACTGACTTGCTCAATTCTAATTTAATTCTGGAGATCTATCTCCTTCATGACTTTAATTTTTCTGACATGAAAACATTCTATCTTTTTAGGCTTCCATTGCTTCTGCAGAACAGAAGTATTCTCTTGGTGGAGGGGTGAGAAGCAGTAAAGAAGCAGCAATAAACAATTCCCCAAAACCAATTTTCACTTGGCAGAAAAACATGAGAACTCCAAATAGCCATAACTTGCAACAGTGGCAGATCCTTGGCAGCGTGTGATTTGAAATTATTAATGAAAACTTTCACCACAAATATGAACATCTTTTAGTTTCAGGAGACTTGAGCTTCTCACATAGGCAATAGTCTTAAAGTGTTATTAGACCAGAAGAGAGAAATAGTTTCTACTCTTAGCGTAGCTACAGTATAGTCTTTATCACCGATGAATTGAAACAGACTAATAAGATATTCCTTTTAATTTTCTACAGTACATAGTAATGAGAACAAAAAGAAGCACAAGAATAATCCTAAGAGAACTCATTCTGCATCTCTTTGTTTATTTCAAATCTTAGACATGACCTGAGTCCTCCAGCTTTATAGTTGCATTAATAATTAGTTGTGTATTTTTACTAAAAGAAATATTTCCCTGCCTCTTATGTCACATATATTCTGTTGAAAAATTTAGAGATAATATATAGAGTAATAGAGATTCAGAATAAGGATGCTGAGCAAATGCACCATATTATACAGATTTTTTTGCTGTCAAGTGTGTGTATTGCTTTATGTTCTAACATTAGAGAGCAAACAAAATACACGCATTAGTTTCCCTCTAATTTTAACCTTTTGAACATTCAATGGTGGTTGACTGAAATAGCAGAATGGAATAAAAAAGCTCTATTCTACACCTTGAAGGCACTTTTCAAAAAAGTGAATATTATAGCAATCTGTGGCTTCTTCTAGTTCACTTCTTTGGTTTTCTTCAACCCTCCATCATATCAAAAATGCTCTTTACTGTTTCTCTCTGCACATAATTTCATTCTCTTTGAAGATTTCTTCACCACCTCTTAAAAATCTATTGTTCCTTAGGCTCAGTAACCTATTGACATAAACTTCCTCTTTCAAACCCCTATGAAAGGCTACTTGAGGGAAAAGATAAAGAGACACTATTTTAAACTAAAGCTTATCCATTGCTTTCCTCAATTATTAGAAATTATTACAATGAGAAACCAGAATTTCTATTTAGAAATTAGTTCAAGGTAATTAAAAATATCCAGTCATTCAAGCAAATAAATAATGTGATGATGCTATATTATTTTTGAATATTTCAAATTAAACTCCTTTTACATGAAACCAAAATTCATTTGGTAAGAATCAGCTAACATTTTAAATGTCCTGAGGATCTTTCTATTTTGCTCTCAACTAGTTTGATCCCAGCAGTCTTTTCAGCTAGGAGAAATTTAGAATTGGAAAATATGAAAGGTGCTGTTCTTTTTCTTGAAGTAATAGTTTTCATGGTCATACTTTTTTATTATGTGGCTTGTTTTACCTGCCCCAAAACAATGAACTTAAAAATCAACCTAAATGATATGAAACAAGGCTAGATTTAGAGCTTGAATGTCAAATCAAACAATTCCTTCCACATTTTAGCTGCTCCTGTAGAATGGTAACTTCTACAATGACAGCTAAACTTTCTCTTAAAAGTGTTGTTCAATAAGATCTGCCAAATATATACCTTTTTTATACATACTGAATTTTTAAAAGGGTGTGTTTCTTTAATCTAAATGTTTTTCTAAACCATTTGCATAGTTAATTCATTTCATTCTTACATGCACTCTAATCTCAGGTACAGCTATAATACTCCATTATAAAAGAAGTTAGCTGAGCTACTCAAAGTCACTTGCTTGTTGATTTGCACGGGTAAATCAACACTGAATCTTCCAAAATCTGAATTACTAGGAAACGTTTTATACTAGGTTTTCTATATGTATTAACACTAATGTCCCAATATTGAATACTTTTATTTCAAGAGAAATTTTGTTTAACATAGAGGACTTTATCTTCATTACCGTTCCCTTACATAAAGTGAAAGTAATGTCACTCAGTCATGTCTGACTCTTTGTAACCCCATGGAATGTAGCCTACCGGACTCCTCCATCCATGGGATTTTCCAGGCAAGAGTACTAGAGTGGGCTGCCATTTCCTTCTCCAGGGGATTTTCCTCACCCACGCATCGAACCCAGGTCTCCTGCATTGCAGACGGACGCTTTACCATCTGAGCCACCAGGGAAGCCCCTTACATAAAGGGAATCCCCTACATAAAAGCAGATACCAAATCTGTATTCTCACAGTAAAATGTATTTTGAAATGATGAAGAATTTGAGTGCATATTCCAAAAAAAAATTGTCCTTTATTCATAGGTGACAATGACTTGCTTTAAAAGAAGATACTTAAGTTTAAACAGTGCTCTTATGTTTGGCCTTGTGAAGTATGGGCAGAAACTGTAGCTGGAGTATCATAACCTAAGAGATTGTTAGAAATGCTGACTCTCAGCCCCACTCCTGAGCTCCTGAATCTTCATCTGCATTTCAGCAAAACTTTGCTGACTCCTGTGTACACTGGAGCTTGAGGAGCACTGATCTAATTAATGATTCTATTGATATTTGGCTGCACAAGTGACCCAGAGAGAAAACAAACATCTTACATCTCTGAGTGTTCTGAGATGTGGATGGACGCTTGCTCTGAGCTAGTTTTACAGGAACGACTTCTGTACTAATAACACAGGACTTTCGTGCAGCCACGGCCATAAATCTCCAGAATGACTGCATGCTCAGGGCAGCACAGAGGCAGAATGCAGGAGAGCTTGTGGCCCCACTGCGCTCCAGGGAGACATTAATATGCACAGCTGAAGTGTGTGTTTACATACGCTCTGCTCCCAACTGCCTAGGCTGCAGGTGTCCGCTTTGCTTAAATGGAAGTCTCAGTAAAACAAAAAGTGAGAGAGGGGACTCATTTCTTCTGCTCTGAGATGGGTGGGGAGAGCAGGCTCATAACTAATGTCTTCATTCGTTCAAAGGTAGAAGTAAACATCATTTCAAAAAGGCAAGACATTTTACTAAAACTTTTAACTCTATATCACTGACATTAAAATTAATCTGAACACAGAGATTTTAAAAGTGTCCAGAATGTGAAACCTTCTCTCATCCAGGTTGATTCAATATAACCTATGGACATATTTGGATTTTAAAAGAAATATAAATTCTGCTTCAAAATTTTAAGCAAAAGAACTATTAATGTTATATTTTAAACATAGTAAAATTAATAAAGTTTATCATTTACGTAAATTAACAAAGCATGACAATTCCCAAAAGGTTTCTATTAAAGTAGTTAAATACATTTTTACAACTATAAAGATGGAGAAATATAATAATCATAAAAATAGTTAATATTTATAAAACAACTAATATAAGCTGAATGTGACATGTATTAACTTGCTCTGCATAGCAAAATAGATACCATTATTATTATCCCCTTACAGAAAAAAGAAGCTAACGCACAGAGATGTTAAGTAACTTGGCTGAGGAAACACAGCTAGGAAGTGAGTCAGGATTTAAACCCTTGCAGTCCACCTCCAGAGCCCATTTAATCGAATATTACACTCTGCTACCCTCTGATTTGTATGTTCTTGATGATCAAGAATCACTTTTCATTCTCACTTGCCAAATAAACAAGCAACCTACAACTTTGCTGATTTCTTCATTTGCCACAAATGGTAACAAGTATTTAACAATATTTGTTGTTCAGTCCCTCAGTCATGTCCAACTCTTTGCAAACCCATGGACATCAGCACACCAGGCTTCCCTGTCCTTAATGTTATTAAATGTTTATTTAATAACATAAATAAAAATAATGACTAAACTACAGATATTCCCATGAAGGGTAAACTTCAGGAAGAATACCAGAGGACAGGTATATTGATTTTCTAGAGCCAACATAATAAATTACCCCAAATTAATGGCTTAACAAAATCTACTTATTATAGTTCTGTAATCAGAAGTCTGGGTAGAAAATGACTTCTGTGGATCCTTTGCTTAGGGTCTCATAGTCAGAACTGATATGTTAGCATTCCTTTCTGGAGGTTCTGGGGATGAGTGAGCAATCACACTCAGCTGTTGGCCTACTTCAGTTTCTTGTGGTTGTTGAGTGGAGACCCCCTTCCTTGCTGCCTGTCAACTGGGAGCTCTCCTCACTGTGTTAAGGTCTCCCAGATTCCTGGGTTCCTCACCCCTTGGCCCAATCAATATTCAAAGCAGCAGCAATGTATGAGTCCTTCTCCCACTTTAAATCTACCTAATTTTTACCCTATATCTTTTGGCTCGAGGCAGAGAAAATTTCCTGCTTTTAAGGGTTTAACATGAAAAGGTTGCGTCCACTTCCTAGGTAATCCAGGAAAATCTCTACATTTTAAGATACATAGTCAAAGGTACTTATATCATGTAAAATACCATATTCACAAATTTTGGGGGTTAGGTCAAGACGTCTTGGAGGAGGGGGCATTCTTCTTCTAACACTACGTCTGGATGGGATGAAGGATAGTAAGGGGCTAAAGCTAAGCTTGGCAATCACTTAATTTTGTCTAATACAATACTCACCTCTTACACATAATCTTTGTTTTAGGTAAATCTTTGTTTGCTTTGAAGGAGGAAACAGACAGACCAGGCTCCATCTTGAAAGCAGGACTCCATCTTGGGCCAGACTGTGGACTTGGAACTATACGCCCAGTATCCATGGAAATGACATACCAGCTGGAAAACCAGACCCCCAGGATGGAAGAGCCCCAGGGCTCATACCTAGACTCTCCAATGCCTAAAAGAATACCCTAATTATCTGTGTAACTGAATAGAATCATAAATTCTATTATGCTTATTGAGGTATGACCACAGGCTTATTGATAGTTGTCCACTGTTAACTACCTAGGCTAAGGCATATGAAACACAGGTTTAAGGCATAGGGATCATGCTTTGATTGTTATCTTTCTTTTCCTTTGTTCAGACTAGTTTCTGAGAATTTTGGGAGGTGGGTTTGAGCACATACACTTAGGGTATATAAGGTTTTCACAAAAACTGATCAGGATCCCTGGCTAAGAGGAGATTCTGTCTTGGGCCTGCCGGTGTAATTAACTGCACTGCACTATCTGCATTGTCCTTCTGAGTGAGTTTGTTTCCCAGAATGTGTGGCTACAACAGCTTTATGCAAGAAAATGCCTTAACTAACTTATCAAATACTCATCAAAGAGGAAATTTAAAAAAAAAATCATTTGCCCATGTAATTTAACTAAAAAAAAAAAAAAAAACTGCTAAAAGTGTAAGTATCCTCATTAGCTTTTGTCCAAAAAAAAAAAAAAAAAAAGAAGAAGAAGAAAAGAAAGAAAGAAAGAAACCTAACTCTTAACCTGATAGGGGTTCAAAAGTGCACCACCAAGTAGAGTTGAATGTACATTTTGCTAATATAAATCAGTGAAGATTTGAATCTTATCAAAGGAAAATGTACCAACTGTGCTACTCACTGAAGTCTCAAAGTGCATGGAGTAATGTGTTTCACTTTGAGTAGAAAAGTAGCACGCATTATAGGGGCAAAATAAAATTTGAAATTCTGCCCTTAAACTCTGTGATGGCTTTATTTTTTAATGTTTTCATTCTTTGGGATATTTTGCACTGTCATTACTAATTCTTTAAATACATCAGGTCTGATGCTGCAGTGTTTTATATTTTATTTATTTTGTTCTTTTTGTAACTGTCCCATCTGTAAATAACATGCAGCTTAATTCCAAACACACATACACATTTCTGGAGCAGGAGACTAACAGGACCACAGACACATGAATGGGATGCTTTGTCTAACTAACCCCAAAATGCAAATGAATTGCAGAGAAAGAAAACTGAAGAATTCAAAGGCTTTCTTGATTGCCTTCTTTAAAATGCCAAGAACTTAAGCTGGCCTTTCTTATCTTCCACTACATGCATGTGACACTTCAGGAGGTCTTTCTTATTGTACTATAATTCAAGGATTGTTCCAGCTCTGTGCTCCATGCCTTTTTCCAAAGGGCAGCCTGAGATGTATAATTCGGGTAATGAACAGCTGCATAATTTAAGGGTCGAGCTAGTAAGGCACTGTTCCTTATTTGTGTTGCTTTAGCAGTTGCCAAGATGTTTCAGGCCTATTTAGGAATATAGTTTTTGACTGCTTTATTTCTCTCCGATGATATATGCTGGGATTTGGTTGTGTTCCAAAAAGTGAATTTTATCAGTGAAAGTACCAGAGCAAGCTTTTCTCTCATTTTACTCCAAAGGGCAACAGCACTGAGCTATAATGAGGTAATTTTTTTTCCAGCCATGCACACTCTGTGTTCTATCATGCAGGGCTGTTTAAACCTGGTACTGTCCCTTTCCAAAGCCCGATAGACTCAATCACTGAGCTATCAAAGGCATTTCCACACTACATCCCTCTCATACAAGGCCATTCTCCCGAAAGCTGAAAAGGGCCTGGCCGCAAGGCCCTTCAGAATGAAGGCTGCATGCTGATTAATCAGTTACTTTTTTTTTATTCCATCTTGGCAAGTATTCCCTGTTTGTAAATAAAAGATTTACCCTGAATTTCCTGTACCCTCACAGGCAGAAGGCTTATTTGGACCTCAGTCACAGTGCAGGAAGGCTGCCTGCTATCCAATCCACAAACATGTGCTGTAGCCGTTGTCATCAATACTCCTTCAGGTGTCTTGAAGCATATCCTGGGGATGAGCTAATCTGAAAACGATTGTCATTTCATATCATAAAGCAGACCAGAGAGACTCATTTTTTTTCTTTTCCTTCCATCTCTTACTGCAACACTCCCTGTTCGGTGAAAAGATTCTAGTGAACATTTGCAAAGGCACTGAAGTGTAGACCACACAACAATATGCTTGTAATGGGAAAAGCATCAATAAAACAGAATATATTTTTGCAAAATAAATAAATTAATAAATAAACTAGTGCACCCTTTCACTCATCAGATGGTAAATAGCTAATGGAAAAGGAATGTGACAGACCAAAAGGACTAGAAATTGTCTGCAAACTGGCAGGCTCAGTGATTTGCAGATGACCCAAATTATTTTCAGACACTTTGACACATCTCTATTTGTCACACTTACACAGGCAAGCCAAATGCATCCAATTAATATAGAGCATTTTCCTTTCTTGAAGTAGGAAGAAAATAGCAAGCATTTCTTGAATGTTCTCAAACACTCACAAGCAGAAAGAATAATAAGCCTCTTGTCATCACCCACCTTAGGTCATCTCCCATGATGAGCACACAACCACTAAGAGGCTAGGGACTTTTGTGTAGACAGAAACATATTGACCTCATACACTGTTGTATGAGTTTCAAGAGCTTAGACCACATGGTTATTGAAGTAATCTTTTTGGAAAAACTCTGACATTTCCCTCAGTTTTCAAGGCAATGTGAAGAGGCTGATTTTGTGAGAGGTGACACCTTCTGAATCAATACTAGAGGCTGATACTCCTATATAGACCCACTCACCACAATACACTAACTGTAGTAATGCCTCATGACATGTTCCTGGGGTTGGTGGAGAAGCTTGAGTTTCTAGAAGGGTACTTATGGAAAGGCAGGAATGTCAGTTTTCTTTCTAATATCCTTTCCTCCATAAGACAGAATACCTGAGCTATGCAGTCCAGAAAGCACTGGCTAGAGGCTCTTGGTTCCAGGCCTAGCTCTGCCTCTACCTGACTGTGCCAGGGACACTGCGCTAACATAGCTCCACACACCCTTAAAATAAGGAGTTAACCCAGAGGGATAAAAACGGTTCCTAGTCATAGGAATCTATGAATCACAAACACAAAATAGAAATGTTTCTATTAATTCTAGATGAATGCATAGGAGTCAGAAAGGCTCATAACAAAAGCAAACGAAGGTGGTGAAAAAAGAGACGCTAATTCCCCCCAAATGAAGTCATTTCATTGTATTAAATTTAGGATTATGGGGCACAATAACTCTTTCAGGCCTTGAAAGGTTTTATGTTGAAAGAACATATCTTTACAGCTAACAATGTACTATGTATACTATGTATTACAATTATGCTACAGCTAACTATATAAATTTTATACAGTGATATAAAATATACCTGCACAGGACATTTAAGAATGATTCCAAATAAAAATATATTAAAGCTCACATTCAATTTCAGACCAAGTGCATTTTAATGTATTCATGTTTCTGAATATATGTAATACATGAATAGAATGCAATAGTATTTTGCATTTACATCTTGAATTTTAATAGTTTTAGTGAGTCACTCTATTTAAGATGTAAAAATATCTCTAACAGGTACAATTCCCTTATCATCTAGTATACTTAAAATGTATAAATGTCTCAGGCCTTAGGCAGTGGTTGAGACAGCAAATTAGAAACCAAACCAAATGTCAAATAGGCAAAAATGATTCTACCACTCAGAATTATACCACTCCCCAAATAAATACTCAACTTCCAAAATTATCTATAAATAAAATTCACTTTATTTTCTTTCTTGTGCCTGTGGACTGTCTTCTTCATCCTAGCTGAGACCTGTAGTACCTCAGGCACTTTCTGTTCCCTAATTTATTAACTCCTCTCCAGCCTCTCCTGCCTTCATACCCAGCCTCTGCCCCCTGGGCAGCCACTCCAGGTGCTCCTGCAAGGATCTTACGAACTGGCTCTGCTGACCCTCAGCTTTGCCCTCCTTGCTAATCTTCACCCTGAAAAAGCCTCACCGTCTGCATTTTTTTTTTTTTTTTGCTCTTTTCCTGAGCTGCCAGCTATTGCTGGAGCAACTCCAAAACCGGGGTTGACAGGCTCTTCTACAAATCTGTGCTATTCAACCTCCACCCGACCTCACTGGTGTTCAGCAATCCTTTCATCATTGCCTATGACTCACAGGAGTATTCAACATGGTTGCTTTTCCTCAGGCCTCAGTTTGGGCCAGCAACTCAGTCTTGGCAAATGACACCATCTGTTACTTAAACAGGACTGCTGAAGCCCTTGTTTTCTTTAGCTCTTCTCCTTTATACTCACTCCTTTTCTTCTTAGCCTCACAGAGAAAGAACCTAGCCTCTGCTTCACTCTCATCTTTCACCTGTTTTCATTCACCCTATTTTTCTGTCAAATTGTTCTCATCATGCTGGCTTATCTGTGCACCACTGGATCTTGATCTGTAAATAATCTCCCCCTCCCCATCACAAAGACATGCTTCTGTTCAATTCCTCGGTCTGCAGGTGCCTTCCACTAAACAAATGTACCATAATGGGCCCCTTGTTTAAAACAAGAAACAAAACCCAACAACAAAAACAACACTTTCCTCTAACCTTAATGCTGTATCTCTCAAGGGCTTATATGGTTACAATTTATGTTTCTTTTTGCTACCCAGCTCTACTAATGATTAATAGCCTAATGCTTAATAGATTCTACTTCCATATCACCCTTTAAATCCTTGCAATCAGCGCCCTCCCTCTGACTGAAATTATTTTTTCAAGGTCATATTTGACTTCCATGTCAACCAATTACGTTTTACTTCCTGACAGCCCTGTTCTTTTCCTTCTCGCTAGCACTCAGACTTGTAAGTTTACTATTTATTTGTGCATTAAAAGTTTCAGCCTGAGATTTAAACTTTGTGTACATGTATGATTCAGATATAAATGGGACGCCAAAAGTAGTGGTTACCCAACATATCTGCACATAAGATCTATTTGTTAAAGAGATTCCCAAGTTCAAACAGTCCTCCTACATCAGAAACTCAGTGGTGCAGCAATTCTGAAGTACTGAGAGTTTGTCAAGCATGGATCCAGAGACCTACTGGGATGGGGTTTTGCCACATGAGGAAAATATCCCATGAGAAGGTAACTGGCAGGCAATATTTGCTGGAGGAACCATGCCGCCACATATTAGGCTATCAAATATTTGCATAAAAATTAATTTATGAAAGCCTGCTTTGATTGCTGGAAGGAAGGAATGTTTTAAAACATAATACCATGTTTTTCATTCATTTTGTCTTCTGCTCAGTTACCATATCTCAGGGATGATGTTATTGCTGTTAGATATTTGAGTCTTAAACCAGAAATACTTTGTGATCAATCCAGAGCAGGAAAGAGCAGGTTTGCTCCTTCTTTGCATCAGAGTGTGACATAGCACTTTGGAGGAGACAGAGAATGTGTCATGACTTTGGCAAATCCAGAACTATTTGCACAGCAGCAGGGCCTGCAGCACTGGCAGGGCTCCTAGCATCCAATGTGCCAGGGGCACCATGTGCCAGCATCTTCCTCAGTAGCTGAGGGTACCGGTGGTTTTGGAGCAATAGGAGAGACCATTACCTATAGTAGTCCCCAACAACAGTCATGCCACCTTTACCTGATATAGTAAATAATGGAAATTTTGTCAACTGGATAAACAGAGGAAGGCTAAAGAAGACAAGTGTCAGACATCAGCTGTAGGCTAACAGAATGGAAGACATGGAGGTTGGAAGGATTAATGCTAGGGAACACCCAATCCCAGGTACTGACCTTTTCAGCCACTGATTTCTATAGTCAAAATAAATGCTTGTCTTCAAAAATGTTAATATTATACAGCCTTGGTTCTGTTTGTATTGTTTGCCCTGCACCTCTCCTTTTGTAAGTCCTTTCTATCCTACCCTTAAATGTTAGGTATTCCTGAGATATTTTCATTGGTTACTTCATACTCTAGGGCTTCCCAGGTGGCTCAGAAGTAAGAGGTTGCCTGCCAATGTAGGAGATGCAGAAGACGTGGGTTTGATCCCTGGGTCAAGAAGATCCCTTGGTGAAGGAAATGGCAAACCACTCCAATATTCTTGTCTAGAAAATCCCAAGAACAGAGGAGCCTGGAGGGCTATAATCCATGGGGTCGCAAAGAGTCGGACACAACTGAGCTACTGAGGACACACACACATTACCTAGTTTCAAAGTTCCAGCATAATCTTCATATGATAGTCAATCTATAATTCCCAGTCCTGATCTCTCTCTGATCCCCAGATTCACGTTTCAAGTCAAATATACCTGACTTCATATATCACTCATACCGTGATTTCAACTTTTCCGAAATAAGTTGATAAGGTTCTGCCCCAAACCTCTTCTTTCTGACTCCCAATATATATTAAAAGCAGTATTATTGTTCTATCCATGGAGGCTTGACACCTTTAAGTAATTTCATCCATTTACTCTCAGCTTTTGACACAGTTGATCACTTCCTCGTTCTTGAAATACTGTATTTTCTCCATCTGGCTCTGAGAAAACTCTCTCTTGAAGTTCTTCTCAGAATTCACTGCCCACTTCCTTTCCAATTTCCTTGTTACAGCTATGAAGCATTGGAGCATCAGAAGGCACAGTCCTTAGTCCTCAGACCTCTTCTCTTTGCTACATTCATTGAATATGGAACCTTCTCTACTCTCAATTTTTTCTTATCTCACTCTTAGTCAAGGAAAAATCAATTATCCTGGTGTCTCAACACAAAAATCTCCTAGTTATTTCATATCACTCTTTTACTTTACCCCCACATTCACTGCACAATCATATATTGCAGATATTCATAAAAAATCCAAAATCTGACATGTCTCACCACTCCTAGCACCCTTGTCAAAACTGCCATGTACCTCCTCCCTAGATTATTGCAGGAAACTTTTAACTGATCTCCCTGCCTCTTGTTTTCCTCTATTTTTCAAACAGAAGCAGAGTGAACCTTTCAGTATTTTTGTCAGATTATGCCATCCTTCCCTTCACAACTCTTCTATAGCTTTCATCTCACTTTTATCACTGTATCATTGAGAATGTCAGTGTTACTTGATAGCTTCAAAAATAGATAATATAGGCCAAAATGTTGTTTGCCTTCTTATCAAACTTCATGGCTAATGTTTTCTCATTTACATTATTAGAAAGAATACAAGACCAATTGTAATAACCAAGTAGATATACAGTATACCCACAAGAAAAACATTATGCTATTAATAATAATAGAAATTAATAATAACTATATAAATAGTAACCATTTATGAAGTACTTATTCTAGACCAGATACAACATGAAACACTTCACGTGTATTCTCTCATCTAACTCTCTCTCATTTAGTCTTTAAAATCATCCTTCATTGGCAGGATAGCCAAGTTTTCACAGATAAGCCTAGCCCTGCCAGGAGTATCTGGGGCAAATTCATCTAAGGAGTGGTAGAAGATAATGGGATTATGTCAAGATAATGAAAAAGTAATTTGACCCACTTTAGATCATCCTGCCAGGAATCTCCTACCACTAATACCAGAAACTACCAGTCATGAGGTTAATTCTTTCCTTTTTAATAAATTAGTCCTTCACTATATATCTAGAGTAAGGCATGGGTGAAAGGAGAAAGATTGATTGATTGACTTGATTGATTAATAGTTCAGTTCAGTTCAGTTACTCTGTTGTGTCCAACTCTTTGCAACTCCATGGACTGGATTAATAGCTATCTTAAGAAAAACATAATATTTTCTTTTATTGGATCAATAGTTAGGAAATAACAGAAAATGGGAACAGTATTCAAAAAATATTCAAATATTTTTCAGTACCTATTAGGTACTAAGCTAATAGAATTTATATGATATCACTTAATCTTTGTGATAGCCTTGCAAGCATTGTTATCCACATGTTCAGTTCAGTTAAGTTCAGTTGCTCAGTTGTGTCTGACTCTGCAACTCCATGGACTACAGCATGCCAGGCTTCCCTGTCCATCTCCAACACCTGGAGCTTGCTCAAACTCAGGTCTATCAAGTCAGCGATGCCATCCAACCATCTCATCCTCTCTTGTCCCCTTCCCCTGCCTTCAATCTTTCCCAGCTTCAGTGTCATTTCCAATGAGTCAGTTATTTGCATCAGGTGGCCAAAGTATTGGAGTTTCAGCTTCAGCATCAGTCCTTCCAGTGAACATTCAGGACTGATTTCCTTTAGGATTATTGGTTTTATATCCTCGTATTCCAAGGGACTCTCAAGAGTCTTCTCCAACAAAATAGTTCAAAAACATCAGTTCTTTGGCACTCAGCTTTCTTTACAGTCCTACTCTCACATCTATACATAACTACTGAAAAAACCGTAGCTTTGACTAAATACCTTTGTTGGCAAAGTAATGTCTCTGTTTTTTAATTTGCTATCTAGGTTAGTCATAACTTTCCTTCCAAGGTGTAAGGATCTTTTAATTTCATGGCTGCAGTCACCATATGCAGTGATTTGGGGGCTCAAGAAAGTAAAGTCTGTTACTGTTTCCATTGTTTCCCCATCTATTTGTCATGAAGTGATGGTGTCATGAGCCTAGTTTTCTGAATGTTGAGTTTTAAACTAACTTTTTCACTCTCCTCTTTCAATTTTATCAGGAGGATCTTTAGTTCTTCACTTTCTGCTGTGAGGCTGGTATCATCAGCATATCTGAGGTTATTGATATTTCTTCCAACAATCTTCATTCCAGCTTGTGCTTCATCCAGCGTCACATTTTGCATGATGTACTCTGCATATAAGTCAAATAAGCAGGGGACAATATACAGCCTTGACTTACTCCTTTTCTGATTGGGGACCAGTCTGTTGTTCCGTGTCCAGTTCTAACTGTTGCTTCATGACGTGCATACAGATTTCTCCGGAGGCAGGTGAGGTGATCTGATATTCCATCTCTTGAAACATTTTCCTCAGTTTGTTGTGATCCACACAGTCAAAGACCTTGGTGTAGTCAACAAAGCAGAAGTAGATGTTTTTCTTGAAGTCTCTTGATTTTTCAGCAATCCAATAGATGTTGGCAATTTGATCTCTGGTTCCTCTGCCTTTTCTAAATCCAGCTTAAACATCTGTAAGTTCATGGCTCAAAAACTATTGAAGCCTGGCTAGGAGAATTTTGAGCATTACTTTGTTATCATGTAAGATGAATGCAATTGTGTGGTAGTTTGTACATTCTTGACATTTTCTTTCTTTGGGACTGAATGAAAACTGACCATTTTAGTGCTGTGGCCACTGCTGAGTTTTCAAAATTTGCTGGCATATTGAGTGCAGCACTTTCACAGAATGATCTTTTAGTATTTGAAAGAGCTCAACTAGAATTCCATCAACACCACTAGCTTTGTTTGTTTGATGCTTCAGAAGGCCCATTTGACTTCACATTGCAGGATGTCTGACTGTAGGTGGGTGATCACCTCATCATGCTTATCTGGGTCATGAAGATCTCTTTTGTATAGTTCTGTGTTTTCTTGCCACCTTTTCTTGATATCTTCTGCTTCTGTCAGGTCCATACTGTTACACATGAAAAAAAACTACATTTTAAAGAGATTAATTAACAAGCCCAGGCTCATAAAGTACAAATTCAACTGAGTCAATATTCCAAGCTATATCTTCTCAAAGTTGGTCCACTGCAATTCTTTACTATAGTAAACTGAAAAACAAAATGGTTTCACCTTATGCATTCCTTCTTTCATTCTCTAAAGAGCCTCTTAACTTGAATTTTCCAGTAGTCATGTATGGATGTGAGAGTTGGACTATAAAGAAAGCTGAGCACCTAAGAATTGATGCTTTTGAACTGCGGTGTTGAAGACTCTTGAGAGTCCCTTGGACTGCAAGAAGATCCAACCAGTCAGTCCTAAAGGAGATCAGTCCTGGTTGTTCATTGGAAGGACCAATGCTGAAGCTGAAACTCCAATACTTTGGCCACATGATGTGAAGAGCTGTGACTCATTGGAAAACACCCTGATGATGGAAAAGATTGAAGGCTAAAGAAGAAGGGGATGACACAGGCTGAGTTGGTTGGATGGCATCAACAATGTGAGGGACAGGAGTTTGAGTAGGCTCTGGAAGTTGTTGATTGACAAGGAAGTCTGGCATGCTGCAGTCCATGGGATCGCAAAGAGTTGGACACAACTGAGTGACTGAACTGAACTAAACTGAACTTCAATCACAAATTAATAGATGTTCCAGCCAAGGGGACCTCCTTTGTCCTTTTGTAAATTATCTTATCCAGAGTTTACTTGACATTCTCCATGCCTGTTTTTGTCAATATTTTTTTATACATTATATAAGAATATTAGTCTGCTCAAGCTGACATAACAAATTCTACTGGTTGACTTACATAACAGAAATTTATTTCTCAGTTATGGAGGCTGAGAAGTCCAAGATAAAGATGCCAACAAGTAGGTGTCATTCTGAGGCCTCTTCTTGTGTCTTGTAGGCAGTTGCCATTTTCCTGTGTGCTCACAAGACCTCATTTTTGTCTCCTATGAAGAGAGCAAGCTCTCTTGTGTCTCTTCATATAAGGGCAGTAATCCTAGCAATCAGTACCCCAAGATTATATTTTCAAACCTTAATTACTTCTCTAGAGTTTTCATCTCCAAGTACAGCCGCACAGTGGATGAGGGCTTCACATGTGTATTCTGAAGGGATGTCAATATTCAGTCCATGACAACAATCCATCTTGTCATCAGTTCTGTATGACATGTTTTAAAACCAGTAGCTAAAAGTGTTCCTAGGAGGTTACAACTCCAAGATAAAACTGCTAGTTGACACTGATTAGCATAAACATCTGGCAACTTATAGATGGATCACAGTACTAGAGAACACTTAAATAGATTCTTCCATTTTGATCCATCCATTAAATGATAACCATGACCTAATGCATAGTCACGATCAATACAAATGTACCTAGTGGCTGCAAATTAGCCTCTCTAACCAGGGAGGGTATTCCTGCATTCTACAGATTTGAAGAGCCAATCAATTAAATGTTGGGAAGATCAAATACTATTGATTCAAGATTCAATGAATTCCCTTCCTTTACCTTTCGCTCTTTTGATTTTTCTTGTGATCTAAGTATGTTTTCCTTAAAATGTGCTTTTACAGCAGTTACACTTACATACTGGTAGCAAGTGAGTGGTCCTCAAAAAATGTGATTCACTGGCACTGAAATCAATAGGGTTATAAAAACTTGAAGACATGAAAAGATTGAAAAATAAAAATATTAATACCTCAACTTCAAGAGCATGCTTAAAAGATAGAATTTAAGAGATGCTCATTGCTGCCAGGAGCTAGGTAGATCATACATCTATTTAGAGAAACAATTTTATACAGTGTACCTGTGAATGCTGGAAAAAAATGCATAAGAATACTGTTAATGATATGTTTAGGTATTACTCTTCATTCAACACTGATTTTTGACACAATTTCTGATTATTTCTTGAAAGTGCTCTCAGTGCTCACAAGGCAAAATTTAAAATCTGTGTGTGTGTGTGTGTGTGTGTGTGTGTGTCTGTATGTGTGTTTACTATTTATCCTGAACCAGTTTTGGTTTTACTGACACCTTCCTTTTATCTATACAACTGATAACTTTTCTAGATTTTTGTCTCATAGTCTAAAATCAATTAATATAAAGCTTTTTTAACCTCTGTAAAAACATTTTTAAAATGTCTTTGGGTGTACATTGACGCCTATGGCTGATTCATGACAATGTATGGCAAAAGGAACCACAATATTGTAATCAGTCTACAATTAAAATTAATTAATTAATTAAAATGTCTTTGATGTATAGAATTATATTTCAGGGCTCTGTCTGCATTTGAGCCTCAGATATAAGTACATTCCTCTATCTGGGAAAGAACTATTTGCTGTGTCATTTTTATCTAACTCTCTTCAGGAACTAGAAAACAGAGAATTGTAAATATCACATGCTTGGTAAAATGCCACCTGGCACAAATCAGTCACTAGGTGGCTGAATATTGTGAATGGAAATAGCTGGCAAGAAGGGAAATTCTCTTGGTAAAAGACAGAGGCACATAAGCACTTGAGGGTAACATGAAAAAAAAATTTTGTTTTTAAGAAGCTTTGATAATATTTTAGTGGAAACAATATTCCTTTCTCCCCTTTTTACTCTTTCTTTTTATTCATGCTGCTGCTGCTGCTGCTGCTAAGTTGCGTCAGTCGTGTCTAACTCTGTGCGACCCCATAGAGGGCAGCCCACCAAGCTCCCCCGTCCCTGGGATTCTCCAGGCAAGAACACTGGAGTGGGTTGCCATTTCCTTCTCCAATGCATGAAAGTGAAAAGTGAAAGTAAAGTCACTCAGTCGTGCCTGACTCTTCACGACCCCATGGATGCAGCCTACCTGGCTCCTCCATCCATGGGAATTTCCAGGCAAGAGTACTGGAGTGGGGTGCGATTGCCTTCTCTGATATATTTTGAGATTGGTTTGAGAGTTTTCTTTTCCTTTTGGTGGTTGGGAGGAGGTGGTTTAATTTTTCCAAAGTAAAGTCAGAAACCATAAGATTATATATTAGGTTCCCTCTGATTTTCCAGAAGTTCTATTCTGTAGTTGGAAGTCTCACATATTTTTAAAAAGAGAGGCATTCTTTAATTGTTTCAAAAAGTCAGAAATAAAATATGCTGGTACATATTCGGTAATACAACAACTCATTAAATATACTAGTTATCTTTAATTAGTACTAATATTCACTAATTTTGTCATCTCTTGCTTTTAAGGTGAGTTGTTTTCTGTTTGTTTGGTGTATTTTGTTTTTCATGAGATAAAGTTATATGTCTATAAGATATTGGGAGTGGTATTTCTGAAATGCAATTTATTCTATCAGCTTCAAAACTCTTAGAAAAAAGATAAACATCTTTTTTAATGTAATTAAGTAAGTCATAGTAGAAATGGAAAAAAAAAAGTGTAGAATGGAAAAGAGTTACAATGGCTGAAAAATATGGATTTAAGGAAATCATGTTAACAAAACATGATCAAAAGTTGAAAGGCTTTCATTTCAACAAAGATGATATAGCTCTGCAATAAAAATACCTTTCCATCTTTCTGTCACCATTAGAGATGACTGCTCCTGTTTCTATATTTTGACGCATTTGAGTTTACCTAGAATGTCAAGTAATCTTGCCTCATTCAATTTTTTTTTTTTCCTGAGCATACCAGACGGAGTTTATCACCACTTTTCTGATCAGAGATGAATTCATTACATCTTGATTCATGTAGGTCAAGTCTTAGTATGTATATAAATTGCTATAATGTGTATTCTGATACAGTAAGTCTGTGGTGGGGCTTGAGTGTCTGCATTTAACAAACTCTCATTGTATTGGTGTTATGGGTGTTATGGGTCACACTGGAGTGACTAGGCTAGAGCCTAAACTGTGGGCTTGATATTTTCACAGTTCAGTCCATACACATGGATCATTATCTGACTGCACATAGTGGTTTCCCACCTAACAGTGCAAGCCAAGTGAATACTGCTTTGTAACCCAGCAGTCTGATAAGAAAACACATGCAGTCAATCCTCCTTATTCATGTATTCTGTATTTGCAAATTTGCCTATGTACACCCAGGATTACACAAAATTTCTTTGTAACAACAGACATCAATAACCACACTTTTTCAGTCTGTCATGGACATGTTCACATACAGAGCAGAAGAAAATCTGAGTTGCCTAATGTTCTCAGAATAACTTTCTGCCTTCGTTTTTCAGATCTTATATTATAAACAAGTATTGTCTTTGATGTCTATTTACTGACACATTTTTGGGAATATTTTTGTGCTTTTTTTGGTGGTTTCATTGTTTATAATGACCCCAAGTATAGGGCTGAGGAGTTCTTAAGAGCAAGAGCAGTGATGCATATAATGGAGAAAGTACATGTGTTAGGTAAGCTTTGCTCAGTCAAAAGTTATGGTGTTGTTGGCCATGAGTTCAATGTTAATGAATCAACAGTATATATTAAGTAAGGTGTCTTTAGATACAACTTTGCCTGTGTGTACTGAACTGTAACTTCCTCCAATTTTAAAGGAAAACTGGAGAAGGAAATGGCAACCCACTCCAGTGTTCCTGCCTGGAGAATCCCAGGGACGGGGAGCCTGGTGGACTGCTGTCTATGGGGTCGCAGAGTCGGACACGACTGAAGTGACTTAGTAGTAGTAGTAAGGTATCTTTTTTTTTTGTATTTCTTTCTTTCTTTTTTTTTTAGTTTTTTATTTTTTAAATTTTAATATCTTTAATTCTTACATATGTTCCCATGCAAGGTATCTTTAAACAGAAACACACATACAATAAGATTATGCATTGATTGCTTGATGAAAATATTGTGACCAGATGCTCATAGGAACCTAATCCTGTATTTCCCCAAGGACCAATGATTCAGTGTTGGCTAATTCAGTGTCCCTAGAGATTTCATAGAACAAAAGTGCTGCAAATAACAAGAACTGACTATGCTTTCTAAACTATCCTCAGCAGAAAACTTCAGTGGAAATATCGATTCCAAACTGGTGTCCCCTCTAACTAAGAATATTCGTTTTTGTGTATTCCATGTCAGTTGATCTTCAAATCAGACATTTTAAAACTATTTTAAGCAGTAAAATTAGTTTATCAAGTGAAAAAAATCATACAGAAACCAACAAATATTACAGTCAATGTGAAATTGTATTAGAATTAGAATCTTACACTTTACAAATTAAAATATTTACTAATAAAAACCAGTTAATCAAAACAAAAGTTAAGAAGGCTCTAATATATTAAGGATTTGAAAATACAGTATGTTTGAATGGTTATTTTGAAAATCACAGTCTTGAGAGGCAGTCCTAAAATGGTGGAATAGGACAGGGAGATCACTTTCTCCCCCACAAATTCATCAAAAGAACATTTAAACACTGAGTAAATTCCACAAAACAACTTCTGAATGCTGGCAGAGGAGATATCAGGCACCCAGAAAAGCAGCCCATTGTCTTCAAAAGGAGGTAGGAAAATATATAAAAGACAAAAAAGGAGACAAAAGAGGTAGGGATGGAGTTCCGTCCCGGGAAGGGAGTCTTAAAAGAGAGAAGTTTCCAAACACCAGGAAACACTCTCATGGCCGAGTCTGTGGTGAGCCGTGGAAGCACAGAGGGCAACATAACAGGGAGGAAAAATAAATAAATAATGAAAGCCCACAGATGACGAGCCCAACGGTAACTCCCCCAGCAGAGAAGCAGCAAAGCAGCCCAGATGCCTGCACCCGCCACTTGCAAGCAGGGGCTGGGCAGGGAGGCGCTGGCTGCATTGTCTAGAGTAAGGATCTGGCCTGAATGCCCTGAGCACAATCTGAGCAAACTAACTTGGGCTAGCAAACCAGACTGTGGGGTAACTACCACGCGAAAAGCCAGCCCTAACCTAAGACACCACCAGGCCCGGGCATGGAACAAAGGACTGAACAGAGATAGCTGGCTGCAGACCATCCCCCTCTGGTGACAGGCAGCCAGAGCTGGGAGGGGGCAATCTCAGCCCCAGAGAGATATTATATACAAAACTGTAAGCAGGCTTCTTTGCTAACTAAAAGTTCTTGGGGTTCTGAACAGTCAACATCCGCCTGAGAAAGTGAGCCAGTTTTACACCCAGAAAACTGAGCAGCAGGGGGAGGTGATAAGTCACAGTGACCACACTTACCAAACACTTCATCACCTGAGCTGCTTGGACCTGGGAAGGGCACAAAACGCAGGCTCAAATGAGTCTGAGCCTCTGAGGACTACCTGAGTGCCTGAACCTGAGCAGCTTAAACCTGGGAGGTGCATGCAGCCTAGGGCCGGCCTCGGACAGTTCCCAGTGGAGAAATCTAGAGCCTGAGCAGTGTGGGCAGGGAGGGCACACACGCCGTGAGTGGGAGCAGGCCCAGTGTGGCTGAGGCACTGCGAGCAAACATTAGTGTTATTTGTTTGCAGCGTCCCTCCCTCCCCACAGCACGACTGAACAAGTGAGCCTAAAAAAAGTGTTCATCCCCGCCCCCTTTGTTTCAGGGTGGAAATCAGACACTGAAGAGACCAGCAAACAGAAGAAGCTAAAACAGAGGGAACTGCCTTGGAAGTGACAGGTGCAATAGATTAAAACCCTGTCGTTAGCACCAACTACATAGGAAGGGATCTATAGATCTTGAGAAATATAAGCTGGGCCAAGGAACTATCCAAAAATGAACTGACCCCACAATACCCACAACAACACCAGAGAAAGTCCTAGATATATTTTTACTATTTTTACAATCATTCTTTTTATTATTTTTTAATTTTTAAATCCTCTATTACTCCTTTAATTTTCACTTTTATAACCTACTATTACTTTGCCAAAAAAAAAGACCCTATAAAAGAAATGAGGACAATCTCAGAGACCTCCAGGACAGTGTTAAACACCCCAATATTCGAATCATAGGAGTCCCAGAAGAAGAAGACCAAAAGAAAGAACATGAGAAAATACTTGAGGAGATAATAGTTGAAAAATTCCCTAAAATGGAGAAGGAAATAATCACCCAAGTCCAAGAAACCCAGAGAGTCCCAAACAGGATAAACCCAAGGTGAAACACCCCAGACACATATTAATCAAATTAGCAAAAATCAAACACAAAGAACAAATATTAAAAGCAGCAAGGGAAAAACAACAAATAACACACAAGGGGATTCCCATAAGGATAACAGCTGATCTTTCAATAGAAACTCTTCAAGCCAGGAGGGAATGGCAAGACACACTTAAAGTGATGAAAGAAAATAACCTACAGCCCAGATTACTGTACCCAGCAAGGATCTCATTCAAATATGAAGGAGAAATCAAAAGCTTTACAGACAAGCAAAAGCTGAGAGAATTCGGCACCACCAAACCAGCTCTCCAACAAATGCTAAAGGATATTCTAAAGACAGGAAACACAAAAAGGTTGTATAAACTCAAACCCAAAACAATGAAGTAAATGGCAATGGGATCATACTTATCGATAGTTACCTTAAACATAAATGGTTTGAATGCCCCAACCAAAAGACAAAGACTGGCTGAATAGATACAGAAACAAGACCCCTATATATGTTGTCTACAAGAGACCCATCTCAAAACAGGGGACACATACAGACTGAAAGTGAAGGGCTGGAAAAAGATTTTCCATGCAAATAGAAACTAAAAGAAAGCAGGAGTGGCAAGACTCATATCAGATAAAATAGACTTTAAAACAAAGGCTGTGAAAAGAGACAAAGAAGGACACTACATAATGATCAAAGGATCAATCCAAGAAGAAGATATAACAATTATAAATATATATGCACCCAACATAGGAGCACCGCAATATGTAAGACAAATGCTAACAAGTATGAAAGCGGAAATTAAAAATAACATAATAATAGTGAGACTTTAATACCCCACTCACACCTATGGATAGATCAACTATACAGAAAATTAACAAGGAAACACAAACTTTAAATGATACAATAGACCAGTTAGACCTAATTGATATCTATAGGATATTTCACCCCAAAACAATGAATTTCACCTTTTTCTCAAGCACACACGGAACCTTCTCCAGGATAGATCACATCCTGGGTCATAAATCTAGCCTTGGTAAATTCAAAAAAAAATTGAAATCATTCCAAGCATCTTTTCTGACCACGATGCAGTAAGATTAGATCTCAATTACAGAAGAAAAACTATTAAAAATTCCAACATACGACATCGAACAACACACTTCTGAATAACCAACAATTCACAGAAGAAATCAAAACATGCATAGAAATGAATGAAAATGAAAACACAACAACCCAAAACCTGTGGGACACTGTGAAAGCAGTGCTAAGGGGAAGGTCCATAACAACACAGGCATACCTCAAGAAACAAGAAAAAAGTCAAACAAATAACCTAACTCTATACCTAAAGCAACTAGGTAAGGAAGAAATAAAGAACCCCAGGGTTAGTAGAAGGAAAGAAATCTTAAAAAATAGGGCAGAAATAAATGCAAAACAAACAAAAGAGACCATAGCAAAAATCAACAAAGCCAAAAGCTGGTTCTTTGAGAAAATAAATAAAACTGACAAACCATTAGCCAGACTCATCAAGAAACAAAGGAGAAAAATCAAATCAATAAAATTAGAAATGAAAATGGAGAGATCACAACAAAAAACACAGAAATACAAACGATCATAGAGACTACTATCAGCAACTATATGCCAATAAAATGGACAATGTGGAAGAAATGGACAAAGTCTTAGAAAAGTACAATTTTTCAAAACTGAACCAGGAAGAAATAGAAAATCTTAACAGACCAATCACAAACACGGAAATTAAAACTGTAATCAGAAATCTTCCAGCAAACAAAAGTCCAGGTCCAGACGGCTTCACAGCTGAATTCTACTAAAAACTTAGAGAAGAGCTAACACCTATCCTACTCAAACTCTTCCAGAAAACTACAGAGGAAGGTAAACTTCCAAACTCATTCTATGAGGCCACCATCACCCTAATACCAAAACCTGACAAAGATGCCACGAAAAAATAAAACTACAGACCAATATCACTGACGAACATAGATGCAAAAATCCTCAACAAAATTCTAGCAATCAGACTCCAACATCACAATAAAAAGATCATACACCTTGACCAAGTGGGCTTTATCCCAGGGATGCAAGGATTCTTCAATACCCACAAATCAATCAATGTAACTCACCCCATTAACAAATTGAAAAATAAAAGCTGTATGATTATCTCAATAGATGCAGAGAAGGCCTTTGACAAAATTCAACATCCATTTATGATAAAAACTCGCCAGAAAGCAGGAATAGAAGGAATATACCTCAACATAATAAAAGCTATATATGACAAACCCATAGCAAACATTATCCTCAATGGTGACAAATTGAAAGCATTTCCCCTAAAGTCAGGAAGAAGACAAGGGTGTCCACTTTCACCACTACTATTCAACATAATTCTGGAAGTTTTGGCCACAGCAATCAGAGCAGAAAAAGAAATAAAAGGAATCCAAATTGGAAAAGAAGAAGTCAAACTCTCACTGTTTGCAGATGACATGATCCTCTACATAGAAAACCCTAAAGACTCCACCAGAAAATTACTAGAGCTAATCAAAAAATATAGCAAAGTTGCAGGATATAAAATCAACACATAGAAATCCCTTGCATTCCCATACACTAATAATGAGAAAATAGAAATAGAAATTAAGAAAAAAATTCCATTCACCATTGCAAAGAAAAGAATAAAATACTTGGGAATATATCTACCTAAAGAAACTAAAGACATGTATAGAAAACTATAAAACACTGGTGAAAGAAATCAAAGAGGACACTAATAGATGCAGAAATATACCATGTTCATGGATCGGAAGAATCAATATAGTAAAAATGAGTACACTAGCCAAAGCAATTTATAGATTCAATGCAATCCCTATCAAGCTACCAACGGTATTTTTCACAGAGCTACAAAAAATAATTTCACAATTTGTATGGAAATACAAAAAAATTCGAATAGTCAAAGCAATCTTGAGAAAGAAGAATGGAACTGAAGGAATCACCCTGCCTGACTACAGGCTCTACTACAAAGCCACAGTCATCAAGACAGTATGGTACTGGCACAAAGACAGAAATATAGATCAATGGAACAAAATAGAAAGCCCAGAGATAAATCCACACACCTATGGACACCTTATCTTTGACAAAGGAGGCAAGAATATACAATGGACTAAGACAATCTCTTTAACAAGTGGTGCAGGGAAAATTGGTCAACCACTTGTAAAAGAATGAAACTAGAACACTTTTTAACACCATACACAAAAATAAGCTCAAAATGCATTAAAGATCTAAACGTAAGACCATAAACTATAAAACTCCTAGAGGAGAACATAGGCAAAACACTCTCCAACATACATCACAGCAGTATCCTCTATGACCCATCTCCTGGAATATTGGAAATAAAAGCAAAAATAAACAAATGGAACCTAATTAAACTTAAAAGCTTTTGCACAACAAAGGAAACTATAAGTAAGGTGAAAAGACAGCCTTCGGAATGAGAGAAAATAATAGTAAATGAAGCAACTGACAAACAACTAATCTCAAAAATATACAAGCAACTCCTGCAGCTCAATTCCAGAAAAATAAATGACCCAATCAGAAAACAGGCCAAAGAACTAAATAGACATTTCTCCAAAGAAGACATACAGATGACTAACATACACATGAAAAGATGCTCAACATCACTCATTATCAGAGAAATGCAAATCAAAATGACAGTGAGGTACCATTTCACGCCGGTCAAAATGGCTGCTATCCAAAAGTCTACAAGCAATAAATGCTGGAGAGGGTGTGGAGAAAAGGGAACCCTCTTACACTGTTGATGGGAATGCAAACTAGTACAGCCACTATGGAGAACAGTGTGGAGATTCCTTAAAAAACTGGAAATAGAACTCCCTTATGACCCAGCAATCCCACTGCTGGGCATGCACACACATGGAAACCAGAATTGAAAGAGACACGTGTAGCCCAATGTTCATTGCAGCACTGTTTATAATAGCCAGGACATGGGATCACCTAGATGTCCATCAGCAGATGAATGGATATGAAAGCTGTGGTACATATACACAATGGAGTATTACTCAGCCATTAAAAAGAATACATTTGAATCAGTTCTAATGAGGTGGATGAAACTGGAGCCTATTATACAGAGTGAAGTAAGCCAGAAAGAAAAACTTATACTAACACATATATATGGAATTTAGAAAGATGATAACAATAACCCTGTATGCGAGACAGGAAAAGAGACACAGATGTATAGAAGAGTCTTTTGGACTCAGAGGGAGAGGGAGAGGGTGGGATGAGTTGGGAGAATGGCATTGAAACATGTATAATATCATATATGAAACAAATCTCCAGTCCAGGTTCGATGCATGATACTAGATGCTTAGGGCTGGTGCACTGGGATGACCCAGAGGGATGGTATGGGCAGGGAGAAGGGGGGAAGGGAGGTTCAGGATGGGGAACACGTGTATACCTGTGGCAGATTCATGTTGATGTATGGCAAAACCAATACAATATTGTTAAGTAATTAACCTCCAATTAAAATAAATTTATATTAAAGAATAAAATAAATAAATAAAAATCACAGTCTTAAAACCATACTAAACATTTCAAATTGAAATGCTAATTAAGGTTTTACAGAATCCCTGAAGTACCTTCCAGAGAAGGCAATGGCAACCCACTCCAGTACTCTTGCCTGGAAAATCCCATGGACAGAAGAGCCTAGTAAGCTGCAGTCCATGGGGTTGCTAAGAGTCGGATATGACTGAGTATCTTTACTTTCACTATTCACTTTCATGCATTGGAGAAGGAAATGACAACCCACTCCAGTGTTCTTGCCTGGAGAATCCCAGGGACAGGGGAGCCTGGTGGGCTGCGGTCTACAGGGTCACACAGATTCGGAGACAACTGAAGCAACTTAGCAGTAACAGCAGCAGAAGTACCTTCACAGCAGTCTTGCATTATAAAGATTAGCTTAAAAGCCACTCTTTCTCTTTAGGTTTTGAGAAGGTCATCAGTTTCTATAGTATACTTCCTCTTCCAATTCCTGTCTTTGAGAAACCAAAATCTGTTGTTTTCATAGTTTCTACAAGCCCCTCTTGCAGGTTTGTATTTCTTGCTCTACAGTTAATAATAGCTTGTACTTGTCTTTCTAAACAATATATTATTTATTTTCTTTTTTTTTTTGGGGGGGGGGTGTCAGGTTTTTTGCTACTCTCCACCACACCTAGAAAATGAGTTGTTTAAAAATCAATATTCTATCAAAGATACTAATGTAAATTCTTCACTAAAGGCAAATAAGACCAAATGCAAAAGCAAAGATGTGTCAGAATAATAATGGCAGTTGTATCAGGTCCAGTTGGATTAATTCAAGACTGTTTTTTAAGAGCAAAAGGACACCCTAGAGGGATAGTCAGCCAAATCATTTACCCATTGAACAAATAAATGCTAACAACTACTAAGTGAGATAAAGCTTCCTGTAAGAATTAAGTAGCTTATCTGATCCTCACAACATTCCTATGATGACAAGACTATAATATGAAGAGTCATGCATAGTGCTAGAATAGTTTGATCAAGGTCACTGAGTCAGTACAAATTATATCTGGAAAGCAAGCCTGGCATGTATTCAGAGGCCTACTTTGCACTTCTCTGTCCCAGTGTACAGGAAAAAAAAAAAAAAATGGAAAGACAGGTAAGGTCTATTCCCTGCCACAACAGAACTTGGAGATTCTCAAAAGAGAAAAAAAGGAGCACAAAATGTAGTGAGACAAAACATGATCAAGATTTCAGATAAATTAAGAAAGATAAATTCAGTAGACTCATTCAAACTGTTATAAAGAAGATTGCATAAGCATGAGCTTTGGGAACTGGGTGAGATTCCAACAGGTAAAGAAAGAGACGGATTTTATTTTCTTGGGCTCCCAAATCACTTTGAACAGTGACTGCAGGCATACAATTAAAAATGGAGAACAGAGGAGCTTTGGGAAGGAAAGCTATGACAAACTTAGACAACATATTAAAAAGCAGAGACATCACTTTGTCTATGTAGCCAAACTATGGTTTTTCCAGTAGTCATATACAGAGGTGAGAGTTGGACCATAAAGAAGGTTGAGCACTGGAGAATTGATGCTTTTTAACTGTGGTGCTGAAGAAGACTCTTGTGAGTCCTTTGGACTGCAAGGATATCAAACCAGTCCATCCTAAAGGAAATCAACACTGAATATTCATTAGAAAGACAGTTGCTGAAGCTGAAGCTCCAATATTTTTCCCACTTGATGTGAAGAGCTGCCCCATTGGGAAAGACTCCGATGCTAGGAAAGCAAAAGGAGAAGGGGGAGGTAGAGGATGAAATGGTTGGATGGCATCACTGACTCAATGGACACTAATCTGAGTAAATTCCAGGAGATAGTGGAGAAAAGAGGAGCCTGGCGTGCTGCAATCCATGGACTTGTTAAGAGGCACACAAGACTTAGCAACTGAACAAAAACAACAACAAAGAGAAATGTTAATATAGTTGTTCTGTTAAGAGGAGTAGAGAAAATTGCAACGTATTAATCTTCCCCCGTGGCTCAGCGGTAAAGAATTGGCCTGCAAAGCAGGAGCCACAGGTTCGATCCCTGGGTCCGGAAGATCCTGTAGAGGAGGGCATGGCAACCCACTCTGGTATTCTTGCTTTGAGAATCCCATGGAGAGAAGAGCCTGGCAGGCTACAGTCTGTGGGATGTCCAAGAGTCAGACAGGAATGAAGTAACTTAGCATGCACACAAAAAATACAAACAAAAAGGTATATCGTTTGAAATAGGACTCTGGTGAAATCAGATTTCACTCTCTCTCTCTCTCTCTCATTTTCTTTTTTTCTTGAGTAAATTTGACTTGTAACATCAGGTAAGTTTAAGATACACAGCCTGTTACTTTGATATACTTATATGTTGCAATATAATTGACCATGTAGCAATATTTATCACATTACATACATATAGTCCAGTGTTACTCTCTATATTCATTATACTGTCCAGTAGATCCCTGTGGCTCATTTGCTACTTCATACAAGTTTCTATCCTTAAAAAACCTCACTCGTCTTTCATGATGCCCATCCACTGGTAATCACCATTTTATTCTGTTTTACACAGGTTTAACTTTTTTTCTGTTTAAATAATCTCAGGTTTTTGGAATCAGGGGATTTCTTCAGGGAAATTTTAGAGAAATAATCCTGTAAAGGCTCAGTGTTAGGAAAACTGAGATTTCTAGGTGAAGGGAGAGCATACATTGTCTACTCCAAAAGAGATTAATCATAGATGCCAAAATGAATGAAACACTATATCAGTTGAGTAAATTTCTGACTTTCAAATCCTTTATAGCCATCCTCAGACTCTTCCTGGAAGGTGAATTATAAACATAGGTACATATTTGACAGCACATGTTAAAATTCCCAGCTCCTAAATTACAAGCAAAGATTCAGCCCCATGGAATAACTTTCTCTCAGATGTCTAGTCCTCATACTAAAAGACCACAAAGGAACTAAGAATAGGAACTGTCCTGTGATCAGATTTTATTATATCACTGGGGTATACTTTGATTAAAACTCATTTGCATGCTCTCACAATAATTTCTCTACAAAGGAGAGAAATGAAATTTAGGTAACTATAAACCACTTCTGCATTCCACTCATACCTTTGAATATTAGCACAAGTGCTCTTCAAAAGTAATTTATATCACATATTTTTATGCTATTTCCTAATTTCATTCAATAAGTTTACCAATGCAGAAAGCTCACAAGATTTTAAATTTTATTTTCATAACAAATAGAAAAATGATTTTTTATATTACTAATATAAAGTATTCATCAGTGATATACTTTGAGCAATGTAAAATAAGTTTCAATTCTAATTAAAATTTGATATGATGTAAGCAATATAATTAAATTGCTTACCATACTGAGTTTAGGTTGATGATTATACTTTGATGATAATATCTGATATAATTCTGTCATTTCCTAATACATGAGGCAAATTATTAATAATTTTAATTTAAACAACTACTAATTAGAGGAAAACATCGGTGTTGTCAAATGTTAATAGCATGGTCCTTTTTATATCACCATGAAACCTTTGGTAGAATTTTAATTATTTTCTGCTATTTTATTACACCTTTTTAGAAATAAAGCATTTAAGGTATTAGAAAGAATAATTTACCAGAGTTTCTATAGCTAACATTATATAGAAGTAAGAGTATATATAATATATATAAATATACATGTGCTTTACATGTCTATATTTATACAGACATTTCACAGCTTGCATGGTAGAAAAAGATCTTTCATAAATTAAAAAAAATTTATTTAAAAAGGAGTTCACTATTCTATACAGGACAACTACAAAATCTCATTTAAAAATATTAAAATATATGGAAAACTTCTTTTTCATGATGTACATTGATGTTTATGAATGTTGATTTGGATTGAGTTTATTTTCATAAACTATTATAAAATTGTTGGCAATTGTATTTCAATATTGGTATAAAACTTGATTGTGCAAGAGAATAAGAGAGCAAATCTCTCTCTTCTACACAAAATAGGGCTTCCCAGATGGCTTAGTGGTAAAGAATCTGCCTGCAATTCAGGAAATTCAGGAGAGGTAGGTTAGATCCCTGGGTCAGGAAGATCCCCTAGAGGAGGAAATGGCAATCCACTCCAGCATTCTTGCCAGAAAAAAAGCTGAGGAACAGTAGAGCCTGACAGGCTACAGTCCAAAGGGTCACAAATAGACATGACTGAGCAACTGTGCATGCATGCTACAGAAAATAGGTGCATTGGTATAATACAGGAGACCCCCATCTTCAATCTAACCATTAGTCCATTGGTATGTTTGTTTGCCTGTGCTGTTTTTCATATGAGGACAAATGACCTCTGCCAAGGAGATTTGTAAACAAAAGCCCCTAAAATGTTCACATAAAAATATCACATTCATTTTCAAGGCTTCATTTTGGCTACTCTCAAACATAATCAAGCCTGAGGAATATCATAGGAGTAATAAAAAATGGTTAAAGGCACACAGTTGGCTTTGAGTGATATAATTTTGCAGTTTCACCATAAAACTGACTACATTTTAGATGCCTGAAGTTTTAATTCAGTAACTAAAAGTGCAAGAAAAATATTGCATCCCTTATTATATCAGTTTTCCTCTGAAAGGCATCTAAGCATTCTGAAGGTTTCTTAGTTTGAAGGAATGTCAGCATTTCACAAAGGCTATTGATATTCTTCATTAGCTATAACATAGTTAAAATGTAGCACCTGCAATAAATCAAAGTATTGGAAGATTGCATTAAACTTGTGACAGTTACAGAGTTTGGTGTGTGTTGGTTATTTTTTCCTCCCGGTATTCTAGGGTCATCACTCATAATAGTGAAAAGTATAGCATAAAGGGGAAAAAATTCAGAATGTTCCTAAAAATAAAATAGAAAGCCCTCAGGAGCCCTTTCAGAACAACAATAAAAAGTATTGCTAGCTGTAAAATTTGTAAGCAGGTTCCATCCTGTCGGCACAGAAACAATGAAGATGAATTACATTCCAGCAGAAACATTGGAAACTGTCTGGTAACAGTGTCAAATCTACTACAGGGAGGACAAAGCATAACTATTTCTTCTATGTCTTAAGTTGAAGGTGTCAGAACAGGAAGATATGAATTAAATGGAAACAAAGGACCATGTTTAGAAATGATCTCTTTAGCCATTCAATTCACTCATTTGGCCACTGTTTGGACTACTTAGTTTTTAGAATCTCTGTATTATTTCAAAGCTCATAAAGACAAATGCATAATCACAGGTGCAAAAAGTCTAAGGATGCCCACTTTTATACACAATAAAATAATATGAGTTAGTGTGATGGTAGTTATTTGTATCTCTCTCAAATATCTTTAGAAGTGTTAGAGAAAAAGTTTGAGGTTTGTTTGGCTAGCTTGAAGCAAAGATGTTTTTGTCTCTGGTAAAAGTACATTTGATCTGCTTGGGAGATGTTGGCAGCTGGTAGGAAATGTTAGAGAGGACCCCATAGAGCCCTGCAGAGCAGATCTACTACATAGCAACACATCTGCGCAGGAAGTAAGAGGCCTGTTTTGCATATGTCCTTGTTTGATGTCCTGGATATTTGTGTCATAGCTGAAAAGACATGCTGCTAAAATGCGAAATATGTGGATAGGGGTTGTTTTGAAAAAGCTGATGCCCCACCTTGATGGCAGGTTGTAACTTTAATAACAAACTTTCCACATCCTAAACCAAGGTCAACATATGCAAAATGTACTCACACCACAGCAGAAATAGGGAGAGTGTTTATTAAACCTTAACTGTGATTCTCAAAGGATGTTTAGGTGTGCAATATGCCTACTGTCTACTAGGACAGCTTGACTTTTAATTTTATTTAAAATTCAGAGATTTTCTTCCTTAAGTGTTTATGAATGTTAATTAAAAGAGACATCAGATAGTTATCAGATATTTAGAGTATTCATTTGACAATATCTGGAAGTTGCTTTCCTTTTATGCTGGTATTCAAATTTTCTATCTATAAGTGATGAACGTGGCTTGAGTTAATTGTACATTAAAAATTGAAATTAATATTAGGTTATCTGAGAATCACTGAAAATTGCCATAGTACATGTTCCAGAGTTTCAATGATTGATTGCATTAAAGCAGTGTTGGAATTCAAGGTGAATTGAAATAAATATTAAGTGAAGGTACTTTCAACCTCATCAATACCTTTATAAGACATCATTTTTTTGAGTTGGAGGGACAACTAATAGTAACCAAATCTTAAGCAATTATCCAGCAGTAGATATCGTATTTGTTTGAGTACCTAATAATTTCTCAAATCTTTGTTTTTCCCACTTGAGCTAATTTTTGATGGAACACCATTGAGAACAAACAATAGGGCACTGAGAGAAAATGAAGTAGGTGTTTCTTCAAGTGCTGTCCCATAACCTTGCATTGGGTGGCTGATGAGATAGTCTGTATAATAACATGGCCCTAGAGTGTTTCTGTTAAGTCAATGTGACATTGACTATATACAAAAGCACCACTAACATCTAAGCAGACTGGATACACAGGCCCACAATGACTTTACTTATCCAGCAAGACGGGTTGTGCACTAATCACATAATTATACCCCTTTCCCCTCCACCCAGTTCAAATTTTGTCTGTTGGCAGTAAAATAAGTATCATTCCAAGTATAAGTCTAATCTAACAGGTTAAAATGCACTCCTCTAATAATTTGTGTAAATATGCTCTGTGGACTAAATGTGTGTAAATTATTAATTCAAATTAATGAATGTTTATGCAAATGTACCTAAAACAATATGGAATAGTTAGTATTCATATGAAACTAGCAATAGGTGAAAATGTGATATAATTCAGTTCAGTTCAGTCCCTCAGTCATACCCAACTCTTTGCAACACCGTGAATCGCAGCACACCAGGCCTCCCTGTCCATCATCAACTCCCGGAGTTCACTCAGACTCATGTCCATCGAGTCAGTGATGCCATCTAGCCATCTCATCCTTGGTCGTCCCCTTCTCCTCCTGCCCCCAATCCCTCCCAGCATCAGAGTCTTTTCCAATGAGTCAACTCTTCACAGGAGGTGGCCAAAGTACTGGAGTTCTTTCCTTCCAAAGAAATCCAGATTTGATCTCCTTCAGAATGGATTGGTTGGATCTCCTTGCAGTCCAAGGGACTCTCAAGAGTCTTCTCCAACACCACAGTTCAAAAGCATCAATTCTTCGGTGCTCAGCCTTCTTCACAGTCCAACTCTCACATCCATACATGACCACAGGAAAAACCATAGCCTTGACTAGGAGGACCTTAGTCAGCAAAGTAATGTCTCTGCTTTTGAATATGCTATCTAGATTGGTCATAACTTTTCTTCCAAGGAGTAAGCATCTAGGTAGTAATAAATAGATTAGTCTTTCCTGTCACTAATTTTTCTTGTTGAAATAAGATTCTAGGATGTTACTCATTTGACATCTCCAGTGTCAGGAAAATCATAGTAAAGATGAGATTTCAAAATTGAGTTTCTGCAATAATTTTAAAGCAAGAAAGGAGAAAAACACAAATATCTATTGCATAAATTCAATTTATTTTATCTATTGATCACCAGGGTATATATTTCAAGGTAAAACAAGGTTTGATCTATAAATTGCTTAAAGTATTGAATTTTTTAAAAGGTATTTCCTCTAGGAGAAATTTATTAAAATGTATGCAGGTTTATGTGCAGTGCTAAACACTACCTCCATAAGTGCTTCAGCAACTATTCAAAATTACATACTTAGCTGCCTAATGCAATACTAGTTCTTGGCTTATGTTAAAATTAACATGTTTAAATCCAGAGGAAAAAAACTCAATCTTGTAATTTCAGATTTTTTTGATTGCTAACTTTTTATTAAATTAGGCAGAGTTTTATATTAAATCCAAGCTCAAGATTTTATATTTATCTTTTTCCTATAATATATTTTTGGACTTGCTATAGAAAACTAAATGCATTAGAATGCACTTTAAAATAAAGAATGCATTTTAAATGTGATCTGCATTTCCTCTGCTAGCTTTCAATAAAATTAATGAATAACATTTTCAAGTGAATATCTAATTGTGTGTTTTAACAATAAATTAAAATATCTTTATGAGAAATATAAACTCAGTCTATCAACTTAAAGCAAGTTATTCCCCAGTGATCTGTAAACATAATGGAAATCTACCTTTTAGTCAAGATTGTTGTTTCATAGAATACTCCTGTGTAAGAGATACATGTCAACAATACCTGTGTTAAACATTAGGCACATTTTGGGCCCTCCCATCAGGGAGCTATCCTCAAAGTCATTACTACATGATGATACCAACAATACATGGATCTAACTGGGATTGTGGTGGTGAAAGTCATAGAGGAGAATGCATGATGGTGAAAGCCTCTATTCATCGTGGGAGGTCTCTATATACGGATGTGTCCTTCTGGACATTTTCTTTTTACGAAATAAAATGATTAGCATCTTACAGGCTCCCAAAACTGAAAGATATGTATATGCATGTCTCTCTCCCTCTCTCTCATTCTTTCTATATTTGGGTTTGATCATGAATGTGGCTCAGGGGTGTGTATGTATATATGTGTGTTTTGTGTTTGTAATTTTTGAAACTGATCAAGACTAATCAAGGCACAAAATGTAGTAAAAAAGATAATCTAATTTCAGTTCTTTTGCTAACTATAAGCAATATCTCGCACAAGTCACATATCTTAGTTTGTATTTCTCTTCATCCATAGTGAGAGAAAATTAGGTAAAAATCCTTGTTTTCTTGTGACTGTTGGTGTGACTAAATGATTCAAAATATTTTAGATTTATTTTATCTATAATTTTATCAGAACTTTATATTTTTCTCATTGGTAATATCAACAATACATTTTCCTGTATCTTTTAAGTGTTGTGGCAAGGTTTAGACTGACCACCAGAATACTAGCTTAAACATTAGCCAGAAATCAGTTGTGAACTATACATACCATACTTAATAGGCAGAAAAGACAAGATCATTAATTATAATAAAGGAAATTATAAAAAGGAAGTTTGATATTAAAATAATACTTTTGGGGGTTCACCCCTAAATGTATACCCTTAGAATTTAAGAGTAAATTATGAAGATTATTCCAAGTCCTCCTTGCTTATTTTATAGATTCAAGATAAACTCCATAGTAAATTCTAAAACCAAAATACTTAAATCCAGATGGCAGAGTTCAATTTTACTGAATTTCATAGGAGAAATGTACTTAAATATGAGCAACTATATTGGTATGTATGAACATATTCTATTCATGCATAATACATTCTTTTGCCCATGTCAGTGTGTACATATCTCCATGAATACACATTGAGGCTTGGCAAAATGATGTTTAGCCTACTACTTTTGCAATTTCTAAAGAAATAGTTTGCTATGTCATTTCTCTTTTGCTTTTGTGAGTATATTATTTAAGTACACATACATAGAGTGATAAACCACCTTGATCTGCTTGTCTACACATATGCAGATACCTTCTGCTGTGGAACTGCAGGCCCTGAATCTTTCAACGAGTTTGATTCTTTGAGCAATCTAAATCCTCAGCAAGACCTCTATCACGAGAGCTTTAATGATGGCAATTGGTAAACATTTAAGATGTTTATACTGAAAAAAGATGGTTTACTTCCAACAGCTGTCTGAAGCATGATCTTACCTAACAGTTAAGGTTTTTGTTTTTTTCTTTTTTTTTTTTTTTAGTCTTCTTTGCAGAACTAATATAGTTAGGATAAATGGGGAAATGATTAGGAATATCGCCTTTCGATCTACTGCATTAAATTGCCTAATTTTCTTACAGCTAGAAATTCATTACCAGTGTGCATAGAAAATGGAATGAGATAGAAAGTGAAACCCCACTGCAGATTGAAGAAAAAAATCATCTCTATAAAAGACGGAAAACCTTCGAGAGAGGAAATAGCTAGATACTGCTACATTCTTCATATATGTGAGTCAGAGATTGATTTTCTTGCATTCTGCAAAGTAGATGCAAAAATTATGCTGAAAACAGGAGAGAACATAATTGTACAACTACCTAGGTGAATTGATGATTCAAGTTGAACAGAGAGACTCTGATGCTAACAAATTCAAAACCAGGGCAAGGCTCAAGAGGTTATTTCTCACAAACTCTTCAATCCTTCAATCCCTGTAATTCTCTAGCTATGCATTTCAGTAAGGATAGGTGCATTCTCAGGTGTGATTTTTATCATGACTTTCTCTTTTGAAGCACTGGCCCTTCCTTTGTCATAAAAGGAGATAATACAAATGAACTTAATCTCTTTCATTTTATGCTATATATAATTGAAGTAAAATATATATTTTTTCCTACATGCATTCAGCACCTTCCTTTGCTCTATTTTCTGGCTCATCTCATTGCCATAGTGAAGCCCTGCAGCAGACACTGAACAGAAGGACAAGGTTCCCTCTTGGAGAAATGTCATCTAATGGCTCTTATAGTCCAAGTTATGTGCCACCTCTGGAGAGCACAGTCATTCGACAGTTGTTTCTCAATGTATTTGAAACAGTTGGTTTTCTCCCTTAGACACTTGTCAACATGGGCAGATGATGTTTTAACTGGCACATTGTCACCAGTTACGTCAAATCAGGAGGCGCTGAGGAGTTGTGAAAGTTGTAACTGCCAACTCAAGGAAGTATTAGGGTACCAGAAACAGAAACATATTGGTTCAGAGCTGGTGCTTTTTTAAAAAAATTCCTTTAAGTGTGTGACTATTTTGTTAATTGATACTATAATTTTCTTTACTTTGCCTTTCTTGCACATTTGTAGAGATGATTAAGAGACATGGTCTTGCTAAACTGAAAAATAGAGAAAAGTGATCAAATGGCATTTTGTTAGTTATGTGGATGGTAGATACAAACTACTGAGATTTCATCTCAAATGGTCAGTGATTTTTTTTTCTTTTTTTCTTTGGTAACAAAGTCTGTTTTTCTTTGAATAATCAGTGTCTAGGGTCGCTATGAGTCGGACACAACTGAGCGACTTCACTTTCACTTTTCACTTTCATGCACTGGAGAAGGAAATGGCAACCCATTCCAGTGTTCTTGCCTGGAGAATCCCAGGGACGGGGGAGCCTGGTGGTCTGCTGTCTATGGGATCACAGAGTCAGACACGACTGAGGCAACTTAACAGCAGCAGCAGCAGTGCATTCTTGATATATAACAAGGGTTCAATAAACATTTATTGAATAATTAATGATTTAATTAATTATTGTGAAACAAGTTAAAATGGTATCTAGAGTTCATACAACATATAGGAGTAATATGAAGTTAGCATAAACTATTTTTGCAAATTTTAAAAATATCACTTTGTGATTTATTATAAAGTTACCCACAAAATGTAGATATAGTGAAAATTTCTATCAAGTCATATTAATGTGAGTGTGTCAGTAGCACAGTCGTGTCTGACTCTTTGTAACCCCATGGACTGCAGCCAGGCTCCTCTGTCCATGGAATGCTCCAGGCAAGAATACTGCAGTGGGCTGCCATTTGTTTCTCCAGGGGATCATCCCGGGGATCAAACCTAGGTCTCCCACATTGTAGGCAGATTCTTTATCATCTAAGCCACCAGGGAAACCCCATATTAATATGAGGATTCACCAAATCAAAATGAAAGGATAAAATAGTAGCAAAGAAAGTCTATTATTTCTTCTTTGGGCTTCAGATTGAATCTTTCAATTTCACATGTTAAGATTTAAAAAATATTTTTTCCTATATAAAGCATTATTTCTGTTGTCATAAAGTTGACTTTTGAAGCATTAAAAGTTTATTTTCTGATTATAATATTTCTTTAATTCTATTTACTTGTCACCTAATGAGAACAGATTATTTCCATAAATAAACACATAATCTAAATTTATTGATTAAAGTAAATTTTTCTTAAGAATCTTTGGTATTTTTCCCTTCAATTACAATATCTTTCAACTTACCCTGACTCTTATTCTTTCTTTTTATCAAATGATAGCAAAATTAATTTTTCTCTCTTTTAAAACCTCCTAAAGCCTTCATTGTGTTTAAAATTAGTCAGAAGCAGTGTAATTTTAAAAGTATATTTGTGTGAATATATCATTTGCCTAATTATGCTATGTGTCCCTGGAGAGAAGTAGAATCATATTTTTAACAAATTCTCATTCAATTGCATAGTTCTTAAACTAAGTGTGTACAAAGATCCTAGACACATAGTATATAAAAATATTAGCTGAAGAAAATAACAAAAACTCAATAAATAATTGATTTCCATATAATACAAAATACCTGGACAGCATAGGATGTTTAGGTTGCTTCCATGTCCTGGCAACTGTAAATACTACTGCAATGAACATTGGGGTATATGGGTCTTTTTGAATCATGATTTTCTCAGGTTGATGCCCAGTAGTGGGGTTACTGGGTCACATATCAGTTCTAAATGTCCATCAGCCAATGAATGGATAAAGATGTGGTACATATATGGGTTTCCCAGGTGGCGCTAGTGGTAAAAAGTCTGCCTGCCAATGCAGGGGGCTTAAGAGACAAAGGTTCGATCCTTGGGTTGGGAAGATCCCCTGGAAGAGGTCATGACAACCCAGTCTAGGATTTCTGCCAGGAGAATCCAATGGACAGAGGGACCTGGTGGGCTTTGGTCCATAGGGTGGCAAAGAGTCAGATACAACTGAAGTGAATGAACACACGTGCATGCATGCAGTACACTTATGCAATGGAATATTACTCAGCCCTAAAAAAGAACAATATTGAGTCATTTGTAGAAAAATGGATGGACTTAGTGTCTGTCATACAGAGTGAAATAAATCAAAAAGAGAAAAACAGGTATCATATATTAATGTGCATATGTGGAAAACAGAAAAATGGTATAGATGAACCTATTTGCAGGACAGAAATAGAGACACATAGAAAAAGGACTTGTGGACACAGTGGGGGAAGGAGAGGGTGGAACAAACTGAGAGAGTAGCATTGACATATATACATTACCGTGTCACTACAGATGGTGATTGCAGCCATGAAATTAAAAGATGCTTACTCTTTGGAAGAAAAGTTATGACCAACCTAGATAGCATATTGAAAAGCAGAGACGTTACTTTGCCAATAAAGGTCCATCTAGTCAAGGCTATGGTTTTCCAATAATCATGTATGGATATGAGAGTTGGACTGTGAAGAAAGCTGAGGACCGAAGAATTGATGTTTTTGAACTGTGGTGTTGGAGAAGACTCTTGAGAGTCCCTTGGACTGCAAGGAGAGCCAACCAATCCATTCTGAAGGAGATCAGCCCTGGGATTTCTTCAGAGGGAATGATGCTAAAGCTGAAACTCCAGTACTTTGGCCACCTCATGTGAAGAGTTGACTCATTGGAACAGACCCTGATGCTGTGAGGGACTGGGGGCAGGAGGAGAAGGGGATGACCAAGGATGAGATGGCTGGATGGCATCACTGACTAGATGGACATGAGTCTGAGTGAACTCTGGGAGTTGGTGATGGACAGGGAGGCCTGGCATGCTGCAATTCATGGGGTCGCAAAGAGTCAGACATGACTGAGCGACTGAACTGACTGATGTATAAAACAGATTGCTAGTGAAAAGCAGCTATATAACACAGGGAACTCAGCTTGGTTCTCTGTGATGACCTGGAGGGATAGGATTGGAAGCAGGGTGCTCTTATCAAAACATCCACAAACAATAAATGCTGGAGAGGGTGTGGAGAGAAGGAGGAAACCTATACTATTGGTGGGAGTATAAATTGGTAAAGCCACTATGGATAAGATTATGATGCTTCCTTAAGAAACTAAAATAGAGCTAACATATGACCCTGAAATCCCACTCCTGGGTATATATATGGAGAAAAACATGATGTGAAAGAGTACACGCACTCCAACATTCATTGCAGCACTGTTTACAATAGCCAAGACGTGGAAGCAACCTAAACATCCATCCACAGAGGAATGGATAAAGAAGATGTAGTACGTATATACAACGGAATATTACTCAGCCATCAAAAAGAATGAAATAATGCCATATGCAGCAACATGGATGGACTTAACAATAGCCATATTGAGTGAAGTAAGTCAGACAGAGAAGGAGAAATATTGTATGGCACCTGATACATGTGGAATCTAAAAAGAAATGTGGTAAATAATCTGCCTGCAATGCAGGAGATGCAGGTTCTATCCCTGGGTCAGGAAGATACCCTGGAGAAGGAAATGGCAACCCACTAAAGTATTCTTTCCTGGGAAATCCCATGGGAAGAGGAGCCTGGTGGGCTACAATCCGTGGGGTCACATAAGAGTCAGTCATGACTTAGTGACTAAACAACAACAACAAAAAGAAATGATACAAATGAATTTACTCACAAAACAGAAAGAGACTCACAGACTAATAGAACAAACATGTTTGCTGGGGGTGAGAGGTAAGATCAGAGGAAGGGATAGTTAGGGAGTTTGGGATGGACATGTACACATTGTTTTATTTAAATTGGATAACCAAAAAGGACCTACTGAATAGCAAAAAAAAAAAAAAAAAAAGAAGAAGAAGAAGAAATCAAGCAATAACTATTTAAAATAAACACATTTAATAACAATTCTTTGCCAACTAAAAGACAGAGTCTAAATACTGCTTTGGAATTGCCATTAAAGGCTAAATCTTAACACTCAGATGTCACTTTCCAAGGAAGCACTTTTAAAAAAGCATTCCTAACAGGAATTTAATTGGAATATAAAGTCCAGACTGAAAAATTCTGGGTTAAGGAGGGCAGATGAAAGGAAGAGTTTTCACAACATTGCAGAAAGAAAGACTATGGAGACCAGGAATCATTCATTACAGAACCCTAAATGTATGAAGGAGGTTGACCTTCAATAGCCCGAGAAAGGAAAACAAAGGATCTTTCATAAAGAGCGTTTATACACTGCTCAGGCAATTGGACTTTATTATGACGATAAGCATAAGCCATTTAAATATTTTTGAAGAAACACAATAATATTTGTTTTAGAATGATAACTCCAGAACACTGTAATGTCTTTAAAAAATGAAAAGATGTCTTTAGGATAGAACGCAAGAAGTGGAATCTATTTTTGCCCAATTTCCACACAACTTTACCTGTTATATTAAAACTCTACATCTCTTTAAGTATAATCAAGATGTCAAGATCCAAACATATTTTTGAAAAACAAATAAAGCATTTGAATTAAGAAACTTAAATGATAAATTATTTGAGGTGAAAATAGAGTAAGTATACAAAATTTAGTTTAAAAAGGGAAGAACAATGGACTCTTTATTGATAAGACTAATGATTAAACTTAACATTTCTAGAATTACTTGAACATTTTCCTGATGTCTTTGTTAACACTACTAAATAAATTAAAATTTTAATACAAAAATTAATTTGATAGTATAAAAATTTGTCTTCCTTTCACTAATAGATGTATCCAGAAATATTACCCAGTATTATCAAAATATGTATCCATATGACTGAATATATTATCAAAGCTAAATTTTAAGATAAACTTTATCTTTTATCCAATAGGTGTTTGTTATTTACTTTTAGTGTTAAATATCCAATTATATTTGGTTTACTAAAATTGGCAATAATTCTAATTTCATATCACATAAAAATAATAAATCTCATAAATTTCAGAAACAGAGTCTGAAAAATAAAATGTTAAATATTATGATTTTAAGTTCAATACAAACTGTAATATATGTGTGTATATATATATATGTGTGTGTGTGTGTGTGTGTGTGTGTGTGTGTGTGTGTATATAGCCAGAGAACAAATGTTAGATTAATTAAACTGCCACATTTGCATGATTAAATTTCTTGTTTTGGCTTTCTTGTTAAAAGTAAGAAAGTTCAAAAAAACTTTTCTCTGGTTTGGTTGTGTTTACAAGAGTACTTCTACTCATTAGAAATGGCTGCATCTGCGGAACACAAATGTATCTTAATTATAGGTTTTGTAGGGTGAACATCTGTGCCCTTTTCTGCAACTATGTAGATACTTTGATGGTTCTCAGAGAATATGTTGTTAAATTTGTACACTGCACTTATTTTCTAATTCACTTTATTTGTAAATCAAGACTACTTAAATGTTCACCTGTATCACTTTAACATGCCACTTTACACTAAACACAGTTTTATTTTGTATAATTAGTTTAAAATATAAAATTAGAATCAGGTAAGGTTTTTACTGGATTTTGAACTGGTGAGATGGAAACAAAATCTCTCTCTTTCCTTTTCCTTTTTTTCTTTTAGTAAAATTATAGTTTCTTGAAATAGAGATCAGAGTTCCCTTTTCTCTCCCACACTAAGATAATAACTTTGACTTCAAAATAATATGTTACCTAGGGAAATACAGTGAGATATATACATATATATGTGATATTTATATATATATTTTTAAAACAAAGTTATTTTATTTTACATATTTGATTATATAAATAACTCTAACATGGACAAAACAATACAGGGAAGCCTTTTAATCACAGAATATGAACTTAAACACTTAGAATTACCAGTAATTCTTTCTGGAGGAGTGAAATATGGAATATGGTCAAGTGGACTGGGAATGATTCAGCAAGAAATACTTTTGATAGAAAGACAGGAAATTGTTGACAGAAAGGCCTTAAAAATGTCTATTTTTAATCCCCTAAGTACAACATTTTGTCAAAAATATTGAAATTTAACTTTCTCCAGGGTGCAGTGGAAGTATCTTCTCTGGAAAGAATTCCTTTCATATTTTGGATCAGAATCACTACAGTAAAAAGTGTAGCCAAGAACAAATTTGAAATTTTTGCTAGATAGCTAACAGTCTTAAAAAGCAAGTATCTCCTGTGACCAGGGTGCTGTGTGTTGTGCTTAGTAATGCTTGATTCTTTATGACCTCATGGACTGCAGCCTGACCTGAACCTCTGTCCATGGGTTTTCTCTGGGCATGAATACTGGAGTGGGTTGCCATTCCGTTCTCTAGGGGATCATCCCAATCCAGGGACTGAACCCAGGTTTCCCACATTGCAGGGAAATAGATAGATATATATAAACTATTTGAGCCACCAGGAAAACCCAAGAATACTGGAGTGGGTAGTCTATCCCTTCTCCAGGGGATCTTCCCAACCCAAGAATTGAACTGGGGTCTCTTGCATTACAGGCAGATTCTTTGCCAATGAGCTACCAGGGAAGCATGTCACCAGGATGACCTGAACATTTCCTCAGCTTGTCTTGATGTTAGACAGAGTTTTCCCAACTCTAGGGTCCTGACCTCCTTTAATCCTTGGGGGAAGATAACATAACTTGGATAAAGGAAAATTAACAAACACAAGTGACCAACCTCCTCCTTAAGGTACTTTTACTATTAGATCACCCCTCTTTGTTTCAGCAGAGTGAGATCACCTTTCTTTCCTATTGCAATTGTCTTAGCTCTTTCCTGTCAAAATACTCTTGAACAAAATCTTCCTTGCTATTTCAACAAGTATCTGGTACAATTTTTCTTTTATAACTGTCCCTGTTTTTTTGAATTTATGAATTTAAATCATGTTATTCAGTTATAACTTTGGGACTTCTGGTACAGGTAAATTTATAACATTTTGTTGGATTTATTAGAATATTAAAGGAGTGATAATGACAAAAGTAAGTTGATTATGGCTTGATGAGCTTTGATGAAAATCATGAATGTTCTTTTTTGATTATAAGACCATCATTTCTTATGATATGATTTTTGAAAAGTAATATTTTAAGTTCAAAAATAGTACTGCAGTGGTAAAGCTGTTCTCTAGACTTGAGAAAATTTTACGAGTCATAGTTTTCTAATTTTTTTCAAGTTATTAAAGAAGTATTTTTCCAGAAACATCATGAAGAATGTAAGGGTATTAGTTCAGTGACTTTTTAGCTAACTTGTTATTACCAAATGATTATTAAGCTTCTATAAAATATTTAGGGCTCAAACATTCTTACTATTCAAACATCTGTATAATTTACCAAGATAATACTTGACTGTACATCCTATCTGAATAGAAGAAAGTTCAGTTCAGTTCAGTTCAGTTGCTCAGTCGTGTTCGACTCTTTGCGAACCCATGAACCACAGCATGCCTGGCCTCCCTGTCCATCACCAACTCCGGTAGTTTACCCAAACTCATGTCCATTGAGTTGATGATGCCATCCAACCATCTCATCCTCAGTTGTCCCCTTCTACTCATGCCCTCAATCTTTCCCAGCATCAGGGTCTTTTTCAATGAGTCAATTCTTCGCATCAGGTGGCCAAAGTATTGAAGTTTCAGCTTCAAAATCAGTCCTTCCAATGAACACCCAGGACTGATCTCCCTTAGAATGGACTGGTTGGATCTCCTTACTGTCCAAGGGATGCTCAAGAGTCTTCTCCAACACCACAGTTCAAAAGCATCAGTTCTTCGGTGCTCATCTTTCTTTAGAGTCCAACTCTCACATCCATACGTGACCACTGGAAAAACCATAGCCTTGACTAGACGGACCTTTGTTGACAAAGTAATGTCTCTGCTTTTGAATACGCTGTCTAGGTTGGTCATAACTTTCCTTCCAAGGAGTAAGTGTCTTTTAATTTCATGGCTGCAATCACCATCTGAAGTGATTTTGGAGCTCAGAAAACTAAAGTCATCCACTGTTTCCACTGTTCCCCATCTATTTGCTATGAACTGATGGGACCAGATGCCATGATCTTAGTTTTCTGAGTGTTGAGCTTTAAACCAACTGTTTCACTCTCCTCTTTCATTTTCATCAAGAGGCTCTTTAGTTCTCCACTTTCTGCCATAAAGGGTGGTATCATCTGCATATCTGAGTTTATTGATATTTCTCCTAGAAATCTTGATTCCAGCTTGTGCTTATTCCAGCCCAGTTAGTCTGCAATTGTTTTTGTTTGTTTGTTTCAGTTTATTACAGCTTTGCCCTTTATAGACAGTATGAGTACCGAAATGCATTTTTACATCTGTGTGTGTCTGTTAGTCACCCAGTAGTGTCCAACTCTTTGCAACCCCATGGACTGTAGCCTGCCTGGTGCTTCTGTCCATGAAATTCTCCAGGCAAGAATACTGACGTGAGTTGCCATTCCATTCTTCAAGGAATCTTCCAACCCAGGGATTGAACCCAGGTCACCTGTAATGCAGGCAGATTCTTTATTGACTGAACCACTAGGGAAGCCCTATTTTTCTGTTTTATTTACATGTACTTGACTACCATTAAATTCTATAAAGATTTTTTTCTTCAATTTTTAAATACTCAGAATAAAAATGGATATAACTTGAAACAACTATCAAATAAAATTAACTCAAGTTCATTTTTAAACGAGCTACATTTTGAAATTTTCAGGCTAATAAACTAATAAATAATTTTTAAATAAAGGATTCTAATCACCAAATGATTCCAGAATCCAGCTGAGCTATTTAAAATCCTAAAAAATATGGCTACAAATTTGGAGAACGCAGTAATGGGCACAAGACTGGTAAAGGTCAGTTTTCATTCCAATCCTAAAGACAGGCAGTACCAAATAATGTTCAAACTACCATATAATTGCACTCATTTCACATCCTATAAAGATAATGCTCAAAATCCTTCAAGCTAGGCTTAGGAGTATGTGAACCAAGAACTTCCAAATGTATAAGCTAGATTCAGAAAAAGCAGAGAAACCAGAGATCAAGTTGTCAACATTTGTTGGATCAAAGATAAAGTAAGGGGATTCCAGAGAAACATCCACTTCTGCTTCATTGATTACACTATAGCCTTTGACTGTGTGGATCACAACAAACTGGAAAATTCTTAAGGAGATGGGTGTACAAGACCACCTTATCTATCTCCTAGAAACCTGTATTCAGTTCAAGAAGCAACAGTTAGAACCAGGCATGGAACAATGGCCTGGTTCCAAATTGGGAAAGGAGTATGACAAGGCTGTATATTGTCACCATGCTCACTTAACTTATATACAGAGCACACCATGTGAAATGCCAGGCTGTATGAATCACAAGGTGGACTCAAGATTGCAGGGAGAAATATCAATAACCTCAGATATGCAGATGATACCACTCTAATGACAAAAACTGAAGAGGAACTAAAGAGCCTCTTGATGAGTGTGAAAGAGGAGAGTGAAAAGCATGCTTAAAACTAAACACTCAAAAAACTATAATAATGGAATACAGTCCCAACACTTCATGGCAAGTAGATGGGGAAATAATGGAAACACAGACTTTATTTTGGGGGTGCTCCAAAATCACCGTAGACAGTGACTGCAGCCATGAAATTAAAAGATATTTGGTCCTTTGAAGGAAAGCTATGAAAAACCTAGGCAGCACATTAAAAAGCAGGATCATCACTTTGCCAACAAAGGTCCATATAGTTACATTATGGTTTTTCCAGTACTCATGTATAGATGTAATAGTAGGACCATAAAGAAGACTGGCAAATTGATGTTTTCAAATTGTGGTGCTGGAGAAGACCCTTGAGGGTCTCTTGGACTGCATGGCACTTAAACCAGTCAATCCTAAAGGAAATCAATCTTAAATAATCATTGAAAGGACTGATGCTGAAGAACTCCAATACTTTGGCCACCTGATGCAAAGAGCTGCCTCACTGGAAAACATCCTGATGCTGGGAAAGATTGAGGGCAGGAGGAAAAGTCAGCAGCAGAGGATGAGATGGTTGGATGGCATCACTGACTCATTGGACATGAATTTGAGCAAACTCCAGGGTTAGTGAAGGACAGGGAAGTCTGGTGTGCTGCAGTCTATGTAAAGACATGCATATGACAACAACTGAACAGCAACAGTCACCAAATGAAATATATAGTTCATTAATAAGCAAAATCCTATTGACATTACTAACAAAATTTCCTCAAACATATGTTTCAGAAGATAAACTTTTTTTTGTATTCTTTTTTGTTTCCTCAAATACCTCCTCAATGCACGAAGTTGCAAATACTTTGCAAAATCATTTATATTTGTGGCTTGAGCCTCAAATGCCAGTCTTATTTGAGCCTGTTCTTGCTTTCTCTCTTTGTTTAGCAAAGCACTCACTGTCTTTAAGAATTTGAAGAAATTGTGTCTGTCCCATTCTATGAGATTTATGTTACTTTGGTTGTTGATTCATTCCCTCAAAGTGTACATATCGATTGCTAATTCTGAGAGAAGCATTCATTATGTACAAGAGAAGACAAAAAGATGAAAACACAAAACACACAATATATGCCTTCAAGCTGTAGTTTGGGAACTAAATCGTGTATGAAATTTAAGGTACATAACTAACTATTGTAAAAGATAGAAAGTGATGAAAGCTATAGAAGAACAATCAATAAAATGCTATCAGAGTCCTGGGTTTGGAGAAGTTTTATAAAACCCTGAAATCAGGGATGGTTTCAGAATTTTAACTGGGAGCTGATGGGTATGAAGGATTAGTATGATAGAGAGAAAGTATGTTTAAAACCATTCCAGATGGTGAATAGCATCTAAATAGATAAGAATTGCAGAAAGTGAAAACTGTATAAAATGTGTATGCAATTCCACCTGACTAGAAGTCAGGCTTGGTAAATGTAAATAGTGAAAGCTAGGTGGCAAAGTTTAAAATTACAGCAAATCTTGAGCACCAGACTAAGCAGATATGATTTTATATAGTGACCAATAAATGAGGATATATTTAAATATCAAACAAAAAATTCACCTAATGTTAAAAAAGAAAAAGTAGAAAAATAAAGCTAAAAAACAACAGCATCAGAGCTTTTATAAAAAAGATTTTGTGGCAGGAATTAAATATATATATATATATATATATTAGAGAGGGGAAATAATGATTGGCAAGACAAACCCCAAGCACATAATTATAATTATCTGTGAATGAAGTAATTTGGTGTGTAAGCATGGATGTGCCAGGATATATAAAATATGTAGATATGTAGATTATGTAAAATATGATTAGTGATTGAATGTGAAGAGTAAGGTAGAGAGCAGACAGAGAATCTTAGATGACTCTAAAGTTTCATTCCTAGGAGGTCTTGTACTTTCGATGGCTGGCACAACTGATACAGATAACAATATGATGGAATGGTATGGGGAGGGAGGTGGGAGGGGGTTTCAGGATGGGAAACAGGTGTACACCCGTGGTGGATTCATGTTGATGTGTGGCAAAACCAATACAATATTGTAAAGTAATTAGTTCCATTAAATAAATTTAAATTTAAAAAAAAATAAAAATAAATAATAGAACTACCATATAATCTAGCCATATCACTTTTGAGTGTATATCCAAAGGAATTAAAAGTAGGGTCTCTTAGAGATAGGTGTATACCCATATTCACAGCAGTATTATTATCTCAGTAGCCAAATAGTGAAAATAAGCCAAATATTCATTGACAGAGGAATGAATATATAAAATGTGTTCACATACAATGGAATCTTACTTAGCCATAAAAAATCTTGCTTAGTCATAAAAAAAATATTTCCTCACTTGGAGGAAATTCTCACACATAATACAGCATGGATGAATCTTGAGGACACCATACTAACTGGAATAAACCAGTCACAAAAATACAAATACTGTGTGACTTCATTTACAAGAGCTGCTGCTGCTGCTGTTAATTATCTTCAGTCATGCTATCAAGTTTATATTCAGATTTGTAGAGACAGAAAGTAGAATGGTGGTTGCCAGGAACTCAGAGGAGAGGAAAAGAGGGAGTTAAGTTTTAGTAGATATAGATTTTTGGTTTTGTAAGATGAAGAAGTTCTGGAGATTGGCTGTACAGCAATGTGGGTATACTTCACATTTCTGAACTCTACGCTTAAAAATGTTCATGATGGTGAATTTTACATTTTATGTATTGTATCTCAATTTAATATTTAAAAAGGGAAATAGAAGTAAAGTAAAAAGGACAAAGAGAGAAAAGAAATACACAACCATACACATACATATATATTTAATCAGAATTGCTTCTTCAAGACAGCACAGATTGAAAGAGAACTTCAAAGAGAAATGGTCTTTAAAGATTACCAGAATATATTTAAAAGCCATATAACTTTAACAAGGCAGAGACAACTTGGCGTATGTAAAGCCTCGTGGTATACTTTTAACAGAAGTTATAATTCATTATTGGAACTTGCTGAAGAAAGATTTTCAGAGTCCCCCTACGGGAGTCTGAGAATCATATAATAGGATACCTAACTGCCTGTCCTGCTCCTGACATTTTCTATTTATAAAATCTTGGAAAAGTTACTTATTGACTTGATTAAAACAGCAAGAATACCAGAATGGGTAGCCATTCCCTTCTCTAGGGCATTTTCCTGACCCAGGGATAGAACCTGGGTCTCTTATATTGCGGGCAGATTCTTTACCATCTGAGTCACCAGGGATGCCCTAATTAAAACACACAATCATAAATAATAACAGTTTCTTATCTCAGGGGGTTATTATGAGATTTAAATAATGCATTTATGCATGCTTGGTATACAAGAAAGGTAAGTGTTATAATCATCTGCTTACCTCCTTGATGGGTTTTGCGTAAACAATGAGAACAATTTCTAGGTTAATTGCTGCAGAGAGGGTTGCCAGAGACTGTCAAAAGCAGGCTGAGACCATAATAGCTACAGCATCACATAGGGCATCATGGTCAGTGATGAGAACAACCTAGGTAATTTAGACTCTGAAGTTTAGACTCATTTACCAGGTCTGTATGTTTGTATTAATATATTAATAATTTCCTTGAAAAAAATCCAGCATTTACTTCCTACTTACTATATGTTTTTAAAAACTGTTGATCTTTCAAGTAAATTCATGCCGTAGCTATAGAAAGGAAGGAACAGAAACAGGGGACCTATGTGAATTTGACAACATGAAAAGGAGATAGGAAAAATGAAACCTCAAGGAGGAACTAAAAGTGATGGGATGATACTATTTTAGAAATTTGACCATGGAAATCTCATTCATTTACCCTAAAACCAGCAGAAGCTGGCGAGAGAGGGAGTAGCAGTTTCACCGTGGAACTCAGCCCTTTACAAGTATTATTCTATTCAATTTTTACAACAATTCTAAAAGATAGACTTTGATCCTCACATTTTAGATAAAGACACTGTATGTAATTTGCCTCAAAGCAACTTAGAAGTAAATGGTGAATGGGTGGTTTTCCAGTCAATTATTTCTCTCATTCCTATGACCAGGCATTTTCTATAATACCATCAACCAAACATCCACGTTTCAAAATGCACTCAGGTGGTTTACCAGAAAGATCACACCTCAATGACATTTCATCTTCTCCATCTAAATGGTCTCTAACTGGAGGGTGTATGTTTACAAAATAAAGTATATTACTTTGCTGAACAGCAAAACATGTTTCTTCCATGAGGACAGAGAGGTCACAATCATTCTGAGTTGAAAAAATGCTCAGAGATCAGCACATCTGAGGTCCTCATTGAGGACAATTAGACCCAGAAAAATGAAAGAATGTACCCAAAAGCACTCTTCCAGTAAACTGTGCTTCCACTTCAAAACTGCCAACTTTGGGTAAAATGACTAAAGTTGCTATGTATTGCTTATTAATATTCTTAAGCCATTCAGGGATTAATAAGACTACTATCTAATGCATGATTAACTCTATTAACAATGTATAACTTGTAACTAAATGATAACTGAAATTTCATTGCCAATGGCATAGTTACTTTATTAAAAGTGGTCAGTATTTGCAAGATGGAGCTAGATCATTTTTTTGTAATTCCATATTACTACTCATGTGCCTACTGATAAGTTATATTCTTAACTCTGTCACCAAAATTCTTGGAAGTAACCTCTCACTATTATCTGTAACAAGTAAAAGGTGGATTAGCCTAGCAACTCTGGCACTTTGGGGTTTCTACCCTTGCAGTGAATATGATGTTTTCCTGATTGCTCTTTACTCATTTCATCCTCTTTTCACTGGTCCCTAAAGCTAGGTTATTGCTTTGTTTTGATCAACATGGCAAGAAAACATAAGCAGTATATTTACTTTTCCATTCTCTTTCATGACAGTTAGTTCTTGTGTATTTTACTATGATTTTAATAAAAAACATCAGGAAAAGAAATAGAACCATGTTTCTTTAATATTTGGTGAGTATGACTTCTATTTTAAAGCTCATCTTGCAGTATTTCTTATTTACTTGTAAGGTGAGTATAGCCATATCAGAAAAGACTCATTAAGCTGCACGTAATATTAAGAAAGTAAGGTAACAGATTGAAATTAGCTTATGGTAATGAAGTCAACGATTATTCAAAATGAAATATGACTTGAATAAACATAGTATTTTATAGTCTGAAGTTAATATTTTGGAACCAGGAATATGCCCCTCCTTCATCACCACCTCTGTTCCATCACCCATAGCATAGTGGAGCCTCCATTAGAGTCAAAGTCTTGCATGAGAAACTTTAAAAAAAAAAAAGTTATGCTTCAGCTCTCCTCTGTGAGCACTGAGCATTTAATGAGAAACAGATGTTCAACTTACATGCAAAGAAATGAATAAAACATGTAAATAAAGGCTGAGTATCCTCATAATTGACTTGCCATGAAGTAAGACCATTCAAAGTTTCCTAATGATAATAGTCACACATACAAAAATGCAGAGGAAAAAAAAAGCTCATGCCCCTACATTTGCCATCATCTAAATATCAATAGGAGGAACCAAGCAAGGTTAATTGAGTCTGAGAACCTAGTGTATTAGCCCATAGCCCAATACAGTTACAGTAGACCCTTGGACAACATGGGAGGGGGATGGTTAGGAATGCTGACCCTCCCCAACAGTGGAAAATCCACGTACGATTTATGTTGGGGCCTCTTGTCTCATGTGTCCTTATCCAAGAATCCTCTGTATCTATGGTTTTGCATCCCAGGATTCTACTGACCTCATGTAGTAGTGTGGTATTTCCTCTTGAAAAAAATTGGAATATAAGTGAACCCACAGAGTTAAAGTACAAAGTCCTTCAAGAGTAGCTTTATAGTAGAGGGTCAGTAAAATGGACTTGAAAAGGCAAATTTAATTCAGATGACCACTATATCTACTACTGTGGGCAAGAATCTCTTTGAAGACACAAAGTAGCCCTCATAGTCAACACGAAAATCTGAAAAGCACTACTTGGATGCAATCTCAAAAATGACAGAATGATTGCTGTTCATTTAGAAGGTAAATCATTCAATATCATGATAATCCAAGTCTATGACCCAACCAATAATGGTGAAGAAGCTGAAGTTGAACAGTTCTAAGAACCAACAAGACCTTCTAGAACTAACACCTAAAAAAAGATGGGCTTTTCATCATAGGGGACTAAAATACAAAAGTAGGAAGTCAAGAAATACCAGGAATAACAGACAAATTTGGTCTTGGTGTACAGAATGAAGCAGGGCAAAGGTTAACAGAGTTTTCCCAAGAGAACACAATGATCAGAGCAAACACCCTCTTCCAATAACACAAGAGATGACTCTACACATGGACATCACCAAATGGTCAATACTAAAATCAGATTGATTACATTCTTTGTAGCAAAGGTGGAGAAGCTCTACACAGTCAGAAAAATGAGACTGGGAGCTGACAGTGACTTATTGCCAAATTCAGACTTAAATTGAAGAAAGTAGGGAAAACCTCTAGACATGACCTAAATCAAATTCCTTATGATTATACAGTGAAAGTGACAAATATTCAAGAGATGAGATCTGATAGAGGGCCTGAAGAACTATGGACAGAGGTTCATGATGTTGTAAAGGAGGCAGTGATCAAGACCATTCACAAAGGGGAAAAAAAAGTGCAAAAAGGCAAAATGGTTGCCTGAGGAGGCCTTACAAATAGCTCAGGAAAAAAAAAAAAAGAGAGAGAGAGAGAGAAGTGAAACGCAAAGGAGAAAAGAAAAGTTATACCCATTTGAATGCAGAGTTAGCAAAGAATGCATTTGAATGCAAAGAATAGCAAAGAGAGATAAGAAAGGCTTCCTCAGTGTGCAAAGAAATAGAGGAAAACAATAGAATGGGAAAGGCTAGAGATGTCTTCAAGAAAATTCGAGATACCAAGGGAATATTTCATGCTAAGATGGGCACAATAAAGGATTGAAATGGTATGGACTTAACAGAAGCAGAAGATACTAAGAAGAGATGGCAAGAATACACAGAAGGGCTATACAAAAGAGATCTTCATGACCAAGATAATCACGATGGTGTGATCACTCACCTAGAGCCAGACATCCTGGAATGCAGAGTCAAGTGGGCCTTAGGAAGCATCACTACAAACAAATCTAGTGGAGGTGATGGAATTCCAGTTGAGCTATTTAAAATCCTCAAGGATGATGCTGTGAAAGTGCTGCACTCAATATGCCAGCAAATTTGGAAAGCTCATGAAATTTGGAAAAAGTCAGTTTTCATTCCAATCCCAAAGATGAGATTGCCAAAGAATGTTCAGACTACTTCACAATTGCACTCATCTTACATGTTAGCAAAGTAATGCACAAAATTCAACAAGCCAGGCTTCAACAGTATGTAAACTGTGAACTTCATTTAAGCTGGATTTTAAAAAGGTAGAGGAATTTTAGAAAAGGTAGATCAAATTGCCAACATCTGTTGGATCATAGAAAAAGCAAGAGAATTCCAGAAAACCATCTACTTCTACTTTACTGATTATGCCAAACTAAGATCATGGAATCCAGTCCCATCACTTCATGACAAATAGATGGGGAAACAGTGGAAACAGGGGCTGACTTTATTTCTCTGGGCTGCAAAATCACTGCAGATGATGATTGCAGCCATGAAATTAAAAGATGCATACTCCTTGGAAGGAAAGTTACGACCAACCTAGACAGCATATTCAAAAGCAGAGACATTACTTTGTCAACAAAGGTCTGTCTAGTCAAGGCTATGGTTTTTCCAGTGGTCATGTATGGATGTGAGAGTTGGACTATGAAGAAAGTTGAGCACCAAAGAACTGATGCTTTTGAACTGCAGTGTTGGAAAAGATTCTTGAGAGTCCCTTGGACTGCAAGGAGATCCAACCAGTCCATTCTAAAGGAAATCAGTCCTGAATATTCATTGGAAGGACTGATGTTGAATCTGATACTTCAATACTTTGGCCACCTGATGCAAAGAGCTGACTCATTAGAAAAGACCCTGATGCTGGGAAAGATTGAGGGCAGGAGAAGGGGATGACAGAGGATGAGACGGTTGGATGGCATCACCGACTCAATGGACATGGGTTTGGGTGAACTCTGGGAATTGGTAATGGACAGGGAGGCCTGGCATGCTGCAGTTCATGGAGTCGCAAAGAGTCGGACATGACTAAGTGAATGAACTGAACTGAACTGATTATGCCAAAGCCTTTGACTGTGTAGACCACAACAAACTGTCAAAAAGTCTTCAAGAAGGGAATACAGACCACCTTCGTGCCTCATGGGAAATCTACATGCAGGTCATAAAGCAATAGTTAGAACCAGACATAGAACAACAGACTTGTTCCAAATTGGGAAAGGAGTATGTCAAAGCTGTATATTGTCACCTTGATTATTTAACTTATATTCAGAGTACATCATGTGAAATACTTGGCTGGATGAAACATAAGCTGGAATCAAGATTGCCTGAAGAAATATCAATAACCTCAGATATGCAGGTGATACCACCCTTATGGCAGAAAGTGAAGAAGAATTAAAGAGCCTGTCGATGAAAGTGAAAGAGGAGAGTGAAAAAGCTGTCATAAAACTCAACATTCAAAAACTTGAAACCATCCAGTCCCATCACTTCATGATGGCAAATAGCTGGGGAAACAATGACAGTGACAAGCTTTATTTTGGGGGGCTCCCAAACCACTTCAGGTGGTGACTGCAGCCATGGAATAAGAGACACTTGCTCCTTATAAGGAAAGCTATGACCGATCTAGGCAGCATATTAAAAAGCAGAAAAAATACTTTGCCGACAAAGGTCTGTTTAGTCAGAGCTATGGTTTCTCCATTAGTCATGTATAGATGTGAGAGTTAGACTATAAAAAAAGCTGAGCACCAAAGAAATTGGTGCTTTTGAGCTGTGTTGTTGAAGACTCTTGAGAGTCCCCTGGACTGCAAGGAGATCCAACCAGTCAATCCTAAAGGAAGTCATTCCTGAATATTCATTGGAAGGACTGAAGCCGAAACTGAAATCCCAATACTTTGGCCACCTGATGGGAAGAAGTAACTCATTGGAAAAGACACTAGTAATAAGCAAGATTGAAGGCAGAAGGAGAAGGGAATGACAGAGGATAAGATGTTTGGATGGCTTCACTGACTCAATGGATATGAGTTTGAGTAAGCTATGGAAGTTGGTGATGGACAGGGAAGCCAGGTGTGTTGCAGTCCATGGTGCTGCAAAGAGTCAAACACAACTGAGAGACTGAACTGAACTGGAACAGATAACAGCAATTCCTCACTGAATGCAGAGGCTAGGGTGTAAGGGTTGGGACTGCTGTAGTTTGACAGCTCCTGTATTTTAGTGCTTATCCGTCCACTCACCCATTACCTGTTAACCAGGTTACTTTTGACTGTTTTCAAATTTGATTTAATATAGTAGTTTATTTAAATTGACTATTTTAATTAATAAAATCTTTTCATTTTAATTATTCTTATAAATATGTAATTAAATATTTTATGCATCATTAAAATTTAAGTGCAAATTAATGAGTTTTTTTTTTATTTTTTCATGAAAACTAAGGTGATTTCTCTAAAAGGCAAAATGGAAGCACATTACCCAAACAAAAACAAAACAAAAAGTATTTTTGAATTGCGTATAGGCATAATGCTATTACTGCCTCTCAAATAGAAGGGGAAAAGATGAAAGTAGTGACAGGCTTCATTTTCTTGGATGCCAAGGTCACTGTGGATGACGGCTGCAGCCATGAAGTCAGAAGACTGTTGCTTCTTGGCTGGAAAGTGATGACAAACATAGACAGTGTGTTGAAAAGCTGAGACATTACTCTAAACAAAAGCCCATATAATAAAGGCTATGGTCTTCCCAGTGGTCATGTATGGTTGTGAGAGCTGGACCATAAGACGGCAGAATGCTAATGAGTTGATGCCTTTGAACTGTGGTGCTGGAAAAGACTCCTGAAAGTCCCTTGGACAGCAAGGTGATCAAACCAGGCAATCTTAAGGGAGATCAACCTTGAATATTCACTGAAAGGACTGATGCTGAAGCTGAAGCTCCAGTATTTTGGTCATCTAATGTGAACAGCACATCATGAGAAATGCTGGGCTGGAGGAAGCATAAACTGGAATCAAGATTTCTAGGAGAAATATCAATAACCTCAAATATGCAGATGACACCATCCTTATGGCAGAAAGTGAAGAAGAACTAAAGAGCCTCTTGATGAAAGTGAAAGAAGAGAGTGAAAAAGTTGGTTTAAAGCTCAACATTCAGAAAACTAAGATCATGACATCCGGTCCCATCACTTCATGGCAAATAGATGGGGAAACAGTAGAAACAGTGGCTGACTTTATTTTTCTGTGCTGCAAAATCACTGTGGATGGTGATTGCAGCCATGAAATTAAAAGACACTTGCTCCTTGGAAGGAAAGTTATGACCAACCTAGACATCATATTCAAAAGCAGAGACATTATGTTGTCAACAAAAGTCTGACTAGTCAAGGCTATGGTTTTTCCAGTAGTCATGCATGGATGTGAGAATTGGACTATAAAGAAAGGTGAGTGCAGAAGAATTGATGCTTTTGAACTGTGATGTTGGAGAAGACTCTTTAGAGTCACTTGGACTGCAAGGAGATCCAACCAGTCCATCCTAAAGGAGATTAGTTCTAGGTGTTCATTGGAGGGACTGATGTTGAAGCTGAAACTCCAATACTTTGGCCACCTGATGTGGAGAGCTGATTCTTTTGAAAAGACCCTGATGCTGGGAAAGATTGAGAGCAGGAGGAGAAGGGAATGACAGAGGATGAGATGGTTGGATGGCAACACTGGCACAATGGACATGGCTTTGTGTGGACTCTGGGAGTTGGTGATGGACAGAGAGGCCTGGTGTGCTGCAGTTCATGGGGTCACAAAGAGTCAGACACGACTGAGAGACTGAACTGAACTGAACTGAATGCAAACAGACAACTCATTGGAAAAGTCCCTGATGCTGGGAAAGATTGAGGGCAGAAGGAGAAGAGGGTGTTAGAGGATGAGATGGCTGAATATCATCACTGATGCAACAAACATGAACTTGGGCAAACTCTGGGAGATGGTAAGGGACAGAAAGGCCTGTAATGCTGTAGTCCATGGGGTCTCAGAGAGTCAGACACAACTGGGTGGCAGAACAACAAGAACAAAATGTATGAATGTTGGGGGGAAAAGTCACAAAAATCCAGAAAAGTTCTATATCAAAATGCCAACTGATAAATATACCTCACCATCTGGTTCCACAAGGATTAGGTCATTGGCCACTGTAGTCACTGATTTTTAACACTTTCTTAAAGGAGTTCAGGACAAGACATGAGTGAGGTACTCTGTACTCTGGGAAAAACTGGCAGAAGCAGCCTTTAGATAGTTAACAGAAGATTTTATGAGCCTGATTTCTTGCATCTTTGCATATCTCAAAAAGCACTGAAATCAATAACAGAGACATGTGCTCGTCATGATTAGCAGCAACCTTCTGCCAAAATGTGTACTTGATTGCATGTATCCACTTCACAAAAATCACATATATAGTGACTGCCCCCTCACCTCTTTGGAGAAGTTCCTGAGTGCTATGTGGGCCTCTCTTCCTGGCTCTAGTCCATATTAGGCTCCAAATAAAACTTTATCCACAGCTTTCACATTGTATTTTTTTTTCTTTATGTGACAGAGATTTCTTTCTTTACATGTATTTTTAAATTCTATATTTTTTTTCTTAAAAGATTACAAAAATGGATGAATTATGATATACATTAATCAGGAAAGAAAATACAATTTCCTTAGGAAATCTAACAGAGAAATGGCCCCAGTAGTACATAAAGCAGATTGACAAATGGATATATAATTACATGTTTTAAACTAAAATTATTTAATTATTACTACTTTCATCAACTTATTTAAATAATCATCAATTTGCTAAGGCCAATAACATCCGTACAAGGCCATCTGTTATATGCAATTATGATGAGTAGCAAAACATTGAAATGTATCTGTACTGAAAACACACTAGGAACCAGGTGAATCAAGATCCCATCCTAGAATGAAATAGACACAGAGGATGTTATGCTTTGCTATGGTTATCTTATCACTTATAAGCAATCACTATGACTGAACAAAATAGAATTAAGCTTGAATTGTTAGCTTTCTGTGCATATGGACTGAAGTATGGCAGTCATGTCATTTTTAGTGGGCATCTACTCTGTCCAGCTCACTGTATAATGAGTGTGGTTTTGCTTGTGTGTGTGCTCAGTTGCTAAATGTCTGACTCTTCGAGACCCTTTGGACAGTAGCCCACCAGGTTCCTTTGTCTATGGGATTTCCCAGGCAAGAATACTGGAGCATGTTGCCATTTCCGCCTCCAAGGGATCTTCCTAACCCAGGGATTGAACCTGCATCTCCTGCATCTGCATTGCAGATTATTTCTTTACCACTGAACCACTGGAGAAGCCTGTGGTTTAGTTTAGTGGTTCTCTGATTAGAAGGATGAGAGTCACCTGGGGGGCTTAACATCCAAGACTTCTGGGCTCTGTCACTTAAAATTATGATCCAAGAGGTCTGGGATAAGGGTGCAGGATTGCATTTTGAATGAGTTCCCTAGTGATACTGCTCTTGCTGGTCCAGGCATCACATTATAGGAACCACTATTTCAGGATATCAACAAGACAAATTTTACAGTAGAAAATGTTACAGTCTAAAAACTCAGAATGGCTGATATCTCATGCAAAAAGCAAAATATATACACAATTCAATAGATAAATTAACCAATTGGCTGTCCAGTGATGCATCCCAGAGTTGGCTGAAGTCAACAATATAAATGTTTTGAAGAAATTAGCCAGAAATTCTTCCTCTTTTCAAGAATAATGGAGGGTAATTGAATATTTGTGCTGTGATTGGTCACTTAGTTGTGTCTGACTCTTTGCAATACCATGGACTGTAGTCAGCCAGGCTCCTCTGTCCATGGGATTCTCCAGACAAGAATACTGGAGTGGTTTGCCATGCCCTCCTCCAGGAGGAGGAGGATCTTGGGGAACCAGGAAGATCCAGGGGATCTTCCCAACTCAGGGATTGAACCCATGTCTCCCACATTCAGGCAGTATCTTTACCGTCTGAGCCACAAGGGAATCCCTACTGAGTAATCTAGGCACAAACAAATGTGACTTAGCATGTGCTAAGAACTATTTTGAAAGCATACTGATAAAATTATACCTATCTCTTTCTATATCTATATGCCTATATTTATCTTAACCTGACATTTGTTTTTCTACCTTGTGTTTTCTTTTTCTAATTTTTATTTTTCTCTAAGTATTTCTAGGTGTAGTTCCTATCACAAATGAATTTCTTTCTTTCTTTTTTTTCCCACAGATGAATTTCTTAAAGTCAGTATTTCAGTAATATCTCCAGTTGTGTCACAAGCTGATCCTAAAGGGACAATTCAGTTAATTAGCGTAATAGATTAAAATCTATTCAGAAAACATTTTTCAAATAAATTTAAATTGTGGAGAAAAGGAAAAGTCATTCAGAAAAAGGCTCTAGGTTACATTTTCTATTCCTCGTTAAAGGATTGATTATAGAAATAACTGCTGAAAAGCCCTGAGGATGAAGAGAAGTGCAAACTGTATTTAAATGAAAATAGATGTAATCACATGAACTGTGCTGGAATTATTTTCATTCAACATTTCAAAGATATAATAATTTTTATACCATATTGCCTGAGTCCTGGTTTTTGTGAGAAGTAATCCATACTGAGCTCATTTTATAGTTAACTCCTTAACTGGAGATGGGTAAGTGCTTGCCTTGTATCCAAAGCTATGCTATCTGTAAAAGAGTACTTTGAGATGGAGCAGTAAGCAACCTTTGCTTGTGCGTGAGTTTTAATCTATACGCATTCATACTTACTCTGTAAGAAAGTGTCGTCAAGCCATGGGGGGACATTTCTTAAAAGTTTAATGAGAAACTTGAAAGCAATTATGAAGGTCAGATTTTAGGGCATGCATTAAAGGACTATAATTTTAGAATGTAACTATGCCTTGCCATAAAAGGGAGGTAAGCTTTTTATACTGAACTGTTTTTATATGTTGCATGTAAAAAATGGGCATATTAAAGTTACTTCTGAGTGTATGCAAGAAGTAAAGAAGAGCTTTAGGTTTATAAACAGACACAGGACAAAACTAAATTTTGATGTTACTTTTATTAAATACAAAATAGTATATTTTACAAATCAGCTTTCAGTAGAATATTAAGTATTATAAATGCCATGTTTTCTGGATTTTAATGAGGTTGCTGAATGCAAGTACGGTATGACTTTGAAAATTAATTCATTTTGAATATCATGCTATCCAAAAGAGAAAAATACTATAATGTACAGCATTATCCTAAGCATCATACTCAACAGATTTAATGTCATAATTCTGTATTTCCCAGATAATTAAAAATATATCCATTCCTACCTACCACAACCACAAGCATAGTATATACTTGAAAGAAATTATGGATCTTCATTTCTTCATAAAAGTTGAGACCTATTGAGTTTAGAAAAACTTGTTTTGTATTCTCATTCATTGTTCCTAAATATGTATTTATTAAATACTATTAAAGAGGAAAGATTTAAGAAGACTTATTTTTGTAGATTTTAGACATTTGCCTGCGTGTTAACCACTTAAATGTTTATACATAAATGGACTAGACTTACGATTTATTCTCTTTCATAGCCTAGACTCAAATGTGAGGTTATGAATTTTAAAGGTCTTAAAATAAAGAAAAGATTGTAGGTCATTTAGTTCTGAGAACCTACAGTTTGCTGCTGAATTAGGAAGATGACAAAAGTTCACCAGGCAAGTCACCTTCAAGCTGTTAATATATGGCCATTGCCTCTCAAGAGAAACCCTGCAGAAACAGAAACCAAATTTTTTCCACTGTATAGGCAATCCCTACCTCATTGTTTAGCAGCAAGAATCCCAACAATCTGTAGAACAGATGTGACTACCTCACTTAACACTAGCATAGGAAGAAAATAAGGGCAGAAGAGTCATATGCTAAAGGTGAAGATGCACAGAGAAACTGCTGCCTGAGCACAGATATCAGACCTCTTTTTGGCCATCTGTCCCACCATGTGTGCTGCACATCACAGGAGGATGTGGGAGGGGTGGACAGCTGATAAGTTTTTCAGGTGGCAAAAGAATGGCTTTCAACAGCAGTGTGACACTACAGGATAAGAGTTTTTATTAATATTGCACAGAATGTATTATTAATGTTGCTTAAAGGACCAAAGGTTTTAGTATTGCATATTAAAAAAAAATAAATTAGTGTCATGTTATCCTTGTCTCTCCCTCACTGCATTCTGATGTTCTTTCTTGAGTGGCAAGGAGAGATGCATATTTATAGCTAAAATGCAAGCAAGGCACAATGCAGTCTCTGGTGTATGACACTCACTCTGCATGCACGAATGAGACCAAGGTAGAGGGGCTGCTGCAGGAAATCACAGATCAGGTTCTGAGCCAGAAGTCAATCCTGCTGGACTACCCTGATTGCCATCAGGTCAGAATTCAGCATAATAGTTTACATTTCACATTAACTTGCCCTTACTCTCAAAGCCTAAATGTTGTGGGATAAGGAAAATTTTATTTCTGGCACACATAACTGAATGGATAAATCCTTGTTGAACGATATAAAAATAGAATAGTTTCATTGATAAAGATGGAGGCCGCATAGACAGGCAGAATCTGGTGGTAGATAAACTAGGCTGTGTTGCCATTGGCTCTGCGGAGCTCAACTCCCTCATGGAGCTGAGCAGGCTGTGTGTAGGTGTGGGGACAACATAGTCTGCTGTGTGCCACAGTAACCGGGATGAAGAAGAAGAGAGGGTGAGAGACAGGGAGATGGCAAGGAGTCAGGGGGATAGGAAGGGAGGAAAGAAGGAGAAGAACACAAAAACTGAAGGAAATGGAGAAGAAAATCTACTTGAAGAAATGAAACATGAACAAATAAAAATTTTAAAATCATTATCTCTGTGTTACATCTGTGCTAGTGTTTACAAAGCTGATGCAGGCAATTAGATCTCCAGATTTACTACTTATAAAGGAGAAGCCACCTTAATTATTTAATAAGAAAAGCATTCCAAATGGTTGGAGGAAAGGGCCTGTGCCTTAAGAAAAAATAATAAACAAAATACTAAAGCAAGGCTGCTGTTTTCCACAGACAGAATAAGGAAAAAACTTACTGAAGAAGTATCACATTTAGAATATATATGAATTGAGTGAAATCAAAAGTTATCCAAGCACACAATTGAGATCAGGGATTCATATGCAGCACATAGAAAACAAAGATATATAGTATCTTTGTGAACAAATTGGCTCTTTAGCTATAAACAATTTAGAAGCAGCCATAAAAATTTTAATCCTGAGGAATGTATTTGGGTTTCATGAATGAGAATGGACTTTTGATAAGTGGCTTCCCAATACTAGGGCTTCCCTGGTAAGCTCAGCTGGTAGAGAATCTACCTGCAATGCAGGAGACCTAAGTTCTATTCCTGGGTTGGGAAGATCTGCTGGAGAAGAGATAGGCTACCCACTCCAGTATTCTTGGCCTTTGGTGGTGGCTTAGCTGGTGAAGAATCTGCCTGCAATGCAGGATATCTGGGCTCAATCCTTGGGTTGGGAAGATCCCTTGGAGAAGGGAACAGCTACCTACTCCAATATTCTGGCCTGGAAAATTTCATAGGGTCGCAAAGAGTCGGACATGACTGAGCAACCTTCACTTCACTTCACTTCCCAATACTAGGATAATAAGACAGAGTCAAATTAGATAAAATGATAGCTCTATATTTGGAATTTCAAGACAAAACCTTCAAAACTTTTGTTCTTCCAAATGTCATCAGAAGATATTAAATATCACTATCCTATTTTAGGGATCTCATGAAACTGTACACTGAAACAACTGTAAATAATCCGAGGAAGTTGAAAGTGATAAGACTTACGCAATACAATCTCTATAGTGAATTAACTTTGTAATAAGTATTACACTGAGTACCGACTCAGTCGGTAAAGCGTAATAAGTATAGTAGGGAGAAAAGATGGAGAGAAGGGATTGTAGTTGTTTTAAGGGAGAAAATCACATTTCCTCCATGGTCTGTGAGATGGGATATTATCTGTGTTCCTTTGTGAGATGCAGAAATGAACTCCTGATTCAAGTTGAGAAAGAAATATTCATGTCAACCTTCAATAACAGAAATTCAAAGAAATGTTTCTATCAGTGCACATAATGCTTGCAAAACTATTTAGTTGCCTCGTCTTACACCTGTAGAAAAATAATTTTATTTCTAGAATTTTAAATTATATTTTTAAATACTGATTAAAATATTTTTCCTTTTGAAAACCATTGTCTTGGCAATAGCTTCTCTATTAAGTATAGTGTTTTATTCCTCAACTTAATCAGGTCTTTAACTTCCATTTTTCAGGGGAGAAATTTACATCTCACAATTCATAAAGGATTAGAACTCATGGGGAAAAATAGAGATTTAGCATGTGAGAATAAAAGAAGAGAAAATATATAGCATAACTACTTGAGCAACTATTTCTTTGTTTTATAGTGACATAAAATATTTGATTAAAATATATGCTCTCAAATAATGAGAAAATTTAAATATCAAACTTAAAGTCTGTTTTTGAAGTAGATTCTAAATGAGTTCACAATAACTCAAGATAATTTTCTTTTTGCCAGACTTTGTAAGGTTTATTTTCAGAACTGATATTAAATGATATAATTATTTTAATAATTTAAAACTGTTCTCTCTGAAAACACACAGAACAAAAAAGTCCCAAATCAGAAGTATAGCAAAAGGTTCTTAGAAGGCTGTCTCAGAAATGATAAATATAAAGCTAGTCGATTAAGCCATCAAATTCTAAGGCACAACTAAAGGAGCTGAACTTTTAACCTAGGCCTTTAATTTAAACTTTTAACCTAGGCCTAGACTTTAATTATTAAGTCTCCAGATTCTTTTATTTCTCCTTGGAAAAGAAGTCAGACTGTACAAGCCTACCTGTAAACATCTTATCTTCTAGTAGTTTTAAAATTTTCAAATCCTCATCCAACTCTACTTTAGAACGGCAGTGAATTAGACAGGAGTTTTTAAGTTGTCTCTAAATGGCTATAATTAAACTTTCACTTAAATCTTTTCCATCTATACCAACGGCAAAATCAATGTGATATGGGATGCATAACAGTAGAATTATTAAAAGGAAAAAAAAAAAGAAAGAAAACCTGTGACTTGGCATAGATTCCTATGTAAGGGGTGCAGGTTTGGCACTCTAATATTTCTTCTAAAAACAGTTATATGAAGATCATATTTAGCATGTGAGAATGAAATAAGAGAAAATATATAGCATAAGTACCTGAGCATCTATTTCTTTGTTTTATGCGTGTTAATGTTAGTGTTAGTCACTCAGTTGTGTCCGACTCTTTGCGACCCCATGGACTACAGCCCACAAGGCTCTCCTGTCCATGAAATTCTTCAGGCAAGAATACTGGAGTGGGTTGCCATTTCCTTCTAAGAGAAAGCTTATCAAATTACTGTCATTAGGTGAATAAAGGAAAAATATTTCAACCTTTCTTTTTAAAGTTATACTTAAAAGTGAACTCTTACCCAGGAAATCTATTAATTGCTGATCTTTTCTCTTTTAAATACACTGTGAAAACAAATGTACTTCTTTTCAAATCCAGTGTGTACTGATTGGTCAAATTCTTTGAAATTATCTAATTAGCAAGAACAGGCCACCGATCCCATGGAGGAAAAAAGTGATCAGATAAGCCCTAGAAATAAAACGCTATTGACAATGGCAGAAATGGTGACTACTGACACAATATATTTGCTAAACGAAAACAACAATAGAAAGAAAACAATGTACTCTTTGAGACAAGAAAGAAATTATCAATTGCTATTTCTCTAAAAAAAACTTAAAATAGAAGTAAATATGTATATTTTTGCTGTTTCAATTATGACAATAATTTAATGATTTTTATGAACTTATTTAGCCATTTAATAAACTATCTTTTTTGGAACAAAACCATTTTCAGAGATGAAATGAACGTTTATCAGAAAGTTGCTGTCCATGAATGAGGATCTATGATTTAGGTGTCACTAAAAGAATTTCCAGCTATGATTTAAAGATAATAAAATATCTTTATTTTTTCCTATATGAGGAACATGTACCTCATCTGTACAAAATCATAATGTAGTTAACAATCAATGTTATCCGATGTTAATTTCTGTTAATCAACAAAACTGTCAGAACAGAAGCAAAATTACATTCCAAGCATTTATCTGATGAGGAAAATGAGATTCAATGAACACAAATGGCATACTTCTATGAGTACTTCACTAAATGTAGGCAGAAGGATCTTTGGGCTCTTAGCTCATTGTTTTTTCTACTGCCAGAATGTTGGTTTAAAATTACTGTGTCCCTTTGCCTGTCTTCTAAGAAAATGTGAGTCCTTGGTGTTCACATTTCATTTGAAATGCTCAGAAATAACATATATCTCCTCAGGGGGAGTTCAATGTCATTTTCAAGGATGGCACACATCAAAGTCAATTTGCTAATTGGTTTTAGTTGTTTTCCAACAACTATGAATGCTACCTAGTTATTCCAACAGCAATTCTAGGGAAAATAGTCTGATCACTCAGCATCCAGATACCAGCAAAAATAACAAAAATACAGTGTTACCATGGCTTTCACTATGAAGGTGTTAATATATATGTCTTATTTGTGCCAGTGTTTCACTTATGACCTAATATCAGTCTTTCCCTTTCTGGGAATTTTTAGCAATCACTCTAATATTCCAAATTCTCATTTACCCATATGCAACTCTATTTTACCATCACTATAAACGTTGTAAAAGGCTTCCAAATAAAAATAATTAAAACATAATTTCCTTAGCAAGATGACCTTCTAACAAAGGAACAATAATAACATATCAAAGATATATTTCAACTGAAACATATTTACTGATTATTAACATTAATCATTTACAGGTGATTAGTGACCATTATCAAATATACCTGCTTTTTAAAAATATGTTTAGTTTTGCAGGATGTGGATTCCACAGAAATCTAAATCACTATATTCAGGAATGTGTGCTAAGTCACTTCAGTCATGTTGCACTCTGCAGCCCTGTGGAAAGTAGCCAGCCAGGCTCCTCTGTCTCTGGGATTTTCCAGGCAAAAATACTGTGCTGGGTTGCCACTTCCTCATCCAGCATCTTCTCAGCTCAGGGATTGAACCCACATCTCCTGTGTCTCCTGCATTGCAGGTGGATTCTTTAACAGCTGAATCATACTTCTGATAAAAGTATAAATGGTAACTTTTTCAATATGAAACTTACAGAAATAATTAACATATACATGAAGAGTTTTCTATTTATGCATTCCAACTATGGAAACTATACGTATTCGCCTCTGGATTTAATGTATTGATATATTTACTTTGTTTACTAGTTAATCATACTGTTAAAAAATTTCAAAAACCTAATGTTAACTGTGTACATTTGTTGATAGTGCAAAGAAAAAGAGTTGAGCCATATTTTAGAGTAAGAAAACATAAAGATATTTACATTGGGCTATCAGAAAAGGTAAAAAACAATAAATATAAATGAAATCCACTATGTATTATTTCTTCATGTTTATGTCCACCTTGTCCCATTCCCCCAAAATCAGTGCTTCAAAACCACTATCCAGCTACTGACTAAGCATATGTATGCTCCCTTTTCCCCTCTCCTAGTCTAAGCAATTATCAGATATTAATGATGTGATGGAAATAATCAGATTTAAAATGTTACCCTCAACAGTTTTTCAGAGCATTTGTCTTCTTTGTCTTTATTCCTATTTAAATCTATAATTTGTAGCATAGTAGTTACGGATTTTTAGAGGATTCTAAAAAGCAAAATTAAGAAGAAGCAGTCAGATATCATTGCAATAAGGATTAAATGGGTTCAGTTACATTTTAATTCTCACAGTGGTTTCAAATATAACCTGTCTGGTAGGATTTAAAAGAAAACAAAATCAACATTAGAACTATAGGAAATAATATGTCAATCTTGAGAGAAAGCATGGAAGGTGAAAGTCTTTGGTGGCCAGACACTTAAATGTGTTTAACGTAGCAAATGAAATGCTAATGTTACAACCAAATTTTCTATTCTGTTCTATGAAAAGCATCTAATAAAGAAAGAGAAGGAAAGGTATCTTTAACTAGAGTCAAAAATGTTGGTATAAATCAGTTTAATGGTCCATAACATTCTCCACTTACACATGTACAAATTATATATTTTGAAACAGTGTTGCATATTATTATTATTCAAAAACAGCACTATATCTGCACTGTTCAAGAAATAATACTGTGCATTTATCTACTAATAGATTTATTTATTTATTAACTTTATGCTGCTGCTGCTTAATTGCTCCAGTAGTGTCCAACTCTGTGAGACTCCATAGACGGCAGCCCACCATGCTCCCCTGTCCCTAGGATTCTGCAGGCAAGAATACTGGAGTGGGTTGCCATTTCCTTCTCCAATGCATGCACGCACGCAAAGTGGCTTCAGTCACGTCTGACTGTGCGACCCCATGGACAGCAGCCCACCAGGCTCCCCTGTCCACAGGATTCTCCAGACAAGAATACTCTGGAGTGGGTTGCTATTTCCTTCTCCATATTAACATTATAACATACTACTGTTTTATGGAGCTGACATTAAATCTTCCATAAATCTCATGAAATGTATTCTCATCATTACTAAAGGGTGTCTTTATTATTATTATTTTTTGGAAAGTACTTTTAACTCTTATATTCCCACTTCACTCCGTGAGGCCCCTAATATGTAATGAATATACCTTAGCTTTTGGGGGCAGAATGGTGAAATAAGTTTGAGATGGATGAATGTTTTATACCATCAAAGACTAAAAACAGTCTTACTAAATATAACTTAAAAACATAATGCTTTATTTTCTTGTACTTACACGAAATAACCTTACTAAGAGTAGTAAAATTATTGTAATTATTTTTCAATGATAATAACCTTCTATAGATTAATTACAGTCTCTACAGTCTCTCCACTCTAATCAAGTGGATTTCCAGAATTATGGGATGTCATATATGACATATATATGACATGCATGCATGTCATATTTGATGTCATATAAATAGGCCAGTAGTGACTGCCAGAAATGGGAAGCTATTTAATTATGAATTAATGACAAAATTTACTGGGAATGAAACACCAGAGAGAAAGAGATCTGTCAAACAGGCCAGGTTATTAAGCTATCACACTATAAGCTTTGCTACATGATATCACAGTTCCACTGCTCTTCAACTCAGGTATTATTGGCAATATAGTTCGCCTGTATTTATAATAATTCTTAAGAATTTTATTTTCTCCTCCTGCCCCAAATCACTCAGTTGTGATATGAGACCCCATGGACTATACAGTCCATGGAATTCTCCAGGCCAGAATACTGGAGAGGGTAGCCTCTCCCTTCTCCAGGAATCTTCCCAACCCAGGGATTGAAGTCAGGTCTCCTAAACTGCAGGTGGGTTCTTTACCAACTGAGCCACAAGTGAAGCCTGAGAATACTAGAATGGGTAGCCTATTCCTTCTCCAGCGGATCTTCCAGACTCAGGAATCAAACTAGGGCCTCCTGAATTGCAAATGAATTCTTTACCAACTGAGCCATCAGGGAAGCCCAATAATTCTTAAGAGTTTTACTTTCTCCTCCAGCCCAAAATCATAACTTGTCAATTTAATGATCCCGAGACACAAAAAGCAAGTCTGTAATTAATATTCATTATTGAAATAATTTATATTTTGCACTTTAAGGATTATACTCTATTTTGGAGAAATGGTTTTCATGGACATACTTCTTTTTATTTATTTATTTATTTATTTTTAAATATTTTTATTTTTACTTTATTTTACTTTACAATTCTGTATTGGTTTTGCCATACATTGACATGAATCCACCACGGGACATACTTCTTTAAAAAACAGTCAAACAAATAAACAAAAACACTGAGACACAAAGCATTATCTTGCTTCTCCTCCCGCCCCCTCTACTGGCTGTGTACTATTGCCAATTGCAAGACTTTCTTCTCTAGCCAACCAGTTAAACGACAAAAATCCTCATCTTTTAATTGACTTTTACTCTTCCTTCAAATGTATCTCAAAGTTATTTTCAGTGTGAATTTCTCATAAAACTACAGAGAGCTCACTGTTTCTCCTTTTGAACTTCCCAGCTAGTTTTCCTGACAAAACCTCTTTTACTGCAATTATTCCTTTCGTGATTTTTACTGGGAGTAAATGCAGCCTTCTCTTTCATTTGTTCTTCTGTCTCCAGAGCCTACTATGTGCCTGATGCATCATTGCATCAATTATTTGAGAATAAAGAACTGAATGAATTTGATAGATATAAATAGGACTGTTTCCCCCAAGCTGATATTGGACAGATTTTAAAAGTCAGCTGTTATTATCTGCATTCCAGTCAAATCCTCTGGAATACATATCTCAGAAGAGAGTGATTATTGCAAATGTACTTTCAAAGAGAATTTCATTAATTTATAGTTGTCTCAATATATAGTTATCTTATGACCACTCAAAATAAAGATATATTTCCTTTAAATAATTGTGCTTGCCAAGAGAATGAATTCTTCTGGACTAGAATGAATGGGGGATATATCATCTATATTTATGCAAATGTATGACTACGTTTACACTCATAGGAATTATACTCCCTACTCACTGGAATGGAATTAGTGTTTTTTGGATAATGATTTTACCTTCAGTGAAGTGATTTTAGCTTTTTCATTTATTGTATTAATATAGATTTCACAGTGACTGTTATCAAGTTTCAAAGATAGCAACATGGTTTTATCAACACTTTTTTTTTCCCTTATAATTCCCACCACAGCAGTTTCACTGAATTTTCAGTAACATTTAATGGTATTATATGATGACTTCAAAGACTTAAAGGCTTTATTTTTTACTCTAAAATGTTTACATAGTTTCCTGTTAGTTTTTTTTTCAAGAATTAAAACAATAATGTTTGTCCCTTTGATTCAAGTGTTGTGATTTAATATTTACAAATTGAATATGAAAAAAAAGTAAATGTTTATTGTAATCTGAGGGCAGATATTACATTTTATATATTACTGTTATTTATACCATTGGGAATCAAGAATACTTGTCTCAAAATCCTGTTGTGCTCAGTCACTCAGTTACTCAGTTGTGTCTGACTCTCTGCGACCTCATGGACTGTAGCTTACCAGGCTCCTCTGTCCATGGAATCCTTCAGGTAAGAGTAGTGGAGTGGGTTGCCATTTCCCACTCCAAGGCAAAATCTTGTTAACCAACATCTATTTTCACAAACATGTAATCATGAAAGTCCCTTGGAAAAAAGAAGTCATTCTTCCTAAATATGTAAAGATGTAGCCTCTCAGAGAGTAAAGCCTATATGTGTACTCAGGTCACATTTTTAAGAAATAAAACTAGTAACACCAATATATTCTGTACTAAGTTAGCTGAATTTTATCATATTTAAAATTACTCCAAAATAGTTTATGATGTACAATTTTCCTTAAATTATGTATGCAAATGTTATGTTCTGCAAAGTTTCTTATTTTATTTCTTTTTCACACTCTTAAAACATATGTTTGTAAAATCATCACAGTAAAAGAAAGTCATGCAAAAAGTAAACTCATATAAAATCATTGGATTAAGAATTTATCCACTTCAAATTTTAGCATCTAATTTTGATCCTTATAATGTACTTTAAAGTGCTATCTTGGGAATCATTCACCATTTTGTATTCTCCAACATCCAGCTCACTCTCCTTTTCCAAACTCTGTTTTAAAATAATAAGTCCAATGTGAAAGATCTTTGAAAAAATATGGCCTTTTTCTTCTGACTGGATGAATATAGGAATTGATTCATGAAAAGTGATTTCTAAAAATAAATGAAAGAATGTGCTCTGCCATATGTAAGAATCAAGTTCTGAGGCAAGGTTTAATGGTGACCATTTGAAACTATAACACTTCTCAAAAAATTGTTTACTTTTAAAATTTTTCAATGATATAGTTTTTACAAAATGCCTTTAAGATTTAAAAATGAATTCTGATTGTAAGTTCTAAACTCTACATTCATTTAAACAGAATTTTCTTTGGATATGAAACAGGGTCCAAAAGGAGGCTTAAAAGTGATATTTATGTGTGCTCTCAGGTGGCTCAAATTTAGCTGGTAAAGAGGTTTCAATTCCCTTGACTAGTTAAAGGGACTAAACGTAATATCAGATAAGCAGAGTCATATTGATCTGCTGTTGCTTCCTAGAAGCTAATCTTTCAGTTTCATGCAATCTCGAAAAAGGTGTCTATGACTTTAGTCATGAAAGTTTTTTTCCAGATAGCAATCTTTACCTCAACTAAAAAGTATTTTATAAAGCTTTCATTAGCATGTTATACAGATATACATGTCCTATTTTAATCAAAATGATGTTTCTTAATATTGCCTTTCCTGGAAGAAATGTTGCTCTTCCCCAACACATACATAATATCTTTGCAGAGTCACAGATTTTTTCTTATAGAATCAGAGATAAAGACAGAGAAATAACTTCAATAACCTTCAATAACCTGACTACATCTCAATATGCTTGTTTAGATTACTTTCCACTGGGAAAAAACTTAATAATCAATAAGGGACATATATGTTTGTTTCAAAATACTGATACAAAAGAGAATATACTTCCTCAATGCTATAATTGCCTCTCCACTTAAACTCTGGACAGGTGGTGGCAAGAATGGCAGACTAAATTTCAGTTTTGATATGTGGGATCAATTAGGGCCATGGGTCTGTTTTCTGGCTCTCATCTTCTTTTTTTTTAACTCTGACTCCCAAACAAAAGTCACCCTGTAACATTATAATTAGAGCATATCCTCAGATAAATCTCCTGAATAAATAAGAATTTCTGGGGGAAAGAACAACCACCAAAAAGCAACAGGACACTTAGCAGTTGTCTCAAAGTTTAAGCAACACCATTCTACCCACACCATTTCTTCCTAGACCAGGAAAGAAGAAATTCCCTTCACATCCTTGGGAATGGAGGGGTTCCATATGATGAGAGTAGAAACTATTACCATGGAGAACTGGGGCTAACTTTCCAAGTCATGAAGACATCGATGCTTTCATTTACCTTTGGCTACTTTTTCTCTGTTTTTCCTTTCAAGGCTCCCTACACCATTGCTTTAACTAGTATTTATCTCTATTCAATGGAGACTAGAAAATACCAAGATATTTTTCTTAGCTCTATGCCTTCTGTCCCAATTTAGCACACTGCTGTTAGAAGATCAAGTGGGAAAACAACTACAGCTTGGGGTGTAGAGTTCTTTCAGAAAATAAACTCAAATGACATCTTTATATTTTACTACCCAGTCACTGTAAAGCAGCATGTAAATATGTTATATTACCAGTATTATCTCTTACTATAGCGGTGATCTGTAATTCATTAATCCTTTTTTACCTTATTTCAGCAAAATGCTATAGCATAAAATTGTCACCAGGAAAATGACAAAAAGTAACATCCAATAACAATCAACAGTTTTATGAGCAAGTATTTAGCTACAGTAAGTTATCAGAACCTATTTAATATTTTAGATCCTGCATATGTACTGTCTACTGACAGGATATGTAATTATAAACACATTATTCACCTTAATGTCTTGAAAGTTCCTAAGGAAATTCGGATAATGTACCCAACAGGCTCCAAATACTGTTAAACTCTACAAATGTTCTGTCTGTTTTATCATTTTCTTCAGTGAACAGTTACATTTTTAAGGCACCGAAGTGTCAACATGTGTATCTAATAGAGCCTTGAGCTTCAGTGATTTCATAAAAGAGGAACTTGCCAACAAATTTAGGAAACTCACATTACATATTCAGGTTAGATTCACAAATTCAATGTTGCATGGCAAGAAGTCTATGCTCATTTCTTGGTATCATGAATTGCAATTTTTCCCCCAATTCATAGAACCAAGCCTAAACCTTCACAAATGAATGAACAACTGAAAGGTAGCTCATACCTTTGAAGTCTTAGAGAAGGAATTTATCATGTATTCAGTTTAAAGGGATCAGTTTATATCAGCCATGAAAGCGATCTATGCCCAATCTGCCCTGAAACAGAATCAGGTTACTCAAAATAAATCTTATGTATAATATATAGTGAAAATACACTGCAGTCTCTTCTTAAACACCCTCACATATACACACACATATATATTAGAGTTTTTTAGTTTACATAGTAACTTCAGAGGAAGAAACAATGTATTAATGAACACACTTGCAACCTTCAAAAAACCTGCTACTATGTACATCTAGGAATTAGAAACAGGTTTTGTATCATTGAGAAAAAGAATTTTATCTTGCTAGTTTGTACAACCAGAGATGGCAACCCACTCCAGTACTCTTGCCTGGAAAATCCCATGGATGGAGGAGCCTGGTGGGCTGCAGTCCCTGGGGTCACTGGGAGTCGGACACGACTGAGCGACTTCATTTTCACTTTTCACTTTCATGCATTGGAGAAGGAAATGGCAACCCCTGGAGAATCCCAAGCACAGAGGAGCCTGGTGGGCTGCCGTCTATGGGGTCGCACAGAGTCGGACACGACTGACGTGATTTAGCAGCAGCAGCAGCAGTTTGTACAACCTAAGTACTATACATGTTAGGTATCAAGAATAATCTTGTCAAATGAAAGTGAGTTAAAATGCTATGATTAAGTAGTCACTGGAGAAAAACATGTTTCCTAAATATAAACAATAATATTTCAGTTAATATTGAAAAAAATCATTTGTTAAGCCAATTTGGACATATATCTAAGGTGACAGTGCTAAATATATATATATATATTTTACTAATAGAATAAAAAGTTGTAACAATACAGAAATTGTTATTCCTGGCATTTTCAAAAACTACTTCATAATTGTCAGATTATATATTAAGTTAATTTTAGAAATATTTATACGGTTGGCTGAATATGTAATTCAGATCATGTATTTACTTATAATAAACATTGAACATATTTTTGCATTCATGAGTTAAAAGTAATAATAGCATCATGTGTTGTTTTCTCTGCACAACAAACTCATTATTTCTTAAATTATTCCTTGGAGTTTGTTTGCAGTGCAATTTTCTGTTATTCCTCAAATTTAAAACACAGTCACTTGCCTCTGAAACTGAAAATGTTAAACTCTTCAGACCACACAGTGGAGCAGGGATGGGTCAATGGGTTAAATGTATTTTCCTTGGCAGTGTATATATCTGGGTGTGAATTGCGCACTTTCATAACTTCTGGAGATAAAATTAGTCAACACTACTTCTCGTTCAGCTGTAAAAATTGTTATAATGGTTGCATCTCTTCTGAGTTGCCCACCCACAGAGCTAGAAGGAGCCTTTCTACCTCTACAGACAACATGTTGCTCTTTTCAAATGAGCAGAGTAGGGTAAAAATATGGGCATTACATCTTCTCCAAAGTAGGATTTTACAAATCCACTAGAAAAGGAATAATTGATTTATCTCTTGTGCAAACAACATTTATTACATGGATAACTCTTTTTAAACCTTGGGTGTTTTTTAGGTGCAAATTAAAACACTATCCTACACCTTCACATTTATTGCTTTCTGTATATTTCACCTGATTGTGTGACCTTGAGCCCAGCTCATGGAGGGTTTGGATTTCATTGTTTCAAGTATAAATTTTCTTCTAGTCTTAAAATGATATAATTCTTATTTGTTGGTGCTTAACATTCTAGATCTCAACAATTTTTCTTTCAACTTAATCTGCATACAGGTGATAGAAATTCAGAATATAATTGGCATTTCATGGCTGCCAATAGTCACTTGGTCAGTCAGACAAGACAAATAATGATTTATGTTGTATGAATAAGAGGAAAAGTGAGGACCTGCAAACAGATCTACAGGCACAGCACCCCTGCTAGCTCCAATTTTTGTGAAGAAATGACTTGGCACAGCATCCTCTAAGCTCTGCAGGGATAGGAGCTGGCACAAGGGTAGAAGGAGCTATTGTGTGACTGGGGAACAGAAATGCAACAACATTGAAAATAATGCAAAATATGGACACGTTGCCAGACGTGGGAGATCCATGCCATTGGGGAAGGCTGGCAGGGAACCAAAGTACTTTTGGGCTAAGACCAGTGATTAATACACTATTAATGCTGAATAATGTTTATTGAAGGAGTGGATTACTTTAAGGGTATATTATGTACAAGTCACATAAACAAATAAAACAATTATGTACAAATTATATACCTGCTATGGGTAGGTGGAAGGAGGATGGATATAGGTTAACTGAGGGTAAGGGCATGTTTCTAGAGATGACTCACGTTGTTTCTTAAATGATGAGTGCACTCTATGTTACTGATAGCAGGAATGAGTTTCATTTGTCTCTAATGGTTCCTGGCTACTTAAGAGTTTTTACTGACTAAGAGAGAGGGAGAGAATGAGACAAAAAATTAATCTATCAAGTTTTTTAGGGGCTATCTGGTACAAGGCTAAGCACTTGATTATACTGTAGCTGATAAGAGAAATAGACGGGTACAAAACTGAGGAAATAGAACACTATTTCATTTAGTAGAAATGTAGAAGATGACTCAGTGGGTAGGAATTTAGTGGCAGGGAGTTCAGTTAGAAAACTGTTGTGGTTATCCAAACAGAATGATGAGGATCTGATAACCTAGTAGCAGTGAAGAACCCTCAGATTTTCTGGGTCACTGGCCTAAATGATAAACTGTAAAGTTTACCTTTTATAGCATTTCAGTTAAACACATTTTCTTGGGTGTAGCATAGACGTAGTTACCTCAGTTCAAGAAATACCAGCAAAAAGATTTCTTTCCATTAGGATTTTCTCTATCATTTCGAGTAAGTAGCATTTATTTGCATGGAGCTTACTTACAAAGCTACCTGTTTGCTTAGGGATAGGAAGGAGCAGAAAACCTGAGTTAAAGATTGGGGTTAGTAAATTATGCCATATTTTGTGTCCCTTTTCTTTATGCTGCTGCAGCTGCTGCTAAGTCGCTTCAGTCGTGTCTGACTCTGTGAGACCCCATTGACGGTAGCCCACCAGGCTCCCCCGTCCCTGGGATTCTCCACGCAAGAACACTGGAGTGGGTTGCCGTTTCCTTCTCCAATACATGAAAATGAAAAGTGAAAGTGCAGTCGCTCTGTCGTCTCTGACTCAGTGACCCCATGGACTGCAGCCTACCAGGCTCCTCCATCCATGGGATTTTCCAAGCATGAGTACTGGAGTGGGGTGCCATTGCCCCTTTTCTTTATAGCCAACCACAAATCACTGAAATTTCAAATATAAAAATATAGCAACCTACCACAATATAACTATGTGCCCATGACAGAATCAAATATTCTTATTTATTTGTGGTCTGGACATACTTACATTTGCATTTTATTAGCAAACTGTGGGGAAAGACATAGAATTTCCAAACTTCCATTGCATTTAAAACATGTTAAGGTACGGTCATCTTATAATGTTGACCGTTCTCTTTATAATTTAATGCTTTATTCAAATACTAAATGTTCTAATTAATGTACAACTTTGAGAAATGGGCCAGAAAAAGTGTGGAATAGATGCTGCTGCTTTGTCAATAAATACCTTCTACTTTTTTAATAAATAAAAAGGAAAATTATGCTGAGTAGAGAACACAGCAAAGATAGTTTTAAATAAATGTACCTGTCTGACAAACAGAAGATGAATGGAGACTATTTTATATTGAATAAAAACAAATTATTGGTATGTACATCAATTATTAGATCACAAACACATATATTTAAATATATATGCCCCTCAAAAATGGGAAAATTCCCAAAGTGGCAGGATTCAAGGGATTAATATATATACATTATTATATAGAAAATAGATAATCAGCAAGGATCTACTATATAGTCCAGGGAACTCTACCTAATATCATTTAATAATCTATATAGGAAAAGAATTTGACATAAAAAATGTATGTGTATATATATATAATTGAATCATTTTGCTGTATACCTGGAATTAGCATAACATTGTAAATCAACTATATTCTTATATAAAACAAAAAAAAATTAAAGGGGACATGTTTGCAATACTTGTCGTATACCTTCTCTTTTTCTTGTTCATTTGCTTGTACAGTTCTACATCTTGGGAAAGGGAAACATAATAGTCATCCTTCTATATAAGAAGAGCTTCAAATACCAATTAATAAAGCTCTAAACATTAGTGTTGAGTCTCAAAGGATAGGGAAAATGAGGAACAAGTCTCTCTTTCTATTCAATGCACAATTAATGGATCTTCTTGAGCACTATGGATGTATTCAAGAATCTCATGCTTCCCTAAAAAGAGTGACCCCATGAAAAAATAAATATCTATTGAAGTTTCAAAATAAATAGGGTTGAGCTCATACAAAACTCAGAGAATGTATTTATAAGCATTTTGTATCAGCAAAATACTCTCCTTCTGGTTGGTTTCCTCTTAAAAAAGAAAGTCACTATGCACTTGATAATTATGGGTCAAAATTCAAGGCAAAAATTTGCACACTCAAAAATGCAAAGAAAAGAGCTTACATTATCTTTTCCACATTGCATTTATATTAACTCTAAAGTCTCATTCCATTTTTGCTATTTATATATAAAACATTTTAAAATGTCAAGTGAAAAGGACTCTTTAGTATAATCTACTCTAAGTTGTTGTTGTTCAGCCAGTAAATTGTGTCCAACTCTATGCAACCGGTACATGCCAGACTCCTCTGTCCTCCGTCTCTCATGGAGTTTGCTCAGATTCATGCCCATTGAGTTGGTGACAGTATCTAACCATCTCATCCTCTACTGCTCCCTTCTCCTTTTGCCTTCAATCTCTTTCCCAGCATTAGGGTCTTTCCCATGAATCAGCTCTTTGCATCAGCTGGCCAAACTACTAGATCTTCAATTTCAGCATCAAAGCTTCCAATGAATATTCAGGGTTAATTTCCTTTTTTTTTTTTTTTTACTTTTTTCTTTTTTTTTTATTTTTTTATTTTTTTAATTTTAAAATTTTTAATTCTTACATGTGTTCCCAAACATGAACCCCCCTCCCACCTCCCTCCCCATAACATCTCTCTGGGTCATCCCCATGCACCAGCCCCAAGCATGCTGTATCCTGCGTCAGACATAGACTGGCGATTCGATTCTTACATGATAGTATACATGTTTCAATGCCATTCTCCCAAATCATCCCACCCTCTCCCTCTCCCTCTGACTCCAAAAGTCTGTTATACACAGCTGTGTCTTTTTTCCTGTCTTGCATACAGGGTCGTCATTAACATCTTTCTAAATTCCATATATATGTGTTAGTATACTGTATTGGTGTTTTTCTTTCTGGCTTACTTCACTCTGTATAATTGGCTCCAGTTTCATCCATCTCATCAGAACTGATTCAAATGAATTCTTTTTAATGGCTGAGTAATACTCCATTGTGTATATGTACCACAGCTTTCTTATCCATTCATCTGCTGATGGACATCTAGGTTGTTTCCATGTCCTGGCTATAATTGACTGGTTTGATCTTGCAGTCTAAAGGACTCTCAAGCGTCTTTTCAGTATCATCATTCAATTGAGCATCATCACTTCTTCAGAGCTCAGCATCCTTTACATTCCAACTCTCACATCTGTACATGACTACTGGAAAAAATATAATTTTGCCTATATGGACCTTTGTCAGCAAAATTATGTCTCTGCTTTTTAATACACTATCTAGATTTGTCATAGTTTTTCTTCCAAGGAGCAAAGATATTTTAATTTCATGGCTGAAGTCGCTGTCCACAATGATTTTGGGGCCCAAGAAAATAAAATCTGTCACTTTTTTCATCTTTACCCCTTCTACTTGCCATGATCTATGATCTTAGCTTTCTGAATGTTGAGATTTATTTTTTAGTTAATTTATATTTTACTGAAGGATAATTGCTTTACAGAATTTTGCTGTTTTCTGTCAGCTTTTTCACTCTCCTCTTTCACCTTCATCAAGAGACTCTTTACTTGTACCTCTATTTCTGCCATTAGAATGGTATCATCTGTGTATCTGAGGTTGTTGATATTTCTCCTGGCAATCTTGATTCTAGCTTGTGATTCATCCAGCCTGGCATTTCATTTGATGTAGTCGGCATATAAGTTAAATAAGCAGGATAACAATATATAGCTTTGCCATACTCTTCTTCCAATTTTGAACCAGTCGTTTGTTCCATGTCAAGTTCTAACTGTTATTTCTTAACTCACATACAAGTTTCTCAAGAGACAGGTAGGGTGGTCTAGTATTCCCCCTGACTCAAGTATAGATTGCAAAATGAGAACAAAAAATAAGATTTATTTGCTTGAAGACTTATATCTATCAAAAGAGCCATATACAAATAATAAAATTTGGGGGAATCATGAGGAGTAAAGATGAGTTTTACATAGCATGTTTCTAACTAGTTTAAGGGTTTAAGAGTAATATAACTGAAAAGAGGGGGTAAAGATAGGGTGGTTAAGAGTCAGAATTACCAGGAACCTGAGGGATATCAGAATATTAGGGGAGCCATTTGGGGAGACTGATTATATTAATAATCCTGATTGTCACAGAACTCAAATCCCCCTTCATTGATAGCCTTTTTACTAAAATGTAAGTTCTTCAAAAACAAGAATTTTGTCTTACTCACATTTTTAAACCCAAGAGTCTAACAGCTCCCAAAGCCATAGAAGTTTCTTTAGCATGTGTGACGAACAGGCTTGATAGAATATGTGATGAACCCATGCTGGATGCTGACTTGGGGGCTATATTACACAAACTGATAACTGCCACTCAGTTTGCCTCTAACACTGACCCCAATGCCACAAATACTCATTAGCACCAGTCATTACAACCTATAGTGTTTGATTCCTGTCTTTGATCACCAATGAATGGTGAGTGAATGAATGAACAAGTTAACAAACAAACAAATAATATTAATGAATCTCAGGGCATCTCTGTTGCAGTGGAAGGAACTCAAGTCTTGGAGTTAAAGGGTCTGAGTTCAGTTTCTTGCCTTGCTACATGTGCTGTGCTATGCTTAGTTGCTCAGTGGTGTCCTACTCTTTGTGAGCCCATGAATTGTAGCACATCAGATTCCTCCATCCATGGAGATTCTCCAGGCAAAAACACTGGAGTGGGTTGTCATGCCCTCCTCCAGAGGATCTTCCCAACCCAGAGATCGAACCCAGGTTTCCTGCATTGCAGGTGAGCCACCAGGGAAGTCCTTCTACATACTACATTCAAATGTGGACAGTAGACCTTAATTCCTATAATTGTTGTGAGTAATAAACAATATACGTGAAAATGTTCATGGGGCCTGGCATTTCAGCTGAATAGATGATCATAGATTCTGAATTTAGAAGCTGAAGTCAACAAAGGGACATAAATGATATAGGACCAAGCATGAGAAACATAAATGAGACAGAAATATAAATACAATGAAAAGGGGAAAATGAGATGGGTGAGTCACAGAGAATATATTTCAGTATCATTTTATGATAAGAATTAGCATTTCTGTTTAAAAAGACAAATGCCACTGAAAATAACATGAAAATAGCCATGCAAATGTAAATCTATTTGTCTGATAACAAAACTACAATTCTTTGATGGATCAATAAGTTCTGCTCCCTGTCAAAATGTCTGCATATACTTCTGGAATCATAAACATGCTTGATTTAGGAAATGCATACACTCTAAGGAGACATCAGTGGTTTATACTGTATAATCACTGATTGCAATATATTAAAAGAGTATTTTGTGGTGTTTCTAAACATAATAATAGCAAATCATAAAAATTTTAAATATATATCTTAAAATATATTTGCAAAACTGTATTCTATATGTTACCTTGTTATCATTGACTGGCTAAAGAGTTCTATATTCATTGCTGAACTAATTTTCCTCTCCTCTTAGCATATTCCTATATTCTCCATAGAAGAGGAAGATAACTGGATGACAAGCTTTTCATAAAAGGCTTCATAAAATTATTGGTATGAGGTGACTGCTATTGCTGAGAGCAAACTTTAAAATAATTATTTCCTTTGTGAAATAATAAGGGGTTTTAAGAAAAAAAATGAGATATAATCAAATTATAGAAGTAACAACATATATTTAATTTTGTATAATCCTACTTATTAAAAACTGGAAAACACTCTGACGTTCATTTTATAGAACACTGAGATTCCAGTTATCTGATCTGTCCAATACATATAGTACCTAATATGCAGAGTTAGGATTGACTGCAAAAATAAGGCCACCAAATACCTTCAGTTCAGTTCAGTCAGTTCAGTCATTCAGTCATGTCCGACTCTTTGTGACCCCATGAATTGCAGCAGGCCAAGCCTCCCTGTTCATCACCAAATTCCGGAGTTCACACAAACTCACATCCATCGAGTCAGTGATGTCATCCAGCCACCTCATCCTCTGTCATCCCCTTTTTCTCCTGCCCCCAATCCTTCCCAGCATCATAGTCTTTCCAATGAGTCAACTCTTCACAGGAGGTGGCCAAAGTACTGGAGTTTCAGCTTTAGCATCATTCCTTCCAAAGAACACCCAGGACTGATCTCCTTTAGAATGGACTGGTTGGATCTTCTTGCAGTCCAAGGGACTCTCAAGAGTCTTCTCCAATACCACAGTTCAAAAGCATCAATTATTCAGTGCTCAGCTTTCTTCACAGTCCAACTCTCACATCCATACATGACTACTGGAAAAACCGTAGCCTTGACTAGACGGACCTTTGTTGGCAAAGTAATGTCTCTGCTTTTCAATATGTTATCTAGGTTGGTCATACTTTCCTTCCAAGGAGTAACCATCTTTTAATTTCATGGCTGCAATCACCATATACCTTACCTCATGCTTTAAAACAGAATCTGGAGTGAGAGATGCAGCAAATAAAAAAACAGCTTTGTATTACTAGATGATACACTTATATTAAGGATACATTTTCAACTAAGAATAGATATTTTTTTTAATTTTTATTTTTACTTTATTTTACTTTTACAATACTGTATTGGTTTTGCCATACATTGACATGAATCCACCACAGGTGTACATGCGATCCCAAACATGAACCCCCCTCCCCCACCTCCCTCCGCACAACATCCCTCTGGGTCATCCCTGTGAACCAGCCCCAAGCATGCTGTATCCTGCATCAGACATAGACTGGTGATTCGATTCTTACATGATAGTATACATGTTTCAATGCCATTCTCCCAAATCATCCCACCCTCTCCCTCTCCCTCTGACTCCAAAAGTCCGCTATACACATCTGTGTCTTTTTTGCTGTCTTGCATACAGGGTCGTCATTGCCATCTTTCTAAATTCCATATATATGTGTTAGTATACTGTATTGGTGTTTTTCTTTCTGGCTTACTTCACTCTGTATAATCGGCTCCAGTTTCATCCATCTCATCAGAACTGATTCAAATGCATTCTTTTTAATGGCTGAGTAATACTCCACTTTGTATATGTACCACAGCTTTCTTATCCATTCATCTGCTGATGGACATCTAGGTTGTTTCCATGTCCTGGCTATTATAAACAGTGCTGCGATGAACATTGGGGTACATGTGTCTCTTTCAATTCTGGTTTCCTCGGTGTGTATGCCCAGAAGTGGGATTGCTGGGTCATATGGCAGTTCTATTTGCAATTTTTTAAGGAATCTCCACACTGTTTTCCATAGTGGCTGTACTAGTTTGCATTCCCACCAACAGTGTAGGAGGGTTCCCTTTTCTCCACACCCTCTCCAGCATTTATTGCTTGCAGATATTTGGATTGCAGACATTCTAACTGGTGTGAAATGGTACCTCACTGTGGTTTTGATTTGCATTTTTCTAATAATGAGTGATGTTGAGCATCTTTTCATGTGTTTGTTAGCCATCCATATGTCTTCTTTGGAGAAATGTCTATTTAGTTCTTTGGCCCATTTTTTGATTGGGTCGTTTATTTTTCTGGAATTGAGTTGCATAAGTTGCTTGTATATTTTTGAGATTAGTTGTTTGTCAGTTGTTTCATTTGCTATTATTTTCCCCATTCCGAAGGCTGTTTTTTCACCTTGCTTATATTTTCCTTTGTTGTGCAGAAGCTTTTAATTTTAATTAGATCCCATTTGTTTATTTTTGCTTTTATTTCCAGTATTCTGGGAGGTGGATCATAGAGGATCCTGCTGTGATTTATGTCGAAGTGTATTTTGCCTAGGTTCTCCTCTGGGAGTTTTACAGTTTCTGGTCTTACATTTAGATCTTTAATCCATTTTGAGTTTATTTTTGTGTGTGGTGTTAGAAAGTGATCTAGTTTTATTCTTTTACAATTGGTTGACCAGTTTTCCCAGCACCACTTGTTAAAGAGATTGTCTTACTCCATTGTGTATTCTTGCCTCCTTTGTCAAAGATAAAGTGTCTATATGTTTGTGGATTTATCTCTGGGCTTTCTATTTTGTTCCATTGGTTTATATTTCTGTCTTTGTGCCAGTACCATACTGTCTTGATGACTGTGACTTTGTAGTAGAGCCTGAAGTCAGGCAAGTTGATTCCTCCAGTGCCATTCTTCTTTCTCAAGATTGCTTTGGCTATTCGAGGTTTTCTGTATTTCCATACAAATTGTGAAATTATTTGTTCTATTTCTGTGAAAAATATCACTGGTAGCTTGATAGGGATTGCATTGAATTTGTAAATTGCTTTGGGTAGTATACTCATTTTTACTATATTGATTCTTCCAATCCATGAACATGGTATATTTCTCCATCTATTAGTGTCCTCTGATTTCTTTCATCAGTGTTTTATAGTTTTCTATATATAGGTCTTTAGTTTCTTTAGGTAGATATATTCCTAAGTATTTTATTCTTTTCGTTGCAATGGTGAATGGAATTGTTTCCTTAATTTCTTTTTCTACTTTCTCATTATTAGTGTATAGGAATGCAAGGGATTTCTGTGTGTTGATAATTTTTGGTTGCTATTTCTTGAATTAATGTTAACAACATTCACTAAATACATTTAGAAATTCTGCATCTGGAAAGATTGAGTTTTATAAATAATAGATGGGTTTAGGTTCATAAAAGTGAAGAACACAAAAGACCTGGGAGATTTAGAGGTATTTTAATTAATTGAAAACTTAATCTATCTAGTTAACAAATCTATACCCCCATTAGATTTTTCCCTGCTGTCTATTTTTTGATTCTCATAAATATGTACAATTGATGTGTCTTCATTGAATATGAAAGAAGAAACCAGGAAAAGTTTACAGATCACATTTAAGTGATTTTAATATTGAGTTCTGAAGTTAGCATATATAATTTTAAATATAAAAGAAAATAACATTTTGGTCTGTATTAAGAAAGTTCAATAATTAAAACCTATGCATAATTAAAGTGCTGCAGTCAATATGCCAACAAATTTGGAAAACTCAGCAGTGGCCACAGGATTAGAAAAGGTCAGTTTTCATTCCAATCTCAAAGAAGGGAAATGGCAAAGAATGTTCAAACTACCACACAGTTGTACTCATTTCACATGCTAGCAAGGTATTGCTCAAAAACCTTCAAGCTAGGCTTCAACCAAGAAATTCCAGATGTACAAGCTGGATTTAGATAAGGCAGAGGAACCAGAAATCAAATTGGCAAAATCTGTTGGACCATAGAAAAAGCAGGAGAATTCCAGGAAAACATCTGCTTCACTGACTATGCTAACACCTTTGATTTGTGTGGATCATAACAAACTGTGGGAAATTATTAAAGAGTTGGGAATACCAGATCATTTTACTTGTCTCCTTAGAAACATATATGCAGGTCAAGAAGCAATAGTTAGAACAGGACATGGAGCAAAAGACTGGCTCAAAATTGAGAAAGGAGTAGGTCAAGGCTGTATATTGTCACTCTGCTTATTTAACTTATATGCAGAATATGTCATATGAAATGCCTGGTTGAATGAAGCCACAAGCTGAAATCCAGGTTGCCAGAAGAAATATCAATGACCTCAGATATGCAGATGACACTACTCATGGCAGAAAGCATAGAGGAACTAAAGAGCCTCTTCATAAAGGTGAAAGAAGAGAGTGAAAAAGCTGGCTTGAAACTCAACATTCATAAAACTAAGATGATAGCATCTGGTCCCATCACTGCATGACAAATAGATGAGAAAACAATGGAAACAGTGACATACTTTATTTTCTTCGGCTCCAAAATCTCTGAGGATGGCAACTGCAGCCATGAAACTAAAAGACGTTTGTTCCTAGAAAGAAAAGCTATGGCAAACCTAGACACCTTATTAAAAAGCAGCGATATCACTTTGCTATCAATGGTCCATATAGTCAAAGCTATAGTTTTCCAGTAGCCATGTAGGTATGTGAGAATTGGACCATAAGAAGGCTGAGCACCAAAGAAATGATGTTTTCAACTGTGGTGGTGGAGAAAAATCTTGAGAGTCCCTTGGACTGTAAGATCAAATTAGTTGATTCTAAAGGAAATCAATGTTCAATATTCATTGAAAGGACTGACTTGATGATGAAGCTTCAATACTTTGGACACTGATGTGAAGAGCCAACTCATTTGAAAAGGCTCTAAATCTGGGAAAGATTGAGGGCAAGAGAAGAATTGTGTGACAGAGGATGAAATGGTTGGATGCATCATCGACTCAGTGGACATTGAGTTTGAGCAAACTCTGGGATGTAGTGAAGAACAGGGAATCCTTGCATGCTGCCATCCATGGTGTTACAAACAGTTGGACATGATTAAGCAAGTGAATAACAACATTCATTATTCATGTCAGTCAACATACTAGACTCTGTGACCTCATGGACTGAAGCCCACCAGATTCCTCTGTCCATGGGATTCTCCAAACAAGAATAGTCAAGAGGGGAGCCATTCCCTTCTCCAGGGGATTTACCTAAGCAGGGATCAAACTCAGGTTTTCCTGCATTACAGGTGGATTCTTTACCATTTGAGCCACCAGGGAAGCCCAGTATTTATTGAAATATTGATCATTTTTATTATAAATGAAATTATTATTTTTATCTACCGAATAGACAACTTATAAAATGAAGAAAGTAAAAGTGATACATAATTCACAGACCACATGCACCTGGACAAAATAATTTTTAATTGCAGGCTCTGAGAATTGTTGGTTAAGGGATAAGGTTGTATTGAATCCCACATCTCATTAACACAGGTTTTTCCTGAGCTCTGCAGTGGGAAAAGCCTGGGATTAGGCACAGCTGTAACCTAATCTGGGTTAAGCACATACAACTTGTTAGACCCTGGATATGTTACTATGCTTTTCAGAGCCCTACTTTTTTTCATTTATAAATATTGGGTATAATAATTGCTATCCTGCAGAGCTACAGTGCTGCATTAGTTAGCATGCACTTAAATAGCCTTCAAATTGAATCTGGCACCACAGTTTTACTTTCTCAGCTGTGTGTAAGGCCTCCTCAGATGACGATTTTGCCTTTTGCATTACTTTCTCTTGGGGATGGTTTTGATCACCACCTCCTGTACAGTATTATGAACCTTCATCCATAGTTCATTAGATCTAAACATTTGAATCTGTTTGTCACTTCCACTGTTTAATCATAACGGATCATACTTAAATGGCCTAGTGGTTTTCCCTACTTTTTTCAGTTTAAGTCTTCAGTTTAAGAAAGATAAACCCATCTGAATGCAGAGTTCTAGAGAATAGCAAGGAGAGATAAGAAAGCCTTCGCATGTGATCAATGCAAAGTAAAGAGGAAAACATTAGAATGAGAAAGACTAGAGATCTCTTAAAAAAAATTGGAGAACCCAAGGGAAAATTTCATGCAAAGATGGGCACAATTAAGGAGAGAAGAAGTATGCACCTAACAGAGGCAAAAGATATTAAGAAGAGGAGTCAGGAATACACAGAAGAACTATTTTTAAAAAAAAAGAAAGAAAAGATCTTAATGACTCAGATAACCATGATGGTGTGATTACTCACCTAGAGCCAGACATCCTGGAGTGAGAAGTCAAGTGGGCCTTTGGAAACATCACTATGAACAAAGGTAGTGGATGTGATAGAATTCCAGCGGAGCTATTCCAAATTCTAAAAGATGATGCTGTTAAGTGCTGCACTCAATATGCCAGCAAATTTGGAAAATTCACCAGTGGCCACAGCACTGGATACTTCAGTTTTCATTTCAATCCCAAAGAATGGCAATGCCAAAGAATGTTCAAACTACCACACAGTTGCAATCATTTAGAATGCTAGCAAGGTAATGCTCAAAGTCCTTCAAGCTAGGCTTCAGCAGTACATGAGCTGAGAACTTGCAGATGTACAAGTTGGCTTTAGAAAAGGGAAAGGAACAAGAGATCAAATTGCCAAGATCCATTGGATCATAGAAATAGCAGAATTCTAGCAAAACATCCAATTCTGCTTCATTGACTACACTAAAGCTTTTGACAGTGTGGATCACAACAAACTGTGGAAAATTCTTAAAGAGATGGGAATACCAGACCACTTTACCTGCCTCCTGAGAAACCTGTATGGAGGTCAAGAAGCAACAGATAGAACCAGACATGGAACAATGGACTGGTTCCAAATTTGAAAAGGAGTATATCAAAGCTGTAAAATGTCACTATGCTTATTTAACTTATAGGCAGAGTAAATCATGTGAAATACTGGGCTGGATGAAGCGCAAGCTGGAATCAAGATTGCCGGGAAAAATATTAATAAACTCAGATATGCAGATGAATGACACCACCTATATGGCAGAAAAGGAAGAGGGACTGAAGAGCCTCATGATGATGGTGAAAAAGGAGAGTGAAAACAAACAAACAGACAAAAAAAAAACCTGTCTTAAAACTAAATATTCAAAAGTGAAGATGTTAGTACCCATTTCTATCACTTCATGGCAAATAAATGGGGAAACAGTAGAAACTGTGACAGACTTTATTTTGGGGGTGCTCCAGAATCACTGCAGATGGTGACTGCAGCCATGAAATTAAAAGATGCTTGCCCCCTGGAAGAAAAGTTATGACCAACCTAGACAGCATACTAAAAAGCAGAGACATTACTTTGTCAACAAAGGTCCATCTAGTCAAAGCTATGGTTTTTCCAGTAGTCATGTATGGATGTGAGATTTGGACTAAAAAGAAAACTGAGCACCAAAAATTAATGCTTTTGAACTGTGGTTTTGGAGAAGACTCTTGAGAGTCCCTTGGACTGCAAAAACAAAACAGTCAACACTAAAATAAGTCAACCCTGAACGTTCACTGGAAGAACTGATGCTGAAGCTGAAGCTCCTATACTTTGGCCACCCAATGCAAAGAGCTGACTCACTGCAAAAGACCCTGATGCTAGGAAAGATTAAGGGCAGGAGGGAAAGTGGATGACAGAAGATTGGATGGTCAAATGACATCACTGACTCAATGGATGAGTTTGAGCAAACTCAGGGAGATGGTGAAGGAGAAGAAAACCTGAGGTGCTGTAGTCTATAGGTTTGCAGAGGTGGACACAACTGAGCAACTAAACAGAGCCATAGTGTTAAATTAATTTTTCTCCTGAATAATCAGCATAAGTGTCTTATTTTCAGTTCATTTCAGTTCAGTCGTTCAGTCTTGTCAGACTCTGTGACCCCATGGACTACAGCATGCCAGGCTTCCCTGTCTATCACCAATTCCCAGAGTTCACTCAAACTCATGTCCATTGCTTTGGTGATGTCATCCAACCATCTCATCCTCTGTTGTCCTCTTCTCCTCCTGCCTTCAATCTTTCCCAGCATCAGGGTCTTTTCAAATGAGTAAGAACTTAGCATCAGGTGGCCAAAGAATTTGAGTTTCAGCTTCAGCATCAGTCCTTCCAGTGAATATTCAGGACTGATTTCCTTTAGGATGGACTGGTTGGATCTCCTTGCAGTTCAAGTGACTCTCAAGAGACCTCTCCAACACTACAGTTCAACAGCATCAGTTCTTTGGTGCTCAGCTTTCTTTATACTCCAAATCTCACATCCATACATGACTACTGGAAAAACCATATCTTTGACTAGACAAACCTTTGTTGGCAAAGTAATGTCTCTGCTTTTGCATCTTCAATGCCGTCTATGTTGGTCATAACTTTTCTTCCAGGGAGCAAGCATCTTTTAATTTCATGGCTGCAGTCACCATCTGCAGTGATTTTGGAGCACTCCCAAAATTAAGTCTGTCACAGTTTCCATTGTTTCCCCATCTATTTGCCATGAAGTGATGGGACCAGATGCCATGATCTTAGTTTTCTGAATGTTGAGTCTTAAGCCAACTTTTTCACTATTCTCTTTCACTTTCATAAAGAGGCTCTTTAGTTCTTCACTTTCTGCCATAAGGGTGATGTCATCTACATATCTGAATTATTCCTATCCTAGCTCATCCAAGGTGGGTTGTACCATTTTCTGTTCTAGAAAGAATCTTCCAAAAGGTGTATTTTATTCCTGAGGTCAGCCTGTATCTTTCTGTCTCTTGCCAGCAGATTAATTTTGATGTTTAAGTGGTTTATACAGGATTGAAGATTGCCCACCTTCTCCCAGCCACCTCTTTATTTTTCTTCTTTTTAGTAATGCTTACATAGGACAGTTGGAGAAGGAAATGGCAACCCATTCCAGTGTTCTTGCCTGGAGAATCGCAGTGATGGGGGAGCCTGGTGGGCTGCCGTCTATGGGGTCACACAGAGTCAGACATGACTTAAGCAACTTAACAGCACATAGCACAATAGGAAAAGAAATTTGGTGATATACTGATACTTTCTTGGAATTAGAATGGGAGGGTCTGAATAAGTAAATATGAAAGCACATGTGCTGGCTATTATAAACAGTGCTGCGATGAACATTGGGGTACATGTGTCTCTTTCAATTCTGGTTTCCTCGGTGTGTATGCCCAGAAGTGGGATTGCTGGGTCATAAGGTAGTTCTATTTGCAATTTTTTAAGGAATCTCCACACTGTTCTCCATAGTGGCTGTACTAGTTTGCATTCCCACCAACAGTGTAGGAGGGTTCCCTTTTCTCCACACCCTCTCCAGCATTTATTGCTTGCAGATTTTTGGATCGCAGCCATTCTGACTGGTGTGAAGTGGTACCTCATTGTGGTTTTGATTTGCATTTCTCTAATAATGAGTGATGTTGAGCATCTTTTCATGTGTTTGTTAGCCATCCGTATGTCTTCTTTGGAGAAATGTCTATTTAGTTCTTTGGCCCATTTTTTGATTGGGTCGTTTATTTTTCTGGAGTTGAGCTGCAGAAGTTGCTTGTATATTTTTGAGATTAGTTGTTTGTCAGTTGCTTCATTTGCTATTATTTTCTCCCATTCAGAAGGCTGTCTTTTCACCTTGCTTATATTTTCCTTTGTTGTGCAGAAGCTTTTAATTTTAATTAGATGTCCATCAGCAGATGAATGGATAAGAAAGCTGTGGTACATATACACAATGGAGTATTACTCAGCCGTTAAAAAGAATTCTTTGGAATCAGTTCTGTTGAGATGGATGAAACTGGAGCCAATTATACAGAGTGAAGTAAGCCAGAAAGAAAAACACCAATACAGTATACTAACACATATATATGGAATTTAGGAAGATGGCAATGACGACCCTGTATGCAAGACAGGGAAAGAGACACAGATGTGTATAACGGACTTTTGGACTCAGAGGGAGAGGGAGAGGGTGGGATGATTTGGGAGAATGCCATTCTAACATGTATACTATCATGTGAATTGAATCGCCAGTCTATGTCTGACGCAGGATGCAGCATGCTTGGGGCTGGTGCATGGGGATGACCCAGAAAGATGTTATGGGGAGGGAGGTGGGAGGGGGGGTTCATGTTTGGGAATGCATGTAAGAATTAAAGATTTTAAAATTTAAAAAAAATTAAAAAAGAAATAAATTAAAAAAAAAAAAAAGAAAGCACATGTGATTATTCCCCCAAGGTAGGATGTATACTTAAGACAAACTGTCCTTTGTTATTTTATGTTTTTCAGAGGCATATTTACCATCCTCGGGAAAAGAATTTATTCATATACACAAATATTGTTATTTTGTTTAGATTAATGAAAAAAAAAGGTGAGTATTAGACACTAGGTTCTAACTTGTGGTCCTACATTTTTATTTTCTGAATTTCCAGTTGAATTTAAGGGAAGAAATCTGGGATTCTTTAGGCAAAGCATGGCCATTGCTATCTCATATCACTGTCAGTGCTATAACAATTCATGGGCTGCCACACTGGCTTATAGTCAGCAATGACTTCTGGTCAGTGCAGTCTGTTCCTCACCTGTCACTGCAAGAACTACCCACTGCATGGGTCATGTGAATAAAACTAGATTTATACAAAATATTATTCTATCCTTATGTTTTGACATGAAGTCTATCCACTTTGTTTATGATAGTCAGCTACATGTGCAAGTCTCTTAGGATAACATCTCCGTTAATATTGCCAAGGTGAAATATGTTGATTCAACAGTAAGTATCATTCCCAAGCAAGGAGGTATTATTAGGCAAAGAGTATAAAATATTAAAAATACTTATAGATAAATATTAATAAAATGAATGTATAAATAACACATCATATCTACACAATACATTTCTAAGGGCAGAAATGTATCCTCATTTATCCGTGGCTAGCAGTTGCTCTCCAATTATGGCTTTCCCTATGGAAAAGAGTCCAATTATGGCCAGATAACTTTATCAATTTCTATTTGCAGAAATGAATAATGAGAGTGACAGATACAGTCAAGTTCACATTATTGTTTCCAATCATATACTGTTGAAATGACTGAACTTCTTAGAAATCACTGCCACTTGCTTAGAGAAATGAAATTCCAAGCTCTTCTGCACATAACAACAATGGAAACAAGGAACCTATGTTAGCTGCAAGTTTGCAAACACTTTTTAAGTAGAGAACTGTGGCAATAATGCCATATAAATTCATTACCTTGCTTCACCATTGCTAAGTAAAGCCAAACTCAATAGGTTAATCTAATGGGATTATACTACTACTGAAGTATTTGACAAATCATGATTGAATCTCAAGTAAATTTGTGTGGAAAATGCCAAGTCTTAACAACGACTACACGTCAAATGCAATTTTTCAAAAAGATGTTTGATTTCAACTGTGTAATTTCTGAGTGTAGTTTCAGAGGGAAAAAAGTCAGCAGATCCCAAGACAATTGGCTCAGTGATTTTAATTGTTTTGTGTTTTAGAAGTTAAGAGGGCCCCACCAGAGACTTGATACTATAATCTAAAAGAATGCAATAAGGATTCTAGTCTTCCTCAAGAACTAGCAGGAAAAGGACACAGCCTCCTCACACCACTTTAAATGTGCCAGGAAATCAGAGTGTGTGAAAGCACTTCATTGACCTAATGCAATGATATGCCTATGTGGGCATGTTTCCTACTGGTTTAATCTTAGCACTGTTTGAGTCTTGAAACATACTCACACAAAGGTGCAGAGAAATACATAGTAATTGCCTAACACATACAATTTATAGAATGAAAACTGACCTCTATTACTGAAATCACTTCAGACTTTTTATATCACTTAAGGCCCCGGATAATATCTTTCTGAATGCCTTTCAGCATGTCTTTACTAGCTAATCTTACTCTACCTCCCAGATTTGTATCAGTTAGCCTCTGTTCCTGTGTGCCTCCCCCCAGGTCCTCGGACTGGTCTTTTTTAACCTCTAGGTTTCTGAGCATCCCATGTATGCCCCTATTCTTATCTATTATGGCAAATGATGTTTCCTATTCCACACTAATGATCCCCTCTCTTCCTAACAGAACTGGAATATTTTTTACAATGTCAAGTACTCAGCCCAGAAGGGGACTAAGAGGTATAAGCCAATTATTCATATCTTGGTTTTACCACCTGATAGTCACTTTCCAAATTTTGATTGCCCTAGGGGATGGCCATGTGACACACTTCTGGACAGGGAGTCATTAGGTATGAGAAGTCTGTTGGAAAGTTTCTGAGGAAATCTATTCTTTCTATTTTAGAAAATTATTAAATAAATCATATCTTTTTTTTTCAGACTACTTTCTGCCTTAGAAGACAGAGTTAATATGTGGAACTTGAATCTAGTGCAACCATATTGAAATCAACAAGAGGAAAAAAGGTGACAGAGTAAAAACATAGAAAACATTCAGCCTGTGATGACATAATTATATTGCTATTAAACCAATTCTAAAACTGAGTATAATGAACACTTTTATCAAGTAAACAAGAAATGTCCTTATGGTTCAGAGAAATCTGGTTTATTTTATTTGCATCTTATTTCTTTAATAAGAGAAACACTAAATTTAAAAGCTTGCATAAAAATATGTTCATTAACATATCTAATATCTATGTTATTGTCATTAAAATACACTATTACTGATTGCATAAAGTAAATGTCAGAATAACTTAAAGATTTATATCCATCCTCCTCATTTAAGACTTTGAAATTATAATGATTATAATCTGATTGTTGATTGACCTGAATCTTTGATTTATTAAATCATCTTAATGGATGCAGCAAAGATGCCACTATTAATTTTGCTATAAATTTAAATTCTTATTAATGCTGACATGCCATATAAATGTGTAATATGCTAAACTTAACTCTACTGGAAAGTTCTGTTTCTCAACATTTTAAATCAAAATAATGTTGACTGTTAACTTAGTCATGCAAAATGTACTGAACTTAATAGTAAGCAATGAAAAATGAAAGTTGTTTATCGCATGAATACAATAATGACAGAGATAATAAGCAAAAGTTAATCTATATTATGCTCTTATGCATTTTAAATCAACTTTCCAAATACAATTTATTTATTTTTATCAAAATGTGATGGCAGTTGGCTAAAATCATATTACTGCTAATACCCTTTAATGAAATAAGCACAAATGTCTCTTTCTCTAAACAGTGTTTAACAAACAAATTTAACTGTCTTCAGGCAAAAAAGACTTCTAGAGATATAATGGGTGTATTAAAGTATGAAAAAAATGCTTAAGAAATACTGGTCAATTTTAGGAGACTCTATCACAGAATGGGCTGATAAAACCATTTCAGCTTCACTTCAGTTCAGTTCAGTTGCTCAGTCATGTCCGACTCTTTGCGACTCCATGAATTGCAGCACGCCAAGGCCTCCCTGTCCATCACCAACTCCCAGAGTTCACTCAGACTCACGTCCATCAAGTCAGTGATGCCATCCAGCCATCTCATCCTTTGTCGTCCCCTTCTCCTCCTGCCCTCAATCCCTTCCAGCATCACAGTCTTTTCCAATGAGTCAATTCTTCACAGGAGGTGGCCAAAGTACTGGAGTTTCAGCTTTAGCATTATTCCTTCCAAAGAAATCCCAGGGCTGATCTCCTTCAGAATGGACTGGTTGGATCTCCTTGCAGTCCAAGGGACTCTCAAGAGTCTTCTCCAACACCACAGTTCAAAAGCCTCAATTCTTCGGCGCTCAGCCTTCTTTACAGTCCAACTCTCACATCCATACATGACCACAGGAAAAACCATAGCCTTGACTAGATGGACCTTAGTCGGCAAAGTAGTGTCTCTGCTTTTGAATATACTATCTAGGTTGGTCATAACTTTTCTTCCAAGGAGTAAGCGTCTTTTAATTTCATGGCTGCAGTCGCCATCTGCAGTGATTTTGGAGACCCCAAAAATAAAGTGTGACACTGTTTCCACTGTTTCCCCATCTATTTCCCATGAAGTGATGGGACTGGATGCCATGATCTTCGTTTTCTGAATGTTGAGGTTTAGGCCAACTTTTTCACTCTCCTCTTTCACATTCATCAATAGGCTTTTTAGTTCCTCTTCACTTTCAGCCATAAGGGTGGTGTTATCTGCATATCTGAGGTTATTGATATTTCACGATGTGCACTTATAATTTCAAGTATGAAAAATAAGCAAAATATATTTGCAAATTTACACAAACTATATATATTTTATAGTTATTGCTGAGACTTGGTAAATGCTACCTGGACTGAACTGTAGCAGCGGTTCTCAAATATTTTGATTTCAGGAGTTCTTTACACTAAAAAAAAATACTGAGGACCCTAAAGGGCTTGCATTTATGTGTGTGATATCTATCAGTATTTACTATATTAACATCAAACAGAAAAATTTTAAACACAAGAATGCCAAGTTCACATCCCATTAGTGATCAGAACAATGAAGTTATCACACATGACACATTCTTTGGCAAACTCCTCTCTACAAATCACAGAATGGTGGTATGTGAAATGGCAACCCACTGCAGTGTTCCTGCCTGGAGAATCCCAGAGATGGGGGAGCCTGGTGGGCTGCCGTCTATGGGGTCGCACAGAGTCGGACACGACTGAAGAAACTTAGTAGTAGTAGTAGTAGTAGTAGTAGTAGTAGTAGTGTGGATGCTCAGTCATGTCTAACTCTGTGCGACCCCATGGACTGTAGCCCACCAGGATCCTCTGTCCATGGGATTCTCTGGGGAAATAACGTCTCAGTCTTTTTGTGAAAACGGTTTTGATCTTCCAGACCCCCAGATGTTCCCAGCCCTTACTTTGACAGCTATTGGACCACAGGGACAGGAGGGAAAACTGGAGTAAGATGACTAGACTCAAGTTGCTGGGAGGGACACTGTTTTTCAAGCAAGTATACAAAGAGAACAATTGATTAGACAAAAAAAGATAGAGACAGATATTCTACCAAAAAGCCTGCAACATGGGAAAATGCTTTTTCTAATTTGGTTTGAGGCTGGCAGTTCTTATGGGTACATTAATTATCATGAAAACTGCTAGATGACTCAGTTATCTAAAAGTAGACTATCTGATAAAATTTAAGGCTTGCCTTGAAGTCAAATTTTATCTCACAGAAAGTAAAAATAAATAGAGCACTGCTTACTCCTAGCTTAATTCTGGTAAATAAGGAAACAACTGATGCTTGCTTATGTGTGATAGGAATCCTCAAAAGGCATGGGCTGCTCATATTTTAAATAATAAAGAAAATAAACTACAGTCAGTTGGGAATTTTATTTTATCAGAGTCCAACACTCCTAAGAACAGAAAGATAGTTTTATTGCCAGATTTTGTTTTTTTTTAAGTAGAATGAGAGAGGGTGTGTGGTAGTGTGTGTGTGCTCAATCATGTATGACTCTTTGCAATCCCATGAACTGTAACCTACAGGATCTTCTATCCATGGAATTTTCCAGGCAAGAATATTGGAGTGGGGTGCTATCAGGAAAGAGCAAATTAGCCAATATGGTAGTGGTCAGGCTCTCTCACCCCAAGTTTTGTAATCACATGGTTATATAACAGCTGAAATCACATAGCCCTGCACATGTATGTTACAATGTACCTGCTTGGCCATGGGCCAGTTTTGTTCTGTAAACATATATAAGCTCCACCTGAAAAGCCCTTGCAGCTACGTTATGGCTACAATAAGGTTGTGTTATGCCTGTGTCCGCTGGATCAACCACCAGGGGAGAGAATGCAGTGTGGCTACCGCTGCCTTGCTACTGTGCCAGTTAGGAGAGAATAAATGTGTCAGCAGTTCTTACGGGTTCTTGAGTTTTCTTCCAGCTTCCCTGCTCGTGCCTTGACTACCATGGGTTCAGCAAACAGTGTGCGGTAAGGAGCAGTGAGTCAGATTCCATTTCCTCCTCTGAGTGATCTTTCTGACCCAGGGATTGAACCCACATCTCTGGTGTCTCCTGCATATCCTGCATTGGCAGGTGGATTCTTTACCCACTGAGACACCTGGGAAGCCCCTAATAAGGGAGGGAGGAGATACTAAAAATAAAATTTGTACTAGTATAACTGTATAGAAAACTAGTGAAGAGGGGACAAGACCCTTAATAATTAAATTCAGGAAGAAACTGATGACCTAAAAAATGTGAGTAAATAAAATTAAATTTTTAGAAAAAGGTATGAAGCAAGCAAGAAAAGTGGAATTGAAAAGAAAGTAAATGAAATTATGGGTCAGGGCATGAATCATTCAGTTTAAATGCATCACTGAGATGCAGAGAGTAACTGTAAACTTTTTGGAAACTAAAGTGAAAGTCAAAGTTGCTTAGTCATGTCTGACTCTTTGCGACCCTATGTACTATACAGTCCATGGAATTCTCCAGGCCAGAATACTGGAGTGTGTAGACATTACCTTCTCCAGGGGATCTTCCCAACCCAGGAATTAAACTAATGTCTCCTGCATTGCAGGCAGATTCTTTACCAACTGAGTTATCAGGAAAGCCCTGATTGAAGCTAAAGAATCTTAATAATTTTACTCGCATCTCTCTTCAATGGCTTCTTTTCTTGTCTTTCTACTTTGAGTTGATTTAAGTTACTTTATAAGATTAAGATATATTTTCTATCAATTATGAGTTTTATGTGGATTTTAAGATAAATTATTGAAACTTTCCTGTTTATAACTACAACACTATAAAATCAGACTGATAGTCCACTTCCTTCCACTTATTATAGCTTACATGCTGTTTAAATGTTATAACAAAAAATATTTTAAAAGCAATAAGCTATCAGAGTATCACAGAAACCTGGTAAAAATGAACAAGAAATTCTCAGAAAATTGACTGATTCTAAAACTCAGTAAAATTGGAGGGAAATCATAATAGCTATTCTGTGTCTCATTTCTATTTGCTCTATTTTTTTTTTATACTTTTCTTCCCCACCCTCGGGTTCAACCACCTACTGTACACTTTGCTTATCATCACTTCTCTTTATTCCTTTATAAAAAATTTAGCCTAGCAGTCAGTTTCTAAGATGTTGGCTGCAACAAGAAACTATAGGAAATAACTGGTTGTTGCCATGATAGCGAAATTTGCATTACAGTTTATAAAAGCCTTTTCCTTTGCACAGTTACTTTTCTGGGACTGAACAAACCCGTTTTACCTAGCACATTTCCTCCCAAATGTGTAGTTTCTGTATCTGGGCACTGACCAAAGGGTTTGCAGGAAAAAATAAAATGTTTTTATCCACAGATTCCCCTGAATAAAAAATAGTATATTTAAATGCTATAAAGAGAAGATGCCAGTTATTCATCTCTGTTAGTCTGAAGGAGCAAAGAAAGGTGCAAGCTGTCACTACACAGCTGCAGCAGTTGACTGTATACAGATAGAAATTGTGTTAAAAAGGTAGTGACTTTACTCCGGTCCTAAGCAGAAAACGTGTGTGCATCTATATATTGAGGTAGACTGTTTTTTGATTTTGTGCCCACTACTTTCTTAATCTAACACAGAATCTAAACATTGGACAAATAAATGGAATGGTGGTCCCTCTTGGTTTCTCCAGGTTGGAGCTAATTTACAAGTGGTAAACCAGAGCAATTATCACTAATGGCCCATTTTACACCCGTAACTGTCACAAATTGGAAGCTAAATTATATGGAAAGTTTACACATAAGGGGGTAGATTTGGAATGGAATAGTGGAGGTGATGGAATTCCAGTTGAGCTATTTCAAATCCTGAAAGATGATGCTGTGAAAGTGCTGCACTCAACACATCAGCAAATTTGGAAAACTCAGCAGTGGCCACAGAACTGGAAAGGGTCAGTCTTCATTCCAATCCCAAAGAAAGGCAATGCCAAGGAATGCTCAAACTATCACACAATTGCACTCATCTCACATGCTAATAAAGTAATGCTCAAAATTCTCCAGGCCAGGCTTCAGCAATACATGAACCATGAACTTCCAGATGTTCCAGCTGGTTTTAGAAAAAGCAGAGGAACCAGAGATCAAATTGTGAATATCTGCTGAATCATTGAAAAACCAAGAAGGTTCCGGAAAAACATCTATTTCTGCTTTATTGACTATGCCAAAGCCTTTGACTGTGTGGATCACAATAAACTGTGGAAAATTCTGAAAGAGATGGGAATACCAGACCACCTGACCTGCCTCTTGAGAAATTTGTATGCAGGTCAGGAAGCAACATTTAGAACTGGACAGGGAACAACAGACTGGTTCCAAATAGGAAAAGGAGTACATCAAGGCTGTGTATTTTCACCCTGCTTATTTAACTTATATGCAAAGTACATCACGAGAAATGCTAGGCTTGAAGAAGCACAAGCTGGAGTCAAGATCGCAGGGAGAAATATCAATAACCTCAGATATTCAGATGACACCACCCTTATGGCAGAAAGTGAAGAGGAACTAAAAAGCCTGTTGATGAAAGTGACAGAGGAGAATGAAAAAGTTGGCTTAAAGCTTAACATTCAGAAAACTAAGATCATGGCATCTGGTTTCATCACTGCATGGGAAATAGATGGAGAAACAGTGGAAAGAGTGTCAGACTTTTTTGGGGGGGGTTCCAAAATCACTGCAGATGGTGATCATAGCCATGAAATTAAAAGACACTTACTCATTGGAAGGAAAGTTATGACTAACCTAGATAGCATATTAAAAACCAGAGACATTACTTTGCCAACAAACGTGCATCTAATCAAGGCTATGGTTTTTCCCGTGGTCATATATGGATGTGAGAGTTGGACTGTGAAGAAAGCTGAGCGCTGAAGAATTGATGCTTTTGAACTGTGGTATTGGAGAAGACTCTTGAGAGTCCCTTGGACTTAAAGGAGATCCAATCAGTCCATCCTAAAGGAGACCAGTCCTGGGTGTTCATTGGAAGGACTGATGCTGAGGCTGCAACTCCAATACTTTGGCCACCTGATGCAAAGAGCTGACTCATTGGAAAAGACACTGATGCTGGGAGGAATTGAGGGCAGGAGGAGAAGGGGACGACAGAGGATGAGATGGCTGGATGGCGTCACCGACTCAATGCACATGAGTTTGGGTGAACTCCGGGAATTGGTGGTGGACAGGGAGGCCTGGCGTGCTGTGATTCATGGGGTCGCAAAAAGTCAGATACGACTGAGCAACTGAACTGAACTGAACTGACATAAGGGAGAGAGAAAGAGAAAGTGATGCTGCTACTGCTGCTGCTAAGTCACTTCAGTCGTGTCCGACTCTGTGCGACCCCATAGACAGCAGCCCACCAGGCTCCCCCGTCTCTGGGATTCTCCAGGCAAGAACACTGGAGTGGGTTGCCATTTCCTTCAATGCAGGAAAGTGAAAAGTGAAAGGGAAGTCGCTCAGTCGTATCCGACTCTTAGCGACCCCATGGACTGCAGCCTACCAGGCTCCTTCATTCATAGGATTTTCCAGGCAAGAGTACTGGAGTGGGGTGCCATTGCCTTCTCCAGAAAGTGATGCTAGAGAGAGATTATTTTAATGTGGATGGCCAAAATCTCCTTCAAGCTTATATAACCAGAGTGCAGTTTTATGAGAAAGTTAGTTGTCTGTCTTGCTGTTTCCAGAATGCAGGCTTAGGGATTGGGAAAGGTGTAAATGGTTTCCCTCCCATGTAGGAAAAAAGAGAAAAATGCATGCTCCAAGGAGTGCAAGCCTTGAATTACAGATCAGATAAATGCAGTGGAAACTCATGGGCTTTGGCATCAGATGAATGTGGTTCAAGTCCTTTTTCTGACAAGTAGCAGCTGTGAGACTTGGGTGAGTTTTAATTACTCCTGCCTTAAGCCCCAGATTCTTCAGTTGTGGAACAGGATGACTACACACACCTTACAGGATTGCTAGGAAGTTTGCAGATGGCATTTGTGACCCATACAAGTCAATGTACAAACTGCTCCTATAACTATTAGGATTTTAGCATACATCAAATGGTATTAATAACCAATATTGTACACCTCCTGGCAATCAAGTCTTTTCTCAGGCTCCTTACTTTAATTATGTAACCTAAGGTTCACAAGTGACTATTATCTGTATTTACCCATGAGAACATTGTGGCTCAGAGTTTACAACATATCCATCTTCATGGGGCTAGTATTTGGCCAAGTTAGGGCAACAGTTTAGGTCAGATTAAATCCAAAGTTATATTCTTAATTCTGAATTACCTAAAATGTATACCCTCTGAGGAGAACTGTGTGGTTTTATTCATAATTTTCTCACCAGTGCCTTGGACAGTGCAAAAACAAATCAACAACAAGCAGAACAAAAAATCTCTAACCACATAATCATTAATGACAGTAAAACATATAGATATTGTATTTATAATGCCACAAAATTGTATATATTTATATTTGTTTATCTAATAGTGCCATTTTTGTTAAAACACATATGAATATTTTTGCTAAAGTAAAATTTCTATTTTCCTTGATTCAGCAAAATCATATATAGTAGCTTAGAAAGAAACAGCCAAGAGGCAACTAAATAAAAGCACAAGCTTACCAAAATAGTTTATATGCTATTTCATGAACAGCACACAGACTTTACTTGGAGCCCAAAGAAACACTTAAATGCATTTAAGGGTAAGCTTTTCCACTGAAGTAATGTTCTCCTATGAGCCTTTCATCATTTCTCCTCAGAGATGAGGAACTTCTCAAAATTTAAAGTGTTATAATACTAGAAAGCAATGAAAAAAAAAACTGCAATAAACATGCTCAAGTGTAAATATATCTTATATCTGAGGGAAAAAGGAAAAAACAAAAAAATCTTCCCAAGAAGAGGCTTAGGAATTCTCCCCAACAGAATCTCTTTTTTCTAATTTATACTCACTCTTGTATGCTAAATACTGCATTCAATAAAGAACCCAGGTCTGGACTCCCTAACAAAGAGCCATTTTCATCACTCGAATTCTACTCTGTAACGCTGTCGCCAAGGAGGGCAACACTGGCCCCTGCTCTTGGATAGAATTCATCTTCAAGTAGCCATCCGAGAACATTTTGTTTTTTGATGCTGTTGCTATAAAAGCGACTTCCATGTAAGTAAACAATAATTTAGAATATTTCAATAAATACTATTTTAAATATGTCATTGTAATATCTTAGACATTCATGGGGATAAATTATTAGAAAACAAAGTATGGTTATCACTAATTTTAATATGAAAATTTTACATTGAGCGTTTAATGTAAAGAACTGCAATCCATCAGTTTTGCTTAGTCTGAGATTGCTGACAATTTAAAATAAAACAGAGTACATTTGTAGCCACTGAAACAAAATGTCTCTCAGATGACTGTCTTAAGCTTCTTAAATTATATGTTATTGTTTAATAAAATTTGATCTAAGTAATCTATCATATTCCAATATTTTAAACATTGATAATGAAAATAAAAGTCAGGTTTGCTAGATCACAGTGAATTGTTTAATTGAGACAGACAATTCAGACTTTAAACAAAGCCCAAGTAGAAAATATCCAGAATTGAAACAAACCTTTACTGGCAAGGATCAGTCTTGAAAGACAGAGAAGTAGCTGAAACTAAGCTAAGGCTAGTTATGAATTGTTCACATACCATTTTTTCACAGGTGCTGCAAAACTGAAAACGTTGGTAAGCATAGCTGAAAGAGCTACTTTGCTGGATACCCATTAGCATAGAGAAGGGATTAAGATAGAGCAGTGGGAAAGCACATGGATATGATTTTGGTTACTATTCTTTAAAACTCTGGAAGGAGTGAAACAAAAATGTGACTCTTGCTTTTCATTTACTTTATTTTAGCTAAATAGTAGAACCTACTTTTGGAGAAGGCAATGGCACCCCACTCCAGTACTCTTGCCTGGAAAATCCCTTGGATGGAGGAGCCTGGTAGGCTGCAGTTCATGGGGTCGCTAAGAGTCGGATACGACTGAGCGACTTCCCTTTCACTTTTCACTTTCCTGCATTAGAGAAGGAAATGGCAATCCACTCCAATGTTCTTGCCTGGAGAATCCCAGGGATGGGGGAGCCTGGTAGTCTGTCGTCTGTGGGGTCGCACAGAGTCGGACTCGACTGAAGCGACAGCAGCAGCAGTAGCAGCTGAACCTACTTTAAATACTTGGATGCAACCTTGTGAATGTCTAGTTACTCTGAGTCTTGAATAACCACATACAAATGCATACAATTTTCTCCTTTCCCTTCCACTTCCCTACTGTATTCATTTTCCCTTCTCTTTTTCTTCTTTTTCCTTTCTTTAAAATCATAATTACAGAGGTCATGCACACTGAATAGGTTTAAGTTAAGTAGTAATAAGGTAACAAACATTTTCCTGCTTAAATAATACAATTTTTGTTTCAGTTGATAAATGTTAGCCTTTTTCCAGGAGGAAAAACAAAAAACAAAAAACAAAAAAAAACCTGCACTCACACGCTACTGCTAAGTCACTTCAGTCGTGTCCGACTCTGTGTGACCCCACAGACGGCAGCCCACCAGGCTCCCCCATCCCTGGGATTCTCCAGGCAAGAACACTGGAGTGGGTTGCCATTTCCTTCTCCAATGCATGGAAGTGAAAAGTGAAAGTGAAATCGCTCAGTCGTGTTCGACCCTCAGCGACTCCATGGACTGCAGCCCACCAGGCTCCTCCATCCATGGGATTTTCCAGGCAAGAGTACTGGAGTGGGGTGCCATTGCCTTCTCCATATAAGGAGGAAAATCTCTCTACTTTGAAATTTATAGAAACATATTTAAGAGTTTATGTGAAGTAAAGCAGACAGTATAGAAATTATTTATATGTGAGTATTAGGTAATATAATGGAAGGGAGACAAAAAGGAATAGGATGGGGTGGGAGAGTTCAAGAAAGAGAGTAAGAGATTAAAATCTGGATGATTATACATGTGACTGAGTTGTGTAGAAGCAGAAAGATTTAATACATGAATACTACACAGACTTTGATAAATGAAGAAAAGAAGCCAGGAAGCCAAGAAAATATTCACAAATATGAGAAAATAAATCAGGGCTTATAATAAATTTTTTCTATATTCCAAAGGAAAACATCTTTAACATTATGCTCCCTTCCTATGAACTCTGGCCTTTTAGGACATGAGTTAAGTATTTTCTGTATTTCAAAACCTAGTTTCATATATCAGATTTAAATACTTAATATTGCACTAATTGCTTTTTCACTTTATTTTCTATTATTTTGTAATGACAAACTCCATAAAACTAGAAATTATTTTTCACAATTGGGCTTTCCATGAACAGAACAGCTGCCAACCTTTTCTGCAGCTGAACAAATTCTTCAGCTCCAGAATTTATCTCTTTCCCTAGATGTTCCTTTAATTTGTAGCCAGCACCAAAGCCATTTTTTTCTAAAGTATGCATCCTGAAAATTTCAATCAACTGGATTAAGCCATCCAGGTATTAAAATAACATATAAGTCTAGACCTAGGTTCCCAGGTGATCCATATATCCAAGATCATCCAAATTTTTATTGCTGAATCATGAATGTGAAATGAGAAGCAGGACATGGTGGTGACATCTGTGCTCCTATCTATGGCATTCAGCAACATCAGTGTCTAATAACTTAGTCCCACTGGTCTAAGTACAACTTTTCTGCTTCAAATCCCTGGTAGACACATATGCCTACTCCATATTGTGAAAAGTTAAACCTGGCAACCCTGTTTTAAGGTTCCCAGCAGCCTCCTAACAGCAGTGAGAAGCAGCCGTAGGAAAGAATGAGCTTTGTCTTCCCCTCTCCCAAGCAGATGGTTGGCTAAAACTCACTTCACAGAGGAAATCAATTTCAGATTTTTAGCTTGGATATCAAGTAATAAGCCACAACTGCCAAATATGAGAAAAGTAGTCTCTGCATTGATTTTTATCTGTAATAATAATAATGGAAATATGAAAATAATATTATGTTTCTGAGATAATTTATTCTCTTTTATAAAAAGACAGAAACCTTAGTGGCATTTTAAAAAGTGGCATTTTTAGAAAGGGTATGATGTAGAAATGTGGCTGTCCACCTAACTATTAGTATTCTAACATAGTTTTAAAATGCTCAAGAATATACAATGGGGAAAGACAATCTCTTTAACAAGTGGTGCCGGGAAAACTAGTCAACCACTTGTAAAAGCATGAAACTAGGTCACTTTCTAACACCGCACACGAAAATAAACTCAAAATGGATTAAAGATCTAAATGTAAGACCAGAAACTATAAAACTCCCAGAGGAGAACTTAGGCAAAACACTCTCCAACATAAATCACAGCAGGATCCTCTATGATCCACCTCCCAGAATTCTGGAAATAAAAGCAAAAATAAACAAATGGGACCTAATTAAAATTAAAAGCTTCTGCACAACAAAGGAAAATATAAGCAAGGTGAAAACACAGCCTTCGGAATGGGAGAAAATAATAGCAAATAAAGTAACTGACAAACAACTAATCTCAAAAATATACAAGCAACTTATGCAACTCAATCCCAGAAAAATAAACGACCCAATCAAAAAATGGGCCAAAGAACTAAATAAACATTTCTCCAAAGAAGACATACAGATGGCTAACATACACATGAAAATATGCTCAACATCACTCATTATTAGAGAAATGCAAATCAAAACCACAATGAGGTACCACTTCACACCAGTCAGAATGTCTGTGATCCAAAAATCTGCAAGCAATAAATGCTGGAGAGGGTGTGAAGAAAAGGGAACCCTCCTACATTGTTGGTGGGAATGCAAACTAGTACAGCCACTATGGAGAACAGTGTGGAGATTCCTTAAAAAATTGCAAATAGAACTACCTTATGACCCAGCAATCCCACTGCTGGGCATACACACCAAGGAAACCAGAACTGAAAGAGACACATGTACCCCAATGTTCATCGCAGCACTGTTTATAATAGCCAGGACATGGAAGCAACCTAGAGGTCCATCAGCAGATGAATGGATAAGAAAGTTGTGGTACATATACACAATGGAGTATTACTCAGCCATTAAAAAGAATACATTTAAATCAGTTCTGATGAGATGGATGAAACTGGAGCCGATTATACAGAGTGAAGTAAGCCAGAAAGAAAAACACCAATACAGTATACTAACACATATATATGGAATTTAGAAAGATGGCAATAACGACCCTGTATGAAAGACAGCAAAAAAGACACAGATGTGTATATCGGACTTTTGGAGTCAGAGGGAGAGGGAGAGGGTGGGATGATTTGGGAGAATGGCATTGAAACATGTATACTATCATGTAAGAATCGAATCGCCAGTCTATGTCCGACACAGGATACAGCATGCTTGGGGCTGGTGCACGGTGATGACCCAGAGAAATGTTATGGGGAGGGAAGTGGGGGCGGGGGGGGTTCATGTTTGGGAACGCATGTACACCCGTGGCGGGTTCATGTCAATGTATGGCAAAACCAATACAGTATTGTAAAGTAAAATAGAGTAAAAATTAAAATTAAAAAAAAAGAAAAAAAAGAAATTCAAAAAAATAAAAAATAAAATAAAATGGTCAAACCTGTAGCATGTTCATAACTCTTAGAATAGTGCAGAATAGGAAATTATAATGACAAACCACTAAATTTTAGACATAATTTCATAAGTAATGCTAAATATTCCTAAGCGACCACCAGAAACTATATTGTGTGCCAATGTCACTTTTTCGTTATTTTGCTTAGTTATTGCGGCCACTTTCAGAGACAGATATTACTGTTCTAAATGAATGATTTCTAGTGTTCCAGAAAAGTGGAAGACCAGAGATCTGGGATCTGGCCAACAGTATAGTCTCACCCAAACCTTATGCTGAGCAGGTCAGCTACTGCAGGACAGAAATACTGCTGAGCCCAGCGAGGAAAGGAGTTACAGTGAGGAACTGACTATCACCCTTCCAAACAGATTATGAGGTGGAATCATGCAATTATTTTTGGCCTACAAGCTGAGTATCAGCTACCATAATGGAAGATAAAATGTGGATATTTCTTCCCTCTTTGGGGTGCTGTCTATGGGGTTGTATAGAGTCAGACACAACTGAAGCGACTTAGCAGCAGCAGCAAGGAAGATGAAAGGGTGTTTACTTTTTCCCCTTGCTTTTCAATTGCCGAAGATTTGGAAAAACTTCTAAGAAATGGGCTGTATGAATAGTATAATGTTCTAAAACCCACAAGTTCCAAAAAACAATGAAATATTGAACTCCTAACTGAGTTCGAATTCAACACTTGGCTCTGTTAGTTTAATGGCAATGAATGTAAAAGTTGCTCAGTCATGTCCGACTCTTTGCTACTCCATGGACTATACAGCCTGTGAAATTCTCTAGGCCAGTGTGCAGCCTTTCCCTTCTCCAGGAGATCTTTCCAACCCAGCGGTTGAACCCAGGTCTCACACATTGCAGGTGGATTCTTTCCCAGCTGAACCACAATGGAAGCTCAAGAATACCGGAGTGTGTAGCCTCCTATCCTTTCTCCAGCAGGTCTTTTCAACCCAGGAATCTAACCAGGGTCACCTCCATTGCAGGTGGATTCTTTACCAACTGAGCTATCAGGGAAGCCCAGTTTAATGGCATTAGGTAAAATTTAACACTGAGATACATACATTACCATGTGTAGAATAGGTAGCCAGTAGGAAGCTGCTGTATAGCATAGGGAGCTCAGTCAGGTACTCTGTGTTGACCTAGAGGAATGGGATGGGAGTGGAAAGGAGGCTCAAGAGGGAGAGTATATGTGCATACTTATGGCTGATTTATGTTGTTGTGCAGCAGAAACCGATACAACATTGTTAATCAGTTATCCTCTAATTAAAAATAAATTTAAAAAATAAAAGAAATAAAATTCACCAGTAGTTTATTTTCCTTTTTGATCCAAAATGTTCAAAACTTATATCAACGCTGATGCAACTAGTATTCTATAATCATACCATTAGGAAAAAGTATTTTGACCTTCTCAATGACTAGAGAGTCCTATCTGAAGGCTGACATAAGTAGAAATCTTTTCTTAAGTTGGATAAATTGGGTAATCACTTCTTGGTGCAGCAATTTAAAGAAATACATTTATCTTTGTCTAAAATGTTGCAGAAAAATTCCTGAAGTGCTGACAATTGCAATTTTGAAGTTAGCTAACATGCTTGATTTTGATCAATAAAGATAGATATATAGATAGGTAGATAGACAGGTCCTAAAATAAACATTTTGGTATCAGTGAGGAAGAGCAATTCAATATCTGCATATACAAGAAATCAGCTTCTCTTCTGAAGTGTGTCCAAATGTTATTCATATAAGGTCAACCTTTTCTGAATGGTTTTATTTCAACATGTGGCAATGGATACCAAATTCCAGTAAAACTCACTAAAATGGGGGGCTGCTCCCATAGAAACATAAATATCACCCTGCAGAGTATTTTCAGGTAGTCACTTTTAAAAAACAATAAACTATCTCCATGATCTATATATGGAACATAAGACTATATATCAAATAATCTGCTGTTGAACTATTCCTGGGAGAATATAGGTATAGAACCGTCAAGTCCAGTTTGACAGCAAATATAAAAGTTTGGGACCCAGTACAAATTGTATTCAAAACTCAGAGTTGGAGTATCTTATGGGGTATGGGGGAACCATCACTAACATATTAGCATAAATGTAAGCCAGGAAAAGCAGAAGGATTTTTTTAATGTGCCTTTCTTTGGAAAGAAAATTTTCTTTATTACGACATTTATTGTTGTACTCATGAAGCCATTCTTTTTCTATGTATAAATTATATAATCTCATTTAATTTTAAATATTATTTTATATTCCCTCAGTATTAAAAATAATTGATATCTAGAATACAAAATTTAGTCAGATAATTGAACTGCACTATTAAGTTACATTCTATTTTCCTCAGGCTAACAACCTTTCCATACCAATCCTGGTGTCCAAACTTGTAGTCATTTTTAGTATTTTAGTTGCTTCTCTTTGGCCCCTGCTCAATTTTCGAGTAAAAATAATCTGGCATGATGTTGACTGAACTGAAGGCTGAATGTGGTAAATTGCCCCAGATATGTAAAATGTTTTATGGGGAAAGTTGAAGGCATTGCTTGAGTTTAACAAACACACACAGGGACTGTGTTCATTATTTGATGCACCTATGCAGGAATGGACATTTTCAGTGAGCTCTGCAGAGATGTGGTTTAACAAGCCTTCCTACTGTTAACAAGTATCATGTGTCTAATTCCAAGTACATTGTTCTGCAAGTTGACACCTATATATTGGACTTGAACTGTCACAAGAGGAGAAATCTTACAAGGAAAAAAATGCAAGTACTCAATTCATACCCCATCTTTCACAATCTTCTATCTTTATGTATGTGCATTTACTTATGATCACAAGGATATTACTGTTCATTTTAAAACACTTAAATTGTGTTTAAATAAATTGAAAATGAAGTCATTGCAACTTTTATAGGTTCAAAGTTAGTCATATACGTTTCCATGAATATTCATGTATGTATATGCCACAAATTTAATATATAAGCAACTGAAAAGTTGTACGTATTCCTTCCAGATTAAAGCATCTGTTCCAAGAAATCTCAGACTGTTGCCTATTTTTTTGTTTGAAAAATCTGTATTCAGTAATCTCCCAGGTGATCCAATGGTTAGAATTCATAGATTCAGCACTTTCATTGCTATGGCCAAGGTTCAGTCCCTGGTCAGGGATATAAGGTCCCACAAAGACATGTGGCATGGCCAAACAACACAAACAACAACAAGAACAACAAACTTTGTTTAGAATGAGCTATAATAAATTGAGGAGAAAAAAGTAATATTACTTGTGTATCTAAACTAATTATTGACCTGTGACATGAGGCAAACCAGCCCCACCCCCCACCCCCCCAAAAATCCCTCTAAACAGTATTACCAAACTATTTCCTAATGCTGTTTTACATGCTCAGTTCCAGATTTTAAACTGGTCCTTTTGTATCTAATCTTAATTTTTTTTTCTTTCTTACATAAAATCCTTGTCTAGATTAATAGATAGAAAGGGGGCTTTTCTTCAAACACCTGAAAATTGAATGGAAAAAAACACATTTCTAACCTAAAAAATTAAAAAAAGACTACATTGAAAAAAAAAACCCAAAAATCAAAAGACTAAGCATGTGTTTTATGCAGTTCATTTATTTTCATCTCTTCCCTAGCACTTTAAATTTCACTCTGCAATTTGAAACAGATTTGATCAACTTGCTTTCATGTGTCAGTGTATTTCAACTGCAATGAAAATAAACAAAATGAAGTTTGATTTCCTACAAAATTGTGGAGATGCTGACTTAACTACAATAGTTATTTACTTTGGCATATGTCACACTGTACTCTTGTAAAATAAAGTATTGTTTGGTTATCCAAAGTTTACATGAAACTTGAGCCAGCCTCAGGTTTCTTTATCAATAAAGCCCCTTTTGGATTGAAAGGAGAGTAGGTCTCTGCACTGGTTCCCTTCTTGCCAGAGAAGGGAATGTCATTTGGCATGACAAAACAACAAAAAACAACAAAATTCTGTAAAGCAATTATCCTTCAATAAAAAAAAATTAATTCATTAAAAAAAATTCCATACCAAGAAGAGATATGGATTACTTTATAATCCTGAGGAAGATGTTCTTATTTTAACTGTATGGAAATATACATATAGTTGCTTTGCACACTTGAGCTCTGTATGATCTATAAAAGTGGTTAATGAAATCCAAGAGTTAAACAAATTTAAAGATTTAAGCTGTTGCAGAATGCCACTAAACAGGGCCAAAAATGTGGAATATAGATCATTTCTGAGAGATAAAACTTGCCTATGTGATCAAACTACTAGTACCATTCTTCTCACTATAATTTGTTGTCAGCTTTGAAACTATTATTTCAACATGAAAACTTAGATGTTATACTTTTTATTTTGCTCCCTAGAACATAAACAAATTTTAATTTCAAAATAATAAAAATGTTATCGATGCATGAACAAAGCCAAATGTATATACATTTTCCTTTGTGAATAGTATTGGTTCAGTTCAGTTCAGTGGCTCAGTTGTGTCTGACTCTTTGCGACTCCATGGACTGCAACATGACAGGCTTCCCTGTCCATCACCAACTCTCAGAGCTTACCCAAACTCATGTGTACTGTGTTGGTGATACCATTCAACCATCCCATCCTCTGTCGTCCCCTTTTCCTCCTGCCTTCAATCTTTCCCAGCATCAGGGTCTTTTCAAACGAGTTGGTTCTTCTCATCAGGAGGACAAAGTACTGAGTTTCAGCTTCAGCATCAGTCCTTCCAATGAATATTCACAACTGATTTCCTTTAGGATTGACTGGTTGGATCTCCCTGCAGTCCAAGGGACTCTCAAGAGTCTTCTCCAAAACCACTGTTCAAAAGCATTGATTCTTCAGCACTTAGCTTTCTTTATAGTCCAACTCTCACATCCATATATGACTACTGGAAAAACCATACCTTTGAATAGATGGGCATTTGTTAGCAAAGTAATGTTTCTGCTTTATAATATACTATCTAGGTTGGGCATAGCTTTTCTTCCAAGGAGCAAGTGTCTTTTAATTTCATGGCTGCAGTCACCATCTGCAGTGATATTGGAGTCCAATAAAAAAATTTTTTTAATTTTTTTTAATTTATAAATGTCCAAAAACAATGTTTCCATTATTTTCTCATCTATTTGCCATGAAGTGATAGGAATGTATAGACTTATGAAAATAAGATGAAACATGACATCTGAGAGCATAAAATAATACATTGTTTAAAAAAAATAAACTAGCATTGCTCAGAGGAAGATGTATATAAAATATTAGCCATCTATATAATTAACAGACAAAATTCTGATGCTAAAAATTAAAAGAAAAACTTGATAAGACTGGGTAGAGCCAAATGTAATATTGGGATTAAATTTTTTAAATAAACAAACAATACATTCTGAAAGTTAATAATTTAAAAAGAACTAGCATTCTTGATTAAAGAGATCTTTAAATAGCAAACAAAACTCAGATCCCTCTCCAACATTATTCCCAGTTTTCACCACTCATTCCTCTTCTCATTGCTATGCTTTTCTTGTTTAAGTGAAAATAATTTTCCTATAAACTAAAGACTCTAGTGAGTTTTTATAATAGAAATAGAATCTGCCAAAATGCCTATCCAAAACCCATCTGTTGCAGAAAACATTTCAAATTCATTGATCACCTACTCCACATTGCCATACTTCCAATTCTGTTCACATTATTTAAAAAGAAAAATAAAGCCATTTCTTCCTGGGTAGAATTCACTGCATATCATCTCCAACCACCCACAAATAAGTTCTACAATAAATGGCTAGGCAATATCCAATGCATAACAAGTGTCAGATTGTTTTGTTACAGAATGTTCTATCACTTGCTGACTACTACTATCTTACATTCCCTCATCTTCTCTCTCTTGAGAAACCACTTCCCATTTCTCTCCCACCCTCATTCAACTTTGCAGATAAAAGGAGATATCATCTCAGAGGCAGAAAGATAAGAATGCTAAGAATATAGAGACAAAAGGAAAATAAAAGAGATATAAATGAAGGAAAAATAAGGCAATTGAAAGAAGGATCACTCTTGTACCTCATGTGAGTGAAAGTCGCTCAGTCGTGTCAACTCTTCACAACCCCATGGACTATAGAGCCCATGGAATTCTCCAGGCCAGAATACTGGAGTGAGTAGCCTTTCCCTTCTCCAGGGAATCTTCCCAACCCAAGGATCGAATCCAGGTCTCCCGCACTACAGGAGGATTCTTTACCAGCTGAGCCACAAGGGAAGCCCTATGAAGCCTTATGCCTCATATTTACATCCTAAAAGTTAAATAATGTAAAAGTAGTATAAATATATGATTTGTTGTCTTAATATAAGGTGAGATTGTAAATTAATTTGTATATAAGATCACATGGTTCTGCTCTTATATGTGTATATATATGTGTGTGTATATATATATATATATATATATATATATATATATATATATACACACACACACACACATACTGTAAGGATGGACTTCTAAATGTGTGTGATTTTCAGAATATTTCCTAATTATTGTTAGGATTTGTATTGGTTTCCCTTTGAAATTTGGACTATAGCAAAAATGTTAACAGATGTGAGGCCAAAGGGATGTTTAATTGCTAAATTTTAAATGCTGTTGCTTAAGTGAATTCTATTTTAATAGATATTACTCTTTTTTGGGATGGAGGGAAGGAATTTTTTGGGTGTTTTTTTTTAAAATGAATAATAGTGTCAGTTGGAATACAACCTTTGAGTGTTTTTGATTTCACAGGTACTCCAAAAGCCAAGTCGAGTGACTGAGAATTCTGAAAACATCTTCAATGGTGTGAGTCAAAGTTGAAAGGAGATAACATCTGAATAATGTTGGTAATTTATGTTTTCTGGGTATATGTGTATATCACTAGCCCAAAGAAGGAAAGTTCATTAAGAAATAAAACAGAACTTTAAAAAGACCTTAAAAAAAGAAATCAGGAGAATTTATACAAAATCTGCTTCAGGTCAAACACAGGGCTCCAATAATCTACCAACTGGGAAGATCTCAAGCTGTATTCCTAAATTAGAGTAAATAATGTTCTGAGAGAATACTATCTTAAGAAATCAGTTACACTGCACATTGCCCTGAATCTGTATTAGTTTACTAAATTTGGCAAACAGACATTGCAGCAGGGAGTTATCATTGTTGTGTCCAGGCAAGCAGGGAAATGCCTGACAGAAGCAATGGGCATTAACAAAGCTGTAAGTTTCATGCTTAGAATTTCATCAGCAGCAATGAATTTGATAGTCTAGAAGGCAATGGCAACCCACTCCAGTACTCTTGCCTGGAGAATCCCAGGGATAGGGGAGACTGGTGGGCTGCCGTCTATGTGGTCACACAGAGTCGGACACGACTGAAGCGACAGCAGCAGCAGCTTCTCCTCTACACTGATAAGAGACCGCTGGGATTACCGTACTCAGCTCTGGGTGAGAAAGGGAAAACACAGAGGAGACATCAGGAGGCACATTCTGAGAAAATAATCTGAATGATGTAGAAATTTAGATCAAGACCAGGAAGAGGAGATGTGCATCAGGAAAAAAGAAATGCCATTAGATTTTTCAAGGGTTACAGTGTGAGTGAAATTTTAGAAATTTTCTGTGTGATCCTGAATGGAATAAGTGTGTGATGATAAGATGAATTTTTGTTTAATTTTTGAAAAAAGCAAAACTTTTAATCTCAGCAAGCATAAGAGATTCGAGTTTCTTCAGAAGAAGGATGATTTCCTTCCCCTGGAGTTATTCAAACATGCTGTAGAAGACCATTGGGTGTAGTATAAAAAGAATCTAAAATTCAGGTCACCTGTAGATATGGTCTCCTCTAACCCTGAGACTTTATCATCTAGAAACACAATCATAAAATGCAAACCTAAGACAAATTAAATGAGAGTTTGTATATCTGATGATAACAGTGTTTATTTTCCATTCACCTGGAAGCATTTACAATCATCCTGAAGATGTCCCATTACAACTTTCCTAGTACACTGGCCAAAGGTTTATATTAACAAAACAAACACATTCATATACAAAACATTTTTTGTATACAAAAATTGAGAAAAAAGAAAAAGTTCATTAAGTCATCAAATTCATCAATTTAATTTTCATTTGAGTAAGCACCTCTGTAATTTGCAAGAAAGAATCAGAGGACTAAATCTATGTATAATCTGCAAACTTTGAATAATACCTGGAATGATCCTAGTCAGCTTTTAAGTACTTACATTGAAAACTAAAACTAAAAAACTAAAGGAACAGCTACCTGGAAATTTCACCAATAATACTTGCAATTAAACCTAAAAGCAATTATGGTACTTGTGTTAGACACAAAAGAATGATGAATACTGTACTATATTACCTTGTTTGACCTCATTCCATTATCAAACAACACTGATTACTCTTTCTACCTAAAGAGATTTGTGAAAGACACTACAGATGAAGACTGTTAAGGTTTGACAACTTTGGTCACAGTCAACTTTGTATTTCTAATGTCATTATTTTATTCCAACCTCATCAAAAACCTTTATGTCCAGTTTTGGGGTAGAGGGGAGAAAATTCATCCCAATGGCTGCAGAGCTTATTTCCATTTAAGAAAATGGAAAAAAAAAAAAAAGATCCCAGTGGTTGTGCTTATGTTCTATAAGAGTTCTCTATAAAAAAGTTCTCCAAAGGCATAGCTTACATTTGGGGGTTGGAGGTGGGGTATAGATTGAGATCAGCAGAGTTATCTATTATATCTTTTTACATTGTATTTGTACAGGTCACACTCTTGGGGAAATACTTTTTATACTGAATCATTCTGGTTAGAATAACAACTATTTTTCATAAATTGAATTAATTTGGACCTTTATGGAAGATTTACTAAATAAAAAAAGTATTCTAAGAAAAGTCTTGTAAATCTACTCCCCATTGAAGAGACAAGGGTGACATCTCATGTTCATGAAGAATTCTAATCTCCATCAAATTTCATCAGCAAAAGAAATGAAGACATGGAGACATCTATCTAAAATGCAATTAACAAAAGATGTTATTGTCTAATTAAAAATATGTTCACCATGATGTAATGGTATAATGATAGAAGGTGATTGGGACTGATATCCACGACAGAAAAAGGATAATTATGAGTAAAATGTGTCTTAGTTTTGCACTAAATACTGATTATGGAAAAAAGCGATCAAATTGACCACATGGATGCTTTAATTTATTCAATAGTTTGTAAGAAAATGACGCTTTTATTTTTTAACTTATCACAAAAATGAAAAAGAAAAATCTGCTGTAATCAGACAATTGGGATTAATAAGTATTAGTTAATGCAGTCTACTGAGAGCAGTAGGCCCTATGGCTTTATTTTTCTTTTCTCAGCCTTGGACTATTCAATAGAATACATGAACCATAAATATAATCTCTGAACTTAAATCACATCTAGAAAAAAAGCATCTACTGAAGCAGTTAATATGTTAAATAGTCTTTTAATTAACTGGAGCATTAATTTTACTATATTTTATTTTCTAGACTATCACTTGACCTTTGAACAGTACAAATTCAGGTTTCTTTCGATACTATTTTTAAATTTTGGGAAATTGTACTATGTAATGTTCAAAGCTAATTCATAGAAGTCATTATTTATTATTATTATCAAGAGAAAATATTTGGAAACTAAACACAATGAATTTCTAGATCATGGAAAATTCATCATCTCAAAGAAAAAAGACTTTCAATTAATTGAACTGAAATTGTCTGGTATTTATTAAAGGCCAACACACCTCACTAAGGCATTTTCTGCAATTTTGTATTACTACCTTAAATATTTACCACATTTAAAGAAATAATATATATTTTAGTGTTAACTATATCTTTAATATTTATTAAAATTGATATCCTTCTTTTGTGTGATAAATATACTAATAGAATTCCACACTGAAAATACTTGTTAAATATAAACAATAATTAGAATATGCTGTCACAGCATTCTATATCAGAATAATCACTGTGTAGTTTATTTTATAAACTCTTATAAATATATAAGAATATTTTATAAATATTTATAAAATATTTTATATATTAAATTTGAAATCAATGAGCTATGTGCTGTCTGGTGACATACAGAAAAACAAATAAGGCAGTAGATTTTAGTTAGTATCATTAGCAAATTTTACACCATTGCTTTGAAAAAAGTAATAAAATATTTTATATAGGAATGAAAGAAAGCTGCCACCTGGGAAGTCTATATTGACAAATAGTAGTCTGCAAACGTAGTGAAATGTAAATTACAGTGAATGTTAATACCCGCCTCAGTTAAGGTAAGCATTTTATCTCCAGTCGCCTTATCATTCAAGCAGGGGAAAAAGTATCTCCTACTCAGAGGGTTACTGTAAACATTGAATATACCTCCCAGCACATACACACACACACACACACACACACACACACACACACATGCACTGAATACTTGCTGAATAATTGACTGAATGTAAGGAATATGGGGCTTCCAAGGTGACACTAGTGTTAAAGAACCCACCTGCCAATTCAGGACACATAAGAGACAAAAATTTGATCCCTGGGTTGGGAAGATCCCCTGGAGGAGGGCATGTCAACCCATTCCAGTATCCTTGCCTAAAGAATCCCGTGGACAGAGGAACTTGGTGGGCTACAGTCCATGGGGTCACAAAGAGTTGGACACGATTGAAGTGACTTATCACAAATGCACGCGTGTCCTAACATCGAATAAATTAAATGTTCTAAAAATAGTGTAAATCTAAACATAAAATCCTAAACATTTAGTGGGTTAACAGGTATATTTTCATCATATATACAATAGGATCTCAGTCTAAAAGAATGAGTTGAAGAGAGGGAAGAGATTTCAGTTTCATTGTAGCCCATACATACAGTTTTAAAACAGAGCAGGACCCCATGGACCTTGCCCCCTGTATCTTCAGCCTGCCTTTTGTTTGTGGAAAAACTTTAGCCAAAGAATAAGCTTAATTAGAGAAGTGAGAACATGAAGAAACAAAGGAAAACAGTCAAAGGAGAGCAAATAATAATAGTTCAGTCATTAAGCATGGTCAAGGGCATTTAGTTCCTTCTCAAGGGCTATATTGATCATATTCTGAGTCATATATTGTAAACTATCTTGTAGATGCTGAAACCCCCACCAGAGGGTGGAAGAAGTCTTGATGACCAGACTATAGCCATGAAGTATTCTGCCATAATTCTGAGAACTGGCCTCAAGATATGGAAACAAAGCCACCCTGGAACTGAAGATTAACTGTACTTAAAACAATCAAGACTGCTGCTGCTGCTGCTAAGTCGCTTCAGTCGTGTCTGACTCTGTGCAACCCCATAGACGGCAGGCTACCAGGCTCCCTCGTCCCTGAGATTCTCCAGGCAAGAACACTGGATTGGGTTGACATTTCCTTCTCCAATGCATGAAAGTGAAAAGTGAAAGTGGTCACTCAGCTACTGGTGACCAATTTCAAGATGACTATCAGAATTAATTGAACTGTTTCTGGCATACAGCCCCCCTCTCTCTGATTGTAAAAACTTTTGCCCCGTGATTATCAGGGGGAGAGTCAGGCTTTAGAAAGACTACTCTCTTCCTCTGGTTGCTGACATTCAAAATAAAGCAAACTTTTCTCTCCCCCCACCTGGCCTCTTTAGTGGCTTTTGAACAGTGAGAAGCCAGACCCTATTTTTGGATACATTTTACGCTAGTGACCTGAAATAAGAAAGAACATATGCTGTGTCCTTCTTTTCTTTGTCGCAAAATATGTTTATACAGTAAGATTCAGTCTGATGTGACTGCAATTTAGCAAAACAGAATTATACCAAGATTTCAGATAAATAAAACATTTGAAGAATGACATGTCTGAGAAAAGTGAGAGAGCCTAATAAAAATATGAATTAGGTATACCAGGAGAAACAAGCCAACCTCATTTCCAAAGGAAAAAAAAACAAGATAAATAAGAGAGGGGGAGAAATTATGCAATAAGTTAAGATGACCACATGAATATCAAAATACTCCTGGCATACCTAATTCTGGATTTTTTTTTTTCATTTCCTTCCATTTTTTTGTTGTTTGTTTGTTTTCTATTCACAGTGGGTAAGAAGAATATAACAAAAAAGTTTCCTAATACAGAACATTTTTGCCAGAATAAATATCTTACAAAAGGAGGTTTGCAGGATACAAAACACTGAGCTTGAAAAGTGCAAACTGAAGGGCTCCCTCAGAGGGATCTGAACTTGATCTATTAATATCTTCAAGGTAACTGTGCGACTAAGGGAAGGACATCATTCATAATGTCAAAAGATAGAAGGACACAGAACATTGGCCTACAGCTAAAGAAAAAGAAGAAGGAAAAAAAAAAAAGAGCTTTTGCTGGTTATTTTAAAAGTTCTTAGGACTGAGGTCAACTCGTCTGAACCACTAGCAGACAAGCACACAATGATGATTGCAGTTTATGAACCATCAAGGACCCTTTGTTAAACGTATTAGCACCAGTGGTGAAGATGGCAAGTTAGGATCAGAATCATTCTTAGCATTATGGAGTTAATTAAGAGAAATGATGCAAATTCTAGGGAGACCAAGTAAATATACCTTCATTGAATCATCCTCTGTTGCCATGAGCTAACTGTTTAAGGGTTCAAGTAGCCAAAAGACCCCTTTTGTATGTAAATGGACTCAAATTCAGATCCTTGGGCCATTTTACATTCTTTTTCTAGTTAAAGTTACCTCTCTGTTTTGAAATAGTTTATTTTCCTGTTTATAAAAGTAACACATACTTATTACAAATATTCAGAGAAATAAAGTTTACTATTAATTCAATCATACAATAACAGCTACTATAGGCATACTGATTTATATTCACCTTTATCTTTACTAATGGCAAACAAACTCATACATTTTTTTTCTTAAAATGGAATCACACTGCACAACCCATTTTAACCTAATTCTTTCTTATAGATCAAGGGCATAGTCATAGATGAAAAAAATAATAAATTTGGATCAGAATAAGAATAGGCTAAGCTAAAAGTAGAGTAACAATAAGAGAAACTAGCCCCTTTATTTTCCTCACAGCTGCAGATCTTGGCTCCAGGTAGGCTGTAGGGGAAAGTGGAGAATGAATTTTTAAAGATGTTGTTAAATTTGTCCATTGAGGTAATAACATGGCCTAGTCATTTATTCATTCAGCAAACATGTACTGAGTGGCGACCAAGTGTTGGCCCTGAGTTAGTAGCTAAGCCACACCAACATGGTGAAAGGTCCTGTTATCAAGAATTTCTTCCTGAGTCTTCACCCTGCTATGGACTCTGGGATGACAGGCAGCATCTTTGGTTCATTTTAAAACTAACACACAGCAGAGTGTTGAAATGCTGCTAAATGAACTGAACTGAAGGAAGCCATACAAGTAACCATTTGAAATGCAGGGTGGGAAATATGGCAGTGGGAGCCAACTCAAAGTGCAGCACAGGCACAGAAGGTCTGGGGAGCAGACGTAAAAGAACCTTCTCTCTCAAAGTTGGAGAGAAATTTGAACTGCTACTTTCCAAATTATAAGGGAATTAGATACGGCAGTTCATGCATACACAAACAAATTTCCAAATTTAATGTTTAACTTTGAAGCATACTGTGGATAATATCACATCATTAAAAACTTTTAACACTTCATTCTAATAAAATCACAATATCTGTGTATCTTACCAATGATCCCTTCTCAAGAAATATGGTAAAAGTGAATGTTTTAAGTCTGCGGAAATGGGAAGAATAATTTTTCATTCAATTCAGATCTGTGTCTACAACAACTTACAGAGTTCTATTACTACATATTCTTATTCAAAGGAGCAAAATATGAGAGTGTTTTTTTATTCAATAAGAAAACAAATCAAAATGTACTATGTATCTACTGTATCTATTGTAGGAACAATACAAACTAATCTATATATTAGATCATTTACTTAGTACATCAATGCTATGAAGTAAGCATTACTACCTAAATTTTATAAAATATGAAACTGACACACAGATAGGTTAAACAAAGTGATTGAGATCACAAAGCTAACAAATGGCAGAGGTGAGATCTAAACTCGAGAAATCTGTTTTGATTTTACTGTGCCCCAAGGACCTATTCAAACTCCAAACTCTTCAATATTTATGTTGATCTATCAACAATATAGTTAGAATTGTAAGTCCATAAATGGTATGCATCATGTATCATATTAAAGTAATCTTTTTAAGCCTCTTGACATATTGCTACTCAAACACAAGTTTAGTATGGATATACAAGGTTTGATATGTGTTGAATAGATTTTTATCAAAATCAAAGTGGACCCAAAGGGTTTTCATTTCAATGTCTTATATTTTAATGTACCCACAAACACATTGTGATAATTTATGGACATGGGGAGAGGGAAGGAGAGGGTGAGATGTATGGAAAAAGTAACATGGAAATGTACATTACCATGTGTAAAATAGATAGCCAACAGGAATTTGCTGTATGGCTCAGGAAACTCAAACAGGGCTCTGTGTCAACCAGAGGGGTGGGATGAGAAGGGAGATGGGAGGGAGCTTCAAAAGGGAGGGGATATATGTATACCTATGGCTGATTCATGTTGAGGTTTGACAGAAAACAGCAAAATTCTATAAAGCAATTATTCTTCAATAAAAAATAAATATTTTTTTTTAAAAAGCATTGGTGATATTGAAGGAAAATTTAAAGGAAAATCTCCACAAGAACTAGATTTTGTCTCATCATTCTGAGTAGTTTTACAGAATAAGTGAAAAGACAAGCTAATTTAGACAACGATCAGATTTCTAACAGTGTTGATTTTGATTGTTAACAATGATACTTACTATATTCAATTCAGAAATCCCAAATAGTTTCCAGGAAGATGTTTGAAATGGCAATTTTGTTGTTTTTGTTGGCTGTGTTCTTAATGGTATCAATGATACAACTTTTTCTTCTGTGTAAAATTTCTTTTACTTTAAGCAAAAGTTGGTTTATTTAAACATGTTCTTTCTGCTATGTGTTAAAGTATAAGAAAATATTAGCAAATTAGTAGATAACATTTTTCATCCAAATGTTTGCTGCTGCTGCTAAGTCGCTTCAGTTATGTCCAACTCTGTGCGACCCCATAGGTGGCAGCCCACCAGGCTCCTCTGTACCTGGGATTCTCCAGGAAAGAATACTGGAGTGGCTTGCCATTTCCTACTCCATCCAAATGTTTCAGCTCGGTTCAGTTGCTCAGTCGTGTCTGACTCTCCGTGACCCCATGAACTGCAGCATGCCAGACCTCCCTATCCATCACCAATTCCCAGAGTCTACTCAAACTCATGTGCATTGAGTTGGTGATGCCATCCAGCCACCTCATCCTCTGTTGTCCCCTTCTGTGCCTGCCCCCAATCCTTCCCAGAATCATAGTCTCTCTCAATGAGTCAACTCTTCACATGAAGTGGCCAAAGTATTGGAGTTTCAGCTTCAACATCAGTCCTTCCAGTGAACATCCAGGACTGATCTCCTCTAGGATGGACTGGCTGGACCTCCTTGAAGTCCAAGGGACTCATAAGAGTCTTCTCCAACACCACAGTTCAAAAGCATCAATTCTTCAGTGCTCAGCTTTCTGCACAGTCCAACTCTCACATCCATGCATGACTACTGGAAAAACCATAGCCTTGACTAGACGGACCTTTGTTGGCAAAGTAATGTCTCTGCTTTTTAATAAGCTATCTAGGTTGGTCACAACTTTTCTTCCAGGGGTCAAGTGTCTTTTAATTTCATGGCTATGATCACCATCTGCAGTGATTTTGGAGCCCCAAAAAATAGTCTGACACAGTTTCCACTGTTCCCCATCTATTTGCCATGAAGTGATGGGACCAGATGCCATGATCTTTGTTTTCTGAATGTTGAGCTTTACTTGATTCCAGCTTGTGCTTCTTTCAGCGCAGCGTTTCTCATGATGTACTCTGCATAGAAGTTAAATAAGCACGGTGACCATATACAGCCTTGACGTACTCCTTTTCCTATTTGGAACCAGTCTGTTGTTCCATGTCCAGTTCTAACTGTTGCCTCCTGGCCTGCATATAGGTTTCCCAAGAGGCAGGTCGGGTGGTCTGATATTCCCATCTCGTTCAGAATTTTCCACAGTTTATTGCGATCTACACAGTCAAAGGCTTTGGCATAGTCAATAAAGCAGAAATGGATGTTTTACTAGAACTCTCTTGCTTTTTCGATGATCCAGCGGATGTTGGCAATTTGATCTCTGGTTCCTCTGCCTTTTCTAAAACTATTTGTTTTAATCCAAATGTTTAAATTAAGGTAAATCTTTGTTGCATAGAACTCTTGAAAGAAATGAGAGTATTGTGCCATTGCCCAGTCTAGAATATCCAGTATGCATAACAAGCTAACAGGGTCAAGAAAATAAGAAACAAGAAGGCTGCATAAAACTGCTTCTGGGAATTTGTAATAACGCAGTGTGAAATAGTTCACCTGGGGCAAGTTGTACATGGATGCATTCAAAGCAATAGTTAATCAGCTATAATTTTTACTGTAAATATGATAACATTCTTGATGTCCTTAAATGAAATTCCTTTTCATTAAAGTATTAGATTACTTTTTTCAATATGCAATGTTTAATAAGATTAGATGAATTAATATATTATTAAAGGCATGTCAAACAGGGACCTCTTAAGTACCAGCATGTAGCAGGAAAAGACAAATGCAGCCTTACAGGGTAAAGGACCAAAGAATGTGGTAGGAAAATTATAAATTTTTCATCAATTCTTACAGAAAATCAGAGAAGAAGGGAAGCTTCTGTATAGAGGAACATACAGTTGGAGGAGAAGCAAAGAGGAGAAATTTCTGGACTGGGTCCTGTCCTTCTCAGATTTTGGGGTCCTGTTACTATTCACAGTCTCTAACTCACTCCTATCCTAGGTGAACAAGGGACTGAAGACATGGGAGAAAGTAAGAAGGCAGAGTAGCCAATGATGGAAGTTAGAAACTAAAAATGGCATATTTAAAATGAGGAAGAAATGGTGAGTATAATTTAGATTAAGTAGTTATTTACTGCCATACAGGAGTTCACACAGCTCCCAATGTGCTTCAATAAATACCAGGGTATGGAGTGTGCACATCAGGGAAATATGACCAGGTGCCCTGAAGAGGACAACTAATTTACTGTAAGGAACTGAATTCTTTACTGGGAAAATCCTATATAGTATAAATCATATAAACAACACTCTTAGGGCCAGAAAAATGTTAAAATTCTATTGCTCTTATTAATCTGTAAAATGATACTTAAGCAGTTAATTGTTATTTGAAATGATGACCAAACAGCATTTATTGTAATCAGTCTAATTCAGTTCAGTTCAGTTCAGTCACTCACTAGTGTCCGACTATTTGCGACCCCAAGGACTGCAGCACACCAGGCTTCCCTGTCCATCACCAACTCCCAGAGCTTACTCAAACTCATGTCCATTGAGGCAGTGAGGTCATCCAATCATCTCATCCTCTGTGATCCCCTTCTCCTCCTGCCTTCAATATTTCCCAGCATCAGGGGTTTTCCAGTGAGTCAGTTCTTCACATCAGGTCGCCAAAGTATTAGAGTTTCAGGCTCAGCATCAGTCTTCCAATGAATATTTAGGACTGATTCCCTTTAGGATTGAATGGTTTGATCTCCTTGCAGTTCAAAGGACTCAAGAGTCTTCTCGAACACCACAGTTCAAAAGCATCAGTTCTTTGGTGCTCAGCTTTCTTTATTGTCCAACTCTCACATCCATATATGACGACTGGCAAAACCATAGCCTTGACTAGACGGACCTTTGTTGGCAAAGTAATGTCTCTACTTTTTAATATGCTGTGTAGGTTAGTTATGGGTTTTCTTCCAAGGAGCAAGCGTCCCTTAATTTGAAGCCTTCTGTCATCATCTGCAGTAATTTTGTAGCCCCCCAAAATAAAGTCTGTCACTGTTTCCATTGTTTCCCCATCATTTGCCATGAAGTGATGGGGCCAGATGGCATGATCTTAGTTTTCTGAATATTGAGTTTTAAGCCAACTTTTTCACTCTATTCTTTCACTTTCATCAAGAGGATCTTTAGTTCTTCGCTTTCTGCCATAATCAGTCTACTTATTATATGTCAATGATAATTCTCATCAAATAAGTTACAACAAACTAACTTGCAAACTTGCCAAATGTTAATGAAAAACAAATGCTAACTATTAATTTAATTTTAGGTATTTTTGAGTTTTAAAATTTTTATATTTACAAAATATTGAGAAAATAAGATGCAACAGTTAGAACCGGACATGGAACAATGGACTGGTTCCAAACGGGAAAGGAGTACATCAAGGCTGTATATTGTTACCCCACTTATTTAACTTATATGCAGAGTACATCATGCGAAATGCCAGGCTGGATAAAACACAAGCTGGAATCAAGATTTCCAGAAGAAATATCAATAACCTCAGATATGCAGATAATACCACTCTTATGGCAGAAAGCACAGAGGAATTAAAGATCCTCTAGAAGAAAGTGAAAGAGGGGAGTGAAAAAGCTGACTTAAAACTCAACATTCAAAAAACTAAGATTATGCATCTGACCCTATCACTTCATGGCAAATAGATGGGGAAACAATGGAAACGGTGAGAGATTTTACTTTCTTGGGCTTCAAAATCACTACAGATGGTGACTATAGCCATGCTATTAAAACATGCTTGCTCCTTGGAAGAAAAGCCATGGCAAACCTAGACAGCATATTAAATGGAAGAGCCATTATTTTGCCCACAAAGGTCTGTCCAGTCAAACCTATGGCTTTTCCAGTAGTCATGTATGGATGTGAGATTTGGACCATAAAGAAAGCTGAGCACTGAAAAACTGATGCTTTTGCAATCTTGAGAAAGAAGAATGGAACGGGAGGAATCAACTTGCCTGACTTCAGGCTCTACTACAAAGCCACAGTCATCAAGACAGTATGGTACTGGCACAAAGACAGACATATAGATCAATGGAACAAAATAGAAAGCCCAGAAATAAATCCACACACATATGGACACCTTATCTTCGACAAAGGAGGCAAGAATATACAATGGAGTAAAGACAATCTCTTTAACAAGTGGTGCTGGGAAAACTGGTCAACCACTTGTAAAAGAATGAAACTAGATCACTTTCTAACACCGTACACAAAATAAACTCAAAATGGATTAAAGATCTAAATGTAAGATCAGAAACTATAAAACTCCTAGAGGAGAATATAGGCAAAACACTCTCAGAAATAAATCACAGCAGGATCCTCTATGATCCACCTCCCAGAATTCTGGAAATAAAGCAAAAAATAAACAAATGGGATCTAATTAAAATTAAAAGCTTCTGCACAACAAAGGAAACTATAAGCAAGGTGAAAAGACAGCCTTCTGAATGGGAGAAAATAATAGCAAATGAAGCAACTGACAAACAACTAATCTCAAAAATATACAAGCAAGTTATGCAGCTCAATTCCAGAAAATAAACGACCCAATCAAAAAATGGGCCAAATAACTAAATAGACATTTCTCCAAAGAAGACATACGGATCGCTAACAAACACATGAAAAGATGCTCAACATCACTCATTATTAGAGAAATGCAAATCAAAACCACAATGAGGTACCACTTCACACCAGTTAGAATGTCTGTGATCCAAAAATCTGCAAGCAATAAATGCTGGAGGGTGTGGAGAAAAGGGAACTCTCCGACACTGTTGGTGGGAATGCAAACTAGTACAGCCACTATGGAGAACAGTGTGGAGATTCCTTAAAAAATTGCAAATAGAACTACCTTATGACCCAGCAATCCCACTGCTGGGCATACACACAGAGGAAACCAGAAGTGAAAGAGACACATGTACCCCAATGTTCATCGCAGCACTGTTTATAATAGCCAGGACATGGAAACAACCTAGATGTCCATCAGCAGATGAATGGATAAGAAAGCTGTGGTACATATACACAATGGAGTATTACTCAGCCGTTAAAAGAATTCATTTGAATCAGTTCTGATGAGATGGATGAAACTGGAGCCAATTATACAGAGTGAAGTAAGCCAGAAAGAAAAACACCAATACAGTATACTAACACATATATATGGAATTTAGGAAGATGGCAATGACGACCCTGTATGCAAGACAGGAAAAAAGACACAGATGTGTATAACGGACTTTTGGACTCAGAGGGAGAGGGAGAGGGTGGGATGATTTGGGAGAATGGGAATTCTAACATGTATACTATCATGTAAGAATTGAATCGCCAGTCCATGTCTGACGCAGGATGCAGCATGCTTGGGGCTGGTGCATGGGGATGACCCAGAGAGATGTTGTGGGGAGGGAGGTGGGAGGGGGGGGTCATGTTTGGGAATGCATGTAAGAATTAAAGATTTTAAAATTAAAAAAATAAATAAATTTTAAAAAAAAAAGAAAAGAAAAACTGATGCTTTTGAACTGTTGTGTTGGAGAAGACTCCTGTGAGTCCTTTGGACTGCAAGGAGATCCAACCAATCAATCCTAAAGGAAGTCAGTCCTGAACATTCATTGGAAAGACTGATGCTAAAGCTGAAGCTCCAATACTTTGGCCAACTGATGTGAAGAATCGACTCATTAGAAAGACTCTGATGCTGGGAAAAATTGAAGGCAAGAAGAAAAGGGGATGACAGAGGATGAGATAATGGGATGGCATCACGGACTCAATAGACATGAGTTTGAGCAAGCTCTGGGAGTTGGTGAAGGACAGAGAAGAGCACAGTCCATGGGGTTGCAAAGAGTCAGATATGACTGAGCAACTGAACTGAACTGAAGGAATTAATCTTTATTTCCATCAGCTTTTTAATCTAACTATTAATAACCTTAAGATGCAAAGTTGCCCTTGTAAAATTATCTTAAAATACAATTAAGAACATTGGGGTACATGTCTCTTTCAATTCTGGTTTCCTCGGCGTGTATGCCCAGAAATTGAAAGACATGGAAACAACCTAGATGTCCATCAGCAGATGAATGGATAAGAAAGCTGTGGTACATATACACAATGGAGTATTACTCAGCCATTAAAAGAATTCATTTGAATCAGTTCTGATGAGATGGATGAAACTGGAGCCAATTATACAGAGTGAAGTAAGCCAGAAAGAAAAACACCAATACAGTATACTAACACATATATGGAATTTAGGAAGATGGCAATGACGACCCTGTATGCAAGACAGGAAAGAGACACAGATGTGTATAACGGACTTTTGGACTCAGAGGAGAGGAGAGGGTGGGATGATTTGGGAGAATGACATTCTAACATGTATACTATCATGTGAATTGAATTGCCAGTCTATGTCTGACGCAAGATGCAGCATGCTTGGGGCTGGTGCATGGGGATGACCCAGAAAGATGTTATGGGGAGGGAGGTGGGAGGGGGGTTCATGTTTGGGAATGCATGTAAGAATTAAAGATTTTAAAATTTAAAAATAAAAAAACTAAAAAAAAAAAATACAATTAAGAATAATAAAAACCTTATTTTTAAAGCATTTTATCTATCTCATATACAAATTTAGATATCAGAGAACAATGCCTACATGTTAATATAAACAATTTGTTTGCTACAGAAATGAATTCATTTAAATATCCTAAGCATTCATTTATAGTAGTTGATAAACTGAATTTCAATCAACTGAAATATTATAATTCTTGCTGCTGCTACTGCTGCTAAGTCACTTCAGTTGTGTCCAACTCTGTGTGACCCTATAGATGGCAGCCCACCAGGCTCACCCGTCCCTAGGATTCTCCAGGCAAGAACACTGGAATGGGCTGCCATTTCCTTCTCCAATGCATGAAAGTGAAGAGTGAAAGGAAAGTTGTTCAGTTGTGTCCAATTCTTAGCAACGCCATCGACTGCAGCCTACCAGGTTCCTCCGTCCATGGAATTTTCCAGGCAAGAGTACTGGAGTGGGGTGCCATTGCCTCCTCCAATAATGCTTGCTATCTGATATTAAATATCCCACTCTATTAATTAATATGCCAGATATTAAAAATACCATATAAACATCGGCTCTATTAAAGTTTTCCGACATTTAAATGAAATCAAGTGTATTTTGCTGGTTTCTATATACTTTCAAAATATAAGTCTCTCCTTTTGTAAATGTAGTATTAAATTACATTGCTAAACCAATAAGTATTTTCCCTGATGAAAACTGAGGCAGTGTTAGTTAGACTTTCACAAATGGATCTTTATTTCAGTGATGTTAACTCATATGTGTTTTGAAAATTTTGCTTGAAACCAGTACAGCAGATGGATAGATATTTTCTATGGTCAAGATGCAATAATTAATTTTCTAGACCTAAGAGTAAAATACAATAATGTTGATAAAGTTGGATCCAATACAAATTTAATTTAAAGTGTATATGAAAAGTAGGAATATATAAAATACAAATGATCCAGATAGTCTGTGAAAGTGACTGGCAGTTTCAAAAATTGTATCAGAACCTGTAAGGAAGTCAGTTTGATACTAGGTGACACTGGTTCATTTTTGATGACATGTCTTCACATGAGTCTCTCCAGCTCTCTTTAAACTGACAGATACATGGGACATTTGAACATCTTTAAGCATTCTGGATTTTATATAGGAAATACAACAAACATAGCAAGTAATTTTCATTCTTATTCTTATTCTCAGTGGAATTTCAGTATTTAGTAGATCAGCTCAAATGAAATGAAAAGGCACTGTGCATTTCTTGGGTTGACATTACATGTCACATACTCATTTGTTTAGTTCTGCTTTTCATGGCTCTAAAGTAAGGTATATTAAAGTGAAGAATTTCTCTGTTTTGTTCACTGTTCCCTCATTAGCAGAAATCAGTGTGTAGCACATGAATGGTCTATGCTTGTTGACTTAATAAAAGAACGAAAAAGGTCAAGAAAACTGTAATGTTGTAGTAAAAACTGTCATCATATAAAAAAAAATCCCATGAACTTAGAATACATGTAGGTTTAAAATAGCATGCATATGAACTGAAAATAATGTTCATTTTTAAACTATTTTATCAACATCAAGTTATAAAAACAAAACCTGTGAACCGCTCCATGATATGCCATAACACTAAGGGGTCTATGAGTCGTACTGAAAAGGACAATGACGTATAAAATAACTCAATAATAATGTAAAATGCTATAATAGAGTATGAAAATGTGCTAGGAGAGCCCAAGGAAGCGAATATCTGCTGCCGCTGCTAAGTCGCTTCAGTCATGTCCGACTCTGTGCGACCCCATAGATGGCAGCCCAGCGGGTTCCCCCGTCCCTGGGATTCTCCAGGCAAGAACACTGGAGTGGGTTGCCATTTCCTTCTCCAGGGAATATCTAACTGCCTACAAATCAGAACAGGCTGTGTTGGAAGTGAAATTGGACTTAAGACTGGAAGGATGATCAGAGTGTAGAAATCACAATTGGAGGTTATTCCAGGGAAAGGATAAAAGTATAAAGGATTTATTATATAGCTTGGGAAAACTGCTCTTTTTTTTTTTTTCCCTATAAGTTACATTTCAGGATATTTTAGGGGAAATGATAGAATTCAGTCTGGAAAAGTAGCTGTAAAATTAATTATTATTTGTGATTAAAGTATTAAGTAAAGTGAAATTATTTTGGCTGTCTGTAGATAAGTAACTCTCACTATCTAGAGCTTTTGCTCCTTTTAAGTGGAAATATAGTTGGAAAAAGATGAACAGGATACATGACTCCTTAAATGCCATATCTGTAGTGGGTATTAGTTCATTATCTAGAGCACATGAATTAGTTATTAAATGGAAACTACCAGAGTTTTATCAAAGCTGGTAATTCTATATAAAACGCTTATCATAGTATTTGGATTGGTAGTGTGCTAATTGCTTTCTTATCACATAAGACAACTTGGTGCATGAAAGTCATTAGTATTTTAAAGCAGTGATAATACTTTAATATATATTAATAACTTTCCTAAGATTAACTCATTTCATGTTCACTCACATGCTAAGGCTTTGATATTATATACAGAAAAGTATTTTCACATAATATTCATTAAAACTTACTTAAAAATGACAAAAATGGAGACTAGAGACACTATATATTGCCTGAGAATAATACTATCTTTAATACTGGATGAGAAAATGTTTCTGTTTTAATCATCTTCAGATATTCACAAAAAGCTGAACAGCTAAAAAGAGAAATCCTGTATTAGCATCTCATTGCTAAAGGCAGGCCAGACTTGAATATTATAATGGGAAACAAGGGCTGGGGACAGGAAATACCTCTGTCTAGTGCTCTGACTTTTTAGTATTACCTTGGTAGCTTAGATGTCAGTGATTTTATCTCACTCTTCATCCTAATGGTTCACAGGTATTATATTTAGCAGTACTAGGATGCAAACAAAGCTAGAGCATTATTTTACAAAACAATTTGATACTCAAAAAAATCATTGCCTAGTAACCATAAGAATAAATCTCATTTTGCTGGATTTTCTCATGTTTGTTTTATGGGTTTGTGTTGTTTTAATTTAAATTAAATATTTAGAGGGTGACCATAATCTCTGTAGTTCTGGAAACTTCCCAAAGTTTTAATCTATCTTTGTTTAGCAAAAATAATTTTAGTTTTTCTGTCTTTGCTTCTGAATTGTCAAATTCTACTTCTGTCTATGTCCTGAACTCTTTATGAATATAGTTCGGTATACTAAATTTACTTTCTGAGGTCATTTTTTCAAAATTGAGTTGACTTTGGAAATCTCAATTAAATGCCATAATTGTTGACATAAAGATAACACAGGATTAAGCTTCATTCTTTTAAATTACTTAAACTTACATATAACATGATTGCAATATGTTTTTAATTTATTTTATGTTATTGCAATCTTTTTTTAAGTCAAATTGATAGGAATTTTCATGAGCAACTTTCATTCAGTAGTGTGCTGAACTTTTCTTATGCATTTCTTCAAAACGAACATTTTTCCAGAAACTACACATTTATGAATTACAAAAAAGTCATAATAAAAACTTTTTCCTGTCAAATTGAGGTTCAGTTCAGTTCAGTCGCTCAGTCGTGTCTGACTTTTTGTGACCCCATGGACTGCAGCACTCCAGGCTTCCGTGGATCCATCAACAACTCCTGTAGCTTACTCAAACTCATGTCCATCACATCGGTGATGCCATCCAACCATCTCATTCTCTGTCGTCCCCTTCTCTTCCTGCTTTCAATCTTTCCTAGCATCAGGGTCTTTTCCAATGAGTCAGTTCTTCATGAGAATAGACAATAGGTGATTCTCTTTGGTTTGCACAAAGGACTTGTGATCAAATGGATCAGCTCCCTGTACTCACTTTACTCCACAGTAAAAAAGCTGAAATCTAGACTGCAGTATCACTCTATACATAATTCCTCCATTTTCATCTTGTTGAAAACAATGGTAAAAACACAAAGGTCGCTTCTAAATTTTTCACATTATACTTTGAAAATAAATAGAAAAAAATAACACTTGAGTGGGATTCTTACATAAATCAAGAAACTTAGTGGCTGAAAGGGTATTTAATAATGTTAGCCATCAAGAAAATATAATCAAGTTGCAATGAAGTCATTTACATTTCAACAGAATGGCTGTTTGGAATAACAACAACAAAAACCCGTAAATACCAACTATTGGAAAAGACGTAGCACACCCAGAAGTCTCATGTACTGTGGGCGGGAGTGTAAATTGGCATAACAATTTCGGAATATTGTTTAGCTTGGCAATATGTGCTAAAACTAAAAAAAAAAAAAAAAAAACGTGTATTTTATGCCCCACAATTCTACTCTTATGTCTGTATTTAAAATAATTCCATACATATGTGCACTAAAAGACATGCACTAAAAAGGAACTGGAAGGAAGCCCCAGATGGAATTCTAGATGTAGGTAATGTTCTGTTTTTTGATCTGGGTTCTGCTTATATGATTTTTTTTTTTTTAGTTTATGAAAGTATAGTTAGGATATGTGTACTTTTATTTAATTCTATGATAGTTCAACAACAACAAAAAGGGTTATTTAAAAATAAGCATCTTGGCCACTCTTTGACCTCGCAGGGAAATCATTTGATCTAAAATGATTGGGAATTCACATCACACGTCATTTAGACACTAGTAAGGGAGTAATGCTATTGCATAGCTTATTTGAATCAGTAAACAGCTCTTAGACAAAATGGCAGAGACTGGTTAATTATTTACAAAACAATTTTCCTTTTTCTTCTGTGCATACATCAAGAAAATAATTCTCATTCTTTCTTGGTGGATAGCAGGTATGTGACTGATGTGATCAATGCAGTGTGTATAGGAGTGTCATTCACCACCTGCAGATCCATTTCGTAAATGTGCAGCATAAAGTTCCTCCATCTTTCTCTCTCTCTCTCTCCTTGTCTGGCACATTCAAAGGATCAAGAGAGGTGGCTAAGACCTAACAAATTGCATGACAATAAAGAACCTCATCTCTGACCTACTCTTTACAGTGATACAAGAAGAAATAAATGGTTCTGTGATTTGTTACTGAGATTTGGAGTTGTAGCAGCAAGCATACCCTAGTACTAGCCCTGAAGTCAACCCAGTAAGCAAAGATAGCTGACTAGTGACAGAAGGTGAGAAAGTATAACTCTTCCCAATATTGAAAAATGTGGTCCAACACACCCTCATTATGTCATAATCTAGATAATTTGATCCTAAACAAAGTAAATGGATCTGGTTGAAATCCAAAATCGTGGAGAAACATTTGTATAGAAATTCTGTAAAAAGAGTATGGCTTATCATAGGATGCAAAAATAATTCCCTCCTGAATTTTCATTCTGTACCTTGCCATCATCCTTAGGAAGGTCTCTATTGTTCATTCCTAGCCCAACATCGTGTGTTCAATTTCTTTGATTCATTTCCCATAGTTTATTGGAGTTTTATTTGACACAACATTTCTTATCTGCATAAACTTGGGACAAAAATTTGTTGTACATTGTAGGCTTTATTTATCTCACCTATGAAATGTGGTTAATAGTAATGTATTTGTTTAGTTAATTAAAAAATAAATAAATACAATAAAGTATGCAGCTTCTTGGGCTTCCCAGGTAGAGCAGTGGTTAAGAATCTGCCTGCCAATACAGGAGACACAGACACAGTTTCAATTCCTGGGTCAGGAAGATCCCCCTGGAGGAGGAAATGGCAACCCATTCCAAAACTCTTTCCTTAAAAATCCCATGGACAGAGGAACCTATTAGGCAATAGTCCATGGGTTGCTAAGAGTTGGACATGACTGAGAATGCATGCATGCCCACACACACACACACACACGCACACACACACACACCCTGCTTCTTATGCAGTGAATAGTCAATAAATGGTGGCAGCCCAGCTGTTATCAATAGTGTTTTTACTATTATTAAGAGATTCCTATTAGGGCTTACTTTTAAAAAATAAGGCCCCCTTGTTCATGATACTGTTCATGCAATGTATTCATGGTATTAGGCCTCAAGGGTTTCTATAAATTACACAAATTTTTGTGTACACATTTGCAAGGAGATCCAACCAGTCCATTCTAAAAGGAAATCAGTCCTGGGTGTTCATTGGTAGGACTGATGGTGAAGCTGAAGCTCCAATACTTTGGCCACCTGATGCGAAGAGCTGTCTCATTTGAAAAGACCCTGATGCTGTGAAAGATTGAGGGCACAGGAGAAGGGGCTGAAAGAGGATGAATTGGTTGGATGGAATCACCGTCTCAGTGGACATGGGTTTGGGTGGACTCGGGAGTTGGTGATGGACAGGGAGGCCTGGCGTGCTGCTGTTCATGGGGTTGCAAAGAGTCGGACACAACTGAGCGACTGAACTGAACAGAACTTTTTTAGTTTTTCACTATATTCCCTGAATTTGTCCATGGCTTTTGTGAGATTCACATTTATTTTGTGTTCCTAAAATACTGCCACAGCTCTATGTATTAGAGGAATAAATAAAGGATTAGTAGAAAATTTCAGTATTTAATTCTATAGCTCTTTACACTTTGTAGATTTATACTTTATTCTTAATTTCTCAAATATACATTTGTTGAACATATTAAAGTTTGCCTTGAACTAATCTTGTATCATAATGATAAAAAAAACCTAGGTGTTTTAGGAGAAATAAACAATAAGCCTTCTTAAAAACATTGCATAATTGAGGCATAGTTCTTTACATTGGATGGAAGATAGAAATTAATTTCACTCCACATGATGTGAGTTCATCCATTAGACAGTTTGTAAAGATACACTTCTGTATTCTGTATGCTGGCCAACTCAAGTCAGTACAACAGCAATTGGGTAAAATTTGCAGCTTAATCATGAAAGAACATCTCAGATTTTCCCTTATGCCTTTATTTTTTGATATAGGAGGCATGTATGCCAACTCTGATGTCACTGCCACTTTTATTATAGAGGAAACTGTATAAACCATTGCCAAAAGAAATCAGGCCATTGCTTATTTTATTATCAAGTTGTGCTTCATATATGGAAATGATTTTGGCTGCAGACTTCTAAAGCTAAACCAGTTTCTGTAATGAATATTATACATTTATTAATAAAAACATTTTAAAGAAACTATGTAATTCTAGAGTGGATATAATACTTTTATATTCTTTGCAATATGATATATGCAGAACAGATATCATTAGCTCCAAATTACAATGAGAAAATAAGTTCAGAGAACTATGAAATCAAATTTAGAGGCACATGGTTAACAACAGGGAGGAATAGGGGCTCTGACAGACAGGGTCTTCTACAAGCTGGGTAATAAACCCTGCTGCATTTCTTCTTTCACTAAATGCACATGCTTGACAAATGTATCTAACAGCATTATTTTCAGACTTTTTAAAATTTTTTGTAAGGTGGTCCTCAGTCTTACTCTTATTTTCTATGCTTCTTTTCTTCCACGTGTTCTCCTTGTTAGCATATTTCTCAATGTGTCTAACAGAATTTTACTCATCTTATTTCAAAATATAATTTTGTGAAAACATACAGAATTTGCACCACGTATATTAGCTGCACATTCACAAGATTAACCACAAGCATAATTAACTTTAAAATGACTCAACTTCCTTCAACCATGATAGTTCTGTCTTTATTGAATTTTAATGTCTTTTATTTTAATCAAACAATATCCCTTCACAGGATATACACTAAGAAATGAGTTTTCCTAAATGAAATTGCTTTTTTATTGCCACTCTACCATACACCCCATTTACATCTCTAGAACATTAAAACCACTTTTTGAATGCGACTTTACCAGCAAGTGAAGTGTGTTATCTTTGTAAGAGCTCTGGCAGATGAAGCACTCTCTCTATGGTGCAGGGAGATGAGCTGCATTAACAAGTCTGAATATCACCAGTGTTTTCACAAATTATCCACCAAAACTAGAAAAAAATGATGTATTCTCGAATCCATGAAAACTCACGAGACTGTGATTTTTTTTTTAATTTTTCTGTCTTGAAAGAAGAGAGGGAAATTATCAGGACAACCACCTCAAAATACATTGAAGCAAAAAAATGTTTTGTTTTGAATATATATATTTGTGAAGCAATTAAAGTACTAAGTAAATTCTTCCATCAGAAATAAGGATTGTTAAAAGATACTTTAAAGTACATGCATAGAGTGTTTTAACCACAATGGTTTGCTTTGTAATTCCTAAACATAAGGAATGAGTTTCCAAAGTTAATAAACTAACTTTAAAATAATGATTTTTAGAACTAAAATCATCAATTGGCTGGTTCCTTTACATTTATATTTTATTACTTTATATTTTTATTAAATATATTACTTTATACTTTATTAAATTGATGCTTTTATTTTATGAATTTAAAAAAGGAAAGAGTAATCTTTGGTGAATAATGAAAAACACTTCAAATATAACTAAGAAATAAGGTAAAATCAGTGCATGTTTATGACATCTCAGCACTACATTTCTTAGCTACTATAGTGTTTTTTTGGGTTTCTACATTATAAATCTTGAAGTCATATCTTTATACATTTTAAGATTATACCTAGCTGTCAGATGATGTATACAAATAGGAAATTTGAATCCCATTTCAAAATAATCTACTTGGATTTCTAATTTAAACTAAATGTTAGACAAAGGTATCTAGCATCAACACAATAACATGTATGTTATGTTTTCCAACCATATAAAAGAATGGTTCTCCTGCTTCTACAAAGTTTCTTGTCTAGTGTAAAACCTTCTGTGTCAAAAGTGGTTGTTATCTATAGCAGTTAGTTTTGATTCTCCTGACCTTGCAATGGCTGTGTCAAAAAGTAAATGAAGGTTAGAGATTGCCACAAAGTTCCTTGGAGAATTTTCAGTGTATATAAATGCCCTCTTATAGAAGAATGAGAGAAAAGGTAGATTAAAATAGCATAGTCTGATCATTATATTAATGTTACGTTGGGTAATCAATTAGTTGGAGGAATATTCAAAACCCATTCCTCCTTGTTGCCAAGATCATGGACCAGCATTCTTTTTACTGAAAAAGAATATAATAAAATAATTCTATGATGATGAACAGATGACCTCTTTCAAAAAATAGAATTAATTATTAATGTATGTAAAATAAATTAAGCATTAAAATGAGTAAATTTTAGATTTCATTCTAGTAAGAAATATTCTAATTGCCTTAAGGAAGAAATGCACTTTTGTTTGTTGATTTTTGGTCTAATCTGATCTAAATAATTTTGGTGTGAATTTTAAATATGTTATTAGCATAAAGTATTAATTTCATAACAAATGATTAATTTGCTTTTAAAATTGTTTGGACTCTCATATCACTTAATAGCATCATAAATTTTTTTTTTTCTTTTCAGGTTCTTTGGATTTTACCAGTGAGGAAATACATGTTAAATGCACATGATTTACTTTCATGTTTAACTTTATTAAGGTAGGAAAATATGTAAATGGTAGGTCCTAATTTCAGGTATATTTACATGATATTTCCTTTTTCAGTTTACACAGCTAAGGAAATTAACACATTTCATTAGGGCAAGCCCAAATCACATGCCACAGGTACCAATTCAATTGCTGACTGAATTCCAAAGCAAGAACAAAGCACAAGGTTAACCACACACATCAGAAAACTAAAACAGACAAGAAATACAATAAGTAACATGCAAAGTCAGAGTGGCCAAAATAGAATTCAGAAAATATTAATTTTGCTTTATCTTATCTTTCATAAAATAAACAGATTTAAGACAAAGCCATAAATGAGCACTCACTCATCCCTTGGCTAACAAGCAGAAACCTTTTTTAGTTGGCATTGATGATGGGCCTCAATTGGTCAAAAGGTGTAGCTTTTTAAATGCTGGGACAATATTTTTAAAAATGTGACATTTTACAAGGTTCTAAATTTCCATTGTTCTGAGTGAATTAGTTCTGTTACTGTTACTCTAGCTTCTACATACTCATTATAATTCCAACAAACTAACAAGATGAAGGAGTTTTTAAATGTTCGTGATGAATGATGACAAAATGTTAATATAACTAGCAGTGCTGATCTTCATATTTTGTCTTTTTTTTTTTTTTTTTGGAATGTAACTGCAAGTTTGGAAGATACATGGCTTTTGTCACAATTTTACATGACATGAGTTTACATGATGAGTCTTTTAATTAAGAGTTTGTCTTCAGTTCTTGGCAATATATATTATGTCAACTCTGATTTCACAATTTTTGAATTTTATTTTATTTGGGGGGATTTGCATTTTAATGAGATAAGAACACTTAAATGAGATCTACCCTCTTAAGGGTCTTTGAAGTACATAATATACTAATGTTTAGAAAAATACATAAAAACCATCTTTAGACAGTGCTGTGCCTCATCACTAACATTGGATCATCACCCTCCACATCTCATATGCACACATATGCAAAGGAGAAAAATAAGTGTTCACTGTTATCATCTAGTTTCTTGGAAATTTCCTAAATGTTATTGAACAAATTTCAAATTTCTGGCACCTTCTTCCTTGTTTAATTCCAATTTTACAAGGCAATGCCTTGGGTTAAGTCAGCTTTAGAAATTATTTTTCTCCTCTACAAATTCACCTGTTTATCTCTAATCCCTGGGTAGTGCAAGACTGATCCTATAATCTGTTAATATCTGATTTACCAAGAGCCAGTTGTGCCCCACAGAGACTAAGCCATTCTTCCTCCCCAGCACATTAAGAATTAATATTTACCCTTACTGGACCTTTCAGCCTACACAAGAAACTTGAACAAAAGCTGTGCAAATCCCTATCCAACATACACTAGGAGGATTAATAATAATTCCTTTTGATCAGAATTACTCGGTTGGCCAGCAATGGTTTCCATGGTAATCATGTGGTAGACAGGGCTGAGACTGATTTCATCAGTTGTAAGACATCATTAGAATTATCCCACATGTCTAATTATAACTTACCAGGACTGACTTCCACATAGTATAGCTCAGAGGCACAGAAAATGAAGTTATGAGTTTTAACTATTAGAAAGCTTCCACAGGAAAGAAATTATTTTACTTTCTCCTAATAAGATTTTTTTGTCCCCCTGCTAAAAATGTTATGCATTAGAAAAAATATTTTTAAAAATTTTTGTATAAGAAATGGAGTCAGAGTGGTACAACTATAATGAGAATTTCATTGAAACTTTGTTGTGCTAATAGGAAAATAGTTTGTAACACTAAATGTTTAAAATTTTGAAAATATGAGCATATTAGAAAGAATTATAACACCTGTAAAAGTTAATAAACAGAAACCTCAATTAAATAGAGTTAGGAAACTGGAAGGGAGAGCTCTCATACCCTGCAAAGATAGTCCAACCTAACAGGAAAAAGAAACATTTCTCTTTTTTCCTGGCAATAACCCAGCCAATTAAAAGCCATGGACTCTTTTTACTAGAGGCCTTCCAATGTCCTTTTCAGCTGTATAAAAGCGTTCTCTTTCTCCATCTGTGCTGGGACTTGGATGTGGCTTGTCATGGGTACAGACAGCAAATTTCAATTCCACTGAGTAAAACCATCTCTGTTGGAGAAGTATCAGGCAGTCTATTTGTTTCAGATGAACATAACCAAAACAAGTAGATATTAGAAGAGAAATATGTACGTTTGAGGGTGGATGCAAGTCCTGTAAATGTACTTCTGTCTTTGTTGTAGGTAAAAACACCTGTGTCTTTTTATTTTTGAAACAGGAAGTTCATTAGCAAAGTTTTATCCCAGCATCCAGGTGGTAACCTTAGAAAAAGAGTAGCTGAAATTTGATAAGCTTGACAATTCAGCACTTAATCATATATTAAAGACACTCAGCACTTGTATTAAAGACAAAATGCACATGTGGAAATTAAAAAAAAAAAGACAAGGGAAAATTATAAAATAAGCACTGTATCCCAATGTATACAGTAATTCTGTTAAAAATAATTCCTAACTGAAATTTTGAAGGGTAGGTAGGAAAAAAAGAAAACCTAAAATGAGGTATTAAAACCTAAAAGCAGAGAAATTACTTTGCCAACAAAGGCCTGTCTAGTCGAGGCTATGGTTTTTCCAGTAGTCATGTATGGATGTGAGAGTTGGACTATAAAGAAAACTGAGCACCAAAGAATTGATGATTTTGAACTGTGGTGTTGGAGAAGACTCTTGAGAGTCCCTTGGACTGCAAAGAGATCCAACCAGTCGGTCCTGAATATTCATTGGAAGGATTGATGCTGAAGCTGAAACTCCAATACTTTGCCCATCTGATGCGAAGAACTGACTCATTGGAAAAGGCCCTGATGCTGGGAAAGATTAAAGGTGAAAGGAGAAGGGGACAACGGAGGATGAGATGGTTGGATGGTATCACTGACTCAATGGACATGAGTTTGAGTAAATTCTGAGAGTCGGTAATGGACAGGGCATACTGCAGTCCATGGGGTCGCAAAGAGTTGGACACTACTGAGTGACTGAACTGACTGACTAAAATGAGGCACACCTGAAAGAAATTAAATTATCAAAAATTCTTACAAGGACTTAAAAGATATATTGGAAGATCCATGCTATATATGAAAAGGACATTGCTAGCCTCCTATCACACAGGTTAAAGCAGATTCTAAACTCAGGGTGAAACAGGTGAATGCAAATTTTGTCTTGATTCTCCTGGAAAATGATTGAAGATCAACAAGTATGTTCATATAAAATGAAACAATGTTTATGATGACTGTCATATCAGAAAGGTTAAAATAACAAAATCAGTTAAATGCTGGAAATTTTTTAATCTAGTAAAACTATGGACCTAAAAATTAGAATTTCTTAATTTTTATTCTAACCTTCTGACATAAAATTATTTTTTAAAAAGTAGACATATAAAATGTGTTTATAAATCAATCAATAACATATTTTATAATTACTAGATGGAAGGAAACAAAATAAAGGAGCCCCTAAAATACAGCTAGAAAGTTGGGCCCTAAAATTAGAAAGTTAGCATTTCCCCTAAACGTTATCTTGCATGAAAACTTATCGATAGAAGAATGATCCTGCAATTAATTAAAGCACTTTTTTTCTTCACTCTGATAGCAAGATCTGTTAACTAAAAAGAGAGATAATGTTTACATTCCTTAAAACTACTAATGTTTTAAAGAATATAACTGGGAATAATCATCACATATTATGTATATAGGTCAGAAGAATCTGCTCATACTAATACAACTTTACTCAAGAAATTTACTCATGATTTTTTTTCTTTTTGCAAAATAATAATAATAATAATATTCCTTTGTGTGTAACACTTTTACATTTTATTTCCAATTAAATATATATGAGAGGATTAGGACTGAGTTATTTTTTCTGTTTGTCTCTTACTGTAGTTCTTTATAAATACCAAGTACATGAAGTTTACAAAACTCCATCAAGCAAAAATAGAAAGCTAATCTGTTATTGAATTACTTGAAAAAATGAAGGAAAGTGAATAAAGGTCATCTTATATAAATAATTTGTAAAAGTTGAGTATTTAATGGGTTAAGTTTAATGTTGCAAGACAAGAAAATATGATTAGAGCCTTATCGTGCAAGTATTTTTACCAAATCACTAGTTCATATTTTCATACACTGAAAAAATACTGTTTAGGGACACTATATTTTACTTATTTCTGTCAGCTTTAGGAAACTACAAAAATCTTACTTTCTTCTCATATGAACCTCACCATAGTCATTTACATTTTAATCATCTAGTTACTGCACAGCAATTAGGCCCTAATTTGGTAATATTTTGGGTGAATAGACTTTTTTTTCTCTCCTTAGCCAGTTAAGCAAATGGGAAATTTAGTTCCTGGCTCTTTAGAAAGGAAACTTTCAGATCAAAATAGACACAAATTCAAGTCCAAGAAGACGGTGGATTTGAGATGTGGAAATGTGTACCCTAATTTATGCGTATTTATGGTGTCTCTGGAGTCGCACAGAGTTGGACTTGACTGAAGCGGCTTAGCAGCAGCAGCAGCAGCAGCAGCCGCAGCATGGATGACCTAACTCCAGAAATTCATTCCGTTTTGTGAGAAGCAGCTAAAGAAGTGAATTTTTGATGACTCAGAACTTCAGAACTCCAACCACATCCCCAGAGACAGCCAGCCATACACTGTGTGCAGCAATAAGTGTGTACAACCTCACATAGGGAACTGAATGAATGCTGCATTTCACATTGTAAGGGACAGGCCTTAATTGGAACCTTGCTTTCACCTTTTCACTTCATTGCAAAAAATCACTGCAATGCTTTAAAGAAAAGATTAGGGAATTGTAGCTAGGTTAATCCTAGGATTAAAGAGACTGATTAAAGAGGACAGGTTAAAAATCTTATTGTAAAAAGAAAACTTTTAAAATTCCATTACAGACATATTTTGGCAATATGCATAAAAGCACCGTCAGTTTTGATAACACTACATCAAAAAAACTGAATGAGGGATTTAATTGAGGGTTAATAAAGATAAATTGCAAAGCAATAGAGGAAAACAACAGAATGGGAAAGACTAGAGATCTCTTCAAGAAAATTAGAGATACCAAGGACCATTTAATGCAAAGATGGGCTGGATAAAGGACAGAAATGGTATGGACCTAACAGAAGCAGAAGATATTAAAAAGAAGTGGCAAGAATACACAGAAGAACTGTACAAAAAAAATCTTCAAGACCAAGATAATCACGATGGTGTGGTCACTCACCTAGACCCAGACATCTTGGAATGTTAAGTCAAGTGGGCCTTAGAAAGCAACACTACGAACAAAGCCAGTGGAAGTGATGGAATTCCAGTTGAGCTATTTCAAATCCTGAAAGATGATGCTATGAAAGTGCTGCACTCAATATGCCGGCAAGTTTGGAAAACTCAGCAGTGGCCACAGGACTGGAAAAGGTCAGTTTTCATTCCAATTCCAAAGAAAGGCAATGCCAAAGAATGTTCAAACTACTGCACAATTGCACTCCTCTCACATGCTAGTAAAGTAATGCTCAAAATTCTCCAAGCCAGGCTTCAGCAACACATGAACTGTGAACTTCCAGATGTTCAAGCTGGTTTTAGAAAGGGCAGAGGAACCAGAGATCAAATTGCCAACATCGGCTGGATCATCGAAAAAGCAAGGGAGTTCCAGAAAAACATCAATTTCTGCTTTATTGACTACGCCAAAGCCATTGACTGTGTGCTGCTGTCGTTACTGCTAAGTCGTTTCAGTCGTGTCCGACTCTGTGTGACCCCATAGACGGCAGCCCACCAGGCTCCTCCATCCCTGGGATTCTTCAGGCAAGAATACAGGGGTGGGTTGCCATTTCCTTCTCAAATGCATGAAAGTGAAAAGTGAAAGTGAAATCACTCAGTCATGTCCCACTGTTAGCAACCACACGGACTGCAGCCTATCAGACTCCTCTGTCCACGGGATTTTCCAGGCAAGACTGGATCACAATAAACTGTGGAAAATTCTGAAAGAGATAGGAATACCAGGCCGTCTGACCTACCTCTTGAGAAACCTATATGCAGGTCAGGAAGCAACAGTTCAAACTAGACATGGAACAACAGACTGATTCCAAATAGGAAAAGGAGTACGTCAAGGCTGTATATTATCATCCTGCTTATTTAACTTATATGTAGAGTACATCATGAGAAACACTGGGCTGGAAGAAGCACAAGCTGGAATCAAGATTGCCAGGAGAAATATCAATAACCTCAGATATGCAGATGACACCACCCTTATGGCAGAAAGTGAAGAGGAACTAAAAAGCCTCTTGATGAAAGTGAAAGTGGAGAGTTGAAAAGTTGGCTTAAAGCTCAACATTCAGAAAACGAAGATCATGGCATCTGGTCCTATCACTTCATGGCAAGTAGATGGGGAAACAGTGAAAACAGTGTCAGACTTTATTTTTGGGGGCTCCAAAATCAGTGCAGATGGGGACTGCAACCATGAAATTAAAAGATGCTTACTCCTTGGAAGAAAAGTTATGACCAACCTAGATAGCATATTGGAAAGCAGAGACATTACTTTGCCAACAAAGGTCCATCTAGTCAAGGCTATGGTTTTTCCTGTGGTCATGTATGGATGTGAGAGTTGGACTGTGAAGAAGGCTGAGCACCAAAGAATTAATACTTTTGAACTGTGGTGTTGGAGAAGACTCTTGAGAGTACAAAGAGATCCAACCAGTCCATTCTGAAGGAGATCAGCCCTGGGATTTCTTTGGAGGGAATGATGCTGAAGCTTAAACTCCAGAACTTTGGCCTCCTCATGAGCAGAGTTGACTCATTGGAAAAGACTGTGATGCTGGGAGGGATTGAGGGCAGGAGGAGAAGGGGACGACAGAGGATGAGATGGCTGGATGGCATCACTGACTTGATGGACGTGAATCTGAGTGAACTCCAGGAACTGGTGTTGGACAGGGAGGCTTGGCATGCTGCAATTCATGGGGTCTCAAAGAGTTGGACATGACTGAGCGACTGAACTGACTGAAAGGTAAATTAGACCATATATTAAAAGTACCATATTAATGAAAGGAAAATACTTGAAAAAACAGCTAGCTATGAGGAAAACCTATTGGTTTATTAAAGAAAGAACTAAGACATTTCTATTTACTATTTTTGAGTTTCAAGTAATATTTTCAGACAATCTAGTTAGTAGATTTATTTCAGGAAATTAAGTTATGCTGCAAGATCTTCTTTAAAACATGAAATAATTCCAGCCAAAAATATATCTATCATGGAACATTATCATCCACCTTCTGATGCTTTTTGTCTTCTTAGCTGCCCAACTGTTTCTTACTTTCAATCAACCTGTTAGTTCCCAGCAGAGGTGAGAAGACTTTGATATATAGAAATTTAATAGTCTGGACAGTCCTCCTAATGTAGCTCAGCAAGAGACTAGAGGATAATATCATCAGCTCCTCCTAGTGATCTTATTCAATCTTTCATTAAAAACTTACTGGAATCAAACAAAAGAAAAAAAGAAAACTGTATCTTATGGCACTTTAATACTAAACACACAATTAGCAGCTAGTATTTGAACATGTAACCAAGAAAAGGCTTTCAGAATGTTTCAAACAGGGAAATTAACAAGAGTAGAACTGAGTATCATTTTATGCTTAAATTTATCATATAATGACAAGATATAACTCCAAAGTAATTGTTTCATATTTCTTTTATTATGTTTTCCTGCCTTCTCAATATTATGTCTTCCTGCCTTCTTCCCTCTTGTTTCTTCTAGTTTATTCAGTTAAGAATATAGGATTTTTCTGAGAGAAAGTAATGATCTGGACTTGATATTCTGCTCTGCCACTCTTAGCTTTAGAACAATGGACTCGTCATTTACCTTTATTTTCTTCCACTGTGTTACAAGTATAGTGGAGACTTTGATCCCTCAAATGAATGTTAAGAGAATCATATCATATCTTACAAATAAAGTATAAAGTTAAAGAAAAATTTTACAACTAAATATCAAGAAATATCTGGCAGGGTTTCCCAAATGAGTGAAATAATGAACATATGCACTTAAATTTATGCTTAAAGGCTTCTTAAAATTTTATGGAACTCATGTGCCCCAATTTTACACTAGTGTGTCATCCTACTTATAATATTATTTTAACAAATATAATTATCATGCATCCTTATGTGGTTTTTAAAGATTTAAAAAGTTTTCCTGTATGAATGAATTATATTACTTGTACATATGTGGCATTCGTGACTTCTGAAACATAAAGCAGTTCTATCAACTACATTTTATGAGCCTACGCGATAGACAGGGATATTGCTCTGGAAATTGCTATTGCAAAATAAAGAAAGGAGTTGATGCTTAGACTTCAGTATTTAATCACTCGTTTCAAATGAGTTTGTTTTTTCAAAGAATAAAGAAAGGACAAAAATTATAGACAACCAAATTTGCTCCAAGAAAATTTCAGCAGCCATCAGTTGATTTCATTCAAAATATTTCAGTTGTTCAAAATCTAGATTGTGTACAACTAGCTAACAACATTATAAACAAGTTAATTGCCATTTTGTAAAATTTAGCGAACAATATTTCTTGTTGTTTGTTTGAGTTGCTAAGCTGTGTCCAGCTCTTTTGTGATCCCATGGATTGTAGCTCTCAGGCTCCTCTGTCCATGGGATTTCCTAGGCAAGTATACTGGAGTGGGTTGCCATTTCCTTCTCCAGGATATCTTCTTGTTGTAAGGATCAAACTCGCATCTTCTGAATTGGCAAGCAGATTCTTTACCACTGAACCACCAGAAAAGCCCCAAAATAATATTTAATGGACATCTATGTTATATATATGCTATTATACAATCTGCCATAAGAATTAGAGATAAAGAGACTCTGTTTTCAAAAATGTTTTCTATCATTCCCATGAAAATAAGAAAACAAGTGGTTAAATAATGGTGACGAATGACAGGGTATTTTCTAGAAAACTTTGACTATAGAGCAATAGTCAAAGGGCATAGAAAGACCTATAATATTTTAATTGGAAGATACTGGGGAACTGCAGAGAGGAAAAAATTAACATATGAAACATAAAAGCATGTTTGAATAATTCAAGTAGTGATCAAAGTTGTTTTTAAGCAAAGTTGTGACATTGCCAATATCATCAAATGGTAATCTATATGTTGTGTAATTTTATGCCAAAATTTTGATAGTTTAGTGGAGTATTAAAATTAAAACTTACTCAAGAAATTGTATTTCTAGAACCAGGTCTATCTTGCACAAAATGAATGAAAGAAATCAGTCTTACAGAATAAAATTTAGGAAACATAAATTTAATTTAGACAACTGTGTATATTTTCTATTTTGCAGAATTCTTTTTACAGAATGTGTTTTGACATGATTTACCTAGTCTAAGTATTGCGAAATAGTAAGTGGGCTCTATTATTTCAGGTTAAATTTCCAAAGCAGGTGATATGGTGCCATTTTAATATAAACTTGAGTGTAAGACCATTTTAATATAATTTCAATATACCTTTATCCACTAAACTATTATTTTCTTAATATTTTAAAGTTATCATCAATTAGTTTAACAAAGTAGGACTTTAAACAATATTTATATACGATGAGACCAGCAATAGCTTGTACTCACATAGTGTATTTTGTATTCAATACACATGTACATTCAAAATATTGCTTACAGACAAGGAAACTCAGGTTCAGAAAACATTAAATCAATTCCAACAAGTCACAAAGTATTGAGTCAGACATGCGAGACTAAAAGGCAAACATTTTGGTATCTATTTATCTATTGAGTATTCTATTTAAAAATTACATACAAATTTAAAGCACATTATTAATATGTGGAAAATTCATCCACATAAATTGGTGTTATAAGTTGGAGATACTATAATACTCTCTTTTTATTATAGACTAGGAACTTAGAGTTACTTTTACATGCTATTAGAGGTCTTTGCAATAATTTTGGTAATATTGATATTTCCTTCAACATTTTTATTTGTAACCTTAAGCAAAGGACTATCCTGTCATGAGTTTCTCTAAGTATTGAAATACTCTTTTGAGGCTTGATGACTTTTGTGCCTTCAGTAATCAGTGAACATATCACTGTGATGGATAACAACTCCATCAGCTAATAACCCAGAGAAAATAACTGGTATTTTAGCTGACCCAAGACTGCAAAATTAGCATGTTGGGGGGTTAGGGTGGGAAGGCAGTGGGAGAAAAGGATGTCTTGTGAGTAAGTGGAAAAGTCATCTTAATTATTCTAATAATGTGGACCATAATTGGCCTTTGTTGCCTATATTAAAGGACATTATTTAAAATGCATTGTATAATGTGCACCATAGGTCCAGAGTACAGATTATTTACTAAAAGTATCTCTCAAGCAAATTTTTTTCCAAATTTTTAATTCTGCCAATAATTTGTCATTTCCCAATAGTCCAATCTCAAGATTTTGGATGGATCCTGACTCTTCTTCATTGCCATTATAATATATGTATAAATTTCTTGGAGATCCTTTGAGTTTTTAGGACTTGCCTGACATGCTACATACTAACTGCCACTCCTTTGGTCCATGAACTCATCACTCTATGCCCAGAATACTGCAGTTGCTCTCATCAAGTCCTTTCTGTCAGCTCAGATTACTAATTCTGAGAGGCCACTCTCCTAAGAGTTTTCAATGAGTTTCCCAAAGCTTTTCAGGTCAGCTACAGACTCATCTCCCTGGCCTCTGAGATAATCCATAAAGAGATGTCATCTTCATACAATGAAATATATTCATATTATGCCACCCAAACACATACTGTTTCAGACAGGATATTTCACTCATAATTGTTATAACTCCATAGGTGTTTATTCATATATAACTTTAGAACATATCTATCCAATCACCAGTCCATCCATCCAATCTGCTTATCCATCCATCTGTCCATCCAGTCCAGTCAACTAACCAGCCAGCCAGCCAGCCAAACAGCTTACATTTAAGGAAGAGGTACCTGGCACTCTGCTTAATATTAGAAATACAGACTAAAGCATTATCTTTATGGCTTCATGGTGCTCCCGGTCAAATGTTAAGGCAGAAATTACCTAATTGCATGGCAATGTATACTACAGATAAGAAATCTGCTATGAGAGAATTTGAATAGATTTATCTCAACCTGCATAAGTCAGGAAAAGAAGGAGGTAACACCTAAGGTAAATTTTAGAATTCTCTCTCCTCTTATCTATAAGATAAGATCCTGCCCTTAAAAAAAAAAAAAAAAAAATCTGACTCCACTCCTTTCAAAGAAAATCTCAAGTATAGCTTCCTACATAAAGCTGTCCTCAACAAAGTGAGCTGACCTAGAGAGTTACTCTTCCTACTAGCTGTTAAGTGTATTTTCAACATAGCAATTGTCTGTGTCATATTGTTCTCTAATATTTTATTTTTGCAAGTAAGTCCCCAGTACTATAATCTCTCTCCAGGAAATCACTAGCTTCTCTGTGGTGGACTACAGTTCTCCTTTGTTTCTCCCAGAGTCTTTTATAATGATGAATTATTTTTAACTGTGCTAGCATAAACACTCTTGAGGTTAATTAAATCAACTTCTCGTTCCAGTCATCCTCCATTCACTGGGAACACACACAGTGACATTTGTGGAAATGGCATTTTAGAGCCTCCCAGAAGCCATGCTCTTGCATTCGTACAAGGTCCAAGCTGGGTTAAATCAGACTCGTTGCGTATATCTCATCAGCAATAATTTGGGAATAATAATGAACAAAATAAAATTTTCCATTGCAACTATTTGATTGTCAATAATCAATCCAAAAATACTCATAACATTATTTTAGAGGAAAATGTTATATTTATCTCTGGAATAATAGTTATGATTTTTCTATAGTATAGTCACAAAGTTTTTACATCTAAATGTATAGCTTTGGAAATAAGGACTTTCCAACATGTTCCCCCCTCCCTTTTTGTCCTTTCTGATACAGATAATATCATAATTTCACCCAAATCAAAATATGTCAACTGGGAAAAATGTCTCTAAATGAAGAACTTCTTTGCAATTTCTCCCTCCGCAAAGTGTACACAGTTTAAGGGTTAGCTTTTAAAAACAAATATTCTTACAGCTACATCAAATTTTATACTTGTGCAAACAAAATATAATAAGCTAGAATAAAAGATAATTTTTAATTAGCACCTGTAATATCTAACATTCCTAGATGTATGGGACAGACAAAAAATTGCTACAATAATAAAAAAAAAGATCCTAGAAATCTCTCTTCTCTATCTACTCAAAATTTAAATAAAAGTTGAACTCCCCAGTGATGTATGATGGGCAAAAAAATAGTGATATTGGGGAAGGAACCATTCCCACCTGCTAGACATTAGGAAGTGTACTTGTGAGGCTGTGCTCTGTATCTCTTAAAGATGCATACCTAAAATCACAGAGGTCTTGAAGGGAAGGGGATCCAGACTATCTGTTATGCTGCAGGAGAAGGAATTTAAAAATAGTCAGGGAATTACTAGTAAACAATTCTGTATCCATAGAAAGCTTATTTTTTGTGCATTATTTTTGGCAAAACATAGGAAAAGAAAGGAATATAAATTATAAAAATTTAAGAATATAAATTAATACTAACAGCATATTAGTCAATCCAATTGAATGTATGGTTGTAACAATTATTAAATTTCTATCTTTATTTGGGATAAACTTTGAGGAAGGATGAGAAGCATTTTCTAATTAGGTAAATATTTTAGGACAACAATTATTTTTGTTGACTTTCTTTGACATTTTAATATCTTTTAGAAATATTAGTCAATTTTATTTTCACGTACTTTTGCAGGTATTTAAAAAAGTGAAGGTAAGATCATCACCTAACTAATTGAATTATAAGTTTTAAAATTCAATTTTAAAATAAACATGATTTTTCTATTTATATTTATTTATTTTAGTTATCTTAAGCTTATCATTCTTATTTTCATACTGATCAATATTGACCATATGTTCCTTGCATTTACACTCATATATTTTTCTACTTTAAAATCCAAAAAGAATTGAAAATCCAAAATAGAATTGTGTAAAAATTATTTTCTCCCCATAAAAGTGTTTATTTTTTATCATTCATAGCAGCATTCCCATAGTAGTTTTTAATCATTTGGGGTACAAAAACCATAAAATTATATTGGAAATATTCTTTCCTATTCCAATAACATGCCAGATCCCAAGGCAAATTATTATGCTTCTATCTGGCCCAATATAAGGCACTTATTGGGCTTCCCTGGTGGTTCAGACGGTAAAGTGTATGTCTGCAACACAAGAGACCCGGATTCAATCCCTGGGTCAGAAGATCCCCTGGAGAAGGAAATGGCAGCCCACTCCAGTACTCTTGCCTGGAAAATCCCATAGACAGAGGAGCCTGGTAGGCTACAGTCCATGGGATTGCAAAGAGTTGGACATGACAGAGTAATGTCACTTTCACTTTTACTTTTCTTTCAAGGCACTTATTAGACTCCCAATACATGTTTTAAGAATGAGAGTTTGAAAAAAAATTAATAAATTCTGGTTAAGTCCAATTGGATAATACTTCCAAGTTGAACTTCTTCCATCTTAAATTGTTCAGTGTGTCCATTCTTATTTACTAATCTATATTTTTAGAATGAAAAGTATGTTAAACTTAATTTCTCATATTTCTTCACTATGAAGATTGAGTATCACAAAGTTGAAAAGTGATATTTTACAGTTTTAATTGCTATTATTCATCTTAAGTGAAAATACCAGTCAATATAAAAGCTTATGATAAATTTTCACACGCTAATAAAAGAAACTAAGAATTCTGCTCTTTGGAATATGGGACTGAAGCCATTTTCTACGAATAAGAAGCCAGTTACCAATTAGGAAAATGAGGGAATGCAGAAATAGAGAGAAAGCAGGCAAGAAACAATAGTGCGACAATCATACAAAGTCTTAGATCCTCTTCAAGGGATATACAGAACAAGTTAATGCATATCTTTGAGTTCTTCTCAAGAAATGCAAGAGGGCAGAGTAGAAGGACGTGAGCTCATCTTCTGCAAGAATACCAAAATTGCAGCTAGCTGCCAAATAATCATCCACAGGAGCATATTGGATCCCACCAAAAAATACATACCCCGGGGCCAAGGGCAAAGGAGGAGTCACAACAAGATGGTAAGAGAGGAACAATTGCATTTAAAATCAAACCTCATACCCACCAGAGATGCTTGGAGGGCACAAACAAAACCGTGTGTGTACCAGGACTGAGGGAAAGCAGCAGTGACTCCCACAAGAGACTGAACCAGAACTGCCTTTGAGTGTTTGAGGGTCTCCTGCTGAGGCATAAGTCAACAGTGGGCTGCGTCAGGGACAGAGACTCTGGCAACAGCAGTCCTGGGTGGCACAGTATGTGGCATAAATTCTCTTGAAGGAGATCACCATTAGGTCCACTATAAAGCTGCCAGGCAAGTGACTCACAAACTGAAAAACAATTATATCAAAGAAGTTCTCACACTTTTGTGAAAGTTCCAGGACCCATAACAGACTTTCCAACCTGGGGATTGGGTAAATGGACTGAGTATCCCCAGGGAATTTGAATTTCAAGGTCAGCAGGAATTCATTGGAGAATTTCCATAGGACAGGGGAAACAGAGACTCTTGAAAGGCACAAACAAAACCTTGTGTGCATCAGGACCCAGGAGAAAGGAGCAGTGACCCTACCAGAGACTGAGCCAGATTTACCTGTGTATGCTTGGGAGTCTCTGGCAGAAGTGTGGGTCACCTGTGACCTGCTGTGTGGTTAGGGGCACTGACTACAAAAGTTCTGGGAGGCCCAGCATGCAGGCATAAATCCTTTTAAAAGCAGTCCCCATTACCACTATTCTTACTACAGAGAAAACAGCCCCACCCATCAGTAAAAAATTGGATTAAGACTTACTGTGCATAGACTTGCCCACTAGAACAATACCCAGTTTCCCCACAACCAGTCCCTACCATCAGGATGCTTGCACAAGCCTCTTATCCTCTTCCATCAGAGGGCAGACAGAATGAAAAATTACTAACACAGAAAACTAACCAATCAGATTAATGGACCACAAACTTGCCTAACTCAATGAAACTGAACTGTGGTGTGTAGGGCCACCCATAATGAATAGTTCATGGTGGAGAGTTCTGATAAAACATGGAGAAGGGAAAGGAAAACCATTTCAGCATTCTTACCTTGAGAACACCATGAACAGTATGAAAAGGCAAAAAGATATGACACTGAAAGATGAACTCCCCCAGATCGGTAGGTGCCCAATATACTATTGGAGAAGAGCAGATAAATAACCCCAGAAAGAATGAGAAAGCTGAGCCAAGGTGAAAACAATGCTCAGTTGTGGATGTTTCTGGGGGCAAAAGTAAAGTTCAATGCTATACAGAATAATTTTGAATAGAAACTTGGAGTGTTAGGTGCATGAATCAAAATAAATTGAAAGTGTTCAGACAGGAGATGGAAACAGTGAACATCATCATTTTAGGAATCAGTGAACTAAAATGGACAGGAATGAAGAAATTTAATTCAAAGTGTGAAGTGAGTGTAGTTGCTCAGTCGTGTCCAACTCTTTGTGACCTCATGGACTGTGGCCTACCAGGCTCCTCCATCCATGGGATTCTACAGGCAAGAATACTGGAATAGGTTGCCATTTTCTTCTCCAGGGCATCTTTCAGACACAGGGATCGAACCTGGGTGTCCCACATTGCAGACAGTGGTTTACCCTCTGAGCAACAAGAATCCCTTAGAAGAAATGGAGTAGCCATAATAGTCAACAAAAGAGTCAGAAATGCATTGCTTGGGTGCAACCTCAAAAATGACAGAATAGTCTCTGTTCCTTTCCAAACGAATGATTCAATATCACAATAATCCAAATCTGTGCCCCAACCGCTAATACCAAAGAAGATGAAGTTGAGTGGTTCCATGAAAAACTACCAGACTTTCTAGAACAAACACTACAAAAAGATGTCCTTTTTATCATACATGACTAGAATGCAAAAGTAGGAAATCAAAAGATACCTGAAGTAACACGTGAGTTTGGCCTTGGAGTACAAAATGAAGCAGGGCAAAAGCTAACAGAGCTTTGCCAAGAGAACACTCTGGTCATAGCAAACACCCTCTTCCAACAACACAAGAGATGACTTTATACATGGATATCACCAGATGGTCAATTGAAATCAGACTGATTATATTCTTTGTAACTGAAGATGAGAAGCCTATACAGTCAGCCAAAAAAAAAAAAAAAGACTAGGACTTGACTGTGGCTCAGATCATGAACTTCTCATTGCAAAATTCAGACTTAAATTGAGGAATATAGGGAAAACCACTAGGCCCTTCCAGTATGACCTAAATCAAAACATATATGATTATACAGTGGAGGTGAAAAATAAATTCAAAGGATTAGATCTGATAGACAGTGCCTGATGAACTATGTTTGGAGATTCATAACATTCTACAGGAGGCAGTGATCAAAACCATCCCCAAGAAAAAATAAATGCAAAAAGGCAAAATGGTTGTCTGAAGAGGTGTTACAAATAGCTGAGAAAGGAAGAGAGGGCAATGGAGAAAAAGAAAGATATACTCATTGAATCCAGAGTTCCAAAAAATTAGCAAGGAGAGACAAGAAAACCTTCCTAAGTGACCAATGCAAAAAAAATAGAGAAAAATTATAGAATGGGAAACACTAGAGATTTCTTCACCAAAATTATAGATACCAAGGGAACATTTCATGCAAAGATATGCACAATTAAGGATAGAAACAGTATGGACCTAACAGAAGCAGAAGATATTAAGAAAAGGTGTCAAAAATATTCAGAAGTACTATGCAAAAATGATTTTAATGACCACAATGGTGTGATCACTCACCTAGAGCCAGAAATCTTGGACTGTGAAGACAAGTGGGCCTTAGGAAGCCTAACTACAAAGCTAGTGGATGTGATGGATTTCCAGCTGAGCTATTTCAAATCCTAAAAGATGATGCTGTTTAAGTGCTATACTCAATATGCCAGCAAATTTGGAAAACTCAGCAGTGGCCACAGGACTAGAAAAGGTCAGTTTTCATTCCAATCCCAAAGAAAGGCAATGCCAAAGAATGATCAAACCACTGCACAATTGCACTCATTTCACAAGCTAGAAAGGTCATGCATAAAATCCTTCAAGCTAGGCTTCAATAGTATGTGAACAGAGAACATCCAGATGAACAAGCTGGATTTAGAATATGCAGAGGAACCAGAGACCAAATTGCCAATATCCACTGGATCACAGGAAAAACTAGATAATTCCAGAAAAAACATCTGCTTCTACTATACTAAAACACTAAAACATCTACTTCTACTTTAGTGACTACACTAAAGCCTTTGACTGTGTAAGTCAACAAGCTGTAGAAAATTCTTAAAGAGATGGGAATACCAGACCACCTTATCTGCCTCCTGTGGAACCTGTATGCAGATCAAGAAGCAACAGTTAGAAAGTGTCATGACACAACAGACTGGTTCAAAATTGGGAAAGGAATATGTCGAGGCTGTATATTGTCACCCTGCTTATTTAACTTATATGCAGAATATAACATGTGAAACTTGGGCTGGATGAAGCACAAGATAGAATCAAGATGGCTGGGACAAATATCAATAACCTCAGATATGTATGTGACACCACTCTTACGACAGAATGTGAAAAGAAATTAAAGAGCCTCTTGATTAAGGTGAAAGAAGATAGAGAACTATCTGGTTTAAAACTCACATTCAAAAAAAAGAAGATGGGCTTCTGGTCCCATCACTTTACAGCAAAAGATGGGAAACAATATGAACAGTGACAGACTTTATTTTCTTGGGCTCCAAAATCACTACAGTGACTGCAGCCACAGAATCAAAAGATGCTTATTTCTTGGAAGAAAACCTATGACAAAACTAGACAGCATATTAAAAAACAGAGACATGACTTTGCCTACAAATGTCCGATTACTCAAAGTTGTCGTTTTTCCAGTAGCCATGTATGAATGTGAGAGCTGGATAATTAAAAAGGCTGAGCCCCGAACTGATGCTTTGGAACTGTGGTGTTGTAGAACACTCTTGAGAGTCCCTGGGACAGCAAGGTGATTAAGCTTATCAGTCCGAAAGGAATTCACTGTAAGGGCTGATGCTGAAGTTGAAGCTCCAATACTTTGACCACCAGATGCAAAGATCCATCAGAAAAGAGCTGACTCATTGGAAAAGGACCTGATGTGAAAAATTGAAGGCAGGAGTAGTAGGAGACGACAGAGGTAGAGATGGTTGGATGGCATCACCGACTCAATGGACATGAGTTTGAGCAAGCTCAGGGGGATGGTGAAAGACAGGGAAGCCTGGAGTGATGCACTACATGGCATTGCAGAGAACTGAATATGACTAGTGACTGAACAGCAACAATGACAACAAAAGAAAAGGGGGGAAAAAAGAGAGAATATATTAAAAGTTATATCACTCTAATGTAAGAGACAGCCTGGATTCCATGTGGAAACTTCAGAGAGGTTTTCCCAGGCTATGGAAATGAATGGTCAAAGTTGCATGAATATATACATTCAAGTTTCTGTGTTGAGGGCACACTGATTTTCAAATGTCTTTTGAGATCTCTTAACAAAGAGAACTTAGAACTTCTATCAGACAATATCATTGAAAGTTTTTAAATGAACCTATGCCAATATATATGAATAATCTGAAACATTAAAAACAAAAAGCTTTTATCTGATGCTTGAATATAAAAAAAATAAAAATATACATATTTATAAAATTCAAGTCAAAAATTTAAAACCCACAGTCTGCTGTTGAAGGACTGAATAAATTTAGAGTTGAAATTGTCTGTATTAAATTGTCTTTTGGTTCAGTTTTACGGAATTAAAACTCAACTCTGAGGTTCATGAGTGCTACGATGAGATGACAGCATCCCGACTCTCAAACTTTCTCAACTTGCTTAACTGTTAGAAATACATTGCAAACTGTTCAGTTGGGATGCTTTCCTTTTTTCCTCCAACTATCACAAACTAATACCTTATTGCGTACTTTGAATAATAGTAAAATTGGAAATAATCTTTCATTTTTGCTATAGAATAATTTTAACTCATTTATGTATTTAGATGTAAAATGCAATGGTTGATTTATGAATATTTTTAAATGATTTCCACAACTTATTTAATTCACATATCCTTCAGTTCCCTTTTGTATGAGAACACTTCAAATCTATTATCTTATCAAATTTCCAAGTATACAATACACTATTATTAGCTATAGTCACCAAGCTCTATATTAGATCTCTAAATTTATTAATCTTATAACTAAAATCTGTATCCTTTGATAGTATCCCTGTTTTTCCCTCATTGCAACATTTAGTAACCACCATTCTTCTCCTCGTTACTAGGAACATGAACTTTTTTTTTTTTTAATATTCCAGATATAAATGAGACCATGTGATACTTGATTTTTTGTGTATCGTTTCACTTAGCACAATGGACTCCAGGTTCATCCAAACTGTTGCAAAAGATTTCTTTATTTTCTAAGCTGAATAACAAGCCTTTGTATATATATACCGTATTTTCTTTATTTACCAATAGCCATTTGGGTTGCTTCCATATCTTTGCCACTGTGAATAATACTGCAAAGAATATGGAAGTACAGATACCTCTTTATGATAATGGATCTAAACCTAAAAGTGAAATTGTTAGGCTGGATGCAGCTCTAAATTATTAGAACTTAGAGTATGGCAGTTTTAAATTTTTTGACAAAATTCTATCCTATTTTCACTAGTAGCTGTACTAACTTACATTCCCACCAACACAAGTGTTCCCTTTTCTCCACGTCCTTCAAAAAATTATCTTCTGATTATTTTTGATAAATGCCCTTCTATCCAGTGTGAGGTGATATCTCACTAATTTTTATTTGCAATTATAATAATATTGAGCACAATTTTATATACCTATTGGCCATTTATATGTCTTCCTTGGAAAAATGTCTATTTAGGCCCTTTGCCCATTTTTCAATCTGATTAGGCTACTGAACTTTATGAGTTCTTTATATATTTCATATATTAACCCCTTATCAGACAAATGATTTGAAAATATTTTCTATCATTCCATGTGCTATCTTTTAGCTTTGTTAATTTTCTACTGCACTGTCAGGAAGAACTGTACTTTGATGTAGTCCAACTTGTTTACCTTTGCTTTTGTTGCCTATGGTTTTCATGTCAATTCTAAAAAATCTTTGCCAAGATAAATGTCAAGATTTTCCCTTGTGTTTCTTTCAGGAGTTTTATGGTTTCAGATCTTATATTTAAGTCTTTAATCTATTTTGAGTTGTTTTTGTGTAAGGGATAAGAATACACTTTTTTTGGGGGGCGGGGGAGGGCATGCCATGTGGCATGTGGAAACTTACTTCCATGACCAGGGATAGAACATCTGCTTTCTGCAGGGAAAGCATGGAATCTTAATCACTGGACAACTGGGAAAGCCTCACTTTAATCCTTTTGCATGTAAATATGCAGTTTGCCCAACTATTTAATGAAGCTATGGAATATGCTAAGTACAGAGTAAAGAATAAAAAATAGGGTAGCTAACACATGTGTATTACCATCAGCTTTGCCAAATCCAATCATTTTGCAGTATTTGATTGGGATATTATTTAAAGAAATCAAGCATAATAATTGTGTACCTCTTCCTAATCTCATTTCTTCCCACATTTCCCAGCAGTAATCACTACCCTGAATTTAGTAAATATGATACTTATTCATGCATTTTATGTTTGCTACATACTCATAAACAAAAGCAGTAATTTCACATCTTATTATGCTGTATTTGAATGTTATGCTTTATGAATGTTTCTTGAGTTTTACTTTCCCAATGAAGTTTATTTCTTTGACATCTATCTTCATTAATATAGAATGCTTCAATATGTTCATTTTTAACATAATATGGAATTTCATTGAATATATCTACAAGCTGTTGACAAGCCAAATATCCAGCACTGCTTTTTGAATCAAAGTAGTTAAAGACAGTATTTCAATTTTTAGCATAAAATGTGTATTTACATCTATACACAGTTAAGCGAAGCTTCAAATACAAAAGGGTGTTTACAATAATAATAATAATAATAATAATCTTCTTGAGTTATTTTAGTTTTCTAAATGGTATCATATTCAGGCCATTGTTCCTCAAACATTGCTGTACATTAAAATATCCTCGGGAAGTTTTTAAAATCCCAGAGCCTAGCTCAGACATCCCATAATAATTAAATCAGAGTGTCTGGAAGTGAGAGTTAGGCATTAATATTTTTAAAAGATCCCCTGGTAATTGCAAAGTGTAGAAAAGTTGGCAACCACTGAGTTATGCTGAGCCATTTTTTTTTATATAAAGTATTGAGATTTCAATACCTCCCTTGTAGCCCCAAGCACACTGACTAACTCCCATCACCTTCACTACTCTAGGAAGCTTTCTCTGAGAAAGTTTTGATTTTTTTTTTGGCTCGATTTCTTTACACCACATGTTATTTCTAAAACTATCTGCTCCAGTTCTGAACGATGTATATTCAGTTATTTAACTTATCTCATTCTCAACCTGGCTTTCTGTTGTTTTTAAGCCTCACATATATTTATTTATATTGCTATCAACTGTACATTTCAAGGTCTTAAGGATTTAGAAACAGGTCATTGAATTCACTCAGTACAATACTGAACAAATTGCTACATGCAGAGAGGAAAATCATGCTTTTTTATAAATATGACATCTTACATGAAATAAAAACCATAACTCTAAAACCTCGTACAAAGTCTTTTAAATTATATATGATATCAAGCTGCTAAATTCTGGAGTTATGTTTTATTCAACCTTATACCTTATATGCAGTTTATTTAAATTATTTTCTGCTTAACTTATTTCAGATCACAATTCTATTCATGCTTACTCAAATATAATCACATCGGAATTAAATAAAACCTAAACAATATTTAGATTTAGAACCAACAACCAATGTTTAATGTAATGTTTTGGTTTTTTTATAGACTTATTTCCAATACAGAAAAAAATCCATGGATTGAATTCAACTTCTTAGGAAATCACAACATTTCCAGATGAAGCAAAAGTATAAACACAACACATCTTTTTCTGTTAGACAAACGGTGACTTTCAAAGAGCACAATTTAATGTGTACAACAATAATGTGACATTCCCCAACTTTTCCTATGAGAAAATGTATTGCAATAAAATTAAACAAGTCATTTAGCTTAAAAACTAAACAACTATTTCAAATTATATCAACTGAACATTTTTCTCTCCTAAGATCACATTCTGTAGGAAGTGGTAATGTAGAAAAATCTAAAGACAGTGAAAGATACGTCATGGACATGAAAGGAAATTAAAGCAACATGCTTTTTGGAAGATGGTTATTTAACTGCCAAAGGACCAAAATATGCTGCTTCTGGCTCTTGAGCATAATAACTGTATTTCAGTGTTTCTGTTTTCAGGCGAAACTTCAAGAAAACCACTTTCAGGAGCCTAATATCTCAGGTAGAAGATATTATGCCTGCAGTAAGTTGTTGCTGGTGGAGAGGTTGACCCAGAGGGAAAGAATGCAAGCAGCTGAGTCACATAGGCATGTAAATTTATGGGCTTCTGCTTCAGGGCTGTTACAGTGCTGCAGGGTCCAGCTCTGGACCATGGCTGTCACCTAGTGCAACAATGCGGAGGAATGGAAAACTGACAGCATTTGTGACACAGGGTATCATCTCTGCCTGAATAACAGAAAGATGTTCATTTCTGCCAAGTGGAGGCTGTTGATGACAATGATATAAGGTTTTACTTTTGAATTAAAAAAAAAAAAATCTTCGTGGAGTTTAGTAACTTTTCTGTTTGTGTTAATACATTGGAAGTAGGTTCATTGGTGTCAATTTCTGAAGGACTGAAAAATATAAAGCCATGAAATAAATGGCAGCTATAGTCTATTCCTTAGAGGAGTACTAGCAAGGTAGTCAGAAGATTGCCATTTCATATCCAACTTCATTGATGCTCATTTCCCTCCCATTCTTAATGAACTTGAAGACAAAGTATATTATCATGCTTAAAGCTATGCATTACTGTGTAATACTATAACATCAAATAAATATCTGCATATCAAATTTAATTCTAAATTTAAAGTTATCTCTGGCCATGCTATGAAAATGAAAGTGAAAATCATACAATCATGCCTGACTCTTTTTTACCCCATGGACTGTAGCCTGCCAGGCTCCTCTGTCCATGAGATTTTCCAGGCAAGAATACTGGAGTGGGTTGCCAGGAATCCTTTAACATTTATGTAGATTGTGTAAATCATGCACAGCTCACCAAAATACGGTGAGAAGGTGTGCAATTGTACTTTTCATGCATAATATCATTGTCTAAACCTCACCTCCAGTTTACAGCTCCAATCTGTTTATTTAAAATGCATCTGTATTCCAGACAAAAGAAGTGAAGGACAGCAACATAGTAACATAAAATGCGTGCTGTTTCATTTGTCAAATCAATAGGGCCATTTTAGTACTTTTATCCTATACTCTTCAATTTTACAGATTTTGTGACAATATTGACTTCCAGCTAGAGATATAAAATATAAACATTGTTATATTGTTCAAAATTAACATGACAAAAAGTCAATGGCATTAAAAACATAATTCTGACGTATACTGAACTATAGACTTAAATAATAGGCAAGGGAGACAAGAAAGACAGAGAAACACAGTTTCATAATTTATAAATATAATACAAATACATAAATGCTATCTTTTCTAATTTGAAGAGCTTTATCAGCCTCAAGCCACTTTAACAAGAAACAGGAAACCACAGGGGGATTATTACTCCAGCCCAATATGACTTACTTAACAAGAATTTAAATGGTGACAGTAGGATGTCAATAATTGCGGAGAGAAATGGTGGTTATTCAGGAAACTCTGCCAAGTGAGGGAAAATTCAAATTTCAAAAGCAGGAACATAACTAACAGATAACAGAAAATTATAAAAAGCCTGGGATTTTTCTCAGGGGAACTGCTAAGCATTGAATGGATATTATACCAATAGCACTGTGAGATGGTTAAATTTAAACCATCTTCCTGTTTTGAAGGAACTGGGATAAACAGACCAGCGGTTTTAAGTGACTTTCTTCAAGGTCACATAGATGAGTCAGTGGGAGAGACAGGTATAACTGCTGAGTGACAGAGACAACAGGAGCTGTAGACTTCCCTCACTCAATACTACAGAAATGCCGAGCTCCTCCAGCATGTGAGTGTGGTGACACCAGCCTCATCATTTCAGAATCTCAGCAAAGGTGCAAGACAGGAAGCTTTACCTCCTTTGGTTGTTTCTTCATTTAAAATAATAATAATATTGTTTAGATTATGGAATGAATATAACAGGAGAAGTTGGTCACAGATTTTTTCATGTCTGTTCAAACAAATTATTGGATGCTAAAACAAGGAAGGTTAATGCTGATCAAGAATCTAGATTGTCGACATACTCCATCCACCCATCACTGATGAAATCCGCAAGAGACTCTTCTCAAAATTCTAAAATAAGTTAATCGGGAGTTAGCTCCTAAGATATCACTACCACATTAAACCTTCTTAAAAGATTATGCCTGACTCATATACTGCTTTGATTATTCATTCATGTGGAATTTAAGACTACAAATCACATTTGTTACATTTTAGAAAATTCCCTTTGCATACTTTCAGTTATATCAAAACTAAATAAATCATCTTTAGCCAAAAATACTTTTTAATCTTCAAGTTCCTCTGGGATGCTGTATGTTTCTATTCTTCCCAGACTTCACTGAATTAAAATGAGTCTTTTAAGTTGAGTGCAGAAAAATGTTTAGAAGTAATATTGATGTTAAGAAATAGGTCAGCAAAATAATGATTTTAGTTTAAAAAACTTACACTTTTTTAATGCATACACTTTCCAATTTATTAAAAAAAAACTGGTAGTCCATATAATTGGTTATTCACAAAATGAGTAATATTATGCTAGCCCTAGATTGCAGTTTTGCCTTAGCTGCAGGAGATATAATGAATGAGACATATTATAGCAATATGCACAAAATGTGAAACCTACAGTTTAAAAGGTTGTTGTTTTCTATGTCTGTATAGTCCTTTTATTTTTCAGAAATGGATAGCTGCTTGAGGTACAATATCAGTTGCATTAAGCAACATGTGATTTAAGATAAATTGTGAAGACAAATATGACAGTAGCAAATGCTAACATTTTAGTTATTAAATAGATGACTAAATTGGAATATAAAGTTAGACAGCTTAACATACAAGTGAACAGAGGTTAATATCAAAATTCACATGTAATCAGAGCCCTTACCCTAAGCATCCTCATCCTTACTCAGGGATCCCATGCAGCACCTGTACTTTTTGAGGATCTGATGCAATGGTGTGCTGGAGCCAGCTCATAGCTGATTATTATATATTATGGATTTTGCAAGCCATCATTACCATGAAATCAGCTATGATGTGAGAATCCATACCATGGAAATTGGCCAATGGTATAAATCATCCCTCTCTCCAGCTCCTTAATGAAGGCAATCCTGCAATTATCTAGAAAAATCTGTGCAGAATGCTACAAGGGCAAAAAGTAATAACTAAATCCCAGCTCCAGCTCTTAACATATTTATTTATTTGAAGGAATTGAATTGGGGAAATGAAACTTAAAAACTGAAACAAGAAAGAGTCAAAGCTATTTTTGACAGTTAAAACTTTAAAGTTTTGGACAGTGAAAGTGCCATTATCAGAAATACAGAATCAAGGGAGTGCATTCATCTGGAAAGTTTGGCTGGGGCATGCATGAGTTGTTCACTTAAGGATGAAATTCAGTGAATGATCAAGGCAGCTAAACATGAGAGTTTATTAAATCACCCATGATCACATCTTTGTCTATGAAAGTAACACACAAAATTGCCTGAGCATTCAAATCAGCTGGGGAACCTAAGAAAATACTGGTATCTCTATACTACCTCCAGTGATTGTGGCATAATTGGGCTGGAATGTGGTCTGAGCTCTGGAATATTTTAAATATATCAAGTAATGCTAATGTGAAAGCAAGTTTTGGAAACACTGGTCTATGATTTAAACAATTTGAAACCTTTAAATGCTTAAATTCTTGAAACACAGAGAAATAAGAGATATCACAAGTTTTATGGCTTTGCGGGTCAGTCACTCCAAGTGTGCTAGTTACTACCATTACTCAGAACTTAGGGAGAAAAGATTTCTATTTTCTACTGCGGAAGAGCGGTTCAGGAAAATGAATCTAGTGGATATCCGCTACCACCAAATTTTAACAATCGGTAGTCAGGCAATTGTGGAAAAAAATGTCAGTTATTTTTTATTTAAACTGAGATGTGATGTCACCAGATGCACAAGAGATTCAAAATAAAATTCCTTATAAATGGCATGATGCATGTCTGGATCACCAAATATAATATTATATATATATTTATTATTGGGCTTCCCTAGTAGCTCAGTGGGAGAGAATCTGTCTGCCAACAAGAGAGGACACAAGAGACAAGAGTTTGATCCCTGAGTCAGGAAGATCCCCTGGAGCAGGGCATGACAACCCACTCCAGTATTCTTGCTGGGGAAATCTCATGGACAGAGGAGCCTGAAGGGGTTATTGTCCAGGGGGTCACAAAAGACTCAGAGATGACTTAGCAATTAAACAACAACAGTAGCAACATGTTTGAATTTGGATTAGAAGAACTAGCCTCTCCTAAGTGATACTTTGCAAGGAGAACTACCTCTTTAGGTCTGAAAGTGAAGTGAAAATGAAAGTTGCTCAGTCAAGTCAGACTCTTTGGGATCCCAGGGAATATACAGTCCATGAAATTCTCCAGGCCAGAATACTAGAGTGGGTAGCATTTCCCTTCTCCAGGGTATCTTCCCAACCCAGGGATCAAACCCAGGTCTCCCTCATTGCAGACGGATTCTTTGCCATCTGAGTCACAAGGGAAGCCTTTTATAGAGAATTCTTTAAGATTATGAACTTGATTCTACCCTTTGAATTCAAGAGAGTGCAAGAATGCTTTTTCTCTGGTTTCAAAGGCTATCCCTTCTTTTTCTGAATGGCAGGTAGAATTCCAAACTGTTTAACAAAACATATTATATAAAATTTGAGGGATGTCTGTTTTACCCTAACTGTATTTTGCAACATGCAGTTTTGTGATGTACCAAACAATAATCAGGGGGGAGGGACAGACAAAAGGCAGAAAGGTCAACCAGGAATTTTCAGAATTTAGTGGGAATTTAAGACACAGTTTGTGATTCAGAAGATTTGAGCTTGGGATTCTACATTTTCACCAAGTTTCCAAGGGAAGCTGATATTTTCAGTGTATTTATTCCTGCACTTTACTTTGAATAGCAAGGTGATTAAAACCCAGAATACAATTTGCTGGATCCCTTGGATTCACTCTCTTTACATCCTAACAGTGTTTATAAGATATTGTGCTCAGATGTAGAAATATCATATACAACACAGGAAAGATTTTTTTCCTCCCACACCAAAATCATCATAAGTTCCTCAAAGGTGCAATTAGTCATTGTTAGCAAAGAACATTTGATCCGGTATTTGCTTAAACTAGCGGTGAATTTACATATGATTCTGTAATTATTTATTCATACATAAGTACATCTGGGAGAGAAAAAAGGTAAAGCAATCCATCAGCATTAAGAATTTAAATTTAACTGACGCCAGAATTAGAGAGGATATCCATTTTACACGATATACAACAAAATGATTGATGGCATTCTTTCTGCTCAAATATTTATTTTATAAAGAAACCAAAATATTGGAATGCCCTCACTTTATTAGTATTGACACAGACCAGTAAGCAGATTCAAGTGTTTAAGCCAGGAAGGACCTCAGTATATAATGCAAATCAGCCCATTAAGACAAGTACAGTCACTGACTTATGAAGCAAAGCAAATGATTAAAAAAAAAAAAAAATCTGTTCCTGTGCAGCTTCAAAGTGTGATCAATGGTATTCACCTTCCTCTCTCAGTGTAACTGGAATGTCTATCAAAACCAGAAAATGGAAGGCTTCAGAAACATTATGTAGCTAAAAAAGGAGACTATTTTACCCATTAGTAATAAATGTACCTGCTGAGCAGAACACAGTTATACCTGAAAAGGTTCCACAATTTTCTTTGTTAGGCTCTTCCTGCTATGAGAGAACTAGTGTGCTAAAGAGCATTTTGTAAAAGCAAAAGAGTTTATATAATTGACTTTACTGGAATTAGAAGACAGAATACAGTGTGCTCAACCTGAAGCCGCCTGACTCTATGATGAAGGAAAATTGCACAATTTAATATCCAGATATAGGGACTGTGCAGTAATAGAAGTAATCAAAGACTTGGCCATCCTTAAAGGAACAAATCCATTACTTTTCTGTTTAGTCGGGAAGGGGGACGGCAAGTGGAGTATTTGCAGGAAAGTGCCTGGGCACAGCTTCTGAAGTTGGGCGGCACTCTCAGAAAAGGGAGGATTTAGGAAGGGACAAGTGTAAGTATCCTAATGTTGCTATGTGTTCTGGAAATTTGATTCTTTTGTCCAAAAGTTCTAACTTCTATTTCATGTGAAATAGGATATATCTAATTAATTGAAGTTAATTTTTAATCTGCTAGTACTTGCTACACCAATCTTCACCTTCTTTAGGGATACCATCTTATTCTATTTAACACATATTTTCTATAGAAAGGCAACAACTAAGCCATATTTAGGGTGAAAGCATATTAGCCTTTCTTGAACATCTGGTGTAAAGTGAAGTTTCAGCAGTAGCAATTTATACATCTGCACCAACTTGGGGGAAATGTGACTTGAGTGATTTAATAGCAAGAAGGAGAACTGATTTGCACTGCAGCATCAACAAAACAAGAGCCTGTGAAAATCAAAAGTATCAAGATCCTAACCTTGGATGAACTTAATACAATCTTGATGTTACCAGAATTGAAATAATGGAAAACATTTTATAGTAGATTATATTTGAGCAAATTTAGGAATTTGCATATTGAAAAGTGGATGACCATATAATGCACTAGAAATTGTTTAAGTCTTGTCACAACATGAATCTAACAGTATTATAATGATTCAGACTAAGTAGCTGATCTTTAGATTACAACTAAATTGCCAGTTAAACATACATAAAATTAATTTTAGTAAAATTTAAGTATATGTGACAGCTCAATTAGTATGATTTATATACTTCAAAATAATTATACTATTAAGGTAGGCAGTACACTGTCTAGATGTATTCACATCAGAAAGCTTTCTCATGCTTTGTTACCTCAAACTAACCACAGCATCTTAGAAGAATGAACACTGAGCTCGGCTCTAATAAACTCTAATATTCAAAATGCTGTTTACTCTCATTGTGCTTTACTTTGCTCATTTGTGAAATTATTATTAAAGATAAACAATTATTTAAAGCAAGAGAGTTCCAGAAAAACATCTACTACTGCTTTATTGACTATGCCAAAGCCTTTGACTGTGTGGACCACAACAAACTCTGGAAAATTCTTAAAGAGATGGGAACACTGGACCACCTGACCTGCTTCTTGAGAAACCTGTATACAGATGAGGAAGCAACAGTTAGAACTGGACATGAAACAGCAGACTGGTTCCAAATAGGAAAAGGAGTACATCAAGGCTGTATATTGTCACCCTGCTTATTTAACTTATATGCAGAGTACATCATGAGAAATGCTGGGCTGGAGGAAGTACAAACTGGAATCAAGATTGCTGGGAGAAATATCCATAACCTCAGATATGCAGATGACACCACCCTTATGGCAGAAAGTGAGGAAGAACTAAAGAGCCTCTTGATGAAAGTGAAAGAAGAGAGTGAAAAAGTTGGCTTAAAGCTCAACATTCAGAAAACGAAGATCATAGCATCCGGTTCCATCACTTCATGGCAAATAGATGGGGAAACAGTGGAAACAGTGCTGACTTTATTTTTCTGAGCTCCAAAATCACTGCAGATCATGACTGCAACCATGAAATTAAAAGGCTCTTGATCCTTGGAAGAAAAGTTATGACCAATCTAGATAGCATATTAAAAGGCAGAGACATTACTTTGCCAACAAAAGTCTGCCTAGTCAAAGCTATGTTTTTTGCCATAATCATGTATGGATGTGAGAGCTGGACTATAAAGAAAGCTGAGGGCTGAAGAACTGATGCTTTTGTACTGTGGTGTTGGAGAAGACTCTTGAGAGTCCCTTGGACTGCAAGGAGATCAAACCAGTCCATCCTAGAGGAAATCAGTCCTGAATATTCATTGGAAGGACTGATGCTGAAGGTGAGGCTCCAATGCTTTGGCCACCTGATGCAAAGAACTGACTCATTGGAAAGGACCCTGATCCTGGGAAAGATTGAAGACAGGAGGAGAAGGGAACAACAGAGGATGAGATGGTTGAATGGCATCGCCAACTCAATGGACATGAGTTTGAGTAAACTCCAGGAGTTGGCAATGAACAGAGAGGCCTAACATACTGCAGTCCATGGGGTGGTAAAGAGTCAGACATGACTGGGTGATTGAACTGAACTGAAATAATCCCACAGAAATTAGATACCCATGTTTATTTTACTAAAACAGATGTACAGACTTTAAGTGAAAGCTCCTCTATATAAGCCAATGAAATATTTTATTAAATGTACTAATGAGATAAATTCAATAACTACTCATTTGAGCTAAGGGAAGAATTACTATTAGAATTTTATGCAGAGTCCTTGAAATTTGCTAAGTAAGAAAAGCTTGCCTTCAGAAAATATTAATGTTCTCAATATGTTCTTCACAAAGCACCATCTTCACCAAGAGAAATAAAGCATGATAAAAAATATAGAACCTAGACTCTGGAATAACTTTTTCCAAATATCAACGCTTTTTTTTTTTTTTCTCACAGAAATGCAACTATATCTTTTGACACAATGTTTGATTCCATTCAATTCAATAAAATTCATTTTTCTCCATTTACCTTCTTCTTCCTCTCCATTCCCTCCTCCACCATAGAGGAGAGAAAAAAAAAAAGTATTCATATTAGAAATGTTTATCTTCTTGTATTCATTGATACATTATTGTTTCTAAATCAAAAAATCCATTGCTAAATTCCTATACCCTTCCCATTTTCTACTCCCCTATTTCACCAAACATTCTGCTGCTTTTGCATGAATCCTTTATCTTGGTTTATGGCATTCCCTCAAGCCAGTAAATAAGGAGATACTCTTTCAAGTCTTCTGTTCCCTTAAACATCTGTTGTATCCCCCTTTCCTATAGAGTCTCAGACTGCCTAAGGATTTCACAGAACTTACCTGCATTTTCTATTTCCATTGTTTGGGATGAGGACTCCATCCTAAAATGGGCAATGTAGCATCTAAAGATCCCACTTGCAGAGAGTGAGTTTATTCTACATCTTACTTCAAGGGTAATCTTTCTAAAAAGATGTCTGATCATCATTGCTTGTCCTTTAATGGCTTCTAATTAAGTGAAAACTTGGTTTTCAAACTTTCATGTTTGAGGAGACAATGATTTAATAGATCTGGGGTGATAGGAAACTGTGTTTCCATAGTTATCAGGGAATCCTAACACAGGTTTTTGGGAAACACACTCTAGAAAAACTTCTTTAGACTTAGAGGTAAACAAATGGATAATATTTAATTGAAATTATTCACAGTTTTGTTTAACTTTGAATGTCCTTGAGATGACTTCAGAGCACCAGTTTCTTGAGAGCACCAATTTCCACAAAAGATCTCTATTACTCATTCAGCACTTGTTACTGGCTTTCTCGATTTGCAGAGGGGCTGATGGTAAAAATATTTAATGAGAGATGCTACTTAACATGGAAGAATTCCTAATGTAATGAAGAAGTGGACTTTTTTTCTTTTAATGTAAGATGTGATGTTCTAAGGAAGCACTAAGAAACTAATTATGAACATGAGATATAAGAAATCTTCACAAAGGAGAGAATGTTTAAGCTCTTTTTCTTTTCTATATTTACAAATATTTTAATATGTACACATGGTAAAATCAATTCAAACAACATGAAAAAACTAAATTTAACAGAATGGAAAGTGAACATCTAGTGAGCATTACCAGGGTTCCAGTACAAAGACAACCACTATTCTTGGTTTCTTGTAGCAATCCCCCTATGCATAGTAAACTCTCCAAGTCTATTAACTAGGAATTGTATAACTTCTCCTCCCTTCTCACAATTCCAACAATTCCTTCCAATCATCCTTGGTTGGTTTTTTTCACATACAATCTCCAAACTGCTGGAAAATTCTTGATTTTAAAAATCATCTGAGAATTAGTCTACTTCTCAATATATCTATTGGCACCACTCTGGTCCAAGCTGTCTTCATCCCAGGCACTTATCTAATGACCTTGTCTAAGGTGCATAGTCATTTCTCTGACTCAGTTATGAATCTCAGCATTGAAAATTTTTATTAACCACTCTCATAATTTATCTTCCCTTATATATCGTGACAATACCTACCCTGCTTGCTGTACTGTAATAATGGTAATATGATCTATTAAATGTCTCTCAAATGCAAGGCAAATATATATGTAATTAATAGCCTAATTTATTCATGGATAAAGTATGAATGATAAAATTACTCTTTGCTCAATGGCAGTGTAAACTAAAATTTGTCTTGTGTTAACAATTAGGCTACACACATTGTTTCCATATTTAAAGTATTTCACGTTGGTAATGAGTTGAATAAAGCTATGAATATACTCCTTCTACATGGAAATTTTCTAAGCCCTCTTTTATGTATTTTCTAGAGAGGCTTAGATATCTGATATTACAAGCATGCCCATACAGATCTAATCATTCTGCACTCAAGGAGATAAAGTTAAGGAATAAGACTGGACAAAAATATATGCAAGAGCATTATTCTGAAAACATCATATTCAACAGGGGTGCTTTCTAAAGAACTCATTTATGCATGGGTGTGTGTGTGTGTGTTTGTGTGTGTTTAGGAGATAGGGGTGGTTTACAGTGCCTAAAAAAAGAGTTGGGTCAAAAATATCCCTATTGCCAAGACATTTATGTCTTTCTCATATTGCAAAAACCTCAGCCTCTATGCACCAGTGCTGAATCAAATGTTAAGGACAGTTTGGGGTGAAGTAGATGTAGAGAAAGGAATGGCTGACCCACTCCCGTATTCTAGCCTGGAGAATTCCATGGACAGAGGAGATTGGTGGGCTACCGTCCACAGGGTCACAAACAGTTGGACAAGACTGAGATAGGGGACTGGAATGCAAATGTAGGAAGTCAAGAAACACCTGGAGTAACAGGCAAATTTGGCCTTGGAATGTGGAATGAAGCAGGGCAAAGACTAATAGAGTTTTGCCAAGAAAATGCGCTGGTCATAGCAAACACCCTCTTCCAAACACACAAGAGAAGACTCTACACATGGACATCACCAGATGGTCAACACCGAAATCAGATTGATTATATTCTTTGCAGCCAAAGATGGAGAAGCTCTGCAGTTAACAAAAACAAGACCAGGAGCTGACTGTGGCTCAGATCATGAACTCCTTATTACCAAATTCAGACTTAAATTGAAGAAAGTAGGGGAAACCACTAGACCATTCAGGTATGACCTAAATCAAATCCCTTATGATTATAGAGTGGAAGTGAGAAATAGATTTAAGGGCCTAGATTTGATAGATAGAGTGCCTGATGAACTATGGAATGAGGTTCGTGACATTGTACAGGAGACAGGGATCAAGACCATCCCCATGGAAAAGAAATGCAAAAAAGCAAAATGGCTGTCTGGGGAGGCCTTACTAATAGCTGAGAAAAGAAGAGAAGTGAGAAGCAAAGGAGAAAAGGAAAGATATAAGCATCTGAATGCAGAGTTCCAAAGAATAGCAAGAAGAGATAAGAAAGCCTTCTTTAGTGATCAATGCAAAGAAATAGAGGAGAAGAACAGAATGGGAAAGACTAGAGATCTCTTCAAGAAAATTAGAGATACCAAAGGAATATTTCATGCAAAGATGGGCTTGATAAAGGACAGAAATGGTATGGACCTAACAGAAGCAGAAGATATTAAGAAGAGATGGCAAGAATACACAGAACTGTACAAAAAAAATCTTCAAGACCAAGATAATCACGATGGTGTGGTCACTCACCTAGACCCAGACATCTTGGAATGTGAAGTCAAGTGGGCCTTAGAAAGCATCACTATGAACAAAGCTAGTGGAGGTGACGGAATTCCAGTGGAGCTATTTCAAATCCTGAAAGGTGATGCTATGAAAGTGCTGCACTCAATATGCCAGCAAGTTTGGAAAACTCAGCAGTGGCCACAGGACTGGAAAAGGTCAGTTTTCATTCCAATTCCAAAGAAAGGCAATGCCAAAGAATGTTCCAACTACTGTGCAATTGCACTCATCTCACATGCTAGTAAGGTAATGCTCAAAATTCTCCAAGCCAGGCTTCAGCAATACGTGAACCGTGAACTTCCTGATGTTCAAGCTGATTTTAGAAAGGGCAGAGGAACCAGAGATCAAATTGCTAACATCTGCTGCATCATGGAAAAAGCAAGAGAGTCCCAGAAAAACATCAATTTCTGCTTTATTGACTATGCCAAAGCCTTTGTGCGGATCACAATAAACTGTGGAAGATTCTGAGAGAGATGAGATTACCAGACCATCTGACCTGTCTCTTGAGAAATCTGTATGCAGGTCAGGAATCAACAGTTACAATTGGACATGGAACAACAGACTGGTTCCAAATAGGAAAAGGAGTACGTCAAGGCTCTATACTGTCACCCTGCTTATTTAATATCTATGCAAAGTACATCATGAGAAACGCTGGACTGAAAGAAACACAAGCTGGAATCAAGATTGCCAGGAGAAATATCAATAACCTCAGATATGCAGATGACACCACCCTTATGGCAGAAAGTGAAGAGGAACTAAAAAGCCTCTTGATGAAAGTGAAAGAGGAGAGCGAAAAAGTTGGCTTAAAGCTCAACATTCAGAAAACGAAGATCATGGCATCTGGTCCCATCACTTCATGGGAAATAGAAGGGGAAACAGTGGAAACAGTGTCAGACTTTATTTTGGGGGGCTCCAAAATCACTGCAGATGGTGACTGCAGCCATGAAATTAAAAGATGCTTACTCCTTGGAAGAAAAGTTATGACCAACCTAGATAGTATATTCAAAAGCAGAGACACCACTTTGCCGACTAAGGTCAGTCTAGTCAAGGCTATGGTTTTTCCTGTGGTCATGTATGGATGTGAGAGTTGGACTGTGAAGAAGGCTGAGTACTGAAGATTTGATGCTTTTGAACTGTGGTGTTGGACTCTTGAGAGTCCTTTGGACTGCAAGGAGATCCAACCAGTCCATTCTGAAGGAGATCAGCCTGGGATTTCTTTGGAAGGAATGAGGCTAAAGCTGAACCTCTAGTACTTTGGCCACCTCATGAGAAGAGTTGACTCATTGGAAAAGACTTTGATCCTGGGAAGGATTAGAGGCAGGAGGCGAAGGGGACGACAGAGGATGAGATGGCTGGATGGCATCACTGACTCGATGGACGTGAATCTGAGTGAACTCCGGAAGTTGGTGATGGACAGGGAGGCCTAGCGTGCTGTGATTCATGGCGTTGCAAAGAGTCGGACATGACTTAGCGACTGAACTGAACTGAGCATCTAACACTTTCACTTTCACTTTCAGAGATGGCACAGTGGTAAAGAACTTGCCTACCTATGCAGGAGACACAAAAGACTTGTATTTGATCCCTAGATAGGGAAGATCCCCTGGAGGAGAAAATGGCAATCCATTCTACTGTTCTTGCCTGGAAAATCCCATGGACAGGGAAGCCTAGTTGACTACAGATGAAATTGAAGAGTCAGACATAGTTGAGGGACTGAGCGGGCACACACACAGAAAAGAATAGCTTTATTGCTTTGTCAGTCAAAGGGAAATACAGTAAGCTCATGCCCCTCAAAACTGTCTCCACATGGAGGATTTGGTGAGTTTTATAGCAATGGTTCAAGATTTGGGTTGTTGTTAAGGATTAGGGTGTGTGCAGGCCCTGTACTCCTTTAATCTGGTCTCAGGTGGTCTGATGAGTTTCTGGGATTCCTTTAGTCTGGTGTCAGGTGGTCTTCTTGGAGAGCTTCACAGGTTCCTTTAATTTACAATGAAGAATGCTAACATCCTCCATTTGTTAGGGGTTTTAGTTCTATAAACTTCCCCTGGTGGTTCAGACAGTAAAGAATCTGCCTGCAATGGGTGGAGGGGAGCTGGGGGAGACCTGGGCTTAATCCCTGGGTTGGCAAAATCCCCTGGAGTGAAAGCAAAAGCGTTAGTCACTCAGTGGTGTCCAACTCTTTGAGACCCCATGAACTGTAGCCCATCAGGCTCCTCTGTCCATGGAAGTCTCCAGGCAAGAATACTAGAGTGGGTAACCATATCCTTCTCCAGGGGATCTTCCTGACCCAGGAATTGAATTGGGTCTCCCGTATTGCAGGCAGACTCTACTGACTGAGCCACCAGAGAAGACAATTCCTGGGTTGAGAATATCCCCTTCAGTAGAAAATGGCAACCCACTCCAGTATGCTTGCCTGGAGAATTCCATGGACAGAGGAGCCTGGCTGGTTACAGTCCAAGGGGTCACAAAGAGTCAGACTGACTAACACTTTCGCTTTCACTTAGTTCTATAAAGAGCTCAAAGATAGTGTGGGGCAGGGTGCTGCCATGAGGCTGCACTATTGTTTCTTGGCTGCTTCTCCTTTGTCTCTGCAACCACTCCCCTCCCTGATTAGCAACTGTTCTAATCTGCCCTTTGTGGCTCAGGGAAAGTTATGGAGGCTGGAGTCTGTTCCCTACAAACAAGAAATGGGGGACAGAATGTTTTCTGTGGCCAGGAGCCCCACAAGGTCCTGTTCAGTTTTAGTTATGCCCCTTATCATTTTGAGACTATATTATATCCATTTTTAAAAATACAGCTTTAATTTCTTTTCATATTACTTCAAAAGTGATTACAATTTTTTTTAATTTGACATGAAGTTACAGTTGACAGTTTAATTTGTTTTAATGAGGATAGTAACATACTTATTTGCACAAAAAGAAATATTTGCTATGACAAAACCATATTATTAATATGTTGTTTTAGCAGATATCTTCTTCAATATACAAGGTATATTAATATTGAATTACAAGAAGATTTATTTTAAAAAAAGAAGAGAAAATTAAGCAAAAAAAAGAAAGAAGGGAGGGAGGAAAGAAGGGAATAAGAAAGAACTACTTCAATTGTAATCAAAGACTTAAATTGGATCCCTTTTCTCTCTCAAATCTATCCATGACCAACTTGATACTGATATAATTCCTTCTATGTCACTGAGCATTTTTATTATATTTTACTTCTAAAATTATCAACTATTCTTTTTAGATGTGGTGATGGTTTGAACTCATGGAAGATGCAGTAGCTCAGGTGGGCCGTTGTTTGTACATGGAGGCTTGCATTACTATTTTCTGCAACCCTTTCATTCCATCAAGATTTCCTTTCCTACTCACTTTCTCTCTCTCTCTCTCTTGCTCTTTAGCTTTATCCTCTCTCTCCTTTATCCTTCTGTCATGAACATTTGCTTCCCTGGTGGCTTAGTGGTAAAGAATCTGCCTGCAGTGCAGGACACCCAGGTTTGATTCCTGGGTTGGGAAGATCCCCTGGAGAAGGACATGGCAACCTACTCCAGTATTCTTGCCTGGAGAATCCTATGGACAGAGGAGCATGGTGGGCTACAATCCATGGGGTCGCAGAGAGTCAGACACAACTGAGCTATTAACACATTCATGAACATTTTGTCTGCTATATCTGACCCTGATAAAGAAAGCTAAATATTTCCTGGATGGAGCACTTGAATCACCCTTCAAAGCTAGTGGCAGAGGGCTGATACTATGCAATACGCTGTCTGCCTTTTTTCTAGACTTGGTCCACTTTCTGAAATTGTCTCATGCGAGTTCCTGAAATCCAATAGCTCTACTTTTCCTTTCCTTTCCTTTCCTTTCTAGTTTTTTGTTTGTTTGTTTCATAGGAATGTTTCTATTCTCTATAAGCGATTAGCAAGTACTGATTAATGTCACTTCTATATTAGTATAATTCCTTTCTCAATTAAATAAATATGACAGATCCTCCTTTGCTAGTTTGAATCGTGACATCTGTAAGTATGTATATATACATATAAATGAGAAAGAGAAAATAACAAGGAAATCAAATATGAAAAGAAATGGTATGACTTAAGGCATTTTATACTTAGAATTCTATATATCCTTCTGTTGAATTTTAGTACATGTGCATATCCAACACATGGCTTACCATATTTATCCTGTGCCTACTCCTTAAAATATAGTCACTTACGTAAGATGCATTAACTCAATTCCCTAAGTACATTACCACTAGGCAGTAAAATGCTCTGGAAATCTGAAAGTGTTAATGCATCTTTGAAAAGTGCAATATTCCTAAAGAGTATTTGGTGACTTACAAGAATCTGGGTCATTTTAACTGTGAAAAAAAAAAAAAACAAAACAAAACAGCTCACCTAAGCAGGGCCTCAATCTCAATAGCATACACAAACACATTTCTGTGTTTTAGATGAAGTACGACATACTAAAAATGTGAAATATTATAAATATCTAGAGGGGTTGCTATGGAAGGAATGCAGATGATTTTGTTACAGATATGAGCTTTTGAAACCAAAAAGACTTTTGGAAGCTTATGAATGGGAGTTAATATTACGTGTAGACACATGGCTGGATTCAAATCCTACCAGTTCTACTCCTTCTACAACTTGGACAAGAATTTCATCTGAGTAAATTTTCACAGCTATAAAATGGAAACAATATTTGAACCTTAGGTGATTTAGAAGAATTTTTTTTAATAAACGCATTTGAAGTACATAAAGTACACTGGATAATAAATAGTAAGTATTCAATAAAATCCTTTATTAATGTCATACAAGTGTTAATATCTGGTATGAAGAAATTGTACCTGAATACCTGGGAGAAATGATTCCTTATCTTGTAAACCAGACCACCAAAGAAACCTCGCCTAGAGCTTAAACATATTGCTACATACACATAACATCAATCTGTGTTTTCCACTTCACATTTTTAGCTTCAGTTTTAAAAGGGAAGAGGGAGGGGGGTTCAGGATGGGTAACACATATATACCTGTGGCAGATACATGTTGATGTATGGCAAAACCAATACAATATTGTAAAGTAATTAACCTCCATTAAAATAAATAAATTTATATTTTTTAAAAAAAGACTGATCTGTTTGTACATGCCTTTTTTCAGGGAGGCGGGAGGCAGTGAGAAAAGGTGATTGTTAAATCGTTACCTTGACAACAAAGAGAACCAATTGAGAAATAAGCAAAAAGACATTCTTAGACTTACTCAGCTCCTACAAGCTAAAAACAGTCAATTCCATTTAATTAATCTTATAGAGTGCTGTTAAAATATATATGTATATTACTGCCTCTGAAATTTACTAAAGGAATCTGCAAAAATAAAATCTGGCTATGATTTTAATTCAATCATAATGGATCCTAATTTGATCAAATTGTAGATGTGTGTCTTCAATATTATTGAAACATTGATGTATTTTTAACATTTTAATAGGTAATAATAAAATGTCATATTCTATTTGCCAGACACTATGTTAAGCAGTTTAGTCATGATGAACACATTTTATATTCATAACAATTCTATGAAGAAGATCTCATTATTATCCTCTTTCACAGGTGACAAAGCCTAGGCAACAGAAGTTAAGTAGCTTGCCCAAATTTACAAAGCAACTAAGTGATAGAGTTGGAATTTGAACACTGGTATCTAACTCCAGAGTTTATCTTCATAATCACCTTAGTATTACCAGAGGAATATGTAAAATAACAGAAGGGAATATATGCTCAGTCAAAATGTGGTTATTTTGTGGTTTCCCAAAATTACATTTCTTCATATAACATGTTTACTTATTTAAAATAAAATTGTAGTCCATCTTTGCTGAAAGAAAAATGAATCTATACTGTAACAATTGTTTTCTGTTAATTTTCCTACATTTCCAAGTTACTGACCATGGACATCCCTGGGCAAGTCTCAATACTGAAAATAATTCTTGAATTCTCATTTTTAACTTTTTTTTTTTTTCTGTTTAAAGAACCATCTAATGGAGTTTTATGATTTAATCATCTCAGTCTTATGTTACACTCCTCTCAAACTCAGAAAGTACCCAGTGAGAGGAAATAATCTGAAAATCAAGCATTTAGGTACTACATATTAAAAAAAAATTATAGTAAACAATGATAATTCAATGAAATACTGAATCATTTCTTAAAGTATTAAAAACATCAATGCATTATTATGTATTATTGCTTTTGAAACTTTATGATTTCTAGTTACATTTATTCCATTGAATACTAATATGTGATCAGAAACTTATAAATTATTTTGGCTTATTGTATACATTTTTGGCTGTTTGTTTACTTGCAATAGGCACCTGAGGCACTTCTAACTGACAATTGCAGTTTCATATATCATGTAAAATATTAAACCAGGACAGTTTACTCACACTTCCTTTGGACTTTACAGAAATGCTAAACCTTATAGAAGAAGTTATACATTTATGATTATTATCTACATGGCAATTTTTGAAGCTTATGTTGGTGGAGATTTTAATAAAAGATAGAGCAAATGCATAGCAAAAATTGAAAAAAATTAACAGGCCATGGAAACTGAAATATTAACATTTGCCAATCTTACTTTCAAGGTAATCTTATGGCTCCAACAGTAAAGCATCTGTCTACAGTGTGGAAGACCCGGGTTCAATCCCTGGGTCAGGAAGATCTCCTGGAGAAGGAAATGGCAACGCAGTCCAGTATTCTTGCCTGAAAAATCCCACGGACGGAGGAGCCTAGTAGGCTACAGTCCATGGGGTTGCAAAGAGTCGGACATGACTGAGCGACTTCACTTCACTTCAGTCTTACTCTTAATAATCTAGCTAATATAAATACGAATGATAAATTAATAATGACAGCACTATATGTTCTTTTAAAATTTCTATTTGCATATATAGAGACATAGTCCATTTAGTAATATGTCAGATTTATTACAGTGAATGCATATGGAAACTAAATTTGTATATCTCTGTTAAAATTCTATCAATACTCCTGAATAATAAATTTATTAAAATTCATGTTACAAGATAACTATTAATTTACCACATACAGTGTGATAAATGACAAAAGACGAGCCCTTTAAAATCATTCTGTATGTATCATTAGCAATTCACTTCACATTCTTACCTATACTAAATATCTTAAACCACTTAACAGAATTCTAAAGAGATCCCTAGCTTGAGTTATTAATATCTTTATTTAAATGCAGATCTTGACTTTTCCTTGGGGACTAGTAAAGCTTCTTCTATAATGCTGCAAAGAGAAAAGCAAATTTTCATCCACATAATATCCGCAGAAGAAACATATCTGGCTTTTTATCTCCTATGAATATGTAGATATCTATATGTTTGCATAAGTTTGTCATTAAGAAATATTTCTATTCATAGCTGTCCTAATAAAAGATAACACATCCTTAATTCTTTAGTATCAATATGCACATAGCAGTCAAAACTTTTAATATACAACAAAAACTTCAAAGATCAAAATAAAATTACCATTTAATTAGCTTTAATATCAACATTTAAGGAAACTGAATGTGACAACAAATGTACTCATTATATCAGTATAAACTTAGGCTTAGATAGCCAACAGGATATTTTTATGATCATGACCAAAATTAATCAATCCTGGAGTTTACATCCATTTCCCATTTTGTCTTATCTGCATGGGCAAATTACAGTATGAATATGGAAACACAATTCCACAGAACACAGAACATAAAGACAGTTTTCAATGAATAAGATGGCTCTTATTTCTAAGTTTATACAGATACTACTTTGAAGAAATGATTTCAATGGATAAAATGAGTAAACCACAGAAAGACTGAGAGTCACTTCTACTATCTAATGTACTAATCTGAAACTACACAGTAGACCAAGTGCTGTAATTAATGGTATAAATTATATTAACTGAGCACCCAATAAATATTTGCTGAATTGACATTTAAAAATATATATGAAGTTAATCATTTGGTTAAACGGAGTTCTTCTACTCACAGAAGAAAATACTAAGTAAACTAACAAAAAAATCATAAAGATTTGGTATAAAATATACCCAAATACAAACATAGTAATAATGGGTATTGAGTAAGATTAACACATATAACATAAACTTATTGTATAATATGCAGAAATTTTATTCTAATAACTAGAACTAAAAGATAAATAAGGTTGATATTTTTTTGGCTCTTATCACTGTGTACCACTGAATCAACATGTGCTTCTTACCTAGGAATGGTTACAACCAATCTTCTATCATTTTAATTTAAATTAAAAAGAGTTCAAATTCAAGAATTCATAATATTCCCTATGATTTTATTTTTAATATCATTGGATTCTGAGGCAGAGCAGAATTTACCTAAAGTTAACTTGAATGAGTTTCATTATCATCCTCCCAAAATAATCAATACTGTGTTTACATCCATAATGTTTTCCTATGGGTAAAAGTCATCTTGGGACACTATGTCACAACAGTTATATAAAAAATATAACCAGTCCAATTAGGTGATGTGTGAAGACTTCCAGACTGGTGCAAGAGATTAATTCTATAAAGAAAACGGATTCCTGAATGTAATGGGATGCTTTTTTAATTATACAAGAGTTATATGCGTAGAGCATAAAGAAAAGCATTTGTTGGTGCTTGTGGAGACTAGATACTAGATTAGCAAATATCTGCCAGTTTTGCTGTAAGGGACCATATGTATCAAGCACACTTGTTGGCACATGGGAGATGCACAAAATATGTTAATCACCTTCTTACACTCCTGCTGTCACTGTGACTTGAAAATAGCTTTGCAGAAAATATGCTACTTTGAAAAGATTTTTATTATGACATTTTACTACATACTATTCAATTCATAAATAATAACTTTCAAAACATCATATTCTCACATATAAGGTGCCCAAATTGATTTACTCTGAGACCAACAGTTTGGAAATATTTTTGCAGCTTTTGTTCTTGAATTGATATATTTCTTTTCTCAGTCACCTTTCTACTCTTCCCTCTTTCTATATTTTCTCATCATTATTCTTCCTATGTCCACACAAAGTAGATGAAAGAAAATACAATAACCACATAATTTGATATGTTTCACTAGTAATGTATCCTCAAAATGGCCTCCTGTGAGAAGAGGATACTACTCAGATGACCAGTGAAGTCCTACAGCTGTATGCTCAAAGAGGTAGGTTTAAGATTTACTCCATCACAATTTATTCCAAACATTTGTTCAATGTGAACATTACCACAGAGCATTAGAACCAGATAGCTCCCCACGTCACCTCCAAGTCTCTTCCCTAACTGAGCCCCTGTTTTCTGGCACTTCCCTTGTCTTTTATCTTTTAGTGTTCTTTGAGTTAACTTTGAGTATTTTGCTCTTTTTAGTTTAATGTTGATTTATTCTCTTTTAGCATTCAGCCCTCTACATCATAGTTCTGGTTTACTGAGAACTGCGTCCTCTTTCTTTCTTTAAACAACTTCATAAGGCATTTTCCTAAAACAGCTGCCTGAGAATCTTACCCTGACCTCAGTTATAACATTCATGTACCTTTATAAAATAAAAATCTGGTTAATTAATTGTTATCCTGATGTAGCTTGGAAGATTGTTTTGTGTTTGTCTATTCTACAGCCATGAAATTAAAAGACATTTATTCCTTGGAAGGAAAGTTATGACCAACCTAGATAGTATATTCAAAAGCAGAGACATTACTTTGCCAACAAAGGTCCGTCTAGTCAAGGCTATGGTTTTTCCAATGGTCATGTATGGATGTGAGAGTTGGACTGTGAAGAAGGCTGAGCACCGAAGAATTGATGCTTTTGAAGTGTGGTGTTGGAGAAGACTCTTGAGAGTCCCTTGGACTGCAAAGAGATCCAACCAGTCCATTCTAAAGGAGATCAGTCCTGGGTGTTCTTTGGAAGGATTGATGCTAAAGTTGAAACTCCAATACTTTGGCCACCTCATGTGAAAAATTGACTCACTGTAAAAGACTCTGATGCTTGGAGGGATTGGGGGCAGGAGGAGAAGGGGATGACAGAGGATGAGATGGCTGAATGGCATCACCAACTCAACGGACATGAGGTTGAGTGAATTCCGGGAGTTGGTGTTGGACAGGGAGGCCTGGCATGCTGCAATTCATGGGGTCGCAAAGTCAGACACGACTGAGTGACTGAACTAAACTAAATTAAATTCTCAGAATATTATCACCTATAACCTGAAAGCTCCTCCCAACAGGGGACACATACAGACTGAAAGTGAAGGGCTGGAAAAAGATATTCCATGCAAATAGAGACCAAAATAAAGCAGGAGTAGCAACACTTATATCAGATAAAATAGACTTTAAAACAAAGGCTGTGAAAAGAGATAAAGAAGGACACTACAAAATGATCAAAGGATCAATCCAAGAAGAAAATATAACAATTATAAATATATATGCACCCAACATAGGAGCACGACAATATGTAAGACAAATGCTAACAAATATGAAAGGGGAAATTAACAATAACACAATAATAGTGGGAGACTTTAATACCCCACTCACACCTATGGATAGATCAACTATACAGAAAATTAACAAGGAAACACAAACTTTAAATGATACAATAGACCAGTTAGACCTAATTGATATCTATAGGACATTTCACCCCAAAACAATGAATATCACCTTTTTCTCAAGCGCACACGGAAACTTCTCCAGGATAGATCACATCCTGGGCCATAAATCTAGCCTTGATAAATTCAAAAAAATTGAAATCATTCCAAGCATCTTTTCTGACCATAATGCAGTAAAATTAGATCTCAATTACAGGCGAAAAACTATTAAAAATGGCAACATATGAGGTTGAACAACACGCTGCTGAATAATCAACAATTCACAGAAGAAATCAAAAAAGAAATCAAAATATGCATAGAAACGAATGAAAATGAAAACACAACAACCCAAAACCTGTGGGGCACTATAAAAGCAGTGCTAAGAGGAAAGTTCATAGCAATACAGGCATACCTCAAGAAACAAGAAAAAACTCAAATAAATAACCTAACTCTACAACTAAAGCAACTAGAAAAGGAAGAATTGGAGAACCCCAGAGTTAGTAGAAGGAAAGAAATCTTAAAAATTAGGGCAGAAATAAATGCAAAAGAAACAAAAGAGACCATAGCAAAAATCAACAAAGCCAAAAGCTGGTTCTTTGAGGATAAATAAAACTGACAAACCATTAGCCAGACTCATCAAGAAACAAAGGAAGAAAAATCAAATCAATAAAATTAGAAATGAAAATGGAGAGATCACGACAGACAACACAGAAATACAAAGGATCATAAAAGACTACTATCAGCAATTATATGCCAATAAAATGGACAACGTGGAAGAAATGGACAAATTCTTAGAAAAGTACAACTTCCCAAAACTGAACCAGGAAGAAATAGAAAATCATAACAGACTCATCACAAGCACAGAAATTGAAACTGTAATCAGAAATCTTCCAGCAAACAAAAGCCCAGGTCCAGACGGCTTCACAGCTGAATTCTACCAAAAATTTAGAGAAGTGCTAACACCTATCCTACTCAAACTCTTCCAGAAAATTGCAGAGGAAGGTAAACTTCCAAACTCATTCTAAGAGACTACCATCACCCTAATACCAAAACCTGACAAAGATGCTATAAAAAAAAAGAAAACTACAGGCCAATATTACTGATGAACATGGATGCAAAAATCCGTAACAAAATTCTAGCAATCAGAATCCAACAACACATTAAAAAGATCATACACCATGACCAAGTGGGCTTTATCCCAGGGATGCAAGGATTCTTCAATATCCACAAATCAAACAATGTAATACACCACATTAACAAATTGACAATTAAAAGCCATATGATTATCTCAATAGATGCAGAGAAAGCCTTTGACAAAATTCAACATCCATTTATGATAAAAACTCTCCAGAAAGCAGGAATAGAAGGAACATACCTCAAGATAATAAAAGCTATATATGACAAACCCACAGCAAACATTATCCTCAATGGTGAAAAATTGAAAATATTTCCCGTAAAGTCAGGAACAAGATGAGGAGAGTTCCATTTTTTTTAAAAAAAATAACTAAAAAAACATAGCAAATGAAGCAATTGACAAACAACTAATCTCAAAAATATACAAGCAATTCCTTCAGCTCATTTCCAAAAAATAAAAGACCCAATCAAAAAAATGGGCCAAAGAACTAAATAGATGTTTCTCCAAAGAAGACATACAGATGGCTAACAAACACATGAAAAGATGCTCAACATCACTCATTATCAGAGAAATGAAAATCAAAACCACAATGAGGTACCACTTCACACCAGTCAGAATGGCTGTGATCCAAAAGTCTACAAGCAATAAATGCTGGAGAGGGTGTGGAGAAAAGGGAATCCTCTTACACTGCTGGTGGGAATGAAAACTAGTACAGCCACTATGGAGAACTGTGTGGAGATTCCTTAAAAAACTGGAAATAAAACTGCCTTATGACCCAGCAATCCCACTGCTGGGCGTACACACCGAGGAAACCAGAAGTGAAAGAGACACCTGTACCCCAATGTTCATCGCAGCACTGTTTATAATAGCCAGGACATGGAAGCAACCTAGAGGTCCATCAGCAGATGAATGGATAAGAAAGCTGTGGTACATATACACAGTGGAGTATTAAAAAGAGTACATTTGAATCAGTTCTAATGAGGTGGATGAAACTGGAGCCGATTATACAGAGTGAAGTAAACCAGAAAGAATAACACCAATGCAGTATACTAACACATATATATGGAATTTAGAAAGATGGTAATGATAACCCTGTATGCGAGACAGCAAAAGAGACACAGATGTATAGAATAGTCTTTTGGACTCTGTGGGAGAGGGAGAGGGTGGGATGATTTGGGAGAATGGTATTGAAACATGTATAATATCATATAAGAAACAAATTTCCAGTCCAGGTTCGATGCAAGATACAAGATGCTTGGGGCTGGTGCACTGGGATGACCCAGAGAGATGGTATGGGAAGGGAGGCGGGAGGGGGGTTCACAACTGGGAACACGTGTACACCCATGATAGATTCATGTTGATGTATGGCAAAACCAATACAGTATTGTAAAGTAAAATAAAGTAAAATTAAAAAAAAAACATAGCGTATAACATTAATTTCAAACAAATTGTTAGGCTTTGTTACACAGATATATATATATATATATGTATATATATATATATATATATATAACATTAATTGTAATAATAAGGATAGTAATAGTATTAATCTGAGTATATAAAACACTTTATAGTACCTGGCATAGAGATTTTCTATAAATATTTAAGTGTAGTGAAAGTGGAAGTTGCTCAGTTGTGTCCAACTTTTGGTGACCCCATGGACTGTAGAGTCCATGGAATTCTCCAGATCAGAATACTGGAGTAGGTAGCCTTTCCCTTCTCCAGGGGATCTTCCCAACTCAGGGATCGAACCCAGGTCTCCTGCATTGCAGGCGGATTCTTTACCAGCTGAGCCACAAGGGAAGATCATAAATATTTAGTTATTATTATTGATAATTTGTATGCAAACCATACTTGTATCCATATTCCATCAGACAAGTATATACATATATGTATATAAGTGTCTGGCTTCTCAGGTGGCACAGTGATAAATAATCCATGTGCCAATGCAGAAGACACAGGAGACATGAGTTCAATCCTTGGGTAGGGAAGATCCCCTGGTGGAAAAAATGGCAACCCATTCCAGTATTCTTGCCTGGAAAAACCCATGGACAGAGGAGTCTGGCAAGCTACAGTCCATTGGGTTGCAAGGAGTCAGATATGACTGAACACACACACATGTTAGCACCAGGAAAAAATAAACTAAAAAAGAAAAAAAAAAAAAGAATCATACTCTGCTCTCTTAAACTGCAAGAAATTGGGTCATTTTCATAAACTCATAATTCTCTATAGCATAGCCCTGCATAACCATGAAACTACAAAAGGGATTATTATGAGAAACTATATATATTGTCATTTAAAACATCTGTTTTGTTAAATCAGCTCAAACAGCACAGCACAATGTTAAATTATTCAAAGTTAATTGTACATCTAATTACAAATGCTCTGTTTCTGAAAAAGTAATTGACAGTGACAATCTATCTCCTCCTACCCAATCTCTTAAATTACCCAAAATCTAAAATCTCTACTTCGTTAAGCCATTTGAAAGTTATTCACAGCAAAAAGTCAGTAATAAAGACACTTAGGAAATATTGAAAAGAGAAAAAAAACCACACAAAACATTCAAAGAAACACAAACACACACAATAATGCAAGATAACAAATACAAAGTTTATAAATAAATAAACCCAATGTGTAAACCAAAATCTTTCTATTGATGTAAACCTTTCATCTACTTGCAGAGAGTAAGGGAAAATTATTAGTTTGGAATGTCCTCAGCTGCAAGCAACAGTGACAACAGCTCAAACTGAGGCCTAAGCAGTGAAAACATTAATATCCCACAGAACAAAATGACTGGTGATAGGCAGACAAATGATGGAGCTGTAGCTCAAAAATATCTTTGAACTTCTCTAGTGGTTCAGTGGTTAAGACTCTGAATTCCTAGCACAGCAGGCGTGGGTTCAGTCCCTGGTTGAGTAAAATCCTGAATGCCAAACAGACTGAAAAAAAAAAAAAAAAAAAGGCTTCAAAGACTAGTAGTTTTCTACTTTTTCTCTGTCATCTTTTGCAGTTGGTCTTTTGACTTAATGTTTGTCATTTTGATCTCCCAATATGGCTACTCCAACTACAGGAATAACATCTGAAAGCTGGTCCAGGAATAACATCTGACAGCAGTCTCAGCCATTGCTATCCATTGTATGCTTTCCCAGAGAGACAGCCCCAGTAATCTTCCCTTCACTTCTTACTGATAAGAACTGGGTCATTCTACCACCTCTAGTACAGGAAGGCTGAGAAATTAAGTACTTTACAAAATGAAATAAAAATCATGATAAGTTTATATGACTCACAATTTATCACATGATTTGGGGCATATTGCTACTCCAAATAGAGTCATGTCCTGAAAGGAAGGAAGGGATGAATACTGGTTGGGCAACTCCAAAGATCTCCAACACTAGTTATTTTAACAAAAGCAATAGCAGCATTACCATGGCAAGATTTACTTTCCCCTTATTTTTCTTTAACTTTTGATCTCTCTAAGTATTAGATTAATTCTGAGAACTCTCTAACTCTCCTGGACAAAAATTATTCTTGGTTATGAGGAAGTCAATCTAATTACCCAATGTACATCACTGAGGTAAATAACATAAAATAATTTTGAAACATCTTTTCATGAAGTTAACAGAATGAATGGTTCTATGATCATTGTAAATGGATGCTTAGAGAGTTGTTTCTATAAAGAAGAATGTCTCTTTTCATTCTGGTTTCCTTGGTGTGTAAAAAAATAAAAATAAAATAAAATAAAAAGAATGTCAACCAGATGATTGGTGATAGAGAAATTGTTCTTTATGGATTCATGTTATGAGTCTACAATCGATTTGGAAACTGTTAATTCATCTGAAATGGACAGAAAAGATGTGCAGCTATAACTGAATATTTCCTTTCAAATATTTTTGAATATTTGCTAGAGGTTGTTATGAGCCTCTCTGATTAGGGGACTTGCTCAAAATCACTCTGCATTATCTCTTCCTTACTTAATTGTACTATTGTCTTATAGGAAAAAAATATTCCATGAAAATCACATATGCAAACATATGGACAGACAAGGAGATAGTATCTTTATTTAAAGATAGCATCTTTATTTTGACACTGAGACAGGCCAGAGTCAAACATAGTATTATCATAAATTTGTTGATATAGCAATCTCCTGAAATAAGGATGAAGGAAATTCCTCTTACATCACCAACAACATGGGAAAAATATTATCATCAGCCCAGATGTATATGGAGGTATACACACAAAACCAAGGAAAAATCTCATCTTAAAAAAAATAAATTAAAAAATTGAACTATATTTTACTTATTGTTTCCTTTGTTGTGCAAAGACTTTTAAGATTAATGAGGTCCCATATTTTTGTTAGTTTATTTTTGTTTTTTTTTTTTTTTTATTTTGGAAGGTGAATCAGTAAAGATCTTCTGTGATTTATGTCAAGGAGGGCTATGCCTATGTTTTCCTGTAAGAGCTTTATAGTGTCCTGTCGTACATTTAGATCTTTAATCCATTCTGAGTTGTGTGTATGTGTGTGTGTATGCTATAAGAGAGTATTCTAATTTCATTCTTTTACATGTAGCTGTCCAGTTTTCCCAGCACCATTTATTGAAGAAACTGTCTTTTCTCCATTGTATATTCATGCCTCATTTGCCATAGATTAGGTGACCATTGCTTCATGGGTTTATCTTTAGACTTTCTGTTCTTTTCCATTGGTCTATATTTCTGTTTTGGTGCTAGTGCATACTGTTTTGATGATTGCAGCTTTGTAGTACAGTCTGAAGTCAGAGGGACTGATTACTCCAGCTCTGTTTTGCTTTACGATTGCTTTAGCTATTTGTGGCCCATACATTCATGTTTCAATACAAACATAAACAAAACAAAAATACAACTCTCAGAATGGGAGAAAATATTTGCCAACAAAACAACTGACAAGGAATTAATCTTCAAAATACACAAACATCTCATGCAGCTCAATATTTTTTAAAAAATCCAATCAAAAGTGGACAGAAGATCTAAATAGACATTTCTCCAAAGAAGAAATACATATGGCTAAAAAAGCAAATGAAAAAATGTTTAACATCACTAATTATTAGAGAAATGCAAATCAAAACCACAACAAGTTGTCATTTCACAGTAGTCAGAATGGCCATCATTTAAAAAAATCTACAAACAATAAATGCTAAAGATGGTATGCAGAAAAGGGATCCTCCTTCATTGTTGGTAGGAATATATATTGGTACAGCCACTATGCAGAACAGTATTGAAGTCCTTTAAAAAACTAAAATAGTGCTATTAAATGATCAAGCAATGCCACTCTTGAACATATACCTCGAGTAAAACATAATTTAAAAGATACATGCACCCTAATGTTCTTTGCAACACTGTTTAAAATAATAAGGACATGGAAGTGACCTAAATGTTCAAAAATACAGGAATCAATGAAGAATATGTGGTACATATAAAAGTAGAATATTACTCAGCCATATAAAAGAATGCTGCTGCTGCTAAGTCACTTCAGTCGTGTCTGACTCTGTGCAACCCCAGAGATGGCAGCGCATCAGGTTCCCCCGTCCCTGGGATTCTCCAGGCAAGAACACTGGAGTGGGTTGCCATTTCCTTCTCCAATGCATGAAAGTCAAAAGTGAAAGGGAAGTCGCTCAGTCGTGTCCAACTCTTTGTGACCCCATGGATCGCAGCCTACCAGGCTCCTCTGTATATGGGATTTTCCAGGCAAGAGTACTGGAGTGGGGTGCCATCACCTTCTCATTTGCAGTATCTATGGGCCTAAAAACTGAAATACTGAGTGAAGTAAGTCAGACAGAGAAAACCAAATATTATTTGATATCACTCATAAGTGGTATCTAAATAAAGTGTACAAGTGAACTTATCTGAAAAACAGAAATAGAGTTACAAATATAGAAAACAAATTTTTGGTTACCAGGAAGTAGGGACAAGAAGGGATAATTTTGGAAGATTGGGATGGATTGACATATAGATACTACTATATATATAAAATAGGACCTGCTATATAGCACAAATTACTCAATACTCTGTAAAGGTCTACCTTGGGAAACAATCAGAGAAGAGATTTGTGGACACAGTGGGCAAGTGGGATGAATTGAGAATCAGTTCAGTCACTCAGTCGTATCAGACCCTTTGCAACCCCATGGATTACAACACACCAGGCTTCCCTGTCCTTCACCAACTTCCAGAGCTTGCTCAAACTCAAGTTCATTATTCAGTGATGCTATCCAACCATCTCATCCTCTGTCACCCTCTTCTTCTCCTGCCTTCAATCTTTCCCAGCATCAGTATCTTTTCCAGTGAGTCAGTTCTTTGCATCAGGTAGCCAAAGTATTGACGCTTCAGCTTCAGCATCAATCCTTCCAATGAATCTTCAGGACTGATTTCCTCTAGGATGGACTGGTTGGATCTCCTTGCAGTCCAAGGGACTCTCAAGAATTTCCCCCAACACCACAGTTCAAAAGCATGATTTTTCCTGTGCTCAGCTTGCTTTATATAGTCCAACTCTCACACCCATTCATGACCCACACATATAAAAAATCATAGCTTTGACTACACAGACCTTTGTGGGTAAAATAATGTCTCTGCTTTTTAAAATGCTATCTAGGTTGGTCATAGTTTTTCTTCCAAGGAGCAAGTTTGTTTTAATTTCATGGCTGCAGTCATCATCTGCAGTGATTTTGGAGCCCAAGAAAATAGTCTCTCACTCCATTGTTTCCCCATCTATTTGCCATGAAGTGAATTGAGAGAGTAGCAATGAGACTTATAAATTACCACATGTACAATCAGATAGATAGTGAAAAATTTACTGTATGACACAGGAAACTCAAATCTGGTGTTCTCTGATAACTTAGATGGTTGGGATGGGGTGGGAAGTGAGAGAGAGGTTCAAGAGGGAGGGGACATACATATACCTATGACTAATTTATGTTAATATATAGCAGACACCAACACAATATTGTAAAGCAATTATTCTCCAGTTACATTTTTTAAATAAAAATAAAAATCAGTGGATACATGTATCCACTCTTTTTTTTATAACTAATTCACCTTGCAGTACACATGAAACTAACATAACATTGTAAATCAACTATACTCCATTGAAACTTTTAAACATAACGGCAAATAAAATGAATTAGAGTGTGATCCAGAAATCCCATGTTAGCGTACAGATCTGAAGGTAATTCCAAATTGCCCCCCAAAAGAGCAATTCCAAAGAATGTTCAAACTGCCACACAATTGGGCTCATTTCACATGCTAACAAGGCAATGCTCAAGATCCTTCAAGTTAGGCTTCAACACTACATTCAGAAAAGACAGGAACAGAAGATCAAATTGCCAACATCCATTGGATAATAGAAACAGCAAGGGAATTCCATAAAGACATCCACTTCTGCTTCATTGGCTATGCAAAATCCTTTGACAAAGTGGATCACAAAAAACTGGAAAAATTCTGAAAGAGATGGGAATACCAGACCACTTTACCTGCCTCTTGAGAAACCTATATGCATGTCAATAATCAATACTTAGCATCACAAATGGAACAACGGACTGGTTCCAAATTGGGAAAGGAGTATGTTATGGCTGTATATTGTCACCCTGACTATTTAACTTACATGCAGAGTACATCATGCGAAATGCCAGGCTGGATGAAGCACAAGTTGGATTCAGGATTGCCTGGAGAAAAATCAGTAACCTCAGATAAGCATGTGACACCACTCTAATGACAGAATATGAAGAGGAACTAAAAAGCCTCTTGATGAAGGCAAAAGAGGAGAATGAAAAGCTGGCTTAAATAAAGCTCAGCATTCAAAAAACTAAGATCATGGCATCCAGCCCCATAACTTGATGGCAAATAGATGGGAATAAAATGGAAATAGTGACAGGCTATTTTCTTGGGCTCCAAAATCACTGCAGACGGTGACTGCAGCCTTGAAATTAAAAGACTCTTGCTGTTTGTAAGAAATGCTATGACAAACCTAGACAGCATGTTAAAAAGCAGAGACACCACTTTGCTGACAAAAGTCCTTATAGTCAAAGCTATGATTTTTCCAGTAGTCATGTATGGATGTGAGAGTTGGACCATAAAGGAAGCTGAGCATTGAACAACTGATTCTTTCAAATTGTGGTGCTTTCAGATTGAACAGCAAGGAGATCAAGCCAGTTAATCCCAAAAGAAATCAACCCTAAGTTGTCATTGAAAGGACTGATGCTGAAGATGAAGCTGCAATACTTTGGCCACCTGATGCAAAGAGCTGACTCATCAGAAAAGGCCCTGTTGCTGGGAAAGATTGAAGGCAGAAGGGGAAGGGTACAAGGGATGAGATGGTTGGATGGCATCATCAGCTCAATGAATGTGAATTTGAGCAAACTCTGGGAGATAGTGAGGGACAGGAAAACCTGGCATGCTGCAGTCCATAGGGTCACAAGGAGTTGGACCTGACTGAGTGACTGAACAACAAAAGTATCATCACTATCTCGAGGAGATATATGTACCCTCATGTTTATTGCCATTCTATTCACAACAGTCAAGACATGGAAACAATCTAGTGTCTACTAACAGATGAATGGATAAAGAAAATGTGATATGTGATATTTAAATTGAAATATTAGTCATGCACTTGAAAGAAGAGAATTCTGCCATTTATGTCAATATATATAAAGCTTAAGGGCATTATAGAGAAGAAAGTAAGTCAGAAAGAGAAAGAAAAATGACGCATGATCTAGCTTATATGTGGAATATAAAAATGTTGAACTCATAAAGCAGAATGCACAATAGTGGTTGTCAGGGGCTGGGTGGAAGAATGAGGAACTGTCAGTCAAAGGGTACAAAATTTCAGCAATAAGATGGAGAAGTTGTAAGGGTCTAATGTACAGCATGGTGACTACAGTTAATACTAGTTGGTAAACTGAAAAGTTGCTAAGAGAGTAGACTAGGATTTTATTTTCAACACCAAAAAGTAACCTTACTGTACTAATTATTTCACAATATATATGTATACCAAATCACCATCCTGTGCACTATAAACCATATGTTGATTATGTCTCAAAAATCATAGAAAAAAATTCTTATTCTATAAAGTAACTTTGGTATCTACATTTCCAATAGGAAATGGCTAAGCAGTGTGGTTCTTCTATCTGCTTCATAATTTAATCTAAATTAAAGGAAGAAGAGTAAATACTAGAAGGCTATATTGCTGGGCAGTCCTCAGGGCTACACATGTAATTTATATTTATTTTATGATTAAATTATTATTATTTCTTCGTTTTCTTATCAATAATATAGAGAAACTCCCATGTAGACAGTTGTATGGAACAGTTATTCAATGCAGGAACATTTATGACTTCACAAACATATGTGCACAATGAGGGCACTATCTTCACACTGAGCAAAGAGTGTTGTGTGAATTGAGACGTGGCTTCGGATTCAGACTCTGCCCATGGGAATATTACTTAACTCTTCAGGGACTCTGTTCCCTTGTTTGTAAAACAAGGATAATTCTGTGAAGATTTCATTCACTTGTTGTAGAAATCAAGTAGAATAAAACGTGTACTAGTGTTTTGAAAGTGGAGACAAGTTCTAAAACTATTTGTTATATATTGGATAAAGGATGTATTGGTATACACATGTATGCTTTGAAGTTCTGTTCTTATATTAAAAATAAACTGTACCTGCAATATGGGTTATTTATGTGTTCACAAAATCAATTTTAAAGCACTGATGTCTGTCACTTTTTATCCCATTCTGCAAGAAAGTGACATAGAAAGGTGGATGATAAATTCTAAGGTGTTCAGCCCTGACAGTTAAATAGTAGTCTTGAAAACCAAAGCGCAGCTTGGGGAAAATTTAAAGCTACTTTTTGTTTCCTGTTCCTTTAAAAAAGTAAAAAGTTATACCATAGAAATATATCTAAAGCTGATGGAAAAATCTCATCAAACTTAATTATCTGCATAACTGCTTCATGTATTAGTCATTCTAATATTTATTTTTAAAGACACATCAATTTTTCTTGATGTTTTTAATTTTTCTCATGCAATAATGACTTTCTGGTGTTAAGAACCATTAAATTTCCAAAATAAAGTGCTCAATGTTTAAAGTAAATTAATAAATTTCTTCATTTAGCAAACATTTCCCGTATATTACCATGTACGTTTATCAGCCAATGAGATTTGAATTCAGATTTAGCAACATTATATAAGTCTAGCTCCAGGTACCCAGGAGTTCATGTATTCCAGGGGCATATAGGGACCAAAGCAATGTATGCATGTACATGTATATGTGATATATATGCATATGAATGTGTGTGAGTGTGTGTGTGTATGTTGTGTGTGTGTCTGAATCTTAACCTGATAGCCTGGCTAGAGGTTGTTGTTTTTGTTGTTTTAGTTTCCAAGTCATATCTGACTCTTTGTGAACCATGGACCATAGTCTGCAAGACTCCTAAGTTCATGAGAGTTCCCAGGCAAGAGTACTAGAATGGGCTGCCATTTCCTTCTCCAAGGGATCTTCCCAACTCAGGGACTGAACCTACATCTCCTGAGTTGCAGGTAGATTCTTTAATGCTGAGCCACAAAGGAAGCCCCTGGCTAGAAGTCAACCTTAATCAAAACCAGATGGCACTGGTAACATGTGTGTGGTCACACAAACTTATAATGAACCAGTGGATTGTGAGCTAGTAGTGCAATTTCAGAAGTGATCTAGGAAACATATATGCCATTATCGGTATTTCATTGAAAAAATTATGTGGAACCATTAATAGTGTGAACATAAATATACATTTTTCATAAGAATTGTGGATTTAACAATTAATTAAATTTAACTTTTCTGTTACATCCTTTTAAGGGGGTATTAAAGTACATTACTATATTTTAAATACACATGTACAGAAATGTAAAAAAAAATGAAATATATACATATAAATGTACAAAAAAGATCTTCACAACCCAGATAATCACGATGGTGTGATAACTCACCTAGAGCCAGACATACTGGAATGTGAAGTCAAGTGGGCCTTAGGAAGCATCCCTATGAACAAAGCTAGTGGAGATGATGGAATTCCACTTGAGCTATTTCAAATCCTGAGAGATGATGCTGTGCAAGTGCTGCACTTTCATGGAACAGTTATTTTGCCAGTTATGTTGCTGGCAGCAATATGCCAGCAAATTTGGAAAACTCAGCAGTGGCCACAGAACTGGAAAAGGTCAGTTTTCATTCCAATTCCAAAGAAAGGCAATGCCAAAGAATGCTCAAACTACCACACAATTGCACTCCTCTCACACGCTAGTAAAGTAATACTTAAAATTCTCCAAGCCAAGCTTCAGCAGTACGTGAATCGTGAACTTCCAGATGTTCAAGCTGGTTTTAGAAAAGGCAGAGGAACCAGAGATCAAATTGCCAACATCGGCTGGATCATGGAAAAAGCAAGAGAGTTCCAGAAAAACATCTATTTCTGCTTTCTTGACTATGCCAAAGCCTTTGACTGTGTGGATCACAATAAACTGTGGAAATTCTGAAAGAGATGGGAATACCAGACCACCTGATCTGCCCCTTGCAAAACCTGTATGCAAGTCAGGAAGCAACAGTTAGAACTGGACATGGAAAAACAGACTGGTTCCAAATAGGAAAAGGAGTATGTCAAGGCTGTATATTGTCACCCTGCTTATTTAACTTCTATGCAAAGTACATCATGAGAAATGCTGGGCTGGATGAAGCATAAGCTGGAATCAAGATTGCCAGGAGAAATATCAATAACTTCAGATATGCAGATAACACCACCCTTATGGCAGAAAGTGAAGAAGAACTAAAGAGCCTCTTGATGAAAGTGAAAGAAGAGAGTGAAAAGGTTGGCTTAAAGCTCAACATTCAGAAAACGAAGATCATGGCATCTGGTCCCATCACTTCATGGCAAATAGATAGGGAAACAGTGGAAACAGTGGCTGACTTTATATTTCTGGGCTCCAAAATCACAGCAGATGGTGATTGCAGCCATGAAATTAAAAGACACTTACTCCTTGGAAGTATATTGAAAAGCAGAGACATTACTTTGTCAACAAAGGTCGGTCTAGTCAAGGCTATGGTTTTTCCAGTAGTCATGTACGAATGTGAGAGTTGGACTGTGAAGAAAGCTGAGCACTGAAGAATTGATGCTTTTGAACTGTGGTGTTGGAGAAGACTCTTGAGAGTCCCTTGGACTGCAAGGAGATCTAACCAGTCCATCCTAAAGGAGATCAGTCGTGGGTGTTCATTGGAAGGACTGATGCTGCAGCTGAAACTCCAATACTTTGGCCACCTGATGCAAAGAGCTGACTAATTAGAAAACATCCTGATGCTGGGAAAGACTGAAGACGAGAGGAGAAGGGGACGACAGAGGATGAGATGGTTGGATGGCATCACCGACTCAATGGACTCAGGTTTGGGTGAACTCCGGGAGTTGGTGATGGACAGGGAGGCCTGGTGTGCTGTGGTTAACGGTTTCACAAAGAATCAGACTCGACTGAGCACCTGAACTGAACTGAATCTATTTTAACAAAAATAAAATCCCTATATAGCATTAGATAAAAATGTATTTCTTTAAACACTTAAAAAATAAAAGCAGGTTTATTAATGTATTAATTAGCTCCAACAGGTAAGTATAGCAAGATATAAATTATATAAGATTAAATATGTTTGTATGCACACAAATACAGTTGCATTTAATTGCATTTCAAATTCTTTTGTTGGTTATTTCTTAATGGTTTTAAAATTTTAAAAAGCTGCTAAGTTTTTAACCTACACAATCATCATATAGGTAGATGTTTTTGTAACTAAATTTAAATGGTCTTTATTTTTTGTTCTTCTGAAATAATTGTGGCATGAAAGAAGGAAAGTCAAGTCGCTCATTCATGTCCAACTCTTTGTGACCCCATGGACTGTAGTCTGACAGGTTCCTCCATCCATGGGACTTTCCAGGCAAGAAAACTGGAGTGGGTTGCCATTTCTTTCTCCAGGAGATCTTCCTCACCCAGGGATTGAACCTGGGTCTCCCACACTGTAGGTAGATGCTTTTACCGTCTGAGCCACCAGGGAAGTCACATAATTGTGGCATAATTAACAGTTAATACTATACATTAATACATTACACTACTGTGTGACTTCATTGAAAAGCTATTTTAATATGTCTGCTCCTTAAATGGCTCCAAATGACTGAGGGTTTCACCCTTTGGAGTAAGAACGTACTCCAAAATTCTTTCAGCGTATATATATTTTTTATTTGCAATTATATATGCACTGTACATATATATACATTTATTCCACTGCAAATCCCTTGGGGAAATTCCATTTTTGTATGCCCTGGGCTTAGTGTAATTTATTTTACTGAACACACATGTGAAGACAAAATTAGTGAGAATCCTCATCAAGTACACACCTACATTCTTAATCGCTTGAAGTAACCGGTTTCTGTGATGATATATAGCTATAGTATTAGAAAATCCAGTTTGTATTATCCTCAAACAGGAAATTTATTTCATTTAAAAAACTCTCAGCAACTGAGTAAGCCAGCAATTCCCTGAATCCTGTCTAAACACAAAAACTCGAGCCCTGAGCGGAACTATTTTTGAATTTTGTATCGTTTTCCTGACTTCTTAACAACATTATGTTGAATATAATGGTTAAACAAAGGTCATCATTAGGAATCAAACTTGTTCTTTGCTAAAGGAAGCAAAACCAATCAGACCTCATGAGTTATTCAGGGTTTTGACTTTTTTATCAGAAATCCTGAGTAGTGCTTTTAAACTTAAGTGACTCTTTCTCTGCAAATGTGCTGGATCCTGCAATACCTGTTGTGCTGGCACCTTTATTTGGAGCTGCTCTAAGAAAATCCCATGGAGGGAGGAGCCTGGCAGGCTACAGTCCATGAGGTCGCAAAGAGTCGGACAGGAGCGTCTTCACTTTCACTCTTACTCAGGCTATTTGCCTTCAGCTAAGCTTTTCTGTCCCTAATTTGTTTCTTAATCATCTGTGGGTTTTAAAACCAGGTAACTAAGCTAGCAAGAATATTAGAGCATCCTTTGTGGGTGTAGTTCATGACATTTAATACAGGTTTTATTCTTTGTTGTTTGTTGTTAATGTTGTTTGAATCCTTTTCGCTTATTTATTTATTTTTTAAAAATATATAATACACTTATGTCTGTGATTTTTGTTTTTGTCTTTTGGGAGATTTTTTGTCAGCCTGTGATGTTAAACTGGTTTTAATGCGTGAGGTGGTGGCCCAAGGGTCTTCCCTGGTAGCTCAGCTGGTAAAGAATCCACCTGCAGTGCAGAAGACCCTGGTTCCATTCCTGGGTCGGGAAGATCTGCTGGAGAAGCAATAGGCTACCAACTCGTGTATTCTTGGACTTCCCTGGTGGCTCAGCTGGTAAAGAATCTGCCTGCAATGTGGGAGACCTGGATCAGATTCATGGGTTGGGAAGATCCCCTGAAGAATGGAACTTCTACCCACTCCAGTATTCTGGCCTGGAGGATTCCAAGGACTGTATATTCCATGGGGTTACAAAGAGTCAGACATTACTGAGCAACTTTCACTTTCACCCCAAAAGTGTTTTAAACAAGAGTGTTTTCAACTGTGAAAATCTATAATTGCAACAAAGAAGGTGAAATGTGACTCCACATTGGATCTATTCCTTTAGCTCTAACCCTTGTGCTCTGTTGCCTGTGCTTAGTCATACTGGCTCTGTACCTTTGTGATAGAATGTTGCCTAGAGCCTGAAATATAGATGATAACTCATTCTCAAGACTCTGACCTTTAAATATATCACACTTTTCCATTCGCATAGAGATACAAAGTTACAGAATAAAAAATAACAGTTGTCTTGTTGGAGATTTATAGGATCATTGTGACCAGACCTACCTGGATAGCTGCAAGAACAAAGAATTCCTACACCAAGAAATTTGCAACACTCAGCCTCATCGCCTCCTCTTTTAGTGTAAAAAAGGCCTGAATTCTAACTCAGGTAGGATAATTCTTTAGAACACTAGTCCACCATCTTCTCAATCTTCTATCTTTCTTCATAAAGTTGGTATTCCTTGCCCCAACAACTCACCTCTTTAGTTATTGGTCTGTTGTGCAGCAATCAGTAAACTTATACTTTGTAACATAACTTGATTAACTACTTCTTAATAAGTATATCACAGTACATACAGTTCAGATTAAAAAAAAAAAAAAATCCTGACACAAAGAACTCTGTGCAAATCCAGAGCATCTAGCATCCCAACACCTGATCCAAATAATCTTATCTCCCATAGATTGAAGTTAAATAAGTATAAAGTTTATTTCTTTGGTCAGAACTTTCCATGGCTTTTCTCTGCCCAGCATGCCTCTCCTGCTTCAGGCTATCCTGCAGAGAATCACAGGTTGTTTGAAAGTGAACCTCCTTTTTTTTTAAAAAAAAAAAAAGCTAATTAAGCCCTCAAGTTTATAGAAATGAGATGATCTCTCACTTTGGGGTATTAGTTTTACAGACTTCTCAGCTTCTCCTCTATATCTATTTTAAACTGAAGCTAAACCTTCTAAGAACTTTCACTGCTGCTGCTACTGCTAAGCCACTTCAGTATCTGACTCTGTGCGACCCCATAGACAGCAGCCCACGAGGCTCCCCCGTCCCCGGGATTCTCCAGGCAAGAACACGAGTGGGTTGCCATTTCCATTACCCCTAACAAAATAAACACTTCCTTTGCCTTTTCATTTCTTTGTTTCTAAATGTAAACTTGGACAGAACCCACCTATATGGATTATGTAATTAATTTATAGCTCTTCTTTTAAGATGGTTAAGGATCATTTGACTAAAATGAAATTGAGAAATTTAATGAGAAACTGGCTTATATTGAAATTCTCAGGTACATTTTTTCTACCTAGGAGTAAATAAGTTTTGGCTAAAGAAATGGGGTGTGTGTATGTGTATGTGTGTGTGAGACCCCAAATATTTAGTGAGTTAGCAAGAAACTATTATGATTATGGAGAAAGTACAAACACTTTTTCATCTAGTACCAATCAATGTCTCCCAAATATGCTATACTAGTGAGTTAAGTGACATATTGGTTTCTAAGTTCAGTGCTTGGAAGGCTGATTATTTCTCCTTTACTTGATAATCTTTCAATAAATTAAGATACCAAAAGGAATCTGCTTTCTTCATAAAAACTTGATGCTGTTTTGAATTATTCAGTTTAACACATAGATATCTGAAGGCTTAACTCATATTAATATATAGCATCATAAAAATAAAATTACTTCTGTCACAATATCATTTTCTCAGTTAATTTTACCATATGTCTATTTGCTTTATGTTGGTATTTTCACATAGGAAAAAATACATAAGAAAAAATATGGTATTTTTTTTGACAACTGTTGATTACTTACCAGCATCCATTCTCCTCCCTTTCCTATACACACCTGTTATAGTCAACGACTTCCCTCTGGAACCCATGTGCTTTTACTGAGCTGACTTTACATCACTGGAGTATGTACTGGTAGGTTCCATTCCATATTTTATAAACTTTCTGTCAAAGTGGTCGATGCAGATACCCCAGACTTAAGTCACATAGGCATGGCATTCTCCGAGACACAAGTCTGTTTCTCAGATAGGTACATATGACCTGAATTGTACCAATGAAATGAGGAACATACATTTCAGAGTTTCTGAGCAAGTATCTCCCATTCTTAAGAAATTATCTTGGCGAGAGGTATAGTAGAGGAGAAATTCTCTGTCTTCTCTATTGTGGCATCACATAAAATAATTTCATAATCTTTATTATTAGCTTCCTTGATATACAGCTATTTGCTTTCATGATAATACTTCCTGATAAAACAGTAAAGTCCTTGAGTCTAGTGGCCTTGTCTTATGCATTCACATATTTCTCTACCATCAAATTTTCTTCAATCAATAAAGAGAACATATTAAGCTTCGTGAAGGTAGGGAGGTAGCTTGTAGGCCACTCTATCCTTGTATTAATTAAATCTTCAACATATAGTTGATCAGAGGTAGGTGGAATAAATGAATGATGAATAGATGGGTGGATGCTTTGCAAATAGCATTAGAGGAAAACACGATGCTGGGTTAGTGACACTGCAAGCTGTCAGAAAAGACAGATGGCTTTGCTGGCCATGCTATAAATAACCACCAGGTGCCACTCAGAGCCGGTAGAAGCCTCATCGTGCATGACAGTCATTGATCTGCTGCACAGAAAAGAAACAAGCTTTTCTGACACCACTTGAGGAGAAAAGATGATGTTTCACATTTAAGATTTGAATAATAAGGTCACGATCAAATTAAATAAATTTCCCTCGCCAATACATGAAATATATACACATTAATACAACAAATTAAAGACATTATTGGAAAGAAAAGGTGACTAGGCTGGAGCTAAATGTGATCCTGGAACTCAGCCATATTGGATGTTTTGTTAATGAAGTGGCAATCCTGTCTCATTAAAAACATCCTAAGAATGAGTTCTCACCATACATAGGATGAAACTAAACTGCAATCTAGACTAGAATAGTACAGAATAAATAGATAAAATAATAGCCATATTTCCTAAGTGATTATAAACTTATGAAAAGATATTCTAGAGGTAAGCAAAATATTCAGAGGAAAATCACATATAAGAATTCTTACATTTATATTTTTTTAAAGATGTAGTAAATCTCATATTTGGTATTTGGAGAAAAAGTTCAATTATACTGCATATTAGTCATGCAAATGTATTCCTGGGTCTGAGTACTACCTAGCAAGTCTTCGTTTATAAGACAAACCAATAGACACACCCCAACGTAAATTTTCAAAGCTGCTGCAGGTTGTTCTCTTTGTTTGATTTCTAACAGTCTAATCTTCTGTTATGATAACTGTTGTGTTAGTAAATTTAGCATATATCTATACATTATTTGACATGTTTGAGCAAATAACAATAATTCAAATAGTTTCATTTTTAAACAAGCAAAATCATTGACATATTTCATACACCTTTAGGAACTGATTAGCATAGAAGATATTTTAATCCTTAAGCGTGAATGATCAAAAAATGTAGCTTAATTCCAGATTTCTCAAATGCAAATAGCCTGGCACATAAGTATTTGCAGTTACCAAGTAACTGCCATAACTGTTCCTGCCATAATACCTTGTAGTTACCAAGGAACTGCCATGACTGTTCCTGCTATAATTTTCCTGCCAGAAGGAAAATGCCATAACAGATATTTAAAACACTGGTATATCCTAAAAACTATGCACTCACTCATTCAACAGAATTTTACTAATTTCTTATTTTGTACTAGCCACTGATGTAGGCAGTGTGATATATTGGAAGATTTATATAAACAGCTCACTTTGTCATTACACTTGCTTTTCATATATATTCAATTATAGACCACATGATCAAGCTTATAATTATTAATTATAATTGCAATGATATAATGTTTTAATAGCATTTTTCAATATAACAGTAATGATTATATGTTGTGTCAGTAATAGATAACAAAAGCTGTGATGACTGTGATCACACCGAATTTCATTTTAAGACCCATGAGTCAAAAATAATTGAATGCTAATTTATCAATAAGGAAAGAAATTGTGACAAATAAAAGGAAATGGAATGTACACATTCTGTCCACGAGAAAGCAGACATGTGGAACATCACTAGAAAATGAGTCTGGGCGGCTGAAGAACAAGGTCAACAGAACTACTTATGCAGTGAATTTTCCACTCAGAGACTTGCTGGCTTTCAGGACAGCAGACCTTCAGAAAACAGCAAGCTATCAGCTTTCAGGGCATAAAATTGTACTGATAATATTTGTCAAGATACTGAGACAATCCATCACAGCATGAAACGTTGGGAATAGATGATGGTGACATGAACAACAATCCACCAAGCTTGACCAACAATGAAATTCAAATCCAGTGGAGGTAGCTTTGGATTGTGTAAATAAGCCATTAAATGATCAAAATAGCCATCTTGAATTTGCCATGAATTTGAGGAGATACATAAATCCTGACTGTATATAACATTTACTTAAGTAGATTAAATATGTGTGTGTATCCTATCCTCTATCTCTCTTCTGTTTATAGACCTCTATTCCTGTCTTTTTTTCTGCCAAAAATTGGACAAGAAAATAACTCTGGGTAGCAAGCTTGAAGGTATACGTATATTTAAAATTTATATAAAATGAAATTAAATAATGGAATCATATGCAGATGAATTGACTTGGTTTCTTCGATATATTCCTTACATGAAAAAAAAAAAATTAAATGGCTGAGTGTGATTGCTTTAGAGTTAAGGAGACTTATTATACCTAACAACCAAAGATGTTGTCTGAATTTTGCTTAGTGTTTGGTTAGAAAAAGACAACTCTACAAATATTCTTCTTCAAACAGCTGTACACATTTTAATATAAATGATATAAAAGAAATTACAGTAAATTTTGTTAGGTATGATAATGTCACTGGGTTGCATAAGTTATATTCACATTTGTAAATATGTACATTGAAGTATGCAAGATGAAACGACCATTATGCTTTAAAGTTCTTCAATGAAAGAAAACAAGGAAGGAATTAAGAAAGAGAGGAAGGGAAGAAGGAAAAATATGATAAGATTTCAAGTTTCTGTAATTGTTTAACTTAGTATCTATGTAAATGGAGGTTTGCTTTACAATTTTTCTCTATGCTTGTAGCTGAATTTTTTCATAATTAAAGAGGTAAGAAAAGAAAACTTGGGCAAAGTTCTAGAGATTCTTGTATTTTCTGTTAGGATCAGATTTCTAACTCGTGTCTGGGACCAGAACTTGTATTTTAAAAACACTTCAGGTACTTTTACTGCAGGTGGTCGGCAGATGATACTCTGAAAAAGAACAAAGAGGATTAGATATGCTCTCTGGAATAAGTCATGTGAGAGAAAGCCTTAAAAGCTTCTGAGTACTTTCAGCTATTCTATTCAAAGGCGCCCTCTCTTGGCCACCTGGGAATTATGCGTTTTGCCTGTCAATTAGGAAACCCCTTTCATTCAATTAATACTTGCTGAGAAAAATTCTGGGTCCATCGGTAATCAGTCTAAAACTTTTCTTCTTGAAATTGAACATTATGAAAATCCAGTGCTGTCTAAGTACTAACTAGAGACTACAATGATGACTTGTGTCTCCCTCCTCCTTTGGCTGCATTGCCACCTTTCAGTGGGTTTTCCTGGTGGCTCAGACAGTAAAGAATCTGTCTGCCAATGCAGGAGACCCAGCTTTGATCTCTGGGTTAGTAAGATCCCCTCGAGGAGGAAATGGCAACCCACTCCAGTATTCTTGCCTGGAAGATCCATGGATAGAGGAACCTGGAGGGCTAGAGTCCATGGGGTTGCAAAGAGTCAGACACGACTGAACAACTAACACACATCACCTCTCAATCTCAAACTATGTATGCCACTCAGGGTTCTGCCCTTGATCTCTGCAGAATCCACTGGTACTCATCTTTGCTAGTAATTAAGAGCATCGCCTTGCAATCAGACTGCCTAGATTCAAATCCTGATTCTGCTATTAATTGTTACTGAGTGTTGTTGGCAAATCACTACTCAGCTTCTCTGTGACTCAGTTTCCACTTCTGTAAAATAGAAGTAATAATGATGCCTACCCACACTGCCATGCTGAGAGGATTTTACAGTTTATATGCTTAGAGTGCTTAAGATTGTGCCTGACCCAGGGTAATGAAGTATTGATATTTATTCTTATCAATCCTTTTGGTATTAACTCTTGATTATTGACTATATATCTGCAATGCTGTCTTCATTCACCCGCTTACCTTCGAGAAATGGTAATCTGGCTGGTCCATATTCAAAAGAATGTACTTCTACTACTCAAAATAGATGACATTTTTGGAAAAAATAATATTTGTCCACTCAATCTAGTGAAACTGCTAATTCCTTTAAACCGTTATTAATCCCTGTCTGCTATATTCAAACTATCTGCGTGTATTCTATATTGCTTATATTAACTTTTAAAAAATCTTCTATTCCCCAAATCCTTGAGCACATTTTAATCTAGAAAATAACTGTTCTAGCATTCCATTCTACCATTCTTTAAATGATTTTTGCACTGGTATATTCATTTCCTCCTTTCATGGGTGACAGTAAGTCCCCAGTACAATCTACGACTTCAAATGTGACACATAATAGCCCTCTCAGAGCTATGAATTTATACATATTCACCCAACCAATATTCATTTAACCAACTTGCATGAGTGTAGAATAAATAAATATTCTCCATGTCAGCTGTTTATTGTAAACATCTGTCTTGAGATGGCCTGTACAGGTTTATACATGTTGGTAATTTGCAAACAACATGGAACATAATGTCAATATTCCTCAGTGATGTAAGATCACAAACTTGTACCAACAATTAGCTACTTAGCTACTTGTTCCTTATTTAACAGTGAACGCGACCTCATATCACTATCAATTAAGTTCCTAATCGTGCAGTGTTAAGACCAAATGTAAACCAAAAAAAAAAAAAAAGAAATGTCTTTTTTTCTTTTTTTAATTAAAATCCCAAGGCAGTGTGAGATTACTTTTCTATGGTACTCTTATAAAGCTCTCACATCCATTGCATTATGGGCTGTGATTAGTTGTCTGCCTTTACAAGGCCATATAATTCAGATATTTTCTTTGATTTTCCCATTGCTGACACGTGAAAACCACAAATGAGCCTTTTTCCCAACACTTTTATGTTTGCAATGGACTTTTAAGCTTCTGCTTATTTTCCATATATATATATATATATATATATATATATATATAAAATAAACATATCAAGAAATGAGTGGTATTCATGACATATCTATATTTAATGTTATACTTTTCTTTACATTGCACTGAGCCTTACTTACTATGCTTAGTTTGATATAATTACAGTTGAATTCCTCATTTGCCCTAAAGTCATGTAAATCTGAATTTTTACTCTGGAGTCAGACATCTCCCCTTTCCTTTTTTTTTTAGCACTCATTTTATAACTGAGAGGGATCTTAGACATCATGTTTCAAATGCTGATACTAAAAGCTAGACATTTAAGACCAAGAAAAGTTGAGGCATTTTTAGCATTATTAGTTGATAGTAATGTGAGTTTAATCCCTGGGTTTGGAAGATCCCCTGGAGAAGGAAATGGCAACCCACTCCAGTATTCTTACCTGGGAAATCTCATGGACAAAAGAGCCTAACAGGCTACAGTCCATGGGGTCGCAAAGAGTCAGACATGACTGAGTGACTAACACACACAGTGGTAGTAAGATGAATTTGATAATTCAGGTTCTCAGACTTGAACACAGGTGTTCCTTAACAGCACCAACTTGCTCCCCAGTAGCTAAGGAACTATTCAGAGTGAAGGAAAACTGCTTTAGGTACTCTTACTGTTTAGACACTTTGGTCTCCCTAAATTCAGCCTAGTATTCTCAGGTTAGTGTCCTTCTTCTCAAGTTGAAAAAAATGCCCATACATGAAAAAAATCAATTTATATGATGGATATACTTGAATAATGATGACAGATCATCAATTCAGTTCATTTCAGTTGCTCAGTACATCTGACTCTTTGTGACACCATGGACTGCAACATGCCAGGCTTCCCTGTCCATCATCAACTTCTGGAGCTTGCTCAAACTCATTTCCACTGAGTGGATGATACCATCCAAGCATCTCATCCTCTGTCATCCCCTTCTCCTCCTGCCTTCAATCTTTCCCAGCATCACGGCCTTTTCCAATGAGTCAGTTCTTCGCATCAGATGGCAAAAGTACTGGAGTTTCAGCTTCAGCATCAATCCTTCCAATGAATATTCAGGACTGATTTCCTTTAGGATTGGCAGGTTGGATCTCCTTGTCGTCCAAGGGACTCTCAAGAGTTTTCTCCAACACCACTGTTTTTTAAAAGCATCAATTCTTCGGCACTCAGCTTTCTTTATGGTCCAACTCTCACATCCATACATGACTACTGGAAAACCATAGCTTTGACAAGACTGACCTTTGTCAGCAAAGTAATGTCTCTGCTTTTTAATATTTGTCTAGGTTGGTCATAGTTTTTCTTCCAAGGAGCAAGCAACTTTTAATTTCATGACTGCAGTCACCATCTGCAGTGATTTTGGAGCCCAAGAAAATAAAGTTCTACACTGTTTTCATTGTTTCCCATTCTATTTGCCATGAAGTGGTGGGACTGGATGCTGTGATCTTAGTTTTCTTTCTTTTTTAATATAAATTTATTTATTTTAATTGGAGGTTAATTACTTTACAAAATTGTATTGGTTTTGCCATACATCAACATGTATCTGCCACAGGTATACACGTGTTCCCCATCCTGAACCCCCTTCCCACCTCCCTCCCTGTACCATCCCTCTGGGTTTTCTCAGTGCACCAGCCCCAAGCATCCTGTATCTTGCGTTGAACCTGGACTGGCGACTCGTTTCTTATATGATATTATACATGTTTCAATGCCATTCTCCCAAATCATACCACCCTCTCCCTCTCCCACAGAGTCCAAAAGACTATTCTATACATCTGTGTCTCTTTTGCTTTCTTGAACAAAGGGTTATCGTTGCCATCTTGCTAAATTCCATATATATGCGTTAGTATACTGTATTGGTGTTATTCTTTCTGGCTTACTTCACTCTGTATAATAGGTTCCAGTTTCATCCACCTCATTAGAACTGATTCAAATGTAGTCTTTTTAATGGCTGAGTAATACTCCATTAGTTTTCTGAATGTTGAGTTTTAAGCCAGCTTTTTCATTCTCCTTTTTCACCTTCATCAAGAGGCTCTTTAGTTCCTCTTCACTCTCTGCCATACGTGCGGTTCATCTGAATATCTGAGGTTATTGATATTTCTTCTGGCAATCTTGATTCCAGCTTATGCTTCATCCAGCCTGGCATTTTGCATTATGTACTCTGCATATAAGTTAATTAAGCAGGATGACAATATACAGCTTTGATGTACTCCTTTTCCTATTTGGAACCAGTCTGTTGTTCCATGTCCAGTTCTAACTGTTGCTTCTTGACCTGCATACAGATTTCTCAGGAGGCAGGTCAATATTCCCATCTGGTATTACCCTGGTAATAACCTTTCTGGTATTCCCATCTCTTCGAGAATTTTTCATAGTTTGTTGTGATCTACAAAGTCAAAGGCTTTTGTGTAGTTAATAAAACAAATGTTTTTATAAAACTCTCTTGCTTTTTTGATGATCCAGTGGATTTTGTCAATCTGATCTCTAGTTCCTCTGCCTTTTCTAAATCCAGCTTAAATATCTGGAATTTTGCAGTTCACATATGGTTGAAGCCTGGCTTGGAGAATTTTGACCATTACTTTGCTAGCATGTGAGATGAGTGCAATTGCGTGGTAGTTTGAACATTCTGTGGCATTGTCTTTCTTTGCGATTGGAATGAAAACTGATCTTTTCCAGTCCTGTGGCCTTTATAATACACATTATTTTTTTTTTTCAAAATGTGTCCAAAATAGTATCATAGGGTGTAAAGAGCACTGTTATTCCAATTAAATACTTCTGAGATCTGAACATCTTTGTGCCTCAGTAGGTTGTGAGGGAGGTGGTATCAATGGCGGCATTTATTAAATCTTGAAGAGTCCAGCTCAAACCAAGGAACCCAGGGGTGTGGGTGGTGAGTCAGAGCACTTATCAGTCATTTCTTTTGAAACATACAGAATGCAACAGCACTGATAGAAGTGTTTTAAATATGTGACTATCATTGTGACACATAAAAGGCAGTCATCTTATAAAATAATAAAAATTATTAAATGTATGACAAAAAATAGTGATTGCATTGCTTCAGTAATTGTTATTTTAGCTTGTAATTCTTGTGAATGCCTTAGAGATTTCCTTTTCTTTAACGTATAAGAGAAAAAAATTCATAAAAAGGTAAGTTTTTAATGAGATAATGGACATAAAACATTGAACAGGGTAATTGATTATTAGGAAGAGACAAACAGTTGCTGATTACCGTTATTTTTCTTGGTGCTATCCAAAATTTGAGATGTCAAGATATTTACGTTATGAAAATTATATCCTTTATCATATTTTATCACTTATCATTTTCCAAAAAACTTGTTCATTCACTTAAAAGAAAGACTATATTATACTCTTGTGTTAGGTTCCCAATGTTTCTTACTTTTGTTTTCCACTATAAATGAGATACACTCTTTGTACGACAGGATGATTTCTTGCTTTTACCTGACTTTCCACATAGCATTTTTATTTGGTTGTGAAGACAATAACCAAAAATGTCCTTGACAAAACTGATAACTGAAACACAAGAATTCACATTTCAAGGACTTTATTAGGTTTAATTAAACTTCTAATAGCTGAATTAATTGATTTATTTAATGCAAAATATAAGAAATCTCTTGTACACTGTTGGTTAAAGGTAAATTGATACTGTTACTATGAAAAAAATTATGACAATTCCCTTGAAAATTAAAAGTGGAATTAACATAGTAGTCAGTAATCTCACTCCAAATTTTATAACTGAAAGAAATGAAATCACTATACCAAAAGGACATCTACACCTTTGTGTTCATTGCATCAATGCAGCATTATTTACAATATCCAGGATGACATGGAAACAACCTAAGTGTCTATTGATGGATGGATGGTACAGAAAGCTTGGTCTTATACTCCCATATGATATATATATATATATATATATATATATATGTATGTATATATGTATATAATATTTATATGCACATTATATAAGGCTTCCCAGGATGTTCAGTGGTAAAGAATTCACCTGCCAAAGCAGGAGATGCAGAAGACATGAGTTTAATACCTGGGTCAAGAAGATCCCCTAGAAGAGGAAATGGAAATTTGCTTCAATATTCTTGCCTGGAAATTTTCCTGGACAGAGGAGCCTAGAGGGTTATGGTCCATAGGGTTGCAAAGAGTTGTACGTGACTGAGCACACACACATATTATATACATACGAATATTATTCAGTCATAAAGAAGAAGGAAATCTTTCCATTTGTGACAACATGGATAAACCTTGAGGGCATTAGGCTAAGTGAAATAAGTCACAGAATGACAAATACTATATAATCTTGCTTATATGTGGTATCTGAAAAAAACAGACTCACGAAAACAGAACAGATTGGTGAGTTTCAGGGGTGGGCCTGGGGTGGAAGAAATGGATGAAGGAAGTCAGAGGGTACAAACTTCCAGTTAGAGGATGAATAAATTCTGCAGATGTAATGTATAGTCTGCTGATTATAGTAAACAATGCATGCATGTGTGCTAAGTCACTTCAGCCGTGTCCAACTCTTTGTGACCCCATGGGCTGTAGCCTGCCAGGCTCCTCTATACATGGAATTCTCCAGGCAAGAATACTGGAGTGGGTTACTATGCCCTCCTCTAAGGGATCTTCCAGACACAGGATCAAATAAGAGTCTCTTATGTCCTCTGCTTTGACAAGCAGATTCTTTACCACTGAGCCACCTGGGAAGCCCACAGTAAATGCTGTGCTGCATATATGAAAATTGCTGAGAATAGATTTTAAAAGCTCTCACCAAAAAATTTTGTGACTTAGGTCAACTGGTAAATGTGTTAACTAGCTTTATTGTGATGTAATATATGCACATGCAAAATCGCTACATTGTATACCTTAAACTTATAAAATGTTATGTCAATTATATTTCAAGAAAAAAGAAGAAAAAAGAAATCTCAACAGGAGGGCCAAACTTGAGAACTGCTAAAAATAAAATATCTTTCGATCTAAAATTAAAAATGCGTGTTCTTAAGAGTATTCTGTGCTATGAGATTTGAAATTAATATTTTTGTTACTTGTCAAGTTCATGCTTAGCTTTCCTATGAGAGCAACATAGCCTCCTTGACTGGGAAACTCAAGAACTTCAGTGTTTTACATACCATTCAACTTCACTTTCACTTTTCACTTTCATGCATTGGAGCAGGAAATGGCAACCCACTCTAGTATTGTTGCCTGGAGACTCCCAGTGACAGAGGAGCCTGGTGGGCTGCCATCTATGGGGTCACAAAGAGTCGGACACGACTGAAGCGTCTTAACAGCAACAGCTCCATCAAAGATAAATAGTCTTAGAAAAAAGTATTTCATCATATGGTGAATCATTAAACATTTTGCTTACTCTAAAATGTCAACTCCATTCTCTTGTGCCATAAAGAATTTCATTAAACAGCACAGAGGGAAAGAACACAGTGATTTTAAGAAATTTTCTTCTCCATTCATTATGAGCTTTATTATTTCTCTCCCATCCCATTTTCTCCCAGCAACTATGAATGATCTCTTATTTATCCAAAAGCTCCTATTGAAATTGCAGGTTTATACATTTAGGCAAAATTTACCTAGATTGAAAAATTTACTTTCTCAATAACAACAGTTATCATCCCAGTGAGTTATACAGTTCAAATATACAAGCATGTTAACAAAACAAATGAAGATCCCAAGAAATATTCATCATTATAGTAACAATGAGTAAATATTCATAGTATAGTAATGATGAATAAATATTCATCATTTTATGCATCCTAAAGAAATGAAAATTCAAAAACTCTTCACTCCACATTCCAATAACACACTTTTGAGGACATCCTAAAGAGGCCTGTGCATTAAGTTTTATATGAAGGATAAAATAGAGCCTAAGTGACTTTTTAAAATTGACAAAAAGCTGTGTCATCTCACAGAAAAGAGTGTAGAGGTACAAAAGCATTTATTAAATCTAAGAACTTCACAGTGGTTTCTGGTCTGTGTTGTTTGTTAGGCACCCAGAAGTGATATAAAGGCTTAATTAATATATAGGTGAGAGACAGTAGCTTTTTGTAAATTTGTCTAAGGCAAGCTTTGATAGCCTGTATCTGTGCCATCAGTACCCCAGCTACTGTTCTCATATAGCTATTGAGCACAGTAAATACGCCTAGGGACTAAATTTAACTAACAAAAATTTAAGTTTAAAACCTGATGTATTTTCTATTAAAGAGAACATTGTTTAAGTAAAATTTCAGTTCATGTTAATTGTCACACTGCATAAGATAGCACATTAGTATGTGCATACTTTTTACCTTTTTTTGAACATAGTTATTAGAAAATTTGAAATTTCTTATTTGGCTCATACACCTATCATATTGAACAGGGCTGTTTCATCAGTAGACTATTTATAAAAAATCTGGCCTATCTTTTATGATCAAATTTTATTTTAATTTTATTTTGCTAAATTTAAAAAACACATGTGGTTTATTCTTTTTATAAAAAAGGAAACTGTACAAAAACACATTAAAAATAATTATATCTTAAGGTTAGCAATTTTATTTGCTGAAACTTTTGAACAATTTACCCTGTGTATCATAAAACAATGTAAAGAATATGAAAGTACATGCTTATGAGGAATGTCAAGATACCTAAATAGGACTTAATGAAGAATAAATAAACTTAATAAAATAAAAGTAAATCCATGAGATAATTTGATGAAATATTGGTAAAGTAAAAAAATCCCACTGTAAAATGTCCCTTTAAAAACCAGTCAGTTCCTTCCACAAAAATATTTATTATCTGCAATTTGTAATTGCACTGAATTTCACTGTGGCTCAGAATGTAAATAATCTGCCTGCAATGAGGGAGACCAGGTTTGATCCCTGGATCAGGAAGATTGCCTGGAGAAGGGAATGGCTACTCACTCCATATCCTTACCTGGAGAATTCCATGGACAGAGGATCCTGGCAGGCTATAGTCCACAGGGTCACAAAGAATTGGACATGACTGAGCAATTAACAGTTATTTAAAATCTTTATAAATGCATGCTTATTATCCAATATCTCATAATTCTTAAGTAATGGAATAACTCATTTGCCAAAAGTTTCCAGAATAAATTATTTAACTTGTGAAGAACCACAAAGACATTGTTTTCCAAAACAGACTGTACATATATCAGTGTTTTCAGGGAGGAGGTTAACAATATGTTATTTCCAGAGTCCCCATGGGGACTGTTTGATTTAGTAAGAATCTACATTTTACCAAGCACACAAGATGATTTTTTTTCATATTAGACCTAAATAATACTTTAGAAATATTATTTTATGAAAATACCAGTATGATTTTTTCTCTTTTACTGATATGAAGTGAAGTGAAGTCACTCAGTTGTGTCCGACTCTTTGCGACCCCGTGGACTGTAGCCTACCAGGCTTCTCCGTCCATGGGATTCTCCAGGCAAGAATACTGGAGTGGGTTACCATTTCCTTCTCCAGGGGATCTTCTCAACCCAGGGATCAAACCAGGGTCTCTCGCTTTGGAGGAAGATGCTTTAACCTTTGAGCCACCAGGGAAGTCCATATTTACTGATATAGTCTCCTTTATTTTATTCTTTTAAAGAAAGACTGAAAGGAGATATAGTGATTTAGATAAGGATAATTAGATCCACTAATAATTTCTGGGTGATTCTGGTAAAGAAATTTTATTCATTTGAGCTTCATTTTCCTTATCTTTACAAAATAAATAATAATCATATCTATCCCACCTTATATTAATATCCAAATGATCATAAAGTAAAACCCTCTATAATGTATATTTTCAATTTTTGCTTTTACATTTTCCTTTACTTCTTTCACTCAGATCACATTTACTGACCACCCTTTATGTGGGAAAAACAGGTAAGAACTTATTATATGAAGAGATTAAAAAACAGTAAAGTCAACAGAAGAAACAGATGATGGGTGAGAAGTGCTATATCTGAAATTTAAAATTCTTACCATTATCCAAAAACCAACTAGCAAGAATGATTCCTAACTTCAAATCCAACTTCACTTCAAGCCACTTTCATCTCAGCTTATTATTCCTCAAACTGACCTCGTCTCTGCTCCTCAAATACTGTTTCTTTCCTGCCTTTTCTAGATGAGCCACAGTATTGTACTTACTGACTCATTTTGCCCTTCAACTTGCAGATAAATACCACTTTTTTGTTAACAGGTTGGCTAATCCTTCTTTCTAAAATAGTCTGTTGGACCCACTTCTATCTCATGACTAGGGTCATATCCTTCAACATATTTTTTATACATGTAATTATCTTTATCTATCTGTTCAATACTTTGGCCACCTGATGCGAAGAGCTGCCTCATTTGAAAAGACCCTGATGATGGGAAAGGTTTAGGGCAAGAGGAGAAGGGGACGACAGAGGATGAGATGGTTGGATGGTATCACTGGCTCAATGGGCACGTGTTTGTGTAGACTCCGGCAGTTGGTGATGGACAGGGAGGTCTGGTGTGCTGCGGTTCATGGGGTTGCAAAGAGTCGGACACGACTGAGCGACTGAACTGAATTGAACTGATCTGTCTATTATTTATATAAGCTTAAATCCCCCAGTGGTCCTGTGCCCATATCTCTCTTTAGTTTCTCCCTTCAAAGATCAAAATATATGTTTCTATCTCTTGAGTGTAGGCTGACCCTATGAGTGAAGGCATCATATACCACCAAGTTCAGCTGGCTTCCATGGAATGCAGCCCAGTCTAGATCAGTAGCATACTGCCGAGTCAACTGATAGAATTGTGAAAAAGAATATGGAGCCTTTTAAAACCTCTAAGGTTTGTGTGCTTTGTAGGTAATTAATTCATATACCTTCAGCAGTTTTTATTTCTCCGAGTATAGAGATTATCAATACTGGTTACCCTGTGTCCCCAGAGCCAAGGGCTATTAAACATAATGGGTGTTCAATGCATACAAGTGGAAAGGGGTGAATAGATAAAAAGAATGGACTGACAAACTTATTAGGAAAGGTAGCAGGGACACTTTACAAGGATCTGAGGCTAGGTAAGTAATGCTTATGAGGTGAAACACTCTGTGAGCAAATGTCTGTTCCCATGATTATCTGCCCTCAAATAGTCGTAACAAATCACTCGCTTTCAATGGCTGCAAATTCATCAGGATCAGTTCAAACTTCTTAGCAGAGCAATCATGATTTTCCAAAAATTAATGCCTATATTCTGTTCCAGGATTATCTTCAGAAATTCCATCACTATGTGTCCTCAATTCTTTCCACATCACCTTATGTACCATCTCCAGACTTACTGTGAGCTTTGAGATTTGATCAGTTCAGTTTAGTTTCTCAGTTGTGTCTGACTATTTGCAACCCCATGAACCGCAACACGCCAGGCTTTCCTGTCCATCACCAACTCCCAGAGCTTGCTCAAACTCATGTTCATTGAGTCGGTGATGCCATCCAAACATCTCATCCTGTTGTTCTCATTTCTTTGTGCCTTCAATGTTTCCCAGCATCAGGGTCTTTTCCAATGAGTCAGTTCGCATTAGGTGGCCAAAGTATTGGAGCTTCAGCTTCAGCATCAGTCCTTCCAATGAATACTCAGGACTGATTTCCTTTAGGATTGACTGGTTGGATCTCCTTGCAGTTCAAGGGACTTTCAAGAGTCTTCTCCAAAACCACTGTTATTTTTAAAGTATCAGTTCTTCGGCACTCAGCTTTCTTTATGATCCAACTCTCACATCCATACATGACTACTGGAAAACCATAGCTTTGACCAGACTGACATTTGTAAGCAAAGTAATGTCTCTGTTTTTTAATATACTTTCTAGGTTGGTCATAGTTTTTCTTCCAAGGAGCAAGCATCTTTTGATTTCATGACTGCAGTCGCCATCTGCAGTGATTTTGGAGCCCAAGAAAAGTCTGTCACTGTTTCCACTGTTTCCCCATCTATTTGCCATGAAGTGATGGCACCGGATACCATGATCTTAGTTTTTTGAGCGTTGAGTTTCAAGCCAGCTTTTTGACTCTCTGCTTTCACTTTCAAGAGGCTCTTTATTTCCTCTTCACTTTCTGCTTTAAGGGTGATGTCATCTGCATATCTGAGGTTATGGATATTTCTCCCAGCAATCTTGATTCTAGCTTGTGCTTCATCTAGCCTGGCATTATGTATTATGCATGAAAGTTAAATAAGCAAGGTGACAGTATACAGCCTTGATGTACTCCTTTCCCAATTTGGAAGCAGTCTGTTGTTTCATGTCCAGTTTTAACTGTTGCGTCTTAACCTGTATACAGATTTCTCAGGAGGCAGGTAAGGTGGTCTGGTATTCCCATCTCTCTAAAAATTTTCCACAGTTTGTCATGATCCACACAGTCAAAGGCTTTGGCGTAGTCAATAAAGCTAAGCAGATGTTTTTATGAAACTCTCTTGCCTTTTTCTATGATCCAAAGAGATCAATGAGATTGAGATTTGATGCACCTTCCTTAATGCTTTTCTTCTCTAGAGGGCTTTTGCTATCTTTCTCAGACTGGGTTAACTCTACTCAGTATTCAAAACCTATTTCTATTTTCATCTCTGATGAGATGTTTTTAGTAAAGCAGGAGAGTAATCTATACCCTCATGTAGTTCTTGCACATATGTAGAGTACATCTCCTAACCATGATCTTATAGTAAATCTTTGATACTTCTTACATTTGTCTTTTGAGATTATGTATTTTTTGAGGGCAGACATCATACCTCATTGGCTTCCCTTTCCTTAGTAGATAGACATTCACTATAACCAGTTGTGAAGAGAACAAGTAATGTCTAGAAGTATTTGTAGAGGGAGAGAGATCTAATATTCATATTGTCTTTTGTGAGCCTGTATGTAAATTTACATGTGTTTTGTTTATAGATAAACTACCCCACAAAACAAGAAGCCTGGAAAACTTCTCTGAATCTATTTCCCTAACTTAAAATTTAAAAAGCTGTAAACTCCTGCTATTTCTCATTCTTTTTTCCCACCATGGAAGATGTGCATAATAACAGTCTATTTCCAGGTTCCCTGCAAGCAGAAAAATCATGTCAGAAATAAGAAAATGCTCATGGATCATAATAAGAAAGAAGATCAATTTATAAACATCATTTATAAACATCATTACTAGAAAAAAATCAGGCTGTTATAGTCATTATTCTTTAACTCAGTAAGTAAAGACACTGAGTGGGTTGGAGTCCATTCTGTGGTTACTGAGCAAGTTATAGGCCTCAGTTCTAATGGACAGAGACCATGTTTGTTTTAAGTACTGATTATGGCGCCACACAAAAAGAAAGCTTAATAAATGCTTAATGATGATAAGATATCATCTATTGTAGTTGATGTTGTTTGAATTTAAAATAAAAGTGCAAATTAGTTTCAGAAGGTAACTTTAAAAAGTGTTCCATAAAACTACCTTTGTTTTTGTAAATAATGGCCAAAGGAAGAAATACTTTTTCAATATCTTTAAATGTCTATGCCATAATTTAAAACACCAGATTAAATGCATGAAACATTCTTTGTTGTGTACAAAAACATGGAAGGCTTTAACAAATGATGGACAAGTTCTCATTCTTAGGCATTGCCTATAGCTAGAGACTTGCATATTTTTATTGTTATGATAGTATTGATTGTTAAGTCAACATAAAGCTATCACAAGGGATTGCAAATTTCTATACCAATACTCTATTCTGTAACGTTAAAATGTCATTACTGAATCACCAACTTTTTCCACTGCTGTAATATTATTCTCTGTTGATTGCCTGCCTGAGTTGAAATTTGAAACTGTCACCCTCAGACTTGCAAAAGTGATTCAATTTCACTTATAAGGAAAGTGAAATTAAATATTCATTCATGGGCTGCATTTCAAGTTCAAACTGTCTGAAGCTCCTTAAGGCAAAATGTATTTAAGTTGAAACACATTTTTTTTCCTTCATTTTTATGCAGCAAAAATTCAGAATGGGTATCATGGGTAGACAAATTGCAAAATAATAATTTATTTTGAAATTTACAAGAGGGAGGGCTGGGCTTACCTTCTTTTTTCTGCAACCCCTCTACTGTTTCTGGCTTACCCCATTTATCTCCTTTGTCAGAAAACCTCTATGTTTGTGTTGGTGGGTGTTGTTTATTGTTTGATTTTTTTTATGTCATGTTCTAGCATTAATCAAGTTGTAAAGCATCTAAAAATTCAATGAAAGCAAGCTTCGTCTGTCTATGTCTGTCATGGAGACAAAGGATTATCCAGAGGCAAGTATGCAGACTAAATGGGCTCAAATCTGGCTCTCCTTTGTGTTAGATAGGTGGCTTTCCCTAAGCTTCCTAAAGTCTATGCCTTGGTTTGTCTGTAAGGTTACTGTAAAGGTCAAATAAATTATTTGATATAAAGCATTTGAAATAGTGCTGGGTCACAGTACCTTCTAAATAAATGTCACTCTAAATGAGAATTATCTCTTATCTGGATGCTTTAATAATAGTAATTTGCATTTGAAAAAAATGATATTTTAGTTATTTCAGGAACCCCTCATACATTGTTTGATTTCATTATCAGAACAAACACGTAATATAGCCACAAACAGTAAAAACAGCACATGAAATTGTGGTAAATGTCAAACACCAGCTATTCCACATTCAATCTGCCTCTGTCTTGTGCACCTTTCTATATCATGGAAGCTGGAAAGGTAAAGCTCGACTTTCCAGATGCCTTTGCCACATGGCCTGAGTTAAATTTAGGTTTTCACCAATCAGATGAATTTTGTTACAGTTGCATTCAGAACCAAGTTAAGCAAAGGACAGGCAAGGTGCCATGAAGAAATTTTGCAGGTGTGGATTCTATCAACACATCTCTCTGTTAGCAACTCAGTGACTCAGTGGTTCTTTACAAAGGTGGCAGGAGTTTTCCCCATTAATTAAAGAAAAGGCCAAGGACTCTGCAGGTGGGACCATTATTGGAAGCTGAATGTAGAGCCTATCCCTCCAGTTCATTAACTGAATGTTTAATGTACCTTTCTGTTTAAATAAGTTAATGGAGTTTTGTTTGCAGATGAACCTTAACTTGTTCTGCACTGAAAGACTTGGATGGAATTCTTCTCTCTACTTCTTACTGAATGGGTCAATTACAAAGATGATTTTTACTACAATTTAGTCATCTATAAAATAGGGTCAAAAACACCTAACTTGAATTGGAATATTAAGGCTAGATGTATGAAATATCTAGTAAAAGATAAAAAGCAGAAGGCCATGTTTAGGGGAAGAAACAGGTTCAGTTTGTTAACTGGCTGATATAAGTTCTCAAGGCTATTTTGTGGTAGATTTGGGACTAGAATCCCCGTCTTTAGAAACCTTGTTAAGTGTTCTTTCCAGTACACCATTCTGCTTTTCCCCAAAGGAGTAAATATTGCACCAGCTATTCTCTGTTTCCTGGAGAAGGCAATGGTGCCCCACTCCAGTACTCTTGCCTGGAAAATCCTATGGACAAAGGAGCCTGGTAGGCTGCAGTCCATGGAGTCTCTAGGAGTTGGACATGACTGAGCAACTTCACTTTCACTTCTCACTTTCATGCATTGGAGAAGGAAATGGCAACCCACTCCAGTATTCTTGCCTGGAGAATCTCAGAGATGGGGGAGCCTGGTGGGCTGCCGTCTATGGGGTCGCACAGAGTTGAACACCACTGAAGCAACTTAGCAGCAGCATTCTGTTTCCAGGAAGGAACATGACATTTGATGAGATGGTTTGCTTTTTACAATACATGAAACATCTACAAGACTATGAGTTTTCACAGAAAAATGACAAATTTGTATCTATGACCTTGTAACCCTGACCTGATATAGATAGGTTAATGTCTGGTGTATTTGTTCTACCACAAGTTGTGGACACAGAGCTGTGGCTTCAACTCTGCTTAAGTGTTAGAATCGTCTGGAAAGATTTCAAAGATTATTAAAGGCCAAACTCCACCCAGCCCAAGTGAATAAGAATTTCTAGAGAGTTACCTTGGGGGCTTATTTTTCAAAAAGTTCTTCAGGTAATTTAAAAGGGTCATGAACCTTTGGTGCAGACTGAGAATCTATTATCGTCTGAGCGTAGGCATATCTAGAGGTAGATTCTTTACTTTTCTTTCGGAAACCTGAGGCCATTATTCTCATAAAAGAAACTTTGAATCATGGAACAATAAAGGACCTTTAGATAAAACCAGATCTCACCTCTCATTTTTTCCTAAAACCTGTTTATCTAACCAAACCATTTATCTAACACCATCCTGGTCTCTTAGAGTACAAATACACTACTCTGTCCATCACTGTGGGGTGTGGTTGCCACCATGTTCTGTCCTAAATAATGACTCAAAAGCATATTTGCCTTCTCTCTATACCATATATCTTTCTCTAACAAAGCAGTTGATTGCAAAGTGTGCTAGTCAGATGACTTTGAGTTCTTCACTTTTGTGTTGCTCACAGATAATCAAGTTTTGAGAGAGTGGACATGTACTTTGAAATACAAATGTCAAATAAGCACAAATTACATCAAGAATTTGCAGTTAATCAACATTTAACAAGCACTCTGACCTTCATTAGGCAGGAAATCTTTGCACCCAGTAATATTCACAAAAAGCCCACCTTAAACACCATTATCAGTATCATTCATCATGTTAGGCTAGTGGATTATCATTTTATTCATTCTTACTTACATAGTATGATAACCATGACAAACCAGTCTAGTTTTTGAAAATATGTTTATGTTTGCAATGAAGAAATGGAAGCTACATTTTTTGAGAAACTTTTGGAAAGGCAATACAGACAACTCCTATTTAGAGTCAGACAGACCTTGGTTCAAATCCCAACCCCTTTATTAATCTCATAAACTCTTCTCTCATTGGGAAATTATAAAATTGAGAAAGACTTCTCAGGAGACTGTGAGGTTTAAATGAGATAAAGAACATAATGGGTTTGAATTCTGCTTTGTACATTAAAAAATACCTACAAATGTACCTGTTGAAAAATATTGTTATATACTATTAGGTGTAAAATAGTAGAGGTATGTTATAGCAAACAAAAAGAAACTAGTAGAGTCTCAAAATGTTTTATCTATCTATATAGACATTTGTGTGCATGCTCAGTTGTATCTGACTCTTTGCAACCCTGTGGACAGTAGACCTCCAGGCTCCTCGTCCATGAGATTCTCCAGGATAGACTACTGGAGTGGGTTGCCGATTCCTCCTTCAGGGGATCTTCCTAACCCAGAGATTGAACCTGTGTCTCCTACATCTCCTGCACTGGCAGGCAAGTTCTTTACTCTGAGCCACTTGGGAAGTCTATATGTATATATATGCGTGTGCTCAGTCGCTTCAGTTGTGTCCAGTTCTTTGTAACCCTATGGACTGTAGCCCTTCAGGCTCTTCAATCCATGGGATTCTCCAGCGAAGAGTACTGGAGTGGGTGGCCAGATCCTGCAGGGGATCTTCCTGATCCAGGATCGAACCCAGGTTTTATATATATATATATACATACACATATATATATATATACTGTGACTGATCTCCAAGTTCTCCTTGGCTTGACTAAATTTTAAGCAGGTTTCTTCCTGACTCTGGGCCTCTGAACTCCCTCTTACAGTATTTACTTTAGAAAACTTGAAATTATAATTTTTTTCTTTGATTCTGTGAAATGCTTCCCAGGCTCTTGCCAGTTTTACAGCCTGGTATGTGTATTTCTCAAGGACCTGACAACCATCTCTTTGACATGTAAACACTGAAAAAGCTATCACCTTGTGGCAAATAGCAAATTTAGATGACTTAATTCACTTTCGCTTTTCACTTTCATGCATTGGAGAAGGAAATGGCAACCCACTCCAGTGTTCTTGCCTGGAGAATCCCAGGGATGGGGGAGCCTCATGAGCTACCATCTATGGGGTCGCACAGAGTCGGACACGACTGAAGCGACTTAGCAGCAGCAGCAGCAGCAATATAAGGAAAAAAAAAGTTGTAAACTCAGGAATAGCTAAATGAACTTGCAATATCCCACTGATCAACCTCTCCTTACAGTCTTGCAGTACTTTTCCATTAGGTCATCTCAGTAGTTAAAAATTGCCTCCTGAGAAATCTGTATGCAGGTCAAGAAGCAACTGAACATGGAACATGGAATTGAACGTGGAACAACAGACTGGTTCCAAATAGGGAAAAGGGTACGTCAAAGCTGTATATTGTTACCCTGCTTATTTAACTTATATGCAGAGTACATCATGAGAAACACTGGACTGGATGAAGTGCAAGCTAGAATCAAGATTGCCAGAAGAAATATCAATAACTTCAGATACACGGATGACACCACACTTATGGCAGAAAGCAAAGAAGAACTAAAGAGCCTCTGGATGAAAGTAAAAGATGAAAGTGGAAAAGTTGGGTTAAAACTCAACATTCAGAAAACTAACATCATGGCATCAGGTCCTATCACTTCATGGCAAATAAATGCGGAAACAATGGAAACAGTGACAGACTTTATTTTGGGGGGCTCCAAAATCACTGCAGATGGTGACTGCAGCCATGAAATTAAAGATGCTTGCTCTTTGGAAGAAAAGTTATGACCAACCTAGACAGCATATTAAAAAGCAGAGACATTACTTTGCCAACAAAGGTCCGTCTAGTCAAAGCTATGGTTTTTCCCAAAGTCATGTTATGGATGTTAGAGTTAGCCTATAAAGAAAGCTGAGTGCAGAAGAATTGATGCTTTTAAACTGTGGTGTTAGAGAAGACTCTTGAGAGTCCCTTGGTCAGCAAGGAGATCAAATCAGTCCACATAAAGGAAATCAGTCCTGAATATTCACTGGAAGGATGGATGCTGAAGCTGAAACTCCAATACTTTGGCTACTGATGAAAACTGTCTTATTTGAAAAGACCCTGATGCTGAGAATTATTGCAGGTGGGAGGAGAAGGGGATGACAGAGGATGAGATAGGTGGATAGCATTCCAACTCAATGAACATGAGTTTCAGTAAGCTCTGGGAGTTGGTGATGAACAGGGAAGCCTGGCATGTTGCAGTCCATGGTGCTGCAAAGAGTCGGACATGACTGAGAGACTGAACTGAATGGAACTGAACCTTCCATTTTCACGGTTCATTCTCTCTCCTCTGTTGTAATAATCTTGAATAAAGTCTTCAAAGCTTGTTAATTTTGGCCAGTGCAACTTTTGCTTTGACAATTTGCAGAACCCAGTGATATCATCCTTGAATTTACATTTTACATAAAGATTTGGAAAGAGATATGCAACTTGACGGAACACTTAAAACGTTTTTCTGTGAAAATGAACATGGATATATTATGGGCCAGAATTCAACTTTCATAGGTACTTATAAGGTAAAGAAATTTCAAATGCTTTTCCACATAAAGATTGATAAATTTGGTCTGAACTTGCAAGACTCGCATGATTACTGATGTTTATTCTTCACACCTTGAGCAAATTCCAAGAAAAATTTGAAAAGCTCTGTCTTAAGGTATCCATCAAGTTTACAGGTGGTCAAGCCAGGACCCAACAGCTATGCTGAATTATAAGTTATTAACATACATCATTATTTATATATCTCCAATAAAAATATTTTTGTTTAGTCAAACTGTTGAATGTTTTGCATTTTAATATGTCTCTCTTTTTTTTTTAATGCATTGCCTACTTCTCAGGGATTTAATAATTGTTGTCTTCATTTTCTATTTCTAAAGCAGCCAAGTCTTGAAGTGTATTTTGATTGGAAAAACATATTTTTAACATCTTTACTTTCTCTACTTATAGAGTACATGTTTGAATTTTTAAGAGTTTATTAATAAAATGCTTGCAAAAATAGACCTTTTAGATGATCCCTAAAATTTCTCATTGAGGTATATTAATTTTTGTTAGCTATAAAAAACTAGGCAAAATTCAAAAACCAAAAAATGTATTGTGGTGATGCTTTCCTTGCTCATTAAATAAAACTACTCTATATAACTTGCAGGATAAATGGTGTCAATGAGGCCTGAAATTGTGATGAGCTTTGAACATTCCAGTGCTCCTCGGAATTAATATCCTGAAAGATTCAGATATTAAATTTGTAGCACTAAAATTCCTAAAGTATTTATGAAACACACAATTACCATGAATTTGAGAATTTCTTTGAGTAAATATGAAAATGTTTACATTAATTTTGCATTGCCCTTGTTTTTCATTGTATATATAAATAGAGTAGGGCATCTTGTTTAATTTCCTAAATCTGTATAAACTTGTATTGGAATTTTTGTTCTTCCATTTATTAGCTGCATGGCCTGGGGCATTGTATTTAAACTCCTTTAGTAGTAATTGCCTCAAGTCTAAAATGCAGACAAGATTGTATACACCTCATTGAATAAATTACATGAGATAATAAATGTAAAGCCGTTGAACAGTGCCTTCCATTTCTAAGTGCTCAGTAAATGGTGGTGGTGGTGCTAAGATTGATGAAGGCATTATAGCTGATAAGCCTTTATTTAATATAACTGTTTTGCCTATGTTTAATATATTTTAAATTTACTCCATTAGGTGGGCTTCCCTTGTAGTACAGTTGGTAAAGAATCTACCTGCAGTGCAGCAGACCTGGGTTCTGTCCCTGGGTTAGGAAGATCCCCTGAAGAAGGAAATGGCAATCCACTCCGGTATCATTGCCTGGATAATCTCATGGACAGAGGAGCCTAGTGAGCTGCAGTCCATGGGTTCGCAAAGAGTTGGGCATGATGGAGCGACTAACACTTACTTACTCCATTATAAAAAAAAATGCAGAGACAGGTCTACCATGAAGCTAATGAATTTTAACTTTCAGGGATTCTCACTTTTACAGTTCTCTTCCTAATTAATACTTACTTCCTTAAGTAATGTCTATAGTCTACGTTCATATTCTCTTTTCAAAGAGGGTCTCACAATTTTTGTAATATTTAGGCCTAGATTCATGCCTGCCTACTTTTCTAATGAATTTTTAGAGAAACATTAAAAATTAACTTATTCAACAAAAATGTATATATGGATACGTTAAGAATCATATAAATACAGTAGGGATGCTTAATAGAAAATAGCTATCAATTTTTAATAAATGGATTATATCAGTTTTAAAGACTTGTTCTTTATAAATTACATATCACTTTTAAACTACTCTTTTTAAAGCTCCCTTTTACTGGTGAATGGGAATGAACAAAATATTAGAAAAGAATAGGCTCTGAAAGTAAACAGAAATTATTTCAAAGGAAAGGGTGAAGATGTTCCATATTCTCTGTAGTCCTGGCTGGAATTCCACAACATCCACAGGTGCTATGTACCAAAGCTTGTCTGTCCCCATCTCTTTATAGGCTTGCCTGTATTATTTTGAGAAGTTTTAAAGAGAGTACACACAGAGAAAAAAATAAACTTCAGATTTAAAAAAATAAGAAAACTATTGTTTCATAAAGATATTGTTTAATTGGTGAGAAATTCTCTAAAATTTAAGCTGTACATCTTTCAACTCCAGCAAAAAAAAAATATTCCTTTATACACTATAAAAACAGGCAAATCTATTTTATATTCACCTATAAAACAACAGATGTTCTTCTGTGTCATCTAGATTTTATATATCAGAGTGAATAACATGTCCCTATTCTTGCATTTTTCCATTATTTTCAGCAACAGCAAGTGAAAATTTTTATAAATCCTCTGCCATAGTTCATGTAATCATCTTTAAAAAAGAAAATCTATTTTTTAAAGCCTCATGTTTTATTATGCCTAAGCTATTTGTATCCTTTCCTTTACATTTCTTTCAAACCACCTGTCCCTAAATATTACACCTTTTACATAATTTCTTCTATCAGCTGGCAAAGTTCCTCTGCCCTTGCTCTCCACTAAAGACAAAAGAAGAGGAAAACTACAGGCCCATCAATCAAAAACAACACAGTCAGCACGTAGTCCAATAATGAAAACCATGATTTCATAAATCATCTTCCACAGGTTGGGGTCATCTTTAAAGTAAAAAAATCTTATCAGGTGAAGCTGAATATTCTCATGGTCTTTCATTCTTCAGTCTTAATGAAAATAATAGAATGGCTGACAGAATACAAATGTGTAACCTTTTTTAACTTAAAAAAGAAATGCCCAACTATGCCCTTGAAATAAGCTGAAATCAAGGTATTTTCCCCTCAAAATGTTCAGCCATTCTTCTCTTTAACAGTTTGGCAATGAGTTAACTTTATTATTTTTTTTTTCTTACTCTCTTTTCAGATATATGTGTTTAATTCAATCAAGTGGAGATTAAATTTAAAAACTCTGTTTCAGAAAGCTATTTCCTGGCAGTGACTAGCACTAACTGCAAAAAGAAAGTTGACATGGCATTTTTGTTTTAACTGAATCAACAACTCTTGTGTAAATTCCGTGCTGAGACCCAGAGCCCCCCATCCACATATTAGGATGTAAAATAAGCAGCTTGTAATCACTAGGTGGATTCATTTTGCACAGATATTTATCTCTTTAAAAATATAGACTATATTTGCAATCCTGGTTAAATAGGTTTGAGTCAAATAAAGTTTGATTGGGCGTACACAGTATCATATACTTAATCAAAGTTTTCAAATTGATTTTTCTAAGACATCACTGCTTGGCATATTCCAAGTCTTTGATATGATTCAATAAAATCTATTTTTTTGGATCTGAATTAGCCACATTTACTGGGACATTCACCTTGTTCAAAGACCTAGACCTGGTTTGAATAATATAAAATTCACTTAGTAGTAGAATGGAGACATGATGCGGGGGCATGCCCTCATATGTAGACAGAGAATAGCAGTGTGTCTAAAGAACAAATCGTTTGAGTTTAAAAATTAATGAATGGGAAAATGAAGTAGATACAAAAAGAAGAGAGACATGTAAAATGCCTTGCTGAGAGTAGGTAGGAGATGCCTCAGGCAAGCCTGTACATTAGCATTTTTTGAAGTATATTAAATAGAATTCAGAAATCCAAAGCAGAAAAAATTTATTCTTCAGGAGTGGTTTTGTGGCTGATGTGAGACAACCAGCTGATTTCACAAGCTTCCATTGTCTTATTTAGTAAACATTCTGGAAACATCTATTCAGAAGAGGCTACTGTTTACAGGCATTTTGAATTCTTACCAATTTTCTGCCTGCTACATAATGTAAAAGCAATGAATGGCTACACTGCATCGTTCACACTTTCAACTATATGTGATTATCTGGTCCACTGGGCTACTGTAGTGTATTTCTGAAATGAATAGCAGATAAACCCGTAATAGTCCATTTCATACAGAGACATTTGTCTCGGTTTAAATTAAGGGCCTAAATATCTACTTATTTACATTCTGGTTTATAAGTACAGAATCATCATAAAAGCAGTATTAGCTCCCTGATTATATCTGGAATTCTGAAAGTGCTGTGCAACAGCTATCAATCTCATTCCTAGTGGTTTAGTATCCCCACTGTAAAATGAATAACACAGTTACTGAATAAAGCACAGAAGATTCAGGAAGGATTTGTGGGAAATTTTCCTCGAGATACTGCATTATGTTGTTCTATACAAATAATGTATTTGTGTGTACCAAGGTACACACTGTATTTGAATAAGAAATCAAAATATAATTGATGTTTGAACAAAATTGACTTTATTATTTAACCAATTAGAGAGAATCACTAAAATGTTTAGCTACTATATTTGAATAACTTCAGCTAAACAAATTCTTTATCGTTAAAATATTGTTAAGGCAATATGATTTTTAAATAAAAGTTTTGAAAAAATAAATACATGTTAGGCAAAATTTATCATATATTTGGGGGGGCAGAATTCATACATATGTACAAAAATTATAAAACCATACATATGAAAATAATATGTCTGGGAAAGAAGGAGAAAGAATGTAGTATTTGCAATGCTTTATTGTTACATAAAAAAATTAGTAACCAGAAACAAATAAAGTAAAATATTAATATCTGCTGAAACAGGCAGTGAGTGCATAAGCCTTCATTTATTTTCTCTATATTGAAAATTTCTCATAATTACAAAAGAAAATCTTAAAAGTATTATTTAACAAAAAACATAAAGAAGTCATAAAATTGACAGAAAATTATGAATCATGTAGAAGTATCCTACACAAATTTTTCATGAATGCAAATTCATTGCCAAATCTTCAATTCTTAATAAAACAAATTGAGATTTTTTTCTGTAATTATTTTCAAATTTATAAACAATGAAAATTTATTTAAGAATGCCAAATCAGTAAAAGAAATGACTTTCTGTGTTTATAGGAATTAGTTCATATAAATCAACCTTGTAGAGTATGCCTTATTGTCATTGATTGAGCCTTAAAATTTGTTACACTTTTTCTGCATTGTTTGTGAGTGTGTGTGTGTGTGTGTGTGTGTGTGTGCATTCATACAAGAGGATACTACTACATTTCCAAGTTTGCAATGGAACATTTTCTTTCCATATCCACAGGCTGTGGCCTTATTGAAAATAAAATATTTTTTGTAGGATTTCTTCTCAACATCTTTTGAAATATTTAACTTTTGAAAAAATATATTGACCCATATAACATTATTTTCTTGTTAACCCTCATCAATGGTAAAATAGTATAACAATTCAATAAAATTTATTTTTTTTTCAATGCAATTCAATGAATTTTATATGCATGAACTTTATAAAGCAAGAGTCTACAAAACACGTATGTTATCTAATGGACAAACTTAAAAATTATTAATATTAAAATAAAGACATAGGATAGTTCAGGATTTTTTTTTGTACTTTTTTTTAATTGAAGTGAAAATGAAACAGGAGCAATTTATTAGAAGAACATCTGAAAAGATGACATAAGGTTTTGCATAATACAGTCCCTGGTCTCACCTGCCAAGTGCCCTACTGGTCTGCATGCCAGAGTTCTTTTTTATTTTTTTATTTTTTAGTGGTTTTTTTTTTTAAATTTTTATTAGAGGGTGTGATGATTTGGGAGAATGGCATTGTAACATGTATACTATCATGTAAGAATCGAATCGCCAGTCTATATCCGACGCAGGATACAGCATGCTTGGGGCTGGTGCATGGTGATGACCCAGAGAGATGTTATGGGGAGGGAGGTGGGAGGGGGGTTCATGTTTGGGAACGCATGTACACCAGTGGTGGATTCATGTCAATGTATGGCAAAACCAATACAGTATTGTAAAGTAAAATAAAGTAAAAATAAAAATTTAAAAAAATAAAATAAAAAAATAAAGATGGTAGCCACACTGAAAAAAAAATTTTTATTTTTACTTTATTTTACTTTACAATACTGTATTGGTTTTGCCATATATTGACTTAATGGTTTAATGTCTAGCAGTCCTTCAAGCAGAGTTAAGAGAACGACTAAAGAATGCTAATTCTTTTTATAATAATCCTAGAGAAAATTTGACCTTTTCTTTTTCTGTTATTCTATGGAGTCTGATAAGGTTAAAATTCAGTCAAATGGTATTCCAAGCCTTGAGACTTTTACTCTAATATTTATTAATTAAATTTAAAAACATTTAACATGTGAAAATTAGAAAAGTTCTGGGGGAAAAACATGCTTATTAAAGAAGACTTGTAGCATGGCTTATCATTTTTCCATTTATTCTTGTGAGCAACACAATATTTTGATTAACAGATCCAGATATTATTCAGAAACCATCCAATATTTTGTCTTTAGCCATCTGGCTACACATCTAAATGTGACTAATTGCATCCTTCTAAAATTATCCATTCTTAACATTGTGTATATGTATGTGTGTGTTTGTGTGTGTGTGTGCATGTGTATTAGTTTTTTTCTTATTCAGGACATTTTCAAAATTTTCCTCCTCATCAAGTTCAGTTCAGTTGTTCAGTCGTGTCCGACTCTGAGACCCCATGAATCGCAGCACGCCAGGCCTTCCTGTCCATCACCAACTCCCGGAGTTCACCCAGACTCCAGTCCGTTGAGTCAGTGATGCCATCCAGCCATATCATCCTCTGTCGTCCCCTTCTTCTCCTGCCCCCAATCCCTCCCTCCCAGCATCAGAGTCTTTTCCAATGAATCAACTCTTCACATGAGGTGGCCAAAGTACTGGAGTTTCAGCTTCAGTATCATTCCCTTCAAAGAAATCCCAGGGCTGATCTCCTTCAGAATGGACTGGTTGGATCTCCTTGCAGTCCAAGGACTCTCAAGAATCTTCTCCAACACCACAGTTCAAAAGCATCAATTATTCTGTGCTCAGCTTTCTTCACAGTCCAACTCTCACATCCATACGTGACTACTGGAAAAACCATAGCCTTGACTAGACGGAACTTAGTCGGCAAAGTAATGTCTCTGCTTTTCAATATGCTATCTAGGTTGGTCATAACTTTTCTTCCAAGGAGTAAGAGTCTTTTAATTTCATGGCTGCAGTCACCATCTGCAGTGATTTTGGAGCCCCCAAAAATAAAGTCTGACACTGTTTCCACTGTTTCCCCATCTATTTCCCATGAAGTGATAGGACCAGATGCCATGATCTTCGTTTTCTGAATGTTGAGCTTTAAGCCAACTTTTTCACTCTCCACTTTCACTTTCATCAAGAGGCTTTTTAATTCCTCTGCACTTTCTGCCATAAGGGTAGTATCATCTGCATATCTGAGGTTACTGATATTTCTCCTGGCAATCTTGATTCCAGCTTGTGCTTCTTCCATCCCAGCATTTCTCATGATGTACTCTGCATAGAAGTTAAATAAGCAGGGTGACAAAATACAGCCTTGACGTACTCCTTTTCCTATTTGGAACCAGTCTGTTGTTCCACGTCCAGTTCTAACTGTTGCTTCCTGACCTGCATATAAGTTTCTCAAGAGGCAGGTTAGGTGGTCTGGTATTCCCATCTCTTTCAGAATTTTCCACAGTTTATTGTGATCCACACAGCCAAAGGCTTTGGCATAGTCAATAAAGCAGAAATTGATGTTTTTCTAGAATTCTCTTTCTTTTTTGATGATCCAGCGGATGTTGGCAATTTGATCTTTGGTTCCTCTGCCTTTTCTAAAACCAGCTTGAACATCTGGAAGTTCACAGTTCACGTATTGCTGAAGCCTGGCTTGGAGAATTTTGAGCATTATTTTACTAGCGTGTGGGATGAGTGCAATTGTGCAGTAGTTTGATCATTCTTTGACATTGCCTTTCTTTGGGATTGGAATGCAAACTGACCTTTTCTAGTCCTGTGGCCACTGCTGAGTTTTCCAAATCTGCTGGCATATTGAGTGCAGCACTTTCACAGCATCATCTTTCAGGATTTGAAATAGCTTATTTGAAATGTTCTTATTCAGGACATTTTCAAAATTTTCCTCCTCATCAAAGCCTTTAGCAATTATCTCCTTACTCAAGGACTTCTCTTCCCTTAAACTCTTCATGCATCTGTATTGAGTTTCCCATGGTTTTGACTAAAGTTAAACTTTCTTTAATTTGTTTATTTCTTAAATATTGTTCTTAAATTTATTTCTTAAATTTTATTTAACAATGCCCTCAAAGTACTTTGCACTACTCAGGGGACATTTGGACTCTTGATACCTAATTGATTTATTAACCATTGTAGAGTAAGAAATACAATTATGATATAAACTATATTAACTCTAAGCTTGATCCTTTTATCTAGTGACATGACCAGAGTGCTACCTATATGGGCTGCAAAACTGTGGTTTAAATATAGTTTCAAGGACTTTATCAATTATTATGCTTTCAGCTTTCCCAGTGAAACCAGCTTTCTTGAAATTCTCTGGAATTAAAAAACAACAAAAAAATTGCCATCAAGAGCAACATCCATTGTGTTTTCAAATACCCTCTTAAAAGTGCACCTGAGATATTTCCCACAATTCAACACTGAATGAAGGAATTAATATGTGTTTCCTAATAAACTGCTATTTTTGTGGTTGTTTAGACTCATCATGTCTGACTCTTCTGTGACACCCTGGACTAGCCTGCCAGGCTACTCTATCCGTGAGATTTCCCTGCCCAGAATATAGAAGTGTGTTACCATTTCCTTCTCCAAGGGATGTTCTTGATTGAGCCAATGTTTCCAGTATTGCAGGCAGATTTCTCATAACTGAGCCATGGGAGAAACCCAAATCTACCTGCATCCTCCAATGAAACCCAGCCTCCCTTTCTTCACTTCAGTTCAGTTCAATTGCTCAGTCATATCTGACTCTTTGAGACCCCATGGACTGCAGCACCAACACCCGAAGTTTACCCAAACTCATGTCCATTGAGTTGGTGATGCCATCCAACCGTCTCAGTCTGTCCTCACCTTCTCCTCCTGCCTTCAATCTTTCCCAGCATCAAGGTCCTTTCAAATGTGTCCGTTCTCATCAGGTGGCCAAAGTATTGGAGTTTCAGCTTCAGCATCAGTCCTTCCAATGAATATTCAGGACTGATTTCCTTTAGTATGGACTGGTTGGATCTCATTACTGTCCAGGGACTCTCAAGATCTTCTCCAATACTACAGTTCAAAAGCATCAATTTTTCAGGGCTCAGCTTTCTTTACAGTCCAACTCTCATATCCATATATGACGACTGGAAAAATCACAGCCTTGCCTAGACAGACCTTTGTTGGCAAAGTAATGTCTCTGCTTTTTAATACACTGTCTAGGTTGGTCATAACTTTTCTTCCAAGGAGCAAGCGTCTTTTAATTTCAAGGCTGCAGTCACAATTTGCAGTGATTTTGGAGCCCCTCCCCAAAATAAAGTCTGCCACTGTTCCCACTGTTTCCCCATCTATTTCCCATGAAGTGATGGGACCAAATGCCATGATGTTAGTCTTCTGAATGTTGACTTTTAAGCCTAATTTTTCACTCTCCTCTTTCACTTTCATCAAGAGGCTCTTTAGTTCTTCTTCACTCTCTGCCATAAGGGTGGTGTCATCTGTATATCTGAGGTTATTGATATTTCTTCTGGCAATCTTGATCACAGCTTGTGCTTCATCCATCCCAGAGTGTCTCATGATGAACTCTGCATAGAAGTTAAATAAGCAGGGTGGCAATATACAGTCTTGACATACTCCTTTTCCTATCTGGAACCACTCTGTTGTTCCATGTCCCGTTCTAACTGTTGCTTCCTGGCCTGCATACGGATTTCTCAAGAGACAGGTCAGGTAGTCTGGTATTCCCATCTCTTTCAGAATATTCCACAGTTTGTTGTGCTCCACACAGTCAAAGGCTTTGGCATAGTCAATAGAGCAGAAGTAGATGTTTTACTGGAACTCTCTTGCTTTTTTGATAACCTAACGGATATTGGTTCTTTGATCTCTATTCCTCTGCCTTTTCTAAATCCAGCTTGAACATCTGGGAGTTCACGGTTTATGTACTGTTGAAGCCTGGCTTGGGGAATTTTGAACATCACTTTGCTAGCATGTGAGATGAGTGCAATTGTGTGGTAGTTTGAGCATTCTTTGGCATTACCTTTCTTTGGGATTGGAATGAAAACTGGCCTTTTCCAGTCCTGTGGCCACTGTTGAGTTTTCCAAATTTGCTAGCATATTGAGTGCAGCACATTCACAGCATCATCTTTCAGGATTTGAAATAGCTGATCTGGAATTCCATCCCATCCACTAGCTTTGTTCATAGTGATAATGCTTCCTAAGCCCCACTTGACTTCGTGTTCCATGATGTCTGGCTCTGAGTGATCACACCATCATGATTATCTGGGTTGTAATAATCTTTTTTGTATAATTATTTTGGGTATTCTTGCCACTTCTTAACATCTCATGCTTCTGTTAGGTCCATAAAGTTTCTGTCCTTTATTGTGCCCATCTTTGCATGAAATGTTCCCTTGGTATCTCTAATTTTCTTGAAGAGATCTCTAGTCTTTCCCATTCTATTGTTTTCCTCTATTTCTTTCCAGTGATCACTGAGGAAGGCTTTCTATTCTCTCCTTGCTATTATTTGGAAATCTGTATTCAAATGAGTATATCTTTCCTTTTCTCCTTTGCCTTTCACTCCTCTCTATTCACAGCTATTTGTAAACCCTTCTCAGACAACCATTTTACCTTTTTGTATTTTTTTTCCCTTTGGGTATGATCTTGATCCCTGCCCCCTGTAGAATGTCATGAACCTCTGTTCATAGTTCTTCAGGCACTCTGTCTTTCAGATCTAATCCCTTGAATCTAATTCTCAGTTTCATTGTAGAAGCATAAAGGATTGATTTAGGTCATACCTGAATGGTCTAGTGGTTTTCCCTACTCTCTTAAATTTGCATCTGAATTTGGCAATAAGAAGTTCATGGTCTGAGCCACAGTCAGCTCCCAGTCTTATTTTGGTGACTGTATAAAACTTCTCCATCTTTGTCTGCAAGGAATATAATCAACCTGATTTCGGTGTTGACCATCTGGTGATGTCCATGTGTAAAGTCTTCCCTTGTGTTGTTGAAAGAGGGTGTTTTCTATGACCAGTGCATTCTCTTGGCAAAACTCTATTAGCCTTTGTCCTGCTTCATTCTGTACTCCAAAGCCAAATTTGCCTGTTACTCTGAGTATTTCTTGACTTCCTATTTTCGCATTCCAGTCCCCTATAATGAGAAGGACATCTTTTTGGGTGTTATTTCTAGAAGATCCTGTAGGTCTTCATAGAACTGTTCAACTTCAATTTCTTCAGTGTTACTGGTCAGGGCATACTTGGATTACTGTGATATTGAATGGTTTGCCTTGGAAACGAACAGAGATCATTGTGTGGTTTTTGAGGTTGCATCTAAGTACTGTATTTTGGACTCTTTTGTTGACTATCAGGGTTACTCCATCTCTTCTAAGGGATTTTTACCCACAGTAGTAGATACAATGGTCATCTGAGTTTACCCTTTCCAGTCCATTTTAGTTCACTGATTTCTAAAATGTCGATGTTAACTCATGCCATCTCCTGTTTGACCACTTCCAACTTGCCTTGATTAATGATCCTAACATTCCAGGTTCCTATGCAGTATTGTTCTTTATAGCATAGGACTTTACTTCCATCACCAGTCACATCCACAAATGGATATTGTTTTTCTTTGGCTCCGTCTTTTCATTCTCTCTGTAGTTATTTCTCCACTGATCTCCAGTAACATATTGGGCACCTACCAACTTGGGGAGTTCATCTTTCAGTGTCCTTATATTTTGCCTTTTCATAGTGTTCATGGAGTTTTCATGGCAAGAATACTGAAGTGTTTTGACATTCCCTTCTCCAGTGGACCACATTTTGTCATAACCCTCTACCATGACCCCTCTGTCTTGGGTGGCCCCACACGGCATGGCTTATTGTTTCACTGAGTTAGACAAGGCTGTGGTCCATGTGATCAGATTGGTAGACAATGACAGCTACCCAATCCATTGTCCTTCTATTTTAAAACTGTCCTCCAAGAACCCCAGAGCTAATATTTAAACTCACTTTAATAGCTAATCTTACATTTCACTTCCTCTCATACTCTCCACATTTCTAATACATAATTCTTGGATTTTTCCCCTTGTAATTATTTTACAACTTAAATTTACTTTACAAGAAAATCATTTGGAAGTAGACATGACAAAAATGAATGGATACATTCATAAATAAATGAATGAACAAGTGAATCATTATGTTCCACATTATGGCATCCATTAATTCCAATAAACTGGCACGTTCTATCCACTCTTGTTTGCCTGTATCATCAAAGCAAGTCACAGTAGGATAATACTTTAAAGTTTTTCAACAGTGAAATTTAAAAACAGTAGCTGATTCTTAACCATAAATTAGGACTCTCTTCTCCCAGATAAACAATAGATTTAAATATTAATCTAATTTAATATTAAAGATTATGGAAATATACATTAATATATACAAGACTGGACCTTTAATCAGATATTAGAAGGGTACACATTAAGCAATTCAAATTTATGTTAATCTGTTTACCACCTAGGGTTGAGAAGACAGTCATCTCAGAGCAGATATTTGCTTTGTTAGGAAACAGCTGAGTGTTATAAGTTGTACGCATTTACAGAGAATGTGAATTTATGCAAGTCTGGGGGAAGAACAACAAAATTTGTGACTTGCCATACTCTAAAATCTTTGGTCTGCATTGCTGTTGGTGTGAGGGTGCAGGGATGGGTAAGAGAATTCAGGGGGAAATGAATAATTTTTTAGAAACAATTTAAATACTTCTAGGATAGGAGGGACCAAAGTCCTAACTGATGATTGAAGCCAGGGCAAATTGCTTTATTAGAACACAGTAGTTGCAATAGAGGCCCATGGACACACGGGCAACAAGATTTCTGGAGTAAACTACTATAAATAGGGCAAAACTTGTCTGGTGACCCAGATCTTACATGAAGTTTTCTCAGGGTTCATAGGGAATGGCCTATTTCTATGTGTAGTTTGTGTTTGAAGTTGGAAAATTCTGAGAATTCAGCTGCTTAGGTTTAGTATTTGCATTCTGGCAAAACTGACTTTGCACATGAGCTCTGTCCAGTTTAGTTCAGTTCAGTCACTCAGTCATGTCTGAGTCTTTGTGACCCCAAGGAGTGCAACAGGCTGGGCTTCCCTGTTCATCACCAACTCCCAGAGCTTGCTCAAACTCACATTCATTGAGTCGGTGATGCCATCCAACCATCTCATCCTCTGTCATCGTCTTCTCTTCTCACTTTCTACCTTTCCCAGCATGAGGGTCTTTTCAAATGAGTCAGTTCTTTGCATCAGGTGACAAAAGTATTGGAGTTTCAGCTTCAGTATCAGTCCTTTCAAAGAATATTCAAGACTGATTTCCTTTAGGATTGACTGGTTGAATCTCCTTGCATTCTAAGGGACTCTCAAGAGTCTTCTATACCACAGTTCAAAAGCATCAGTTCTTCAGTGCTCAGCTTTCTTTATAGCCCCACTCTCACATCTATACATGACTACTGGAAAAACCATAGTTTTGACTAGATGGACCCTTATCGGCAAAGTAACGTCTCTACTTTTTAATACGTTCTCTAGGCTAGCCACAGCTATTCTTCCAAGGAGCAAGCATCTTTTAATTTAATGGCTGCAGTCATCATGTGCAGTGATTTTGGAACCCAAGCAAATAAAATCTGTTTCCATTGTTTCCCCATCTATTTGCCATGAAGTAATGGGACTAGATGCCATGATCTTGGCTTTCTGAATGTTGAGTATTAAGCCAGCTTTTTCACTATCTTCTTTCACTTTCATCAAGAGGCTCTTTGGTTCTTTGCTTTCTGCCATAAGGGTGGTGTCACTTTGTGAGCTCCATGAAGGTTGGATTATTTTTGTTATCTGGGCTTTGATATCCTATTATGAAAAGTGATCGTAACAACAGTGCATTCCTCTTGGGTTCTGTAAGGATGAAACAACTTAATATATGTAAATCCCTAGAAACCTCAGGTATCTTGCAAGTTCTAAATGAGAGATTGCTTATTATTATAGCCAATCAGTATGTTTGGCCATATTAATCAAGATGGATTTGCCATTAAATGAGGGTTTGTGCATAACTGGCCATTGAAAAATGGGCTAAAGTTTTGTGGTGACAAAATTGACCATCAACAGAAAAGGAGACAGAAGCTCATTTTCATAATCGCAGGCTTGATTCTAATTAACAGTAGGTCCATAAGTAAACCACTTAGAGTTTCTGAGCCTTAATTTCCATATCTGAAAAATTTTTAAAAAATGAGCCAGTCTAGAGAATCCCTCAGGTCCTTTGGCCCTAAGATTTTATTAGTTTTTCAATCCTCCTAATGTGTGAGTATCATATCTTGAGTCCTTTGCTAGGCATTATAAGAGGAACTAAAAAAACATGAGCCAGCTCCTTTCCCTAAAGAGGTTGTGATCCTGATATGTCTAAAAAGCCTTTTAATCCACATTTGCACTACACAATAACCTTCTCAATTATATGAGCTTTGTTAAGTATTTTCCTGATTTTGCAGACCAAAGCAGCTTTCAGCCATCGGAAAATGCTGTGCAAAGCCAGGATGGCTAGCATTTACAGATTCTGAGCTTCTCTTTTTGAGTGATCAGTGGCAGTCCTATTAAAATAGAATTTACACGTTCACATTTTACTGACAAGGGATTACACTAAATAAAACGTTTTTGATTGACACATATTTCCTATTACTCAGATTGTCCTTTGCTGCCAAACCAACAATCCAAATAGGTTCATGACAAAAAAGTGAGGAGGTCTAGTACTCTCCTGACTATTAAGAATGATGAGAAGTACTGTGCCTCCCTCTAGCCTTCCTGATGTCCTTTCTTTATCCTCACACCATTATTTATTTTTAGCAAATTTTCCTCTGACTTCTTAAACTGATAACTACAATGTAAGAAACTATGAGTGATAATGGACTTCTCTGAATTTGTATTAAACATATATATAATGATTTTTTCTCTTTTCCAATTTAATGTAGAATTTATGATTGACCTGAAATTCCATAGGTCTTTTTTCCTGTTAATAGAAGAAATCAGTAACATGAACCAAATGCATTTAATTTTTTTCATATAACTATGTGGAAGGTGATACCAGATCGGAAATTGACAGGTATTGTGTACTGATACGCTTTTCCCTGCAATAGCCCCACAAACTACCTTGCAGGTCCGAAGCCACATAAAAACCTGCCACACAAAATAGTCTCCTGGTACCAGCCAAGCTTATTTTTAAGGCTCATTGTCTTTAGAATTGATATATCAGGTATCTGGTTCTTTAGCTTATCTTTTCCAAAGGCAGAATCTTCAAACCCTGCACATTTGCAAGATGTATTCTTAACTCTGGACTTTTAAAGACTAATAAAATCCACAACAGAAGGCTATGAACCATAAATGGGGTATTTTCCTCAGAATAATTGAACCATATGTAGTCTTATTCTTAGATATCCCATATCTTAATCCATACCCAGTTTTAAAAGGGCCTGTTTCCATGACATCAGGAACACCTTGTTGTTCAGGACAGAGGAGAACGAAATGCTGCATGATTAATGACACTATCTAAATACTGGCACAAGCTGGCGAGCTCTTGCAAAGGAGGAGTGTTTGACTGCATTCTGCCCAACACAACGATTCATTAAGCAATATTTTCCCCATTAATGTTTAGTACTAAATACTGAATGAAAGACTAAATATCATACAAAAAACAAAAACAAATTGAAAACAGCACAGTAGGGTTTAGGTGAAGTAGCCAACAGCCTCCCCTTCATTTGGAAGACAGCTTGCATACCTATTTCAGAGATTAATGAGCAATCATTTCTAATTTAAACCAAGACCGGCATTTAAAGCTTTTTTCCCCTCTGTTGAAAGCACGGCTATGAGTTACACTAACTGAGATAAAATACAGTATTAGCCTTTCCATGTGTTGTGAAATGTGGTTAGAAACATGAAAGATTGTTTCTGAAACATTTCCTTCACAGTTTTTCATCATTTATTTTCCTACACAGTTTGAAAGCAAATGGGCCATGATGAGGTCAGTAGTTTCTGCCACATGATGTAGAATCTTGCTCTCTGTCAGTCACTCAAAAAACAGTCACCTCTTTGAAGATGGAATAATAAAACTGCTTTTATGAACATCACAGATCCTATCATAGGTGGCTAACACAGAATTTCAATTCTATATAACTGTCAAAAGAAACTACCTTTCACTAGGAGCACTGATACAGTTTTTGTGAGAGAAAATACTGCTACATTGCTATGTGTTATGGTGAGACATTTACAAATATCGAGAGACATGGTTTAACCCATGATGACTGAATCCTTAAAATACAAAACTAGACCAAAGGTTTGCTGGTGGGGCTTGATTTCAAAGAGCCCAATATAGGAAACAATTCATAAATTTATAATTTAGAGATTATTAATCCAGATCTCTAATTTTAGGACATCTATGGAAGAACTTGCATAATTGTATCTGCATATATATTATTAATACATCAATTTTATTTCTGTGTGAACATATATATTTTTCCTGAGATGAATTCTATGATTTAGCATTAGATACTAAATGAGAAATTGGATATCAAAATTTTAAGAATTAGTACATATACTTTGGCTATACATGAAAAATTACCGAGAAAGTTTAGAGATTACCAATAACAGAAACATGATTAAAATCAATATCAAAGCTGGTTTGAGTCAGAGTAGCAAGAGACACTATCAAGGCATGAAAATATTTTAAAAGCCTCAAATCTCCCTTCCATCTTCCTCCCTATCCCACCCCTCTAGGTTGATACAGAGCCCCTGTTTGAGTTTCCTGAGCCATACAGCAAATTCCCATTGGCTATCTATTTTACATATGGAGCTTCAAAAGGGAGGGAATATATGTATACCTACGGTTGATTCATATTGAGCTATGACAAAAAACAGAAAAATTCTGTAAACCAAGATGGTCAACACCAAAATCGGATTGATTATATTCTTTGTGGCCAAAGATGGAGACGCTCTATGCAGTCAGCAAAAACAAGACTGGGAGCTGACTATGGCTCAGATACGAACTCCTTTTTGCCAAATTCAGACTGAAATTGAAGAAAGTGGGGGAAACCACTAGCCCATTCAGCTATGACCTAAATCAAATCCCTTATGACTATACAGTGGAAGTGAGAAATAGATTTAAGGGACTAGATCTGATAGAGTTCCTGATGAACTACAGACAGAGGTTCGTGACATTGTACAGGAGACAGGGAGCAAGACCATCCCCAGGAAAAAAAAAATGCAAAAAAGAAAAATGGCTGTCTGAGGATGCCTTACAAATAGCTGTGAAAAAAAAAAGAGAAGTGAACAGAAAAAGAAAAAAGGAAAGATATACCCATTCATTTGAATGCAGAGTTCCAAAGAATAGTAAGGAGAGATAAGAAAGCCTTCCTCAGTGATCAATGCAAAGAAATAGAGGAAAACAATAGAATAGGAAAGACTAGAGATCTCTTCAAGAAAATTAGAGATACCAAGGGAATATTTCATGCAAAGATGGGCTTTATAAAGGACAGAAATTGTATGGACCTAACAGAAACAGAAAATATTAGAAGAGGTGCAAGAATACACAGAAAAACTGTATAAAAAATATCTTCATGACCCAGATAATCATGAAGGTGTGATCACTCACACTAACATATAGCCAGACATCCTGGAATGTGAAGTCAGGTGGGCTTTAGGAAGCATCACTATGAACAAAGCTAGTAGAAGTGATGGAATTCCAGTTGAGCTGTTTCAAATCCTGAAAGATGATGCTGTGAAAGTGCTGCACTCAATATGCCAGCAAGTTTGGAGAACTCAGCAGTGGCCACAGGACTGGAAAAGATTAGTTTTCATTCCAGTGTCAAAGAAAGGTCATACCAAAGAATTCTCAAACTACCGCACAATTGTACTCATCTTACAAGCTAGTAAAGAAATGCTCAAAATTCTCCAAGCCAGGCTTCAGCAATACGTGAACCGTGAACTTCCAGATGTTCAACCTGGTTTTGGAAAAGGCAGAGGAACCAGAGATCAAATTGCCAACATCTGCTGGATCATCAAAAAAGCAAGAGAGTTCCAGAAAAACATCTATTTCTTCTTGATTGACTATGCCAAAGCCTTTGACTATGTGGATCACAATAAACTGTGGAAAATGCTGAAAGAGATGGGAATACCAGACCACCTGACCTGCCTCTTGAGAAACCTGTATACAGGTCAGGAAGCAACATTTAGAACTGGACATGGAACAACAGACTTGTTCCAAATAGGAAAAGGAGTATGTCAAGGCTGTATATTGTCACTCTACTTATTTAACTTCTATGCAGAGCACATCATGAGAAACACTGGGCTGGAGGATGCATTAGCTGGACTCAAGATTGCCAGAAGAAATATCAATAACCTCAGATATGCATATAACACCGCCCTTATGGCAGAAAGTGAAGAAGAACTAAAGAGCCTCTTAATGAGAGTGAAAGAGGCGAATGAAAAAGTTGGTCAAGCTCAACATTCAGAAAACTTAGATCATGGCACCCGGTCCCTTTACTTCATGGGAAATAGATGGGAAAACAGTGGAAAGAGTGGCTGACTTTATTTTTCTGGGCTCCAAAATCACTGTGGATGCTGATTGCAGCCATGAAATTAAAAGACGCTTACTCCTTGGAAGAAAAGTTATGACCAACCTAGACAGCATATTAAAAAGCAGAGACATTACTTTGCCAACAAAGGTCCATCAACTCAGGGCTATGGTTTTTCCAGTAGTCATGTATGGATGTGACAGTTGGATTATAAAGAAAGCTGAGTGTCAAAGAATTGATGCTTTTGAACTGTGGTCCTGGAGAAGACTGCAAGGAGACCCAACCAGTCCATCCTAAAGGAGATCAGTCCTGGGTGTTCATTGGAGGGACTGATGTTGAAGCTGAAACTCCAATACTTTGGCCACCTGATGTGGAGAGCTGACTCATTTGAAAAGACCCTGATGCTGGGAAAGATTGAAGGCAGGAGGAAAAGGGGATGACAGAGGATGAATTGGTTGGATGGCATCACCGACACAATGAACACGGGTTTGGGTGGACTCCAGGAGATGGTGATGGACAGGGAGGCCTGGCATGCTGCCTGTTCATGGGGTGTCAAAAGAGTCAGACATGACTGAGTAACTGAACTGAAGTGAAGTTAAAAAATAAATAAAATTTTTTAAAAAGCCTCAAATCTTGAAATGACCAATAACCAGAGTAAGTGGCACAGACTATATATGCTATCAAAACATGTAAAATTGGAGTTTGCAGTAAACTTAAGTGGCCAGAGAAAATCTCTTGGAAGAGGTTTGACTATGACATCAAGTTGAGAATTGAGCAGCTTTCAGAATAGAGGATATGAATTAACTAACTTCAAAACTGATTATGAAGGACTTCATAATAATTTAGAAACATAACTATCATATAACCTAAGTATATCAGTAGAAGGTCAAATTGTAGCCTGCCAAAGATACATTCACATACAAACCCTTGGAAATGTGGATCTGATCTCATGTGGAAAAATGGGTCTTGGTAAAAGTAATAAGTTAAGGAAAAAGTCATCATGGATTTTTTGAGTGGGCTCCATATCCAGGGAGAATTGTCTTTAGAAAGGACACACAAAGGAGAGACCAGAAGAAAGAAGAAGAAGAGGCAGTGTGACTTATGGAAAGTTAGACACAACCCAGGAACATGTGACCCAACAGAAACTGGATGATACTTGGAATTGGATCTCCCCTAAACTCTCTGAATGGAGCACACAGCCCAGCCAACATCCTGATTTTGTACTTCGGGTCTCCAGAAGTAAGAGAGAGATGTTTCTGATCTTTATGTCACCAAGCTTATGATAATTTGTTATAGTAGCCACAAAGCATTGTGGATCCCTCCAGGACCCCACCAGGATCAACTGCCCATGGAATTCTCCAAGAAAGAATACAAAGTGGGTTGCCATTCCCTTCTCCAGGGGATCTTCCTGAACCTAGGGATTGAATCTAGGTCTCCTGCACTGCAGGCAGATTCTTTACTATCTGAACCACCATGGAAGCCCACAGGACACCAGTAAGATATCTTATTTTTATTTAGCTATTAGCAGATAACCTAATAATCACCACAGTTTAATTCACTTGATTGAAATTACAATCCTGGAAAAAAGTCTGCTATGTGTCTCTTGTCAGCTGTTTCTTCAACATGATTTTGAGGCAAGGGTGCTTTTAGGTGAAGTCATAGCAATTTTTTAGAGGTGAATCATCAGCATTCTTAAAAGTAAACTCATTCTCTCATTTGTCTTCTCTGTATAATTTCCTTCCTGTGAAATGTCCCATCCTTCTTATCCATCTCCACTGCCATCATTGCCATAACTTACATAGATAGCACTTGCTATATGCCAGTATATTATAAAAGAACATCCATTTAATACTCAGGTACTCAGAGCAGTCTTATGATATAAGCACTATTATAAGGATGAGGAATGGAAACAGATGAGGAATGGAAACAGAGCTTGAGATTTATCCAGAAATAAAGTGAAGAAAGAGAATTAGGAAGAGAAAAATAAACTGTTAAGTGATGATGTAGTTACAGATAGTGACAATAAATTGTGTGTTCAAATAAGATATAACATGCATGTTCAAAGAGCATAGTTCCTTCCCAAACTGAAGTTCATCTGAACTTAACTTGTACATAAGAGTAATAAGACATGCACAGTAACTCAGTAGCAGGATGCACATAAAGACTACTCTATATTAGTGTAGTGGAGGTTAGATTCAGGAAAGAGCAAAGTGAGGGGTGATAAGAAATGCAGTAAGGATGCTTTCATTTTTATTAGTAGTTGTATTACCATGATCACTTAGAAGATGTTTAGGGATGGTATGGGGAGGAAGGAGGGAGGAGGGTTCAGGATGGGGAACACGTGTATACCTGTGGCAGATTCATGCTGATGTATGGCAAAATCAATACAATATTGTAAAGTAATTCACCTCCAATTAAAATAAATAAATTTATATTAAAAAAAGAAGATGTTTAGATCAAATAAATGCTTCTCTAGAACCACTTCCAAAGCGTGGGTTTTTCTGTTGGCACAGAAGGGAAAAATCTATATATTATAGGAAAAAATTTCCTTACAGTTCTTATAAATTTCAACTTTTGAAAGATACTCAAATAGAAAATAATTTACCTTATAGAACTGTCAGAAAGTTTTTAATTAAATTATAGATATCAGGTTCAGTTTCTATATCACGAAATCTTCATTGACATGCTGATAATCAAGTTCAGTATAGCCCATTATGAAGTGATACTAAATACTGATTTATGTGCTTGTTCCCTCAGGCCTCAGGTGGAGAAATGAGTGAAAGAAAAAAAAAATAGTGAGAATGGCTTTAATGGGTTTGTGTTCTTTTGCCAAGATCAGTTTTCAAAATCTTTCATTGCAATCTAATTATATGAATTATTCTATTAAAATCAAAATAAATTGTAAGTAATAAAAATATTCTGAAGGTACTTTATTATGTATGAAAAATCTTCCTAGTTTTATAAACATACAAAATGGCTATTAATTTCCTTTGAAATATGAGTTCCATTTGTATCAGGAACATCAAAAAATTTTTATTACCATTCCTTTTGTGCCCATCTTTATTCTGCCACTGAAGACTGGCATTTCAGTTCCGTGAATCTTATGTGTCTTGAACATTCATAAATAATTCCAGAAAAAGTAATTAATATCCTTCAGTTCAAGAATTTATAAAGAGGATACAGGTAAATCTAATATATTTCAGACCTGTTAAGAACTCATTTTCTTTCAACTAAAGGGAATTAATGGTAACATTATCATCTGGACTTACACAACAACCTGGACAAATCTGGAAATGTAGAGCTATTAAAAGGGCAGCGCGAAGGGAGAGGAATAGAAAGGAGAAACTTTGGTTGTTAACATTCCTCCAAATGTTAACTCAGGCTGTTGAGAAATGCCAAAGGACTAATATGGTTACATGTGCCTTCTAGCAAAGCAAACACAAGCCAATGCATGGCTTATAATGATATATGTTGGAAAATCAAAGAGTACAGAATATTCATTCTTTAAACAGAGAATATTATTTTTAAACCAAAATGTGTAGCTACCTCCAATATCTTGAAAAAAATTGCCATCTTTTGCTCCTGTTTTAAAACAGCTGGCAACTTTTGGAGGAAACCTCTATTACAAATCTTGAAAAGTGTGTGTGTGTGTGTGTGTGTGTGTGTGTGTGTGTATACCCACCATGCACACTTGCATGCCTCAGGAGAGAAATCCCACAACTTCACAAGTTAGTGTCGCTACTCATCTGTGGTTCTAACCTCAGTTGCATACTCTTTAGAACTGCTCAGCCCTACTTCTGTCTCTCTCATTCCCCTTCTCTACAGAGGCATTTTAAGACTTCCCTACTCTCTTTCACCCATCATCTCCACCAATCCCTCTCCCTCCCTCTACAAAGGTCCTGTCAATTCTTGGAGTCAGAAATCATTAGCTAGGAATTCCCCTGATCTGCCCCCTTTACAACCCTCCCTAATTTCTTGCTTATCTTTTTCTGCTTTGATATCTTTATAATTAAGATCAGCCTGTCTCCTGTTACATCCTAGTCTCTCCATAGATTCTGCATTTCCTCTTCTTTCTCTAAACTACACTAAATACTAAACTATCAACTAAATACTATCAATTGCATGTTGCATGCATGCTCAGTCTTGTCTGACTCTTTGTGACTCAATGGACTGTAGCCAGCCAGGTTCCTCTGTGCATGAAATTTTCCAGGCAAGAATACTGGAGTGGGTTACAATTTCCTTCTCCAAGGTATCTTCCTGACCCAGGTATGGAACCTGACCCTGTATGTCTTCTGAACTAGCAGGTGGATTCTTAACCATGGAGCTACCTGGGAAGCACCAAATGCTATTATGCTACTATGACTCCTTTATTTACTCTTGAAGTTTTCCTTCTTTCTGGCAAGCCCTCATCAGCATTCACACAGGTTCAAATCGTTTAAATTGCAAAACAAAGCAAAAAAAAAAAAAAAAAATCCCTTGAGCTTATTTAGTCTTGCTGTTTTAGGCCAAATTTCTTTAAACACGTTTGTCTACATTGAATCTCTGTGACTCTTTACCACCCATTTACATTTCAAGCTGCTGTAATTTGGCCTCTGCCCACAACATACATTCAGCTTCATCTCATACATCTCCATTTGCTTTTCCAAAAGCCCTTCAAAATTGGCATATCCAAAAGGGAGTTTATTCACTTCTCTCTCAAACTCCTCAACTTTCTCCTTGTTACCAAGGCTGAGACCATGCATGACCCACACAATTTAATCCTTAGATGTAACCTCCTAAATAGTGTTTAAATCCTTCCATTTATTTGTATCTTCACTGTACAGCCCTTCCTTTCAAAGCAATTATTTGCACTGTTTAATTGTGTGTCAGTCTGAGTCTCCCAGTAGAAGAGGCTATGACAATATTATTCCTTGTATATTCTTAGGGTTGAGCACCAGGCTTAGGCATAATTGGTGCTCAACAAAAATAAATAATAGGTGTGAGTGTAAAGCCAACTATCTATTTCTACCAAGAGGGGAAATCTTCCACTAACTGGGGCCTCCTTGTTGCAAGTGCTTTAGAGAAGGAGTAATGCTATTTATTTTAATTATGAACTGAATAAGCACAAAGAAAGAATACCTGAGGTTTGAGTTTCAAATGCTGTGTAAAGTGACTTGATCCTGTGATGCTAATAAAAGATAGAAATAAAAGTACTGTGCCTTGTACAAATATTTTGATTAACGTTTTTCAGAATGAAAATTCCCCAAAAGAGAAGTCTGTACAGCTCAAAGTTCAGAAATTTTACTGAGCTAAAATGCCTAAAAATCATGACAGTTTAAAAATTCCCTGTATTTTTTAACGTACGCAACACTAAATCTCTCAGTCTCCATCCCTCCCTGCTCCCATAGTATACAGCTTTACAGTTCCTTCCAGGCCACTGAGGTTTAGTTGCTAAGTCGTGTCCCACCCTTGCGACCCCATGGACTGTAGCCTGCCAGGCTCTTCTGGATTCTCTAGGCAAGAATACTGGATGTGGTTGCTATTTCCTTCTTCAGGGGACCTTCCCAACCCAGGAATCGAAACTGGGTCTCCTGCATTGCAGGTAGATTCTTTACCAATCGAGTTATAAGGGAAGCCCACTAATATTTGTTAGTCACTAATATTTGTTAAATTGGTATAATTCGTCCTTTTATTTCATTAGTACCTAGAAAGAGATCAATTCTTACTGCACTTGGAGGGAATATATAAGATGCTTCTGACAACCTGGTTTTACCCTTAATATCTGAAACATAGTAAAGACAAATTTCACCTGAATGGAAGTTCTAAACAGGCTTAACACATCCCCAGCAAAAATATCTCAAAGTGCCCTAAATGAGAAATGCTAGTATTACTTTTGTTTCTAACAAAATCTCCATGAACAAGAGAATCTGTCTTCCGGATTAATTCTAGATAATAAGCCTACATGATTATCTTTGGTGCAAGCAAAATTACATGCAAGAACTGTGAGCGTATCACTGAATTCACACAACCACCAAAGTGGTAGAAAAAGCTATTCCATGCTTGGTTGAGCAAAATATGAGCAGGTAGGCCTTGCAATGGTGATGGGATTTGAATATGAATGTTCTTGGGATTTTTTTATTCCTAACCAGCTTTGTTTTGGGACACTAAAACTATCTACCAGTAATCCTATACAAAAGCTTTTCAGAAAACATTATCAGTCTTACAGGACACTCCTTGGGGAAAATATCTGTTACAGAAAACTTATTTATTTACTTTCATCCATCTCTCCATGTTGTAATCACTCCCAAATTATTGTAAGTAACAGGGTGAAATATAGCTTCTACTTTGTTTTACTCAAGCCATTACACAAAAAAGACAAATTCCAAACCAGCAAATGTTGTCATGCCATTTTTCTTAATTAAAAGGTAAAAACTCTTTTTGATTCATTGCTTGGTATGTTAGATATAAATCTTCCCTACTACTTTGACCTATAGATGATTGTTTTCTTTTTCTGCATTCATCTCTGCCCCTCTTTTAATTTACATAAAAGAGATGATAGTATTCAGTTGCTTATGAGAATGGTGTTTTGAAACTCTGAAGTAGAAAGTTCAGTCCTCTGGACTTTCTATTTCATAGACTTGATAATACCCTTTCTGCTGATGAAGTTCCATATGGTTGAAACTATATAAAGAAAGCTGCTTGGCTTTTTACATTTTTAATAATACTTTGACACAAAGGCCCAAAATGAGTAAAGAAGTCAGAGAAAAAAAGTATGAAAAATGTATCATATATTAGAGACGTACTGAAGACACTAATTATGTATACATTGATCAAGTATACAAAGACACTCCTATGTGTTCCTAAAACAATGCTAAAGGGAATCAAATTATAGTAGCTTCATTGAAGAGTTTAAGACTATACTATAGTCTTAAAAATAAAAAAGGGTAAAGATGTTATTATAATATTAAAAAAACTAAGACACAATAAATAATAGAGTACATTGTTAAAGGATGATAATCCTGAATGAATAGCTTTTCTTTTAATTCTTATCTGCAATTTCACTATCTCTCAGTTGACTAGAATTAGAAAAATAACAACAGAAATGACAGAGAAAGACAAAGCCTGGTCCTTTTGGAACTGGCTTTATAGTTTCTGAAAGATCCACCCCTGCTTTGTTGTCTTGGGCAATGAAAGCTCTCAGCAGTTTCCTTCACAGGGGAGTCTTCCATTTCCGACTTAGCATTTCTCCTAGGCCAGGCAAGGTCATTCAATTATCCTCTCTTCAGATGCCAGCCCCACAGAAAGAAACTACTCTACTGAGGAAGCCCTAGTGATAGTGCAATTGTCCAACAGAAACAAAAGTACCGGCATCTTGCTAAAATGTGTTTTCCCAAGCAACCAAAGGGTAATTTTCAGCTGTACAGTATCAGCTACTAAACTACACATAATATGTGAGTCAAAAGGAAACAATTCTTCATTCTAAGTTGTTCATGCCTTTGTATTACTCTGTATAGTACTGTTTATTTAAGTCAGAGTAATCTATTCATAGAAAAAAATTCATTTAGAAAAGTATTGCCTTAGTAAAGGAATTGCTAGCAAAATTCTCCTAAAGGATGGGCAGGAAGAGTATAACAATGATCTTCTTTTCCCATTTAAACAGTGAAACTGTGCTGATTTACAGAGTTTATAGACTTGGGAAACTCTTATTTACAATTAAAAACTTTTTTTTATATATTTGTCCTAACTGGTACATCATTTACTCAAGGCTATGGTTTTTCCTGTGGTCATGTATGGATGTGAGAGTTGGACTGTGAAGAAGGCTGAGCGCCAAAGAATTGATGCTTTTGAACTGTGGTGTTGGAGAAGACTCTTGAGGGTCCCTTGGACTGCAAGGAGATCCAACCAATCCGTTCTGAAGGAGATCAACCCTGGGATTTCTTTGGAAGGAATGATGCTAAAGCTGAAGCTCCAGTACTTTGGACACCTCATGCAAAGAGTTGACTCATTGGAAAAGACTCTGATGCTGGGAGAGATTGGGGGCAGGAGGAGAAGGGGACAACCCAGGATGAGATGGCTGGATGGCATCACGGACTCGATGGACGTGAGTCTGAGTGAATTCGGGGAGATGGTGATGGACAGGGAGGCCTGGCGTGCTGCGCTTCATGGGGTCGCAAAGAGTCTGACACGACTGAGCGACTGAACTGAACTGGCTGAACTGAGAGTTTTAAAAAATGACCTTCTATTACTCAGTTCATTTTCAAATCAGCGGCAAATTCATCTAGAAAACCACTCTTAAACTTGAGTGGCACCCTTCTTACTCTTCTCTAACAGTCTTATGGGAATTGATTGCTTCCACAGTTAAACAGAATATCTCCTTTAATCTCCTCTAACTGCTGTTGACCTATCTCTGCCATCACCTCCCAAGTATATAATAAATCAAGTGCATTTTACATGAAAAATGAAGTAATTACTCAGTGAATCCAATGCCTAATTGCACTTAGAGGCCTCTGGGAGATAAGGGACAAGTCAGTGTCAGATTTCAAAAGGCAGGAAGGAAGCTGAAGTTAATAACTCTCAAATACCCACAGGTTGAAAAGGACTTGAAATGCACCATTTCTTCAGACACAAACTGATTCTCCACTTAAGGAATTTGAAAAATTTTAACTATACACCCACTCTTTACACCAACAACAGTACTGAACTTAGAAAATAGAACCTATTGCACTGAAGTGAAATATTTGAGGGGAAAAGTAACTCCTTTTTATTGCTATTTGTATGATGTTTTTTGAACAATGAAAAGCTTCGTATCTTTTTCTTTATGTTCGCACATTAGTAGAAACATGTTTGTTCAAGAAACTAATAACTACAACTTAACTCCATTGTTAAGATGTAATGAAATTTGATTGTCTAGAGAATCTTGACTAAAATCATATTGGAACTGAATATTATGTAAACTGTTTATTATAAGGAGTCTGCTTTAAAGTACATATATTTTTTTCTGATAGATAATATTATCTGACAGATCAAACTGAACTGCTTTGTGTCTTTCTTCTTAGATCTCTTTTATGGGGTATGGTATACATCTGTGACATAAAGCACAATATATATATATCACAGTTACAGATCAAAGATATAAAGCAAGGATTCTGCCTATAGATCAATACCACATAAACAGAAGATACTACTGCATACTAGAAAAAATTATATCACTGTACTTGGGGGGAAAAAAAGAAATTCTCCTTTTCCAGGGAACTTAATATGACTCACAACTTTAATGATGAGAGTTAGTCATAAACATACACACAATAGAGTCACACAGTACACCACAAATACATTCATATGCTCCTATCTCCCTATGTATGTAGTTAAGTGATATTGCTATTTCGATAAATTTTCAATCACTATCAGTGGAGTTTAATACACAAGAACTTCTCTGTTTACACTTTCAAATTTAAGTGCAGGTTTTAATTAATTTCTTTTTAAGCTTCTCCTACCCCTTTCTTATACGGTCCAGGGTTTTGAAGGTCTTTTGTCTATGGAAAGAAATTATTAATGTTGTCAGAGCATGAGAAGATACGTGTTTGTGACAGATTCCCAGTGGCCAACCTTTCAGACTTCATTACTTTTAGACAGTATGTGGCTTATCTCTTGAAACTATCCTGAATGAGATGAAAATACTGATATGGTAGCATTTAACTTCTCTGTTATAGCAGTGCTTTAAATATTGGATATCTATAGATTGAAGTAGATTATTTATATTAAAGGAAAGTTACACGGCTCAAAATAGTCTGAGCCTTCTAGGTCTTTCCCACCATTCTATGCAAAACAAAGAACTCTCTCACCCTAAGGAAAAAAATGGACATTAAAGTTGAATACTCCCAGTTCCCAGCTGGTCCCAGCCTCTAGTGGATCTCCAGAATTCCTTGCTCCAGCAGTTTAAGAGATAACTAATCCCCACAACCTTGGAGAAGAACAGGCCCCCTTAAGACAGTAGATTTCCACATTATGCCTACATATACTTACTCTTTTCATGGGTTAGTACTGCAGCTCACTAATCTTACTGCTGCCCCTTCTTGCCTCATTAAAGATGATCTGTTCCTGCCGGCCTTGTTCTTTCTCTGAACCTTGCTTTCTCTGACTTCTTTACTTTATTTATATAGTCCTATTATTTGGGAACTCTTATCTCTGTGCCGTCTATTAAGTATCTTTGTGGTATCTTATTTTGTTGTTATTAAGAAAGAGAACTATGCCATTAAGAAGAAAAAGAAAAAGTAATACATGCTAAATAAATGTCATTTATAAATTAGGACAATCCTCATTATACTTTAGTAATGCCTATTTTCATGTATATATATGCTGATTTAAACAAAACATAAAAATATGGTTAATATTACAACATGGCTTATCCCTCCCTTCACCAGCAGATAAACTGATTATGAGGAAATAAAATGTTTTATCCAGTTAAACAACACAAATAAATCCTTTGCTGATGTGGTTGATGATGCGGTTATCATTTTGAGGACTTTGGGGAAGAACACTGACTTTAATATTTCATCAATCTCTTCCTATTTGGGAGTATTTGTATACCTTTCTGTGAAACTTAAACTTTGCACGTGGCACTAGTGGTAAAGAACCAGCCTGCCAATGCAGGAGGAGGTAAGAGATGCTGCAGGTTCAATTCCTTTGTCTGGAAGATCCCCAAGAGAAGGGCCTGGCAATCCACTCCGGTATTCTTGCCTGGAGAATACCATGGGCAGGGAAACTTGGAGAGCTACAGTTCATAGGGTCACAAAAAGTCAGACACTACTGAAGCGACTTAGCATGCACACATGCACATGTGAAACTTCTTGACTTCTACCACTTATTTTTCAGGCCAGAACCAGGCAGGATGCTTGATGTTGAAAAGAGCATTGAGGGTTTTCTTTTGGTTTTAAATCTGTCATTGTTTTTCCCCTATGCTTATTAACATGATAGTACTGGAATCCCCTATGTTTATTAACATGATAGTACTGAAATGAAGGAAAAAGGACTTTAAAAATAACTTTAAATGATGAAAGAGTGTTGGAGGTAAAATAAAATCCCTGTTTTGTTTTACACCTACTTGTGTGTGTGTGTTTTTTTTTTTTTGTCTTTGCTTCCTTTTGTCTGTTCTCTTTGATCTCTTTTGTCTCTTGCTTCTTTGGTAATATTGGTTCTATCAGACTCAGGTGGTGATAAGAACTCTGGTCTAAAGAACAAAAGATAAATGAGAACTTGCTGATAATAGATAGCTCCACTTTTGCATTTATTTTGAGACTAGGCACTTTATTCCTATCGAGTACCAGAAAACAACAGTCTTTATCCCCATTTAATCTCAATGGATTGCTGTGTTGTACTCATTAAAAGTTATATATGGAAAACTGATTAAAAATCATTGTTTTTAATCTGTCAGTTGAAAGCAGTGTTACCAACAACAAAGCATAATGTAAAAATAAAAGGATAGTATATTATAATGTCTCAAGAAGCAATCTTCTTGTTATGGTATGAATCTTTCTCACTCATTAGAGATTCTTTACTATAAAGAATTTGTACTAAAGGAAGAAAAGCCTCATCTACATTTTAACAGCTCCTCTAAGAAACATTGATTATATCCTGAGATGCCTTAGTGGTGGCCGTCCTTCCCCTAAATCTGTAAAACAAGACAGCTCTTGGACAAGCAAGAGGAACAGTTTTTTATTTGAGATTTTAAGTAACATTCATTTTAATGTACTGTTTATACATTCTAATTAATGAAGCATTACAATAAGGATGCTCATTGAATTTTAAGTTAGATTTTCATTATGTGAGTATTCATGAACAATAACAACAAAGGAACTTAGAGACTTAGGCCACAGGCTCACATTAACTGAAATTCTCTGAGTTACAATTTCCTCTCTTGAAAAATGAGGAGAATATCTATAGATAACTAATTACTCTATTTCTTCCATCCTAAGATATGTTATTCATGTTTACTTCATAAACTGGAAATCCTTAAATCTCAATGCTTAAACATGTCCTATAAATCAGTCAGTATATAAATTGTTTAAATAGGAATAGGAAAAGACAAATAGACTAGTGAGTTTTAATATTTAAGATACTAAAAATGAATTGTAGATGTAGAAGCAAATTTAAATGTTTTCAAAAATTCTTAGAAATTAGTTTAAATATTATTTTCTATTTCAAATATATAAATATTTGATTGATTTTACTTTCTAACTACTCGTTTCCACATCAGAATAGCTATTCTCCTTGGTTTTCACTTTTCTTTCTACCTGTTATTAGCACTTGGCTCTTATAGCATTTTGGGAAAAATATTACACTATTTCAAGCTAAGTGACAACATAAGAGCTAATTACGGTTTTGAAAAATGGTTTAATCAAGGGTAAGATGTAGTGGCTTGATGAAATGAATAACTCAAAAGCATCTAGGAAGGTGTTAAAAGGTTATCCTACAGTCTTAGCAACACATCCTCCTGTAGGCGAGGAAGGTACTCTTACGCTCGTGTTCCCTGGCACTTTGGCAGTTCTGTGCTGCTGGGATTCAGGGCTTCTGGGCTGATGTTATTTCTGGCAGAGAGGAATAAAATCAGGGCCTTTACTTGAAGCAATGGTGAAAGGGCACCAGCTGTTTCCAGATAATTGTGGATATGTTCCAGACTATTAATCTATTCTTTTTTAAATTTTAACTCATTTTCTATTTTCTCATTATGAGCTATTGAACCCCTTTCTACATCTCATGGTTTATACTTTTTAATTAAATATCAAAAATATGTAAAAAATGGTGCAAAACTTTAAATACTCATAAATTAGCAATCAAATTCCCTTTACTTTTAAATATAATGACTATTTTGATAAAATAATTAAGAAATCGTTATCCTACGGATCCTAGGATTATTTTTTAGATGTATCCAAAGGTATTAGTAAATTGGTTCTAGTAGTAAGTAGGTAATCAACTTAGTAGTTAAAGTCAGCAGAAAAGATAGAATATAAAAGTTGTTGGAAACATTATTTAAAGGAAAAATATCTGCCAACAATATGGTGAACTTGACTTCTTTTATATCTATATCTACATATATTTACAAATCTTGAAAATACATGTAAGTCTAAAGCCTAAGAGATGGGTAGCCATGGAAAATTTTAGTTTCCATATATTTATATATCTGTAATATTTGACTTTTTAAAAAGAACCATGGTTCTTTGTAACAAAAAAGAAGCTTTTTAAAGACTATGTGAACACTGAAAAAACTGCCTATCTGCAGTGGTTTGATGATTGAGTTGAACATTAACTATAAGGTAGACACTGAGTTAAGTTATAAATTATTTCCTAAGCTATGATACAATACATTATGCTTTAAAAATGGTTCTATATAGAGGTCTATAATTTCATATACACTTCTAAGTTCTAAGTCTTATATGGAGATTCAGGTAGTAAAGTATTTAAAAAGAATGAAAAGTGAAGAAATGAAAATCATGAAAAGTATATGAGAGGAAAAAAACTGGGAGAATTGTTATAATTACAATAAGAATACTGAATCTATAGATAAAGTTCATAAAATACAAAGCATATAGTAATTCTGGTTTTCACTTGCTACTAAAAGGCAAATCTTTATCTTCTAAAAAGAGAGTGTAACCGTATTTCTTTCACTTTTGATGAGTAAATACCATTTTATCAACATTCTATGAAGATTGTTAAGAAATTTAAAAGAATATACTATATTGAAAAAAATCAAGATGTTTAAAAAAATAACTTTAATATCCTTATTGAGTTAACTATAAAATACTGAGATAGTAACAATTTATGCAGAATTATTTAAATATTTAATGACATGAGTCCTACATTCTTCTATTAGAAGAAAAATAAAAATATATTTTTGAAAAAATGAAATTAATTTTAAGAAAAGAAATGCATCTTTATAAAGCCAGTAAAATATACCATATTAAAATTAAGATGCAACAAAAAAAAGACCTTTCCTGAACATTTTTCTAAACCTTATTTCACAATTTTCCAATGTATAGCAAGGAATGAGCAATGCACTACAATTAAAAAGGAGCAGTAAATTACTTAAAATTTGAGCATTTATATTTTAGTTTTCTGCACATTTAAAAAGCAAAATACTTCTAATCTCCTTCACTCTAAAAATATTATATCCCAATTTTACATTCACTGATGAAAACATCTGCTTTTAAGCACTTTTCCCTCATGTTACTGAATTTAAATAGACTAAATGTCATTAGTTATTCACTGCAAGATGAGCTTTTTTAACCACAGTATTATTTTAATTTGTTTATGTTGTTAGCTTTAAGAGACATAGCACAGAGATAAGTCAACACATATTTTGCTTGACTATCCAACAACTTTATTAATTGACTGTATACTTTAACAACATGTTTAATTAAAATGCAATCAAATATAAAGTTATAGAAAGAACATCCAAAAATTATTTTATTTAACCAAACTCAGTTTTAGTGCCACTGTTTGATTTGTGGAGCTCTATGTGGGCAGCACATGGGTGGAAGGAATAAATCTGGTCTGATTAGACAATTTGAAATGTAACTGAAAATTACATTATGAAATGATCATCGTGGCAGCATATGCACTTTGTTCACTTTCAATAATCTTCCTTACTCTCACTTTTAGAAGTGTTATTTTTATTAAAGCATATTGATGCTTCAACTTCAGACAATAAACTTAATGAATTCAAAATTGAAACTTTACCAATCCCAGTTTCATGATGTCATTTTGTAGTGTCATTCTGATACAGCTATATAATTTAGAAGACTTGGTGATTTTTGGAGAAAAATCAGGAAAATATGAAACCTCTAGTTTTATAAAAATGAATAGTTTTTTAAAAAGGATGCCTTAATTAAGTTGTTACTGTTGATTTCTTTTTCTTTCTCTCTTCTACCCACTTTCTCTCATAAATGGCCTTAGTAGCATGCATAGAAGTATAATGGCCTATAAGTGTCACTACTGGTGATACTTAATGCAGTGTAACTGTCTAATGAATGCAGCATACATCAAGGCCAATTGTCTTTTTACTACTCTTATAAATGTTGGCAGTATAATATGTTGTTAGAGATTCTGAAATTCATAACAAATTTAAAAATAGCTCTTGTCAAGTGTGACAAAAGCTACAGTTATTAATACCTGGCAGGAATATTTTATCATAAAACTGTGGCTTATTTTTTCCATCAATTTACTACATAAAAATACACTTGGCCCCAGAGTACAAAATGGCTCTGCAGTAAATAAATACTATTGCGTTCTTTGATCCAAATGTTTGATTATTTATGTATTTATGTGGCATGAATGGAAACCAAACCAATGACTCACCAAATTTTTTGACACTCTGATTAGTGAAATGATGGTACCACAACAATGCTTAAAGTATATTCTTCAGAACTTAAAATGTTGAAAAACTGGAATCAGCCACTTCAATACTTAGTCATGGTTGGAATGATAAACTGTATTTGTCACATTTTAATTTGTCACAATTAAAAATTATAAGCAAGATTAAACATTTCTTGGAATGTTTGGCTTTCCTTGCAGCAACTCATGACAAAAGTCTGAGTTAACTACAGAATAAGATGTTCATTTTCACCAACATGAAATTAAAAAAAATATAATTACTGTAGATATTGATGCAACCTCTTTACATCTAAAATGCCATACTTTAATCAGTAGTATCCTTGTTGAGACTATCTTAGAATAACAAGCTCTAAGGTTTGCTATGTATTTTAGCAATTTTTTATACAGACCTCCACTAAATGGTTCAGATGTGAGAAGAGCAATATGCAAGATAATCCAAACACTATAATTTATAGCACTTTGCTTATAACATATTTTATATGATGATATGCCAGAGTTTCATATCAAATTTGACTAATTCAGAATGTAGCAGGTGAACCCTTAATTATTAGGTGTACACTTAACCATAGAGAAACAAGGTATTATAGTTGGACAGTGTATCCTAGATTCACATCTCAGAAAACTCTCTTCTCTTCATCTCATTAAAATAATGCTCAGGAGAGCTCTAGTTGACACTACTTGGGTAGCATGCTTTCAATTTTCCCAAGGCCATGTGATGTTATCATTGGCAGTCCCCACTACCATAGATCTGGATCAGCACTATGAGGGGGCTGTTTCCCCCAAGTTTCAAAGTATAAATTAAAAATGCCCACTTAATGTATTTTTGAAAAAGTTGTAGTAATATCACTGAAATTAGTTAATCAGTTATCAAAAGCTATCTTAAAGCCCACATATACACACATACAGATATGCAGAGATATCTATCAGAAAGCAACTTGTCAAGTATTACGTCACTTCACTACTCCATATAGTTGTAGGAAAAGATTATTTCTATTTTAAAGACTCTAAATTCTTTATTAGATGACTTACTGAAGGTTACACATCTTAGGGGAAAAAGCAGCTAAAGCTCAAAGAAAGCTCTTCTGACTCTCACCCAGTGCTCCTTCCTTTATACCATGCAGAGGAGAGTGTATTGAAATCAATAAACAAATAAAGATAATAATAAAGTAATTAATAAATAAAATGCAGGAATTAATTTAATCCTTTAACACAATTTCTTTCATTATAAAAATAAAGGTCAGTTTTTGGAAAATTTTTGCTGTGCTCTTATTTTATGACAGGAACTATCTTCTAGATGCTTCCCATATGTTATCACATTCAATCTTCAAGTGTCCATGATAAAAAGATAAGACTCACAAAGGAAGCCTCATCTTATTATCAAAATGGCTTCTGCTGCAGGGTGAAAATGAATAAAGCTTTGACATTTTGCTTTTTTTAGACAATGTAAAAACAATTCATAAAGAATAATTGGGGGCATTAGAAATATTTTAGTGAAGTGTGCAAGAGAGTTTTGAATGAATAATTATAACTCCTAAAAATTGGATATGTAGGAATTAATATTTTGAAGAGGGTGCACATCAAATAAGCAATTATTTTGAGTTATAGGGTCATGCTTTTCTATCACAGAAAATGTGAGAAGATACTTATAAATTAAGTTAAAATCAGTGAGCTTTTAAAAGAAAATATGAAACTGGATAAACCAAGTTAAAATATTAAAACATATTACAAAGTTGCATTCAACTGGTGAGTTTCTTATGATGAAGTCGGTACATTTTAGAAACTAAAACTTTTTATAAATTCTACTTGAACTATTTTATGGATAAAACATAGAATTATTAAAAATGAAATTCTGAATTAATTAGCTTATTTGTTTTCAACACTATTGTTCTGAAAATAGGGGTTTTTCCTGATCCAGGGATTGAACCTATGTCTCCTGCACTGCAGGCAAATTGTTTACCATCTGAACCACTAGAGAAGCCTCATTGTTCTGAAAAATGGACCTTAGGTTTAGAACATATGTTGTTAAGAAAATATATAGTTAAAGACAATGCTCAGTCTTTCTAATTATCTGCCTAGATGAGAACCAGTGACTGCATTGTGCAAAGTGATAGTGAGAGTGAGCACCCTGGTTATGAGCACCTTGAAGTCTTCAGGACTCGTCTGCCACTTCAGGATACACTGTGCTCAGTGGATGCTAGCACTGGCACAACTCTTTGTAGATATAGGGTCTGGATTGCAGTGAATCCCAAACCTATCTATATTGCTCATATTAATTATTTAATTAGTACATAATTTATATAATTAGCATATATATGTTGATATACATAATAAATAGAAAGACAGAGTCAGCTGACATTTTACACAGTATAAAAGGCCTACTGAGAAGATGACATTTGAAGAGAAAAACCTCAAAGAAATGAAGGAGATTGAAGATACCTGTGTGAAGACTATTCCAGGTAAATTTGCTTTGCATGTTTGAAGAATGAAAGGAAGCCTGTAGTGCTGAGCAGAGAGCTGTAAGGGAGATGTGCGGGGAGACGAGGTCAAAGAGAGTGGCAGGGACTAGATTATGTAGATCCTTGTAGACTATTGAAAAGTCTTTAGTGTGTACCCTGTAACAATTAACACTGAAGTCATTCAAACAGCTGTCCTAATTAATATAAATCTTTTAACCAGGGCACATTTGGTCACTGAATAACTGAGTCACTGAACAGGAAGTTCTCTAGAATTTGGATAGTCAGTGACCAAAGTGAGCAAAACAGTTTTGTTAAGGGTTCATCTTAAAGCTATCTATAAAATTTTCATTATACATTAAAAGGGCCTTCTCCAAGTTACTCACTGTTAATTATTCCTCTGAAAAAACAAATGTGCTTTTCCTTGGATCATTGTATGCTCTTTGACAAAGCCACTAGAAAACCAAACAACCCATACAGGCATCCAAGGAGGTAAAAGAAGGTAAAAGATCTTTTTCTCTACACTGTTATTAGCATTACTTTGGTTGTCTATTTCAGCAACAAAAATACTCTTAAAAATATTTCATGTAATGATATTTGGACAATGTTTCACTTATATTTTCATTAATTGGTGCCTTGTACTCTTTTCTGCATTTTTTTTCATAGAGACAAAGTGAAAGGTGATGGGATAACAACATATATATATTATATATGTATACACACATATATACAAAACAAGCAGTCGGAAATGGAGGGAACAGCAAAAGCATATATCACTGGAAGGTAGTGATTTAGTATTGTTCAATATATTTCCACAAGCAAATATTCAACACTGTCCACAGCTAGAAAGTTCAGAGGAATTATTTTTAGCAGAATGTCTTTTATCAAATTAGATTCCTGATCTTTTAATATTTACATCTCGTGAGATATTAGTCAAGATTCTCCAGAGAAAGAGAACTAATGTATATATAAATATATGTGCAGTTATATATTTAATATATGCATATGCAATATACATTTATGTATATGTAATATATGTATTATATATATAAGTATATAGATATATGTGTATATTTATATACACATACAGAGAGAGAAAAGAATGGGAAAGAGAGGTAGAGAGACAAATTTAGTTTAAGGAATTGGCTCATGCAATTGTGAAAGCTCTCAAATGTAAAATCTGCAAACTAATGTGGCAGGCTGGAGACTCAAGGGAGAGCTGCAGTTTGAGTCCAAAGGCTATCTCCTGGCAGAATTCTCTCTTTACTGGAGAAAATCATTCTTTTCCTCTTAATGCCTTCAGGTGATTTGATAAGGCCCACCACATTACTGAGGATAACTCTGCTTTATTCAAAGTTCCCTCATTTATAAAGTAATCTAAACTCATCTAAAAACAACTTTATAGTGACAACTAAAATAATGTTTGATCAAATATCTGGCTTTCAGGGCATAGATAAATAAACACTTTTAATTAACCATCACTTATGGGATGAAGTCCACTACAGGTGTACAGTGGAGTATGTTTCTAAGAAGTTTGAGATGTTCATCACAGCAAAATATTTGGAAAGGACTATTCCTCAGTGAGAAGTTTAATTTTCAACAGTTATCTCATGATTCTAAAATCATTAAATAAAGTGAAAGCAAAACTTTAAACACTATACATAGTTTATTATACATATGAAGGTATATTAAAATATTTTACTAGCATACTGTTCAGTTCAGTTCAGTTCAGTTCAGTCGCTCAGTTGTATCCGACTCTTTGTGACCCCATGAGTCGCAGCACGCCAGGCCTCCCTGTCCATCACTAACTTCCCGGAGTTCACTCAAACTCATGTCCATCGAGTCAGTGATGCCATCCAGCTATCTCATCCTCTGTCATCCCCTTCTCCTCCTCCTCCCAATCCCTCCCAGCAGCGTGTTGCAAGAGGGCATCAAAGGGCAGACGCACTGAAACCATAATCACAGAAAACTAGCCAATCTGATCACATTGACAACAGCCTTGTCTAACTCAATGAAATTAAGCCATGCTATGTGGGGCCACCCAAGACGGGAGGGTCATGGTGGAGAGGTCAGACAGAATGTGGTCCATTGGAGAAGGGAATGGCAAAGCACTTCAGTATTCTTGCTTCGAGAACCCTATGAACAGTATGAAAAGGCAAAATGATAGGATACTGAACAGGGAACTCCCCTGGTTGGTAGGTGCTACTGGAGATCAGTGGAGAAATAACTCCAGAAAGAATGAAGGGATGGAACCAAAGCAAAAACAACACCCTGTGGTGGATGGGACTGGAGATAGAAGCAAGGTTCAATGCTGTAAAGAGCAATATTGCATAGGAACCTGGAATGTCAGGTCCATGAATCAAAGCAAATTGGAAGTGGTCAAACAGGAGATGGCAAGAGTTAACGTCGACAAAGAGTTGACTCACTGGAAAAGACCCTGATGCTGTTAGTAAGATTAAAAAAAAAAAAAAAAAATCCTTCTTCCCTTTCATCTGAACTTCTCAGACTAGTTCATATCTACTGCTTTCATTTCTTTAACATCACTCAACATCTTATTACAGTGCGCTGGAGCCACTGTCACTGAAGTCATCACTAATCTCTTCACTGCTAACAGGCATTTTTCATTTTTATAAAATCTACAGCCTTCTTCGGAACGTTACCTTCTCAAAGTCTATGATATTCTTCCTGGGTTCGTTATTTTCCAGTCATGCCAGGGTTTTGCAGATTCTCTTCTCCCTGCACATAACTCCAAGATCAGTATCACTCATTTGGAATAATTTGAGATTTCTTATGATTTGGAAATTTTACTTTTCATCTTCTGAAAAACTCCAGATATCTTACAAGGTAATATCTAACCTCCCTCCCACCTTGACCTCTCTTCTGCTTTGCATGGTGCATTGAATATCGTATTACATCTCTGTGCAAACTGGGTCATTTCCCTCTTTTCTGTCTCTCTACTTGCTACACACTCCCTATCGGCTGGACATTCTATTCTCACTAATAAAAATTATTCACGTGAAACCTTATTAGGCACTCTTCCTAAGAAATAGACTCCCAAATATGTTATGTCTCTTCTTTGCTCCTTATTAAATGAAAGAAAGAAACAGAAATTCTGACAGGCCTCAAAAATGGAACTGTGCCTTTTTTGTCTTATATGACATTTCATATATGATTTTGCAAAAGCATTATTTAAAAACAGACGCATAAAGATATTCCTTAAATATAAACTGTTTATAATATAGATAACATGAGAGCCTGGTAATAAAAAGACCTATTGCTTTGAGACTTTATAAACAAGGACAATATTTGTTTAGAATTGATCTGTTGATTTATAAATATAAAATAATGGACTGGACTGAATGTATTTTTAATATGAATATAAATTATTCCATGTAGAAGAGGAAATTTAAAACTGTGTGCAATACAATATTTACTTATTGTATTAAATTTTAAATACTTTCCCAGATAACTGAAGTTAGATGACAAAAATCTCAGAGTTGATTGGGCACTTAAAATTATCAGCTATAATGCATCACTTTATCAGTGGGAAAATTAGTATTTAAAATTGTGATTTACTCTGACTTTATAAGAACATATGTACTCTGAGTGTCAGTATAGACTGTTTCTGTGTATAAATATTACTAAAGTGATTTCTAGACCAGCTAAATCAGAACCTTTGTGTAGAGATTTAAACTATACATTTTTGACAAGCATGCTGTAATAGACTGCAAAAATGATCCAAATTCTTCACTCTACCCTATCATTCCTTTTTTTTTTTTTTTTGCTTTGTGAAGTGGAAGCTTGTTCCATTAATAAATAGTCCATTCATGCCTTCTATTTTGATAGGGTTTGTGATTTGCTTTGAGCAAACAAAATTTGGAGTATAAGTGGAATTATATCAGTTCTGAGCCTAAGACTCAGGAGACCTTTCTCACTACCACTCTCACCACTGGTCCTAAGGAGGCCATGTGAACAAGCCTGAGCTAGAATGTGGGACATTGGGAGACGTTTGGTCTAGTTGCTCTTTCACCTTAGTCAAAAGGGAACTCACAACCAGATAAATGAGTAAGCCCGTGTCCCCCAGACACTTGAACATGTTATTGGTGTTGGATGCACTCATAGAGCCCAGCCATATTCAGAAGAATCACCCAGGTGAGCTCAGTCCCAGGTGCTAACTCAAAGCATCTTAGGCTAAACAAATGATTGTTGTTTTAAATCTGGCAATTTTAGAAGATTTTTTGTATTCTTTGTTTTACATGGTTATCCACAACTAATACACAGGGTATTTATTATAAATACAAAAAGATTAACATTAACTATTTTTTCCCTTGCTGCCTCTCCAAAACAACTCCCAAGAGATTTTCAAATTGGGACCTAGAGTTTGGAATATAAAGGACTGGCTGCTGAACAGCTTTCTAAATAAAACTGATAAATAATCCTAAATTTTGAAAAAAAAAAAAAGCTATCTGTATACGCATATATTTATGAAGGAAATACTGAAAAAAATTGTAGGCTAATTTTACAAATTTAGTAAAATTAGTAGAAAATTAAATTTGATCTTAACCACATATCAAACTTCCAGTTCTATTCATATAAGGTAACCTGTGCTACCTGAACATAGTCAGAAAAGTAACCTAAGTTTTCTTTACAGGGCAACTAAAATGTAAAGTTATCCTAAAAGTTCTCAAGGCTAATTTTATATCTGAAGCCACCTAGGACACAATTAAAGTTTTATGTACACTTATGCTGACAGTTGTTACAAAATACCTTGAGAATTAAATTTACTTTTGTTTCCATGTAAAAATAATGAATACCCATCCCCAAAAGGGTATCTCATTTACCAAAGGAACTGAAGATTCCCTTTGGGTGAATTATAAGTGCATCATACCTTAGATACACATAGACCATTAATGGCAATTAACATACATTTTATATCAGGGATAAGCTAAGGGATCATTAAGGGTCATGACTTTGTTCTTAACTATTTGGATTATCATTTTTATTTAATTACATGAGTTTGATGAGTCTTTCGTTGCATCATGACTAAATGGAGCAATGTACCTTGAAAATCCATGTGCTTGACAGCCTTGGTGGTTTCAGTTCAGCTCAGTTGCTCAGTTGTGTCTGACTCTCTGTGACCCCATGGACTGCAAAATGCCAGGTTTTGCTGTTCATCATCTACTTCCAGAGCTTACTCAAACTCATGTCCACTGAGTCAGTGATGCCATCCAACCATCTCATCCTCTGTTGTCCCCTTTTCCTCGTGCCTTCAATCTTTCCCAGCATCAGGGTTTTTTCCAATGAGTCAGTTCTTCGCATCAGGTGGCCAAAGTACTGGAGTTTCAGCTTCAGCATCAGTCCTTCCAATGAATATTCAGGACTGATTTCCTTTAGGATGGTGGACTGATTGGATCTGCTTGCAGTCCAAGGGACTCTGAAGAGTCTTCTCCAACACCAGAATTCAAAAGCATCAATTCTTCAGTGCTCAGCTTTCTTTATGGTCCAACTGTCACATCCATACATGACTACTGGAAAAACCATAGCTTTGACCAGACGGACCTTTGTCAGCAAAGTAATGTCTCTGCTCTAATATGATGTTTAGGTTTGTCATAGCTTTTCCTCCAAGGAGTAAGTGTCTTTTAATTTCATGGCTGCAGTCACCATCTGCAGTGATTTTGGAGCCCGAGAAAAGAAAGTCTGTCACTGTTTCCACTGGTGGTTTACTGCTACTCTAATGGAAGTAACTTATTGTGTACCTCACACAACAGATTAGGTCAGTTAATTCCCTGGGGAAAAAAAAATAAATTGGATAGGGAAAGGAGCTTTGACCAGATCCAAAGACTACAATTAAATTCAACTAATGTGGTATTTTAAACATATCCCGTTGAAGAAGTATCTGTCTCCCTTGTAAGCATAAATGGAAGCCTAATCCATTCCACTACTTTTTTTTTTTTTAATACCATGCATACTGTGAAGAGAAGTGCCCAGATGAGGCATTCCCTCTATATTAAAGAATCCCAAAAATCTCACAGATTTAGCCCAAGTCTTTTAAGATTTCTTTGTAGAAGCTTCATTACTCTTTTCAAAATAACTTAAGGAAAGCAGAGAAAGCTCTTATGTCTAATTTTAATGAAAGCATAATTTGTTTCTTACGGCTGCCATGCTAAATTATCATGGGTGGCTTAGAACCAAAGAAACTAATTTTTTCATTTCTGGAGAAATAAAAAATGGTGTGGGTCAACAGAGCCATACTGAGCCTCTGAGGACATGTGAAGATTTTTCCTTGACTCTTGCCAATTCGGGTAGCTTCTGGGGTTCCTAGGATTCTGGCAGATTAACTCTGATCTTTGTCTCCATATTTATATGGATATTTCCCCTGTGTATTTCTGTGTACTCATATGATCTCCTCCTGTTTCCCTCTACTAAAAACATCAGTCATTGTTATTTAAGGTCCACTCTAATCCAATATGATCTTATACCAACCAATTATATCTGCCAAGAAACTATTTCTAAATAACACATTCTCAGGTTACAAGTGTATATGAATGAGGGGCAGAATTTCAGCCCATGACAAAGTGAGTACTCAATTACAAATAAAGAACTAGGAAAAAGTGCCTATGAATCAAACTGAACCAGAGAATTAGAGGAGCTCAATGGACTATTTTTTATCTATTAATTGATTAAATAAAAACCTATATGGAACATATATGTCCTTCTAGTTTTCAGTTCCTGCAATGTTTGTTTGCATTTTAAAGGGTTGAACATATAGGTACAGTGATTTAAGCAGTATTGAGAAATCTGTAAAAAATAATAGATGTGAAACCTTTAAATGACTTGATGTGAAAGTTTTTTGGGTGGTTCAGACTATAATCATCCTTATTATACATTATCTCATTTATATCTAATTTATGTTGTTGTTCTGTCTCCAAGTTACGTCCAACACTTTATGACTCCATTAATACAGCATGCTAGGCTTCCCTGTGTTTCACTGTCTCCTTGAGTTTGCTCAAACTCATGTCCATTGAGTCAGTGACACCATCCAATCATCACATTCTCTGTTGCGCCCTTCTCCTCTTGCCCTCAATCTTTCCAGTGAATCAACTCTTCACATTAGGTGGCCAAAGTATCAGAATTTCAGCTTCAGTATCAGTTCTTGCCATAAATATTCAGGTTCCATATCCTTTAGGATTGACTAGTTTGATTTCCTTGCTGTCCAAGGAACCCTCAAGAGGCTTCTCCAGCACCACAGTTCAAAGCATCAATTCTTTGGCGCTCAGATTTCTTTAAGGTCCAGCTCTCACATCCATACATGACTACTAGAAAAACCATAACTTCAACAATATGGAAATTTATCAGCAAAGTGATGTCTCTGCTTTTAACTGTGTTGTCTAGGTTTGTCATAGCTTTTCTTCCAAGGAGTAAGCATCTTTTAATTTCATAACTGCAGTCACTGTCCTCAGTGATTTTGGAGCCCAAGAAAATAAAATCTGTCACTGTTTCTGCTTTTTTCCCATCTATTTGCTGTGAAATGATGGGAGAGGATGCTATGATCTTAGTTTTTTGAATGTTGAGCTTTAAGGCAACTTTTTCACTTCCCTCTTTCACTTTCATTAAGAGGCTCTGTAGTTCTTCTTCACTTTCTGCCATAAGGGTGGTGTCATCTGCATATCTGAGGTTATTGATATTTCTCCCGGTAATCTTGATTCCATCTTGTGATTCATTCAATCTACCATTTCATATGATGTATTCTGCATAGAAGTTAAACAAGCAGGGTGACTATATTATGCCTTGACATACTCCTTTCCCAAAGTTGAACCAGTCCATTGTTCCATGTCCTGTACTTCCTGTCATGCTTACAGATTTCTCAGGAGGCAGGTAAGGTGGTCTGGTATTCCCATCTCTTTAAGAATTTTTCAGTTTGTTGTGATCCACATAGTCAAAGGCTTTAGCATAGTCAATGAAGTAGATATATTTTTTTGCAAGCCCCTTGATTTTACTATGATCTCGTGGATGTTGGCAATTTGATATCTGGTTCCTCTGCCTTTTCTAAACCCAGCTTGTACATTTGGAAGTTCTTGATTCAAGTACTCCTGAAACCAACTGAAGGATTTTCTGCATAATCTTACTAGCATGTGAAGTGAGTGCAATTGTACTGTATTTTGAAAATTCTTTGGCATTACCCTGCTTTATGCACTTTAGGGTATTATATGAACAATCAGTATATTTCTATTAATGACACTAGGCAACAAAAACAAATTAGGTTTGACTATCAGATTTTAACCAATGATGAATGCAGTGGTTAATTTTATGCGTCAGCTTGGCTAAGCTATGACACCCAATCATGCAATGAAATTCTAATCTAGGTATTGTCATAAAGACATTTTGCAGATTGTGTTAACATCTATAATCAACTGATTTTAAATACAGGAGGTTAGATTAGAGCTTCTCCAGTGGCTCAGTGGTAAAGAATCTGTCTGCAATGCAGGAGACATAGGAAATGAATGTTCAAGAAGATCCTCTTGAGGAGGGCATGGCAAACCAATCCAGTATTCTTGCCTGGAGTATCCCTTGGACAGGGGAGCCTAGAGCGCTACAGTCCATAGGGTCACAAAGAGTCGAACATAACTAAAGTGACTTGGCAAGTACAAAGAAGGTTAGCCTAAATGTCGTAGGTGAAACTCAATCAATTAGCTAAGGGTCTTAAAAGAAAAAAAAAAAAAAAAAAGATTCTTGGGGAAGAAGATTTTCTGCCTAAATCTATAAGTGGAGTTCTGCCTGAGTTTCCTGCCTGCCATCCTGCCCTTTGAATTTCAGACTTGCCAGCCCCTACAAACATAGGAACCAATTTCTTAAAATAAATCTCTTTATGTATATGTGTATTTTATATTCACATTAAATTTTTTATATTTTTATTCTATTGGTTCTGTTTCTCTGGAGAACCCTTACTAATAAAAAGGGTGATTTACATAATTATCATTATAGAGAAAATTTATAATATTTATAATTTTCATATCATTATACATACATAAAAAGTTATATGATCATAAATGTAACCCTTAACTTAGGAGAAAGATATATAGAGAAATTATAATTTATCAAGATATCTTTATTTTATAATAATGTTTTCTTTCTTTTATTCCATTTCTATGTACTCAATAACATAATGATATTCTTGATGAATAGAATTAAATCATCTTAAATCAACTGCACATTAGAATTTGAAAGTCACTGGCATATTCTTTCATATCACCAGAAGGTAGAGTAAAATAATTAAGAGTCTGTGTAATTTACCTGGTAACTTGAATGTCAAATCAGCTCTCTATATATGCAGTTTCTATATCTTCAGATTCAAAGAGTGTATAAAAAAATGGTAGAAAAAGTTCCAGAAAATTCCAAAAAACAAATTTGAATTTGCTGGGCACCTGCAAGTATTTGCATTGTATTAGTTATCAAAGAGATGATTTAAAGTATAAGGGACAATATGCATAGACTATATACAAACACTACAATATTTTATAGAATGGACTTGAACATCCATGGATTTTGGAATCAACCTCTCCTAGGGACACTAGGTAGGATGACTGATATATAATCTGGTCATGTGGTAAAAATTTTTCTCAGTTTGACAAATGAGTATTTGTATCCCAAACTCATTGAATGTATTTTAAGATAATTAAGGAAGGAAAAGAAAAAAAAATTGAATTAAAGATATTTATAAAAAGATACCTCTCAACCATGTTTCCTTCTAATTAACCTGTGCACATTAAATATACAAATGAAACACAGTGATCAAGAGCATTTGTCTCTAAGCAAAAATCATCTAGACCCAAGCTATCCTCTGTGAGGTGTTTGAGGAGTGAGACAGAAGGGGGCATAGCCAACTTGCTCTTCCTATCACAGGAGTCTCCAACCTCTGGGATCCATTGCCTGATGATCTGAGGTAGAGCTGATATAAGCACAGAATCTTAGCCACCAGCCTACCAGGGAAGTCCCTTAATAGAAATAAAGTGCATAACAAATTTAATGCGCCTGAATAATCCAGAAAAAATCACCCCACTCCAGTCTGTGGAAAAATTGTGTTCCACAAAACAGGTCCCTAGTGCCAAAAATGTTGGGGTCTGCTGTCCTATCACACCTCATCTATAGTCATGTCTTATGGGACTACCACATAACCTGAACATCTCTTACCTTGCCAGAAGTTGGATATATCTAAGTTCAGTTTGGGGCTTCACTGATAGCTCAGTTGGTAAAGAATCTGCCTGCAATGTGGGAGACCTGGGTTTGATCCCTGGGTTGGGATGATCCCTTGCAGAAGGGAAAGGCTACCCACTCCAGTATTCTGGCCTGGAGAATTCCATGGACTGTATAGTCCATGGGGTCGCAAAGAATCAGACATGATTGAGTGACTTTCACTTTCAAGTTCAGTTTAGCAATGCCTGACCCCATCATTCAGACCCAGAATTAAAAATGAATGACTACTGAATAGTTTTCTTCCTATTCAGATACAGCATAAATTTGTGTTATACAGGGTTTTGATGACGTTTTAAATAGCAGCAAGCTCCCATGACCACAGGCACAGGGTGTCTCTGCATTACCAATATTTCCCTGCTACTGCTGCTGCTAAGTCACTTCAGTCATGTCTGACTCTGTGTAACCCCATAGACGGTAGCCCACCAGGCTCCCCCGTCCCTGGGATTCTCCAGGCAAGAACACTGGAGTGGGTTGCCATTTCCTTCTCCTAGTTCCTATTAAATTAGATCCAGAATTCTATCATGAGGAAAAAAAAATACTTAACAATGAATGATAATCACACTAATAATATTGACTAAGGGAAAGGCCCAGCTCTTACATGAACTTCTAAATTAATCACGCACATTCAAACAATTTTAGTAGGGCAGTTTTTTCATAGATCACAGCCTTGTCTTGGTGAAGGGACTTGCATAGCTCGATGAAGCTATGAGCCATGTCATGCAGGGCCACCAAAGATGGATGGGTCATAGTGGAGAGTTCTGACAAAACATGGTCCAATGAAGGAGAGAATGGCAAATCACTACTGGGACCCCAATATTTTTGTTGCAAGAATCCCATGAACAATATGAAAAGGCAAAAAGATATGACATGGGAAGATGAACTTTCCAGGTGAGAAGAGGTCCAATATTCTACTGGGGAAAAGAGGAGGGCAATTACTAGTAGTTTCAGAAAAAAATGAAGCAACTGGGACAAAGCAGAAATGATGCTCATTTGTGGATGTGTCTGGTGGTGAAGTAAAGTGTGATGCTATAAAGAACAATGTTGCATAGCAAGCTGGAATGTTAGGTCCATGATCAAGGTAAATTGGACATGGTCAAGCAAGAGATGGCAAGAGTGAACATTGACATCTCAGGCTTCAGTGAACTAAAATGGACAAAAATGGGCAAATTTAATTCAGATGACCATTATTTCTACTACCCTGGGCAAGAATCGCTTAGAAGAAATGGAGTAGCACTCACATTCAAAAAGAGTCCAAAACGCAGGATTTGGGTGCAATCTCAAAAATGACAGAACGATCTCAGTTCTTTTCCAAGGCAAACCATTCAACAACTTTGCAATCCATATCTATGCCCCAACCACTTATTCCAAAGAAGCTGAAATTGACCATTCTATGAAGACCTACAAGACCTTCTGGAACTAATACCAAAAAAGATCTCCTTTTCATCACAGAGGATTGGAACACAAAAGTAGGAAGTTAAGAGACACCCAGAATAACAGGCAAGATTGGACATGGAGTACAAAATGAAAGAAGGCAAAGGCTAACAGAGTTTTGCCAAAAGAACACACTATTCAAAGCAAATACCCTTTTCCAACAACCCAAGAAATGACTCTACACATGGACATCACTAAATAATCAATACTGAAATCATATTAATTTTGTTCTTTGTAGCCAAAATGGTAAAGCTCTATACAGTCAGCAAAAACAAGACAGGAAGCTGACTATGGCTCAGATCATGAGCATCTTGTTGCAAAATTCAGACTTAAATTGAAGAAAGTAGGGGAAACTACTAGGCCATTCAGGTGACCTAAATTAAATCCTTTATGATTATCTAGTTGAGATGACTAATAGATATGCAGGATTAGATCTGGTAGAATGAGACTGAAGAACTATGTACAGGAGGTAGTGACCAAAACCATCCCCAAGAAAAGGAAATTCAAGAAGGCAAAGTAGTTGTCTGAGGAGGCATACAAATAGCTGAAGATGGAAGAGAAGAGAAAGGCAAAGGAGAAAGGGAACGATATACCCAATTGAATGTAGAGTTCCAAAAAATAGCAAAGAGAGATAAACAAGGCTTCTTAAATGAACAATGCAAAGAAACAGAAGAAAACAGCAGAATGGGAAAGACTAGAGATTTCTTTAAGAAAACTTGAGATATCAAGAGAACATTTTATGCAAGGAGGGACATGAAAAAGGACAGAAATGGTAAGGACAGAAGCAATTAAGAACAGGTGGTGAGAATACAAAGAGGAATGATACAAAATAGTCTTAAGGAACTGGAAAACCATAATAGTGTGGTCACTCACCTGGAAGAGGTACTATAGTATTCACCTAGAAGGGGACATCCTGAAGTGTGAAATAAAATGAGCCTTAGGAAGCATTACTACAAACAAAGCTAGTGGCAGTGACAGAATTCCAGCTGAGTTTTTTTAAAATCCTAAAGTATAATGCTGTTAAAGTGTTGCATTCAATATGTCACCAAATTTGGAAAACTCAACAGTCTCCATAGGACTGGAAAAGATCAGTTATCATTCCAATCTCAAAGAAGGGCAATGCCAAAGAATGTTCAAGCTACCATACAACTGAGTTCACTTCACATGCTATCAAGGTTATGCTCAAAATCCTTCAAGCTAGGCTTCAGCAGTACCTGATCTGAGAACTACCAGACATACAATCTGAATTTAGAAAAGGTAGTGGAACCAGAGATCAAATTGCGATCATTGGTTGGAACATGGAGAAAGCAAAAGTATTCCAGAAAAAACATCTACTCTACTTCATTGGCTATGCTAAAGTCTTTGATTGTGTGGATCATAAAAAAACTGGAAAATACTTAAAGAGATGGGAATACAGACCACCTTACCTGCCTCCTTAGGACCTCTTTGTGGGTGAAGAAGCAACAGTTAGAATAGGACATGGAACAATGGACTGGTTCAAAATTGGGAAAGGAGTACATCAAGGTTGTATACTGTCACCCTACTTGTTCAATTTCTATGCATAGTACATCATGAGAAATGTCAGATTGGATGAACCACAAGTTGGAATCAAGACTGCTGAGAGAAATATTAATAAATAACCTCAGATATGCAGATGATTCCACTTTAATGGCAGAAAGTGAAGAGGAACTAAAGCACCTATTGAGGAGGGTGAAAGAGAGTGAAAACTGGGCTTAACACTCAACATTCAAAAAATAATATCATGACATCTGGCCTTATCACTTCATGGCAAATAGATGGGCAGAAAGTGAAAGCAATGGAAGATTATATTTTCTTGGGGTCCCAAATCATTGCAGACAGTGACTACAGCCATAACATTAAAAAATGCTTGTTTCTTGGTAGGAAAGTTCTGTCAAACCTAGGCAGTGTATTAAAAAGCAGAGACAACAAAGGTCCATATAGTCAAAGCTATGATTTTTCCAGTAGTCAAGTATATATGTGAGAACTGGACCATAAAGAAGGCTGAGCACAAGAGAATTGATGCTTTTGAATTGTGGTGCTGGAGAAGACTCTTGAGCGTCCCTTGGACTGCAAGGAGATCCAACCAGTCCATCCTAAAGGAAATCAGTCCTGAATATTCATTGAAAGGACTGATGCTGAAGCCGAAGCTCCAATACTTTGGTCATCTGATGCAAAGAGCTGACTCTGATCCTCAGAAAGATTGAAAGCAAAAGGAGGAGGGGGTGGCTGAGGATGAGATAGATAACATCACTGACTCAAAGCATGTCAATTTGAGCAATCTCTGGGAGATAGTGGAGGACAGAGGAGCCTGGATTACTACAGTCCATGGGGTTGTAAAGATTTGGACATGACTTAGTGACTGAACAACAACAAAGAGCAGTTTTATGCAAAAACACACAACTCATATGCTGGTACATACACATGAAAGCACAATTCATTTTTTTTTAGGCAGATATACTATTTCCTAACCAATTTGAATAAAGGGCAGTTTAGTTTAAATGCAATTGAATATAAAAATGATTTGAGCAATCCTACATGCCATTAACATTACGTCAGGCTCTTCTATCCACGGTATTTTCCAGGCAAGAATACTGGAGTTTGTGTCATTTTCTTTTCCAGGGGATCTTCCAAATCCAGGGATCAAACCTGCATCTCCTGTTTCTCCTGCATTACAGATGGATTCTTTACCTGCTGAGTCATTGGGGAAGCCTTTTTGTTACCCTAAGATTAGATAATTGTATTGAATAAGAAAAACATGAAGTGTATTAGTTTCTTTTATTTCATTTTTATGTTAATTCTTTCATTTTACTGTCACTTAACATTAAGATAAACAGAACAAGAGTCATTTTCATTAAGAAAACTTGAGGTTTGTTTTTTCCTCAGTGAACCAGAAATAGAACATTCTGATATTGAGGAGTCTATCCCTAGATTTTCATTCTCTGACTTAAATAAGTATAAAAATATATATCAAAATAGTTAACAAAAATTTCAAGAAATGTAATAAAAATCAGTTTTTTTTTAAAATTAGATGCTGGTATATTAGTTTTACTACTGCATCTAATAATATTGAGCTTCAATAACTGACAAAGTATATAGGCTTACTATCTCATAATTACCTTGGTCTTCAACTTAGTTACTTGTAGCACCAACTTTACAGAAATAAATTAATTAATGATTTTTAAACTAATCAGTTAATATTTGCTATGTACACAGCCGCTGCTAAGTTGCACTTTATCTACTGTTTAGACCAAGCTATGGCTTATTATGTTGTCTGGGACTCTGTAGAGCTGAATATGCTTTAGGAGCATTAATTTTTAATTTGGCAGCATTATATGCCCCAGTGAAAACAGAAAAAAAAAAAAAACAGTTTTTTTTTTACATTTTCCATTTGATAACTTTTTTTAAAATTTTCTCTGAATTGACAAAGTCTACTAATCTGTGGAAAATACTGAAAGAAATGGGAGTACCAGACCACCTGACCTGCCTCTTGAGAAACCTGTATGCAGGTCAGGAAGCAACAGTTAGAACTGGACATGGAAAAACAGACTGGTTCCAAGTAGGAAAAGGAGTATGTCAAGGCTGTATATTATCACCCTGCTTATTCAACTTCTATGCAGAGTACATCATGAGAAATGCTGGGCTGGAAGAAGCACAAGCTGGAATCAAGATTGCCAGGAGAAATATCAATAACCTCAGATATGCAGATGACACCACCCTTATGGCAGAAAGTGAAGAAGAAGTACAGAGCCTCTTAATGAAAGTGAAAGAGGAGAGTGGAAAAGTTGAATTAAAGCTCAATATTCAGAAAATGAAGATCATGGCATCTGGTCCCATCACTTCATGGGAAATAGATGGGGAAACTGTGGAAACAGTGTCAGACTTTATATTTGGGGGCTCCAAAATAGTGCAGATGGTGATTGCAGCCATGAAATTAAAAGACGCATACTCCTTGCAAGGAAAGTTATGACCAACCTAGATAGCATGTTGAAAAGCAGAGACTTTACTTTGCTAACAAAGGTCCGTCTAGTCAAGGCTATGGTTTTTCCAGTGGTCATGTATGGATGTGAGAGTTGGACTGTGAAGAAGGCTGAGCGCCGAAGAATTGATGCTTTTGAACTGTGGTGTTGGAGAAGACTCTTGAGAGTCCTTTGGACTGCAAGGAGATCCAACCAGTCCATTCTAAAGGAGATCAGTCCTGGGTGTTCATTGGAAGGCCTGATGCTGAAGCTTGAAACTCCAATACTTTGGCCACCTCATGAGAAGAGTAGACTCATTGAAAAGACCCTGATGCTGGAAGGGATTGAGGGCAGGAGGAGAAGGGGATGACAGAGGATGAAATGGCTGGATGGCATCACCGACTCAATGGACATGAGTTTGAGTGAACTCCAGGGGTTGATGATGGACAGAGAGGCCTGGAGTGCTATGATTCATGGGGTCACAAAGAGTCGGACACGACTGAGTGACTGAACTGAACTGAACTGAACTAATCTATTATTAGAGGATAAAGCTTAATTAAATTGACTTTCTAGTGATCATTGTTATTATTTCCCAATGAACCATACAGTAGACTTTCTTATGGGCATAAAGGTGACTGCAACCTTCAATGCTTCAGTGTTTGCAAGAAGCATCCCACAGCCCTGGTATATTTGTTTGAGACACAATCATTTTATCTTATTTCTGATAAAAGATAAAGGTGTCTATGCTTTACTTTCCACAGGTATTATAAAAGGGTAAAAAAAGGACTATCATATTGCTATTTAATAATTTGTGAACAGAAATTTTCTTGGAGGTATTGTAATTTTAGAAAGCAACTATTTCCCTATCCATATAGTGCAAGATTCTTAAGCATGTAATATAGAATGCACATTTTTAAACTATTCAAAGAGTCAAATGTATATTTTAAGATACATAAAAATTGTTGAAAATTCTAAAATAAAGAAACTATAAAATAATGACCTTAAAAACTCTATAACTTGTAGGAAGCTTTGTGTTCTGTGTGTAAGTTCCTGTTTTTCTACTGTCTTAATGTTGAGAACAATTGTATCTTCATTGTGTAATGAGATGTGATATACTAAAGTTTAATCGTAATGTCTTTTGAAATAGACATTTTTGGTTTTGAAATATTGGAGCCTTATAATTCAAAATGTTCGTTTTCATTTTTATTAATGGACAAAATGTGGTCCACTGGAGAAGGAAATGGCAAACTGCTTCAGTATTCTTGCCTTGAGAGCCCCATGAATAATACAAAAAAGCAAAAAGACAGGACACTACAAGATGAACTCCTCAGGTTGGTAGGTGCCCAAAATGCTACTGGAGATCAGTGGAGAAATAGCTCCATAAAGAAGGAAGGGATGGAGCCAAAGCAAAAACAACACCCAGTTTTGGAGGGGACTGGTGACAGAAGCAAAGTCCAATGCTGTAAAGAACAATACTGTATGGAAGCCTGGAATGTTAGGTCCACAAATCAAGGCAAATTGGAAGTGGCAAACAGGAGATGGCAAGAGTGAACATCAACATTTTAGGTATCAGTGAACTAAAATGGACCGGAATGGGTGAATTTAACTCAGATGACCATTATGCCTACTACTGTGGGCAAGAATCCCTTAAAAGAAATGAAGTAGCCATCATAGTCAACAAAAGAGTCCAAAATGCAGTACATGGATGGACTCTCAAAAATGACAGAATGATCTCTGTTCATTTCCAAGGCAAACCATTCAATATCATGGTAATCCAAATCTATGCCCCAACCAGAAATGCTGAAGAAGCTGAAGTTGAACGACTCTATCAGGACCTACAAGACCTTCTAGAACTAACATCCAAAAAAGATGTCCTTTTCATTATAGGGGACTGGAATGCAAAAGTAGGAAGTCAAGAAATACCTGAAGTAACAGGCAAATTTGGCTTTGGAATACAGAATGAAGCAGGGCAGAAGCTAATAGAGTTTTACTAAGAGAATATACTGGTGATAGCAAACACCCTTTTCCAAAAGCACAAGAGAAGACTCTACACATGGACATCACAAGATGGTCAATACTGAAATGAGATTGATTATATTCTTTGCAGCCAAAGTCGGAGAAGCTCTATACAGTGAGCAAAAAAAGACCAGGAGCTGACTGTTGCTCAAATAAGCAATTTGGTTTATTGCCAAATTCAGACTTAAATTGAAGAATATAGGGAAAATCACTAGACCATTCAGTTCAATTTAGCTCAGTTCAGTCACTCAGTCATGTCTGACTCTTTGTGACCCCATGAACCACAGCATGCCAGGCCTCCCTGTCCATCACCAACTTCCAGAGTTTACCAAACTCATGACCATTAACTTAGTGACTTCATCCAACCATCTTTTCCTCTGTCGTCCCTTTCTCCTCTTGCCCTCAATCTTTCCCAGTATCAGGGTCTTTTCAAATGAGTCAGCTCTTCGCATCAGGTAGCCAAAGTATTGGAGTTTCAGCTTCAACATCAGTCCTTCCGATAAACACCCAGGACTGATCTCCTTTAGAATGGACTAGATGGATCTCCTTGCAGTCCAAGGGACTGTATGGATCACAATAAAGTATGGAAAATTCTGAAAGAGATTGGAATACCAGACCACCTGACCTGCCTCTTGAGAAACCTGTATGCAGGTCAGGAAAGAACAGTTAGAACTGGACATGGAGCAACAGACTGGCTCCAAATAGGAAAAGGAGTACATCAAAGCTGTATATTGTCACCCTGCTTATTTAACTTATATGCAGAACACATCATGAAAAATGTTGCTCAGGATGAAGCATAAGCTGGAATCAAGATTGCTGGGAGAAATATCAATAAACTCAGGCATATAGATGGCACCACCCTTATGGAAGAAAGTGAAGAAGAACTAAAGATAAAGAGCCTCTTGATGAAAGTGAAAGGAGAGAGTGAAAAAGTTGGCTTAAAGCTCAACATTCAGAAAACAAAGACCATGGCATCTGGTCCCATTACTTCACGGGAAATAGTTGGACAAAAAGATGAAAGACTTTTTTTGCAGGGGCTCCTAAAGTACTGCAGATGGTGACTGCAGCCATAAAATTAAAAGAGGCTTGCTTCTTAGAAGAAAAGTTCTGACCAACCTAGATATCGTATTAAAAAGCAGAGACATTACTTTTCCAACAAAGTTCCGTCTATGCAAGGCTATGGTTTTTCCAGTGGTCATGTATGGATGTGAGAGTTGGACTATAAAGAAAGCAGAAGAATTGATGCTTTTGAACTGTGGTATCGGTGAAGACTCTTGAGAGTTCCTTGGACTGCAAGGAGATCCAACCAGTCCATCCTAACCTAACTCTACACCTAAAGCAACTAGAAAAGGAAGAATTTGAGAACCCCAGAGTTAGTAGAAGGAAAGAAATCTTAAAAATTAGGGCAGAAATAAATGCAAAAGAAACAAAAGAGACCATAGCAAAAATCAACAAAGCCAAAAGCTAGTTCCTTGAAAGGATAAATAAAATTGACAAACCATTAGCCAGACTCATCTAGAAGCAAAGAGTGAAAAATCAAATCAATAAAATTAGAAATGAAAATGGAGAGATCACGACAGACAACACAGAAATACAAAGGATCATAAGAGACTACTATCAGCAGTCATATGCCAATAAAATGGACAATGTGGAAGAAATGGACAAATTCTTAGAAAAGTACAACTTTCCAAAACTGAACCAGGAAGAAATAGAAAATCTTAACAGACCCATCCCAAGCACGGAAATTGAAACTGTAATCAGAAATCTTCCAGCAAACAAAAGCCCAGGTCCAGACGGCTTCACAGCTGAATTCTACCAAAAATTTCGAGAAGAGCTAACGCCTATCCTACTCAAACTCTTCCAGAAAATTGCAGAGGAAGGTAAACTTCCAAACTCATTCTATGAGGCCACCATCACCCTAATACCAAAATCTGACAAAGATACCACAAAAAAAGAAAACTACAGGCCAATATCACTGATGAACATAGATGCAAAAATCCTCAACAAAATTCTAGCAATCAGAATCCAACAACACATTAAAAAGATCATATACCATGACCAAGTGGGCTTTATCCCAGGGATGCAAGGTTTCTTCAATATCTGCAAATCAATCAATGAAATTCACCACATTAACAAATTAAAAAAATAAAAAGCATATAATGATCTCAATAGATGCAGAGAAAGCCTTTGACAAAATTCAACATCCATTTATGATAAAAACTCTCCAAAAAGCAGGAATAGAAGGAACATACCTCAACATAATAAAAGCTATATATGACAAACCCACAGCAAACAGTATCCTCAATGGTGAAAAATTGAAAGCATTTCCCCTAAAGTCAGGAACAAGACAAGGGTGCCCACTTTCACCGCTACTATTCAACATAGTTTTGGAAGCTTTGGCCACAGCAATCAGAGCAGAAAAAAAAATAAAAAGAATCCAAATTGGAAAAGAAGAAGTAAAACTTTCACTGTGTGCAGATGACATGATCCTCTACATAGAAAACCCTAAAGACTCCACCAGAAAATTACTAGAGCTAATCAATGAATATAGTAAAGTTGCAGGATATTAAATCAACACACAGAAATCCCTTGCATTCCTATACACGAATAATGAGAAAGTAGAAAAAGAAATTAAGGAAACAATTCCATTCACCATTGCAACGAAAAGAATAAAATACTTAGGAATATATCTACCTAAAGAAACTAAAGACCTATATATAGAAAACTATAAAACACTGATGAAAGAAATCAAAGAGGACACTAATAGATGGAGAAATATACCATGTTCATGGATTGGAAGAATCAATATAGTGAAAATGAGTATACTACCCAAAGCAATTTACAAATTCAATGCAATCCCTATCAAGCTACCAGCCATATTTTTCACAGAACTAGAACAAATAATTTCAAGATTTTTATGGAAATACAAAAACCTCGAATAGCCAAAGCAATCCTGAGAAAGAAGAATGGAACTGGAGGAATCAACTTGCCTGACTTCAGGCTCTACTACAAAGCCACAGTCATCAAGACAGTATGATACTGGCAAAAAGACAGAAATATAGACCCATGGAACAAAATAGAAAGCCCAGAGGTAAATCCACACACATATGGGTACCTTATCTTTGACAAAGGAGGCAAGAATATACAATGGAGTAAAGACAATCTCTTTAACAAGTGGTGCTGGGAAAACTGGTCAACCACTTGTAAAAGAATGCAACTAGAACACTTTCTAACACCACACACAAAAATAAACTCAAAATGGATTAAAGATCTAAATGTAAGACCAGAAACTATAAAATTCCTAGAGGAGAATATAGGCAAAACACTCTCCGACATAAATCACAGCAGGATCCTCTATGATCCACCTCCCAGAATACTGGAAATAAAAGCAAAAATAAACAAATGGGATCTAATTAAAATTAAAAGCTTCTGCACAACAAAGGAAAATATAAGCAAGGTGAAAAGACAGCCTTTGGAATGGGAGAAAATAATAGCAAATGAAGCAACTGACAAACAACTAATCTCAAAAATATACAAGCAACTTATGCAGCTCAATTCCAGAAAAATAAACGACCCAATCAAAAAATGGGCCAAAGAACTAAATAGACATTTCTCCAAAGAAGACATACGGATGGCTAACTAACACATGAAAAGATGCTCAACATCACTCATTATTAGAGAAATGCAAATCAAAACCACAATGAGGTACCACTTCACACCAGTCAGAATGGCTGCGATCCAAAAAATCTGCAAGCAATAAATGCTGGAGAGGGTGTGGAGAAAGGGAACCCTCCTACACTGTTGGTGGGAATGCAAACTAGTACAGCCGCTTTGGAGAACAGTGTGGATATTCCTTAAAAAATTGCAAATAGAACTCCCTTATGACCCAGCAATCCCACTGCTGGGCATACACACCGAGGAAACCAGAATTGAAAGAGACACATGTACCCCAATGTTCATCGCAGCACTGTTTACAATAGCCAGGACATGGAAACAACCTAGATGTCCATCAGCAGATGAATCGATAAGAAAGCGGTGGTACATATACACAATGGAGTATTACTCAGCCGTTAAAAAGAATACATTTGAATCAATTCTGATGAGATGGATGAAACTGGAGCCGATTATACAGAGTGAAGTAAGCCAGAAAGAAAAACACCAATACAGTATATTAACACATACATATGGAATTTAGAAAGATGGCAATGACGACCCTGTATGCAAGACAGGAAAAAAGACACAGATGTGTATAGAGGACTTTTGGACTCAGAGGGAGAGGGACAGGGTGGGATGATTTGGGAGAATGGCATTGTAACATTTATACTATCATGTAAGAATCTAATCGCCAGTCTATGTCTGACGCAGGATACAGCATGCTTGGGGCTGGTGCATGGGGATGACCCAGAGAGATGTTATGGGGAGGGGAGGTGGGAGGGGGTTCATGTTTGGGATCGCATGTACACCCGTGATGGATTCATGTCAATGTATGGCAAAACCAATACAGTATTGTAAAGTAAAATAAAGTAAAAATAAAAAATAAAATAAAATAAAATAAAATAAAGTAGATCAGTCCTGGGTGTTCATCGGAAGGACTGATGTCGAAGCTGAAACTCCAGTGCTTTGGTTTTTTGAGGTATAGTTGATTTACAATTTTGTGTTAGTTTCCACTGTGCAGCAAAGTTAATCAGTTATACATATTCATATATCCACTATGTTTTTAGATTTCCTTCCCATTTAGATTACCACAGAGCATTGAGTAGAGTTCCTTGTGCTATACAATCGGTTTCATTGGTTATCTGTTTTATACATAATAGTGTATATATGTCAATCTCAATCACCCCATTCATCCCATCTGCTCTTCCCTTCCTGGTAACAGTAAGTTTGTTCTCTACATCTGTGACTCTATTTCTGCTTGCAAATAAGTTCACCTTTACTGTTTTCCTAGATTCCACATGTAAGTGATATTATAGAATATTTACTTTTCTCTTTCTGATTTACTTAGCTCTGTATAACAATTTCAGGGTCCATCCTCATTCCTTCAAACAGCACTATTTCATCACTTTTTGTGGCTCAGTAATAGTCCATTGGAATAGAAGATGGCAACCCACTCTGGTATTCTTTCCTAGAAAATTCCATGGATAGAGGAGTCTGGTGGGCTGCAGTCTAGGAGGTCACAAAGAGTTGAATACCACTGAACACCTAAGCATAGCACAGCACAATAGTCTATTATATATATGTATCATATCTTTTTCATTCCTAGTCAATAAACATTTAGGTTGCTTCCATAACCTAGCTAGTATAAATAATGCTGAAATGAACACTGAGATGCAGACATTGTTTTTTATTCTGGTTTTCTCCAGATATACACCTAGGAGTGGAATTGCTGAGCCCTGTGGTAGCAAGGAGATCAAATCAATCAGTCAATCCTAAAGGAAATCAACCCTGAATATTCATTGGAAAGACTGATTTTGAAGTGGAAGCTCCAATACTTTAACCACCTGATATGAAGAGCCGACTAATTGGAAAAGACCCTGCTGTTGGGAAAGATTGAGAGCAGGAGGAGAAGAGGGTGACACAGGATGAGATGGTTGGATGGTATCACTGACTCAATGGACATCAGTTTGAGCAACCTCCACGAGATGGTGAAGGATAAGGAATCCTGGCTTGCTGCAGATCATGGGATTGCAAAGAGTCAGACATGACTTAGTGACTGAAAAACAATGGTAGCTCTATTTTAGTTTTCTTAAGGAACCTCCATTCTGTTTTCCATAGTGGCTGTATCAATTTATATTCTCATCAACAGTGTAGGAGGGTTCCCTTTTTTCCACACCCTGTCAACATTTATTATTTGTAGGTTTATTGATGATGGTCACTCTGACTGGTGTGAGGTGATATTTCATTGTAGTTTTGATTTGCATTTCTCTAACAGCTAGTGATGTTTGAGCATCTTTCTCATATGCTTATTGGTCATCTGTATGTCTTCTTGGATAAATGTCTTCTTAGGCCTTCTATGCATTCAAAACATTCTTCTATTTTTAAAAGATCTCTTCTTATATAATTTAAAAATGTGAGGTTTTTCTTTTTAAAAAAATTACTTTAATAATTTTATTTAATTTATAAAACATCTTTGCTGTAAGACATTATTATTCTGATAGTATACATGTTAGAATAACAACTAATAGTCCGTTATACTCCTTTATAATGTTCATCAAATTCCATATATATAGTATACTGTATTGGTGTACTTGTATAATCAGTTTCAGAACTGATTCAAATGAATTTTTAAAGTGATATATAATTCATATGTCTAGGTTGTTTCTGTCCTATTATATTATGAACAACATGTCCAATATTTTATAAAAGCAATTACTCTTTTTACTCTTGCCTTTGGAATTACATCTTGCTTGATAACAACTATAGTAACACAGAAACTTAAAGTGAGTATTTTTAATATTACTGGTTACTGTTGCAAAGTAACCAGAAACTTAAAAGTATCTTTCATTAATTTGATCAACAATGCCATTGACATGTTTTCCATTAAAATAACATATGCTTAGAAATCATGATTAAATTTTATTTTTTTTAATTTTATTTTCATTTTATTTTTTGTTTTAAATTTTAAAATCTTTAATTCTTACATGCGTTCCCAAACATGAACCCCCTCCCACCTCCCTCCCCATAACATCTCTCTGGGTCATCCCCATGCACCAGCCCCAAGCATGCTGTATCCTGCGTCAGACATAGATTGGTGATTCAATTCTTACATGATAGTATACATGTTAGAATACCATTCTCCCAAATCATCCCACCCTCTCCCTCTCCTTCTGAGTCCAAAAGTCCGTTATACACATCTGTGTCTTTTTTCCTGTCTTGCATACAGGGTCGTCATTGCCATCTTTCTAAATTCCATATGTATGTGTTAGTATACTGTATTGGTGTTTTTCTTTCTGGCTTACTTCACTCTGTATAATCGGCTCCAGTTTCATCCATCTCATCAGAACTGATTCAAATGAATTCTTTTTAACGGCTGAGTAATACTCCATTGTGTATATGTACCACCGCTTTCTTATCGATTCATCTGCTGATGGACATCTAGGTTTTTTCCATGTCCTGGCTATTATAAACAGTGCTGCGATGAACATTGGGGTACATGTGTCTCTTTCAATTCTGGTTTCCTCGGTGTGTATGCCCAGCAGTGGGATTGCTGGGTCATAAGGTAATCAATGAATATAGTAAAGTTGCAGGATATAAAATCAACACACAGAAATCCCTTGCATTCCTATACACGAATAATGAGAAAGTAGAAAAGAAATTAAGGAAACAATTCCATTCACCATTGCAATGAAAAGAATAAAATACTTAGGAATATATCTACCTAAAGAAACTAAAGACCTATATATAGAAAACTATAAAACACTGATGAAAGAAATCAAAGAGGACACTAATAGATGGAGAAATATACCATGTTCATGGATTGGAAGAATCAATATAGTGAAAATGAGTATACTACCCAAAGCAATTTACAAATTCAATGCAATCCCTATCAAGCTACCAGCCACATTTTTCACAGAACTAGAACAAATAATTTCAAGATTTTTATGGAAATACAAAAAACCTCGAATAGCCAAAGCAATCCTGAGAAAGAAGAATGGAACTGGAGGAATCAACTTGCCTGACTTCAGGCTCTACTACAAAGCCACAGTCATGATCAAATTTTAAAAGGCATTTTAATTTGCACAGTTAATTGAAGAATAAATATACCACCATACTTGAAAAAAGAGTCAAGGATTGTTGGATGGCATCACAGACTTAATGGATATGAGTTTGAGCAAACTTCAAGAGATGGTGAAGAACAGGGAAATTTAGTATGCTTCAGTCCATGAGGTTGCAAAGTGTCAGACACAACATACAACTGAACAATTTTAAAAAAGCTTTACTTGATTTTAAGTAATGTTCTGGATACACATCAACATTTTTCTCTCTTCAGGATTTAAATATGAATTTATTTTAGCCCAAGTGCTTGCTAAGTGTTTTCAGTTGTGTCAGACTCTTTGTGACCCTGTGAACTGTAGCCCTCCAGTCTCCTCTATCTATGGAATTTTCTGGACAAGAATCCCAGGGATCAACAACTGCATTGCAGGCAGATTCTTTACCACTGATTCTTTATCACCTGGGAAGCCCAGAAGTATCTTACTTTTGCATTCCCAGTTATAAGTATTGCTTCTAACACATTGTAAGTTTTTCAACGATAAATATTTTGCTTTTGCTTTTAGCATATTAGTAGTGAAGTAAAATAAAAGTGATAAATAAATTATGTCATGTCCTCGAAATGGAGAGTAAAAGGTGAATAAACCATCAAAAGTGTAGCTTATAATTGGGCAGATGCAATCTAGATAAATGAAGTGAACTACAGGATTATATTTAAAAAAGAGCTTGATTAAAAAAATAATTCAGCAAAATTAAAAAATATATATATATATACAAATGAACTTTCTACTTTAGGCATTTCTAGTGCTCCTAAACTATCTACATGGACATCTATCCTTTCCCTGTGAAGATCTTTTTTCAGGGTCATGGTAAACCTAAATAAATTGTGTGTTAAATTTGTGATTAATTTAATATATAAGCTAACCATCTCTATATCAATAAATTATTTTCATCCTTTTCTAAAATGTTTTCCATAGACTACTAGTTCCATGAGATTTATTGATTTTATTTATTTATTTATTCAATTTTGGAGGAAATAGAAAAGTATCTTTAATCCTCTGCTGACAGAAGGGAGACACAGCAGGCTCATGCCTCAGAAACTGTGTCCACCTTCCATAAGGAATCACAAACACAGTCAGGGTTTGTGATGAGGAACAAAGGCATAAGGGCTTTTATTCTTTGTTTCAAAAATAGTCATAGGCTGACATCAGGATTGATTGATTTTATACTAGAGTACATGTGGCTAAATATGTTTACATATCACATTTCCCTCTGGAAAAAATGTAATGTAGATAAGTATATTAGGATGTCTTCAAAGCATTTGAATAAAAAATTCTACTGAATTTTGTTCAACGAAGTATTTCAAAACTTACCCAAGTATTGGTTATGGAATTAAATACATTCTTATAAACCATTGAAATAAATCAGCACATGCACACAGGTATATCTGTGTATCAGTGCATATTCAGTTCAGTTCAGTTCAGTCACTCAAATAAATGTATACTAATTTAATATGGAATAGACTACATTGGAGTTTCATAAGTGGCTCTAGTGGTAAAAAAAAAAAAAAAAAAAAAAAAAACCTGCTTGCCAATGCAGGAGGTGCAAGTTCTATCCCTGAGTTGGGAAGATCTCCTGGAGATGAAAATGGCAACCCACTCCAGCATTCTTGCTTGGAGAATCCCATGGACAGAGGAGCCTGGCAGACTACAGCCCATAGAGTCACAAAGAGCTGGGCAGGACTGAAGTGACTTAGCATACTACATCAGAAACATTGGTCTGAAGGGTACTTTAGTACTAAAGCTCTTAAAGATAGTTGACAAACCAAATTAAATTTGTAAGAATTTGATGATTAAAGATCTGATCTAGACTTTAAGTATACCTTGGGGATACTTGTAAAGCTGATTTTCTTAGTTATATAGTGTTGGTTAAAGAAAATAATGGATGAGCCTGTGGCAAATGCCACTTGAAATTAATGGATATAATATTACTCATTTGAGACTGAGTATAAAACTGTAATAATATTAATTAAAATAAAAAATTTATTTAAAATTTTCCTTCTTTTATCATTTTTTAGATTCCACATATAAGTGATATCATAAAATCTTTCCTTTTCTCTTTATGATTTACTTTACTCAATATTACAATCTCTAGGTACATCCATGTTTCTGAAATCATGGTATTATTTCACTCTTTTTAATGATTGAATAATATTCCATTGTATATGTGGTTCTTTATCATTCTTCTGTCTATCATCATTCAGGTTGTTTCCATGTCTTGGCTATTGTGAATGACATTGTAATGAACCCTAGAGTGCATGTATCTGTTCAGACCATGTTTTTCTCCATGCATATGCCAGGAGTGGGATTGTAGTATCAAATGGTAGCTATATTTTTAAATAATTTCTTAATAAACCTCTATTCTCTTTTCCATAGTGGATGCACTAACTTATATTCCCACCAGCAATGTAGGAGGGTTCCCTTCTGTCACACCCTCTCCAGCATTTATTATCTGTGAATTTTTTGATGCTAGCCATTCTGACTGGTGTGAGGTGATACTTCATTTTAGTTTTGATTTGCATTTCTCTAATAACTAGAGATGTTGAAACAAATGAACTAATTTACAAAACAGAAACAAATGAATGTATTTATAAAACAGAAACTCACTGACAGAGAACAGATTTACGGTTACTAGGAGAAGAGTGGGAGGGGGATAGTTAGGGAGTTTGGGATTGACATTACACACTGCTGTATTTAAAATGAATAATCAACAATGACTTACTTTATAGGACAGGGAACTCTGATCTGTATCACATAACAACCTAAATGAGAAAAGAATTGGAAAAATAATAGATGCATGTATATGTATAACTGAATCATTTTGCAGTACACCTGAAATTAACATAACACTGTTAATCAACTATAATCCAATATAAATTAAAAAGTTTAAAAAAAGACTGCATATTCTTGGGAGATATGTCCATGTTACTGCATCAGATTTTCTACCACATATGGTATAGGATTTAAATATTAAACATGTATTTCTCTTATTAAGATCTTACATTTAAATGTTTAAATTTAAAGAGCTCATTTCTTTTTTTTTAATTACATATGGTCTAAATTAGGGAATTCTAAAATAAAACATTACCATGCCACTAGTATTTTTCATATGATAGCATTTTAAATAAAATATTTTCACATTTGAAGTAAATAAATACAAGTAAAATTTGCCTTTTATAAGTAGCGAAAACAACCATGTTTGAAAAATAATCTATAATTCAAATCAGTTTGAGGGTAAAGCACAAGGATGAGTTCAGTAAAGATTTTGGCTTTTAATTTTGAGTTATTTATACACATAATTTATATTCTTATCTGCTTACCATTGGTCAATTTGTTTTTGTATTTTACAATAATCATTGAATGAATGAAGCTTAAGAGGTAAATTCACATAATGAATATCTTGAAAAGCTTATCAAATTCCTAGCAATAGAATTTAAAATCCTATTGGTGTTCTTATATTAAAAACTATCAGTATTATTATTTTATAAAACTTTTCCAAAATGAGTAAGGTTCAGAGATCTGATTTTGTTCAACATTCTTTTGCCCTTGTTCATAGAAACATACATTTTGTTTAGCCACCACAGTATATTTCCCAGCTTGACTTTAGACTAAATATTGAGCAAGAGATTGTAAGTAGAAGTATCTATAGGATTTTGTTGGCCTGTCCTTCATCCCTTCCACCAAACTCCTGCCTGAGTTTTGGAGGTGCTCTCATGGACCTTCCATTAGACACAATACACAGTGAAGCAACAAGTACATAGAAGCCTGTTCCTGGGGGCACAAAGCCCCATATCAGCCCTGAGTTTTTATATAAGCGAAAAATATATTATTATTTTGCTAAAGTCACAAGCTATTTTGAGTTTCATGTCAGTTGCAGCTAAACCTCATCTTAACTAACAGAATTGTTGGCGGGAAGAGGGATGACGCTGACTAAATGGCCTGGCATTTTTATCAAAGAACAGTCATTCTTTACCTTTTAAGTGATTCAGGAGCACTCTAGAGAGACATTGTATGCTGAATGTTTACAGCATTACAAATGATACTCTAGATTAATATCCCTGATTTCTCTACTGCAACTTGTTTGATTAGCCCCTTGACACTTATTTTCAATTGAAGGAAACCAAAAGTAATTCAAGACATTTTCAGAAATGTGGCTAATCTACTTTCACAAGCTTGTCAGCTGGGGTTTCAAGCTCAGGGTGACTCTGCAGTTTTTTTTTGTTTTTTTTTTAATTTCTAATTTTCTAAGGGGAGAAGAGTTTTTCTAGTAACAAAACCTTCCCTTTATGTTAGACAAGAGAGCCTTTTCCTTGACTTGATGTGTAATCTCCCTAAAATAACCTTGGAACTAAGATCCCAAAGGATCATATCCAATTTAAGCCCTCTCTGCCAAAGGGAGACTAGGTGGTTATTTTTTATAATGACAGACGTGAAGCACAATGCATCTCACTGCAGAAGAGATAGAGAATATGATTCATAGCCTTCATATGATTCATAGCACTAACAGTTCATCCCCCACCCCTACCCAAAGAAAAAGAAAATGCACATGGAATTACATGCCCTTTTGCTGTTCCTTGGCTTCCTCTCCATTAGAAAGAATTACAAAGAAAGTGACAACTTAGAGGAAAACTGGGAGGGAGGGTGTAACAGGAAATTATAAGAGTTTGAGAATCCATGTAAAATTTCAGGCACACTTACAGTAACAGCCAATTTTTAAAACTTTTCCATGTACTTTCTATTTACCAGAGAGTATAAACATCAACTGTGATGCTCTACTGATATAGAAGAATGCAGTTCTTAGTATAGCTGTGTCCAGTAGAAATCAAGTTTGTTAATTTAATCTCCAGAACTATGACTGACTATCGGTGTACATTTTTAGATTGGATATTTTTCATTTTTTGCATTGCAAATAATATGGAAGAGTTCTCCACCTCAAAAGGGAAACAAAACATATATCATATAATACAGGAGAGCAGCTTCAAGGGTCAAATAATCTATAGTTGCTTAATTCAGTTTTGCACGTGAAGAAATAAATGTGGGGATTCTATCCTTATTAAGAAGTAGCAGATTTTTCTATCATCTACTGCAGAATGCTAAATGGAAAATAAACCCATTTATTAACAGGCTGAATACAATGAATTTTAATGCTGATTGTCTTATTGATGTCAGTCTCTTCAGTCTGCAATTCTCTTCTGTCTGACAAAAGTGAGGCCATTGATGCCTTGGTTATTATGGTAGGTTGGCCCTAAACACTTCCCATCCCAATCTGATTTGAAACCCATCTTGGCCTTGATCTCTGACCTTACACAGTCCATGGCAATACAGTGTAGCTCAGTATTATCTATGGCACTCCAAATGTCTGATCTAGGTTGAAATTTCCTGATATTGATTTCTAGGTTCTGGACTATTTCCTCATCTCGGTCTATATTACCTTGGTGTCTAATTCTGTGATGAGTTCCACAGACAGTGTCCCTCTGAGTTTCTTTTCTATGGTCTTCTAGGTTCACTAGTTGCCTCCCTGAAGGTTTATTTCCTACCTCCAATCTCTATTGTTGGGCAACCTTTTTCTCTGGGCAACATAAACTGCACTTAGGACACTCTCAGATCAGATGTGCATATTAAGAGAACAAAATTAGTATGGTATCATTTTCCCTTAGGTATCAGCTGACAAATTTACTGAATTCCATGCCATGGCTTAATGACTGTCCAAATTTCCCTTGTGTTATTGACTTGATCATCCTTATGTTCAGTTCAGTTCAGTTCTATAAATAAATTCTGAGAACTTATTGTGCACCAGACATGGGAATATTAAAAATAATGACAGTGATTATATCTTTGAGGGAAATCACAAATATGAAAATGAATAATATAATCAATATGTTGATGATAGGACCAGATTTAATAATCAGAAATAGCTAAAAAATGAAAGATGAACCCATACTGGTCAACAGGCTGTCAGCTGTAAAACAACATCACTGAATTAATTAGGAAGAAGGCTGAGAAGAAACCAACATAACAACAGAATGTTATTTTTGTATCCTTGTATCCCCAATTTTGTAAACAGTGCTGGAATGCACTATTTACTGAGTGAATTAAACATTGAATGAATGAATGGTTATTCCTCCAGTAACTTAAATTTTGGGATAAGTTAAATTTAGTGAAATTCTCAAATGCAGAAGTTAATGTGAAATTCTCTACATTTCATTATGTAATTCTATGATTCAAATATTTATACTGTATGTATTCAATTATAGCCTTTAAAGTTGATTTGTCAAGTGGCTTTCAATACTACTTCAAAAGGGGCAAAAATTGCCCAGAAAAAGAGAACACTCCTGTGGCAAACTGAAGTTTGATTACTTATGCTGAGATGGTATGTATGGGGGAAAAAATCAAAACAAACAAAAACTAATCCTCAACAGAAACAAGATTTTGGTGAATGCCAGGGGGTACACACAGGTGAATGTTTAATCATTTGGAAATTTAACATGATATCAAAAAGTAGCCCTTACTAATAACAAATTTCTTCTCTGTATAAAAAAGTACATATATACATAATATAGACCTTTTATTTTCTCTGCAATTTGATAATATGCTCACTTTTACACATTTTGGAACCATTTATATTTCCATATGCTCATATAAATCTAGAGAATTATTTAATCTGTTTCATAAAATAATTTTATACACAATGAGTAATTATTGATAGGTGCTATCATTATTCCATTCCATTTACTTAGAGTCTATATTGCTTCTTTGAGGGTTTCTGAGCATTCTCTCTTTCAAATGCTGAAATGGTCTTTGGTTCTAAATCACTCTTTATATCAAAGCTTGTGAGACGCAGAAGCTATGTCAAAAGGACATTTCAGGGAAAAAAAACGGTCAGTTCAAGACAGACTTGGGAGAACACATTATTGTTTATAACACTCTGTTCTGTATTTTAGGACCTTAATAACCTTCTAGAGAAGCTGAGCCAATTGCTAATCAATAGTAATTATTTCTTTTTCTCACCATCTAGAAGTAACTCCTAAAACTTTTTTAGAAAGCCATACACCTATTTTATAGACATTAAATTTATAGTTATAACTTGAGTTTTGCTATGTATGTATTCGCTATGTATAATGTATTTTCTGTTGCAAGCTTAGAGTAGGACTATTTTCAGCATTTGAAAGTGAAATTATTTCTTTTGTGAGAAGGTAGCTTTTTAAAAATCATAATTTCAGAGACATGAAAGCAATAAAATCTTTTTAATCACTTTCAAAACTTTATAGACTAAGAGTACATAGATACTAAATGGATAACTACATACATAAATACACTATGTTTTTCATAAGTCAAATGAATTAATAGCTAAAATCCAAGTAGTTTACATCAAAAAAGTAAAACTTGACAAATAAATATTCTGCTGAACATTTTTGCTGTCTTATAGAAAAATTGCTTAGGTGTAAGATTAAATCAAGGCCTTCAAAAAGGAAGAGTGACTGAAGATTAATAAGAAACATCAAAGAAAATCAAACAGTATACTATCAAATTAATGGTGAATAACAGGTTTAAATTAGGTGATGGCCTTAGAAATACACAGTGATAATATACACAATGTAGAGCAGTTTTTTGTGTCTTTAAAAAAAAAATGCTCCTATACCTACTCTATGCTAGGCCATATACTTGCACTGGAGATGCAAGTTATTTCTTAGATACAAAAAGACAGTTTCTCTCAAGTGTTTTGTATTTGTTTTTATAGATTCTCTGACACAGTTAATGGAATTATCAAGTTATTTATGCTAGAAACCTAGATATCAATTTCAGACTTCTTTGTTCTTTTGTCATTCAAATGCTGGCCAAAGTCACACAAAAAAATTACCTGCCAAGTATAATTTTCATTTTTTTCTTACCATTTTTATTTGCCTACTTCAGACTTGCATTATTTCTTTTAATTAATTCTCTTTGCATATTAAAGTACTCAATTTATTGAATTCTTAGAACATGTATAAGAATCAACTTATATTTAATTTTTCATTTGCACATCGATGTTGTTCATTAAACTGGTAATCTTAGAAGGCAAAGTTCATGATTTATTCCTTTCTTTAGCCTCTGTCATCTAGAACAATTTATGAGTTGAAGAAAATTAGTTTCAGACTCTTATTCTGACCATAGGCTGCCAATATTAACCTTTGAATGCAATGTAAAACCATTCTAAATTTGTTCACTGAATCTTACAGCAGCAATTTAATTAACAAGAGAAAATTTAACATGGAATTTAAAAAAATCATAGATAATGATGACCTCAATTTGTATTATATGTGTCTGTATGCATATATAAGTTATATACTACAAATATATGTATACATTGCTTGTTTCCTCCAGAGCATGACTACAAGATGTGAGCACTGGAAAAAACTAACTGCAATAATAGAAATAATTTACCACTCAAGTGCTTGCTGGCTTAGTCAATCAGTCATATCTGACTGTTTGAGACCCCATGGAAAATAGCCTGCCAGGCTCCTCTGTCCACAGAATTTTCCAGGCAAGAATACTGGAGCAAGTTGCCATTTCCTACTCAAGGGATTTCCTACTCAATTCCAACCCAGGAACTCTCATGTTTCCTGTATTAGCAAGCAGATTCCTCACCACTGCACCACCTGGAAAGCTCTGAGTGGGAGAGGATGTAAACTAAATCCAAAGGGTTTACTCTCAAAAAATAGTATGGCCCAGGTCAAGTTTTCCAAAAACTTGACAAACATAACACTCAAAGACAGAATGTCCTAGGAAGATCAGGTAGAATATTTACATCTCAAAGACACAAAGAAAGTCTCCCTCAAGAAGGCCTTTGTTTAAAGTCTGAAAAGACATTTTTACTAAATCAGCTTTTAACTTTAATGTGGCTTGACTGCATATGTATGAAAAATCTCCCTGATTTTTTAGAGTGAGATTTCCTTTAATTTCCAATTAAGTAACCACTAGTAAATTTTATAGGTACAATTAACCAGCTGGGGTATTGGCACTCTATTTGTTACTTTTTCTTTTATTTTGAAATCCATTAGTCAAGATAAAATTGCTAGTGAGGACCCTGTGGTGGGACAATATGTACTGCTTGGGAGCTTAACTTTGGTTTTGTCCCAGAGTTGTTTTAGCTCCCTCTTATGTGTCTTGGTTTTCCCAAAAGAGTATAGGTCTTCCATGGGTGCTCAGATCACTGAATGCTCAGTTCTTACGCATGTCCCCAGTTGTGCGATTTATTAATTACATATAGGGACAGCTGCGCTGCATTGAGGTCTTGCCTCCACCTTCTGCAAGATTCTCAGTCACCTGAGAAAGCCATTGCCAGTCTAGAGGAGAGAGTTCCTTCTTCAGAGCTCAGAAGCTCTGATTTCCATTTTATTTCAACAAACACTATTAAGGTAGCCAGTCAAGGAACAAACAGGAGGTCAGTCTTTCCCCCTAATGACTCAGTCTTACCTTACTTAGTGTTTACTGAGTAAAATCTTCCCAGTCTCTAAACTGAGGGTGAACATTCAGTACTCGAAGTGAGTCCTCCAAGTGCCTTAACACAAGGATAACCTGCTCAATGTCTAAATGGAACAACCTAGGTACATTTTCTTGAAACCAAGTTTCAAGGATAACCTCTTCCTCCACCAAATAAAACGTATGATCATCAACCAATAATGGGAGATCTTAGAACCAGGAGACACTCACTCAAATTCATCTGGACTCCCTGAAGAGGCAGATGGGTACAAGGGGCCTCTGCTGGTGCTAAGGCTCTGAATCCTCACTGGGTTCAGGTGGAGGAGAGGACTCTGTTCTGGTACTGAAGAATCTAAGCTACTCCATTTTGTAAGGTTCCGGGAAATGAGCCTTTGGAAATCCAAGAGCCTTTGGAAATCCCCTGACCTCACCCCACCACCTGCAAACCAATCAGAACCCTTGGCCAGCCCGGGAAATGAGAACCAATCAGAACTCAACACCTAACCCTTCACCAGAAGGTGACCAATCAGACCCGGAGACTCCCATTTTTCAAATTTTTCATGTGAGAATACCCTATATAAGCAATGTAACCCAGAGCTCAGGGCTCCTCCCTATAGCTGCTGCGTCAGTATTGGTGGGAGCCCCAGCTCAAGCTTGGTAATAAAAACTCTCTTGCTTTTGCATCAGATATCGGCTCCCTGGTGGTCATTGGGAGACTTCACGACTTGGGCATAACATTTGGGGGCTCATCCGGGATCTCCCACTGGCTCCATGGAAAGACCGATCCGGAGAGTCATCTGCAGCCAGTAAGCTTTTCTCTGTCTTTCTTTTCCTTTCTGGCAGGGCTTGGTTTCTGAGGCTGGTATATGACTCAGGTGGACGAGCCAGAGCGTCACCGGTGGGGGTCTTGGGAGACGTCCCTGACCCTGGTGGGGGGAGATGGAGTGCCCCTGTTCTATGTAGATAATAGCGGGTCGCTCCCGCTGAACGGCCGGAGGCCGTCATCGTTCGGTTTTACCTCCGGACTCCCGGAGGTGTATTTCTCCTGTCTCTCTGTCTGTCTGTTTGGCTGTTCATATTGTCTGTGTTAATTTACCAACATCTGACTGATCCTGGGATGATGGGGCAACGCCATTCTAGCCCCACACCTCTATCCTTGGTTACTGATAATTTTAAGGAGGTCAAGATGCATGCTTGTGACCTCAGTGTAGAAATTAAAAGGAATAAGTTAATCACTTTTTGCAGCGCAGAATGGCCGACCTTCCATGTAGGCTGGCCCTCAGAAGGCACCTCTGACTTGGGAACTGTACACCAAGTCCAAGATATCATCTTCTGACCATGGATCGGATACCCTGACCAAGTTCCCTTTGTTAGCACATGTGTCTCCTTGGACAATTCATTTACAAGTGTTAGACAAGAGCCCAGTTTCGGGCCCTGGAAAAGGTCCCTCTTCCTGCAACAAATGGCAACTCTGGTGGGGACTCTTCTTCGCCAAGACTGACATCCTAACCACTCGGGGTACTCAGAGGCCAGCTTGCCTGCCAATGGACCAGACCCAGCGGCCGCAACTGGGACTCTTTTGTCCCTGGTCTCCTCCTGATGTGGGCAACTGGCCAGAGTGCCCCGACCAGTAAGGTACAAGAGACTTTATTGATCTCTCTCCCCTTCTCTCTCTGTCTCCTATCCTTAACCCTTCCTATTCTTCCCTGTTTTTCTAGTCCCCCAGTCCTGGACACAGGAATCTGGTCGAAGGGTCCTCAGCCTGAGCTCAAGATTGGAGACTGATCACCTCCTCTTGGCAGAGAACTCGAATTCTGGTTCTGATTTCTGGTAGGGCTGAGTTCCAGTCCTCCCTTCTCTGGAGGCCCAGGGAAAAGTCCCATAACTCCTGGGTATCTGTAGGTGGCAGGAGACGTCTGTAAGGCCACCCCTTTTGCCCCCTCTCCCACCTCCTCTCCCTTCTTTTTCAACCTGGCTTCCCTTGAAATCTTTGATGTTAGTACTTAGATCTGAAGTTCTATGTCTCTGTAGGAGGTTTTCTGAGAGACTGTATTTTTGTATTTAAGGGCTTACCTGGGGGAGCCAAGGTTAAAGTGTCTGCCTGCAATATGGGAGACCTGGGTTCGATCCCTGCATCAGGAAGATCTCCTGGAGAAGGAAATGGCAAACCACTCCAGTATTCTTGCCTAGAGAATCCCATGGACAGAGAGGGTTGGTGGGCTACAGTCCACGGGTCGCAAACAGTCGGATATGACTGAGCGACTTCACTTTCACTTTTATGAGGACTGCCAGGTTTATATGTGTGTGTTTTAACTCTGTGTTCTGTGTTGTGATTTTTGATGGCCATTTTGCTTTGTCCAGCCACCATTTGGTTTAGACCTGCCGCCATTTTGTTAGAACTTGATTTTCCTTCCCTGTGCCTTGAGACCAGGGCTCTCAGGAACACTTATCTAGACCATCTCTAACTCCTGACACTGAGGAAAAAGGAAAAAGAAAGACTTAAAGCTAGATCTTGCACTGTGTCTGTCTAAATCTGTCTTGGTATGTCTTTATCACTAGGTAATATTTTTGAGGTTAATTTGCATATGAGCTCTATTTATTTGGCTTAAAAAATGTGAGCGCTTACAAATCAAGTAATTTTAAATTAAACAATGAATTCCAGGTTTATGTGAACTGGGAAATATTCAATGTTAAATACCTGATATTAATGTTTGTTTGTTGACCTATCTAATATAGACATATCTTAGAGTAATTAACGTTAAGTAGAATATTTTCATTGTACCTAGGTTTAATGTAAGTTAAATATTATATCTGTTACAAGTTTGTCAACAAGGACATTACCTCAAGTGAAAAAAAAAAACCAAAAAAACACTTCCTAAATAGAACTCTTTTGAAGTTCTTTTGATCTCTAGCTAACTTTGGGGTGCTTCAGAGGGCCCTTGGAACATCCCAAAGAGAGATATTAAACTATGCTTATTTGGTTGGTTAAATTACATGGAAAAGGTTATCAAATGAGTAATAAATCTGCTCATATTATAATGTATGGTAAAATAACTAATACAGATATCCTAGAAATTATATGGAGTTTTTAACATTGATATGTCCTAGTATTTTAATGGAAAACCTGATGACTTCACAAAAGTTAACAAAAGGACTGAATGAACAAGCAAATATGCTTATAACTTTTATGGTTTCTATCTGAAAAATTATGGGGTTGAATCTTATGTTTTCAGGGAGTAGGGAAAATCTTCCTCTCAAACTAATTATGACAATACTTTGGTAAAATTAAATGTTATAAACAAAACAATTATATTTTTTATCTGACTCCTCCAAAAATTGGAAGTTCTTAGGTTTCCAGTAAGTTTATCAAATGAGTTAAGAAGGTTATCTCATGGGTACAAAAATCTCAAGAAATTTTTGAGACCTTAAAAAGGGAAAAATTCATCTAGATTTGTTAGGCAAAATCTGTGATAAGCCTTTGGTGTGAGTTTCCCAGCCCTGTTTTATTTTTAAAAGTTCAGTCTGAGACTCTGTAAATGTTTCAGCAAAATAAAAAGCTTATAATCAATTATGGTTATAAAAATCATCAGACCAAAATCAGTGAGAACAGACCTATTTTGCAAACAAACTAGCCTTAATTTGGTTATATTTAATAAAAATAAGGGTAACTTTAAGGAGAAAAAGATAATTCAAAATGTTAAATACAAGTTTGTTAATGGAGGTCTGCACCTAGTAAGACTCATATCTTAGATAGTTCTTTGCTGTTAAGTGATGTTAATGTAAATTTTAATTGAATTCTTGAAGAACACCCTAAGTTTGTTTCTGAAGCTTATCTCAGTAATCTGTCTTTGGATGAAGATCAGATGCCTCATGACCTGCAACCAGGACTGGAAAAAGACATAATTTAAGGGACTGTCTCCAACATGGATGGAAGGACTTTTTTATCAGGAGAAACTACACTAGACCAGGATGAGAAGACAACGACATCAGAGGTAGACAGCTTCCCCAAGATGCTGGACCTGATTTGCATGATCATTTATGTTTTCTTAACTTCTTAGACATTTGCATATAAGTCAAATGATTTTCTATCATAGGCCTGATCCTATGCTAGTTTTAAAAATCAATCCAATTGTTGGGTTTGTGGCCAATTACCTGTGTCTAGTTCTGGGTTACTTTGGTAAATTTCTCTACTACCAGACTAACTGGTTGGCCCTGAGAAAATTTACTTAAAAAATTAAATCATACTAAAGATAATCAGTCCAGTAACAGTAGAAAACTGGGCTATGTGCCTTATAGATGGTGCCAATATATAATTACCCTGGAAGATAAAAGATTCTACAGGGCAGACTAAGTCAGATGACCTGAGGATATACTGGGCTACATCTAATGGAAGTTCTTAACATAAGTCTTACTTGTGGCTTTACTAATTCTGCTGGCTATGTTATTTGTATTTCACCTGTTTTACAAAATTGCTGTTTCTTACACTGTCAAATATGTGTGTGAGGCCTCTAATAGAATAATATATAGTCCCATATGAGATCGATGATGGTAACAGTGTAACTCTAGATATGGCAAGAAGCAACAAGAGGGAATATTTTCCTGGACCAAAAAGCTACTAAGACAGGTGGTCCAGAGAATTTTGGATACTGTTTTATGGCCTAGTCCAGTAACAGCACATTGAGTGGCCTGTCAACAGAATCTTTACCAAACCTGAGACTGGACATTCTCAGCACCATGGGATAAAATGGTCATGAAGTGCCCCCCTCATAATCATGGTCAAGTTTATGAGCAAAAAGGGGCTCTTCCAACTGAAGACTGACACTCGCCATCTACATCTACGAAGATTAAATCATGGCCGCTGCAACTGCTGACTTTGAACGCCCCTGAAAGGAGTTCAGGGTGAAAATCAGGAATGAGGCACTCTGTGCTCTGGGAAAACCTGGCAGAACAGGCCTTCAGATAGTTAGATCTTTTCAGGAGATTTTATGAGTCCCAATTCTTGCATCTTCTCATACCTAGAGAAACACTGATGTCATTAACTATGAAATCTGGTTTGGCTATTAAGGAAAAGTTTACAATTAAAAGTCAAAATAGAGTAGCTATGGTTCAGATATCCTGGGAAATAACTAGGTGATGCTATGGGTGTACTTTCAGATTAAACCTTGTATTGCTAAACACTTGAGTTTTCTGAGTCGTGTCAGGCTTGGATGCCACCATTTTCAAAACAATGTCTGCTGGAAGCTAGTAACCTTACTTTTTATAAAACTAGGCAACTGGCTACATGGCTACAAGTCTCCCTGAAGTGCCAGATCCAGACTGGGATTCAGGCCTATTCTTCTAAAAAGAAATGAGATTGATTTTGTCTATTAAATTCCAGTTATCACTCCTCCAACTACTTCTAATTGGGTCTGTTACACCAAAATGGCAGACCAAGGGATTAGGATTTTAATCATACAAGACTCAGATCTAGAACTTGGAACTCAAATACTTCCAAGTCAGTGTCTATACTCCAAGTTGGGGCAGTCCTATGCCCCATTTTGACAGGAAGTTATCACAATCATAGTTGCCTAGTTCCGTAAAATTAAAACTGAGCGGGACTCTGTGGGGATCTGGAGTACAGATCTGTTCTGTGTTCTCCATTTCTTGTCTGTAGGATATAGACTTTGTTCAGCCTCCTTGACCTTCCCTGAATTCCAAAGCATAGTTTCAAACAATTGCTAATCAGGGAAGGGAGGGGATACAAAAACAGAAACAATCAAAGGCTGGTACAGCCTCCAGACAGAGTCCTGGTTCCTACTCAAAGAAATATGCATAACAATGTCTTTGAGCCCCCACCCAGGTGGAAGATGGTAACTTCAGACTGAACACAAGATTCCTGGAGCACAGCTCTGTTGCCTCACCACCAACCAATCAGAAGCGGTCACAAACCCTGCAACCCTCACCCCAAATGTTGCCTTCTGTTTCCGGGACCAGAGATGACCATCTGTTAGGGGTCTCCTGTTTGGCCCTTGTCTATTTCATCTCGGAGAGGGGCCAACTAAATTGCTGTTACTATGAGGGTAGAAGTTGGTTTCAGGTGTGGAACACCCCAGCTTAGATCAGGTAGAGAGAGAGACTTCTGCTCTATTAGGCAGGCCTACGTTCATGCACAGCAGGAAGAAGTTACAGAAGAAAGAGACCTCTGCCCCAATTCCCAAGAAGTATCTTGAGTATGAAGTCTCTCAGGGGGCCTATGTGCTGCGTTAGGGGAAGAATGTTGTTTTTATGTGAATCACTCGGGGGTAGTCAGGGAGTCTCTGGCCAAGATAAGAGAAGGGCTGAGTCAGAGAAAAAGAGAAAGAGAAATGTCTCAAAATTGGTTTGAATCCTGGTTCAACTCATCCCCCTGGTTCACAACTCTCATATCTTCCTTGGTGGGGCCCCTGATTATTTTGTTACTGCTACTCACCCTCAGGCCATGCTTACTAAACTAACTAGTGGCCTTCATTAAAAGCAGCATCAACGTGCTGCAGCTCATGGTGCACGGATCCCAATATACGGCCTTGCCAATGGTCCCCTTAGTGGGAGCCAATATAGAGCTGACCCCAGACCCATGATTGGGTCTGTCCTGGATCCTAGAGAAGGGGGGAATGAAGAATCTAAGCTACTCCATTTTGTAAGGTTCCAGGAAAAGAGCCTTTGGAAATCCAAGAGCCTTTGGAAATCCCCTGACCTCACCCCACCACCTGCAAACCAATCAGAACCCTTGGCCAGCCCGGGAAATGAGAACCAATCAGAACTCAACACCTAACCCTTCACCAGAAGGTGACCAATCAGACCCGGAGACCCGTTTTTCAAATTTTTCACGTGAGAATACCCTATATAAGCAATGTAACCCAGAGCTCAGGGCTCCTCCCTATAGCTGCTGCATCAGTATTGGTGGGAGCCCCAGCTCGAGCTTGATGATAAAAAGTCTCTTTTGCATTGGATATCGGCTCCCTGGTGGTCATTGGGAGACTTTGAAACTTGGGCATAACAGTACCTTTATTGGTCACCATAACTGTAGACTTAAAAAATGCTCACAACCTAAAAATATTAAAATATAAACTCTATTTATCAGTGTGTAAAAGGTGATTTACTTTTCAGTGGATTATTTTCAAAGAGAAGAAATAAGTAGTTTTTATTTTCATATATAGAATACATTGTCACATTCAAAAAATAGCAGGAATTCAATCTTCTTCTTCACTGGTACTTAAACATTAACGTGGTAGGATCAAAAGCTTTATATACATCATATGCAAATTTCTATTAAAACACAAATCTAAATAGTCCTTAATAGATTCCAAAGTGGGTTTTGATATAAAACTCGAGACTGAGATAATTAGATGTAAATTACATATAATTCAATAAAAACAAATCATATTTTGAAATTCTTTGAAGATATTTGACATCTGAACCTAAGAAAGTACATTAAAAAATCAAGTAGGACTTTTAAGTTAAAAAATGTCTGCTTGGAGGAACTGTGTTATAATGTCTTCAGAAACTCTAGAGATATTCTGACCTTGAATCTTCCGTGGCAAGATGAATCATAGCTAGCACAGTTTTTACTGCTAAAGAATAATTTCACTTTCTTCCAGTTTTTCATTCACTTTTTTCAGTGACTGTCATCCTTTACATATAAGGGGCTGAATGGATTATTAAGAAATCCCCAATTTAACATAGAGAACATAATTGTAATAAAATATGTCTGAAACTGTGGCAGTGGGTTTTCATGGTTACATCTCAGTGTAGGTAATGGAATTAAATCTCTAGGAATGAATCTGTCTAAAATTATATTATCCAGGTTTGGCTAGGTTATGATGTGATAACAAATTAATCCTGAAAATCTACTGTTATAACACAGTTAAAAGTTTATATTTTAGCTGATTTTACATGACCTTCAGAGTTCATTCCATCCAAATGTAGCTGTTCCATCTGGAATATGTGGTCTTCTAGTTAACTCAGCTGAAAAAAGGAGACTGGAGAATTAGCTTTTCCTTCATCTGGAAATAATACATCACATTGCAGTGGCCAGAACAAATCAGATGACTCTGCTTAATTGCAAAGGAGTTGGGAAATAGAGGGAAGTGGATGGAATATTCTGGGTGAGAGTTACTCTTTTCATCAGTAATCGATAGCCTATATGTTGTAAATGATATTGTAATATGCTAATATAGACATAGTGGTAAATTATTTTCATGATGCTTACTTGAAGTACATTATTTAATCATGGACATTTCAAAGTAAAACTGAGGAAAAAGTCGTAAATTGTAGCTTTACATTGTTTTACTGAAGTCTCTGTTTGAAAAACACTCATTCTATACTTGTTTGGTCAGGAAAAAAATATTCTACAATGCTTTCTGAAATAGAAAAGCATATTATCTAATAGCAAAAAAGGTAAACATGAAGATCAAAACCCAGGAACCTGTGTGACATGTAAAACTAGATTGGCAGCTATGTTTTGTTATTTAAAATCAATACTTAAAATCCTTTCCTTCTTCACAAAGATAAAGGAGTTATCAGAGCTAATGGTTGATGCAAATGCTTAGCATTATTTTAACAGATTACAGGTCAATTTTAATTTTCCTTTACAAATTACAATGGAGTCCATCAATAAGATTATGGACAAGAGATACCCAAATACTGCTGAGAAAGTAGTCTACCTTTTCAAGTTCAATGGAGAAAAATATAAAGAGAAAAACATTACAAGCAGACAAGGAAAAGGAATGTGTTTTCTGTTTGTATATAAACTATACAATTCTTACCAATATAATTACACTGTAATGGAAGCTGATAATTGTTTATCAGAAAGATTTTGTAGGATGTTTAGAAGAATTTCCTTGGTTAACCCAAAACTGTGGAACAGTAAATTCTTCACATATACAGACATATTACTAGAAAACAATGCAATAATCAAGACTTTAAAATATAATACTGTACCCTATTCTATAGATTCATATTTTAGGACTGTTTTATTATTAAGAATATTCCTTTCACAGAAAATTAAAAAACTTAATAAAAACATATACTTTTCATGTGCTCATAAAGATAGAAATCACCATGTACATGATTACAAAATTACTTTTTTTATTTTCCTTGTACTGTACAGGAACCATTATTTTCCTCTACACTAGTTATAATAGAGTTCCTTAATAAATCTGATAACTTTTTTTTAAAACAAAGGGAAAATATAAAGCCAAAAAAAAAAAAAAATCCCCAAAGCGAAGAGGAAAAAGTGAACTTCTTGATGAAGGTAAAAGAGGAGAGTGAAAATGCAGGCTTAAAACTCAACATTCAAAAAAGTAAGGTCATGGCATCTGGTCCAATCAATTCATGGCAAAAGATAGGGAAACAATGGAAACAGATTTTATTTTCTGGGGTAACCAAAATCACTGAGAATGCTGACTGCAGACATGAAATTAAAAACCACTCTCTTCTTGGAAGAAAAGTTATAACAAACCTGAATAGCTGACAGTGTGTTAAAAAGCAGAGACATAATTTTGTCAACAAAGGTCTATATAATCGAAGCTATGATTCTTCCAATAGCAATGTACAGATGTGAGAGCTGAACCATAAAGAAGTCTGAACACAGAAGAACTGATGATTTTGAACTGTGGTTCCTGAGAAGATTCTTGAGAGTCCCTTGACAGTAAGGAGATCATACCAGTCAATTCTAAAGGAAATCAGTCCTGAATATTCATTGGAAGGATTGATGCTGAAGTTCCAATATGTTGGCCACCTAATGCAAAGAGCCAACTCCTTAGAAAAGACCCTGATGATGGGAAAGATTAAGTGCAGGAGGAGAAGAGGGCAACAGAGGATGAGATGGTTGGATGGCATCATCGATTCAATGGACACAAATATCAGCAAACTCTGGGAGATATGAAGGACAGGGAAGTCTGGTGTACTGCAGTCCATGGGGTCACAAAGAGTCGGACTGAATGGCTGAACAACAACAACAAAAGACTTGAAGTAAAGCACATGACCGAGTGACATCTGCAGATTTGCTAAGAAAAGCACTGTCATATATATAAAGACAGGTCTTCCCCACTGGCTCAGTGGTAAAGAATCTGCCTGCAAAGTAGGAGCTGCAGGAGATGAGGGTTCAATCTCTGGGTTGGGAAGATCTCCTGGAGTAGGGCATGGCAACCCACTCTAGTGTTCTTGCTGGGAAGTCCCATGGACAGAGGAGCCTGGAGAGCTACAGCACAGCCCACAGGATTGCACAGAATCAGACATGACTGAAACCATTTAGCACACATGCATATATAAAGATATATGAGGAGTACCAATCCAAACTCGGCTACAATTGTGTACAAACATCAGAAGTATGATTACATTATGAACAAAAAATGGAAGTTAATGATAATAAGAGCTATGCTATAATGTCTTTCAGTATTATTAGTAAATAGCAACTTTTTTTTACATGGAAGTCTGTTTAAGTAAAAAGACTGCTTTTGGAAATAATTTTACATACTATTACACAAATTGTACTTTTACAAAAGCATTTTATGACACGAAAATTTTAGCATAGTCAAAAAAGAGGTTGAAAGTCAAGTCCTGCAGCTGCCCTGTGGGGAGTGGAGAGGAAGCAATACTACACTGGAGTCCTCTCAACACTTTCTGAAGTCATTTAAGAGGGCCTCTGGTGAGATTCCATTCTCAGCAAAGCACACAGAAAGATGTTTCACAAGGGGAGAGTTAAAGAGTTTCTGAGGAAGAAAATACCCCCAAAGCCCTCTTTGGCACAGACAGGAATAAAAGCTTTTCTTCCCTCCCTGAAACTTTCAGAAAGTGCCCTATACACAGTTGGTTCCTCTGGAGCAATTGCCAGAGTCAGCGCCTCAAGCAGAGAGGGCAAGGCGCTAACAGCAAAGGAACTCAGTGATGCGAAGTATGGGCTTCATCTGGAAAACGCTGGATTCCCTTCAGACCACTCCGGATGCAGTCAGCTAGAAGCTGAAATTTGGTTCTCAAGATTCCTTAGGGCAAAAGTTCAAATGGCTTATTTTATAAGTTGTTCCTAGGATTGTTTTCAGTTGTAATTAAAGGAACTAAGATTCTCTAAGCTGAATGCAAGACTTTATCAATGAAGTGAGATATGACTCCCTGGTAGTGGCTGCCAGTTCTTAATTTGTGCTTCAGTGAAAAAGCTAACAAGCACAGAGTTCTGAGAACTTGAGGAGTGGGGTCTGAAGGAATCCTTAAAAAGCTACGTGGGAAAAATTCCCACTTAGTTTCTCTTGTGTGGTGAATTTGAAACATCGCTTAGAAAGATTTACCTTTGATCACAACCAGAACTATCAAAAGAGTAAAAATAAAACATCTCTATTGTAAGAGTAAGAAAAACATGCTTTATTGACTAACTTACATCTTGTTAAAACCAGTAATATGTTCACTTTCTTGGTACCTGGTAATCTTTTGATTTAGAAAAAAAAACTAAATAAATAAGCTACTAAGAATTCATATTTCTTGAACCTCTTCTTCCCTATGTTCAGGAATTTAAAATAGCTGACTTTTCACATTGTATTAGAGGACACGGTGCACTTGCTGTATGACTGATATTTTAGTATAGGTTTGATTTAATTTAATCCTACAAATCTCTTGAAGCAGGCATTATTTCTGTGTAAATATTATGAAACAGTACTTTATAGAATTTAGGTAAATATTTGATAGCAAGTAACTGAAAGGGTGAAGCAAAACTCAGATGGGGAGGAGGTGAACCAGAGGCAAATCTCTTTTAATTTCACCAGAGTACACCTGTCAGACACAGCTAATGAACACCATATTTTCCTATATAAGAGAGGAACAGAAATTAACAATTATAATATTATAAGTATTAAGTTTCTTGTCTAAAAATAATTGTCATTCCTCATGCCTGCTATGTCTTAACCCCTGCTGGACAACCTAAGAATGGACCTTGAGCCAAGAACATTTCCTTACTAAGACATAAAGAATACTCACAGTCTGCTTGGGCTTATGCATCCTTTGGAAATATCTTTCCTTGTTTTAAGCTTATTATATACAGTCGGTCTTCATTAAAGGATTCAACCAACCTCTGATCAAAAAATTTAAAAATAAAAATTCTGGAAAGTTTCATAAAAAATTCAAAACTTGAATTTGCAGCACTGGCAACTATTTACATAATATTTGCATGGTATTTATAATTGTTACATAGCATTTATGTTGTATTAGACATTATGTGGCTTCCTTGGTGACTCAGACAGTAACAAATACACCTGCAGTGCAGGAGACCTGGGTTTGATCCCGGGGTTGGGAAGATCCCCAGGAGAAGGCCAATCCACCCTAGTATTCTTGCCTGGAGAATCCCCATGGACAGAGGAACCTGGTGAGTTATAGTACATGGGGTCGCAAAGAGTCAGACACAACTAAGCGACCAAGCAGAGCACAGCACAGACGTTGTAAATAACCAAGAAATGATTTGATGTGTACCAGAAGACATGTGTAGGTTATATGTAAATATCATGACATTCTAATAAGGGACTTATGCATCCATTGTATCAGAGGGGTCCTAGAATCAATACCCCATGGACACCTGATAGCAATGGACAACTGTCTGTTTTCATTCGGTTTTTTAAACGCCGCAGTCAGTCCTCAGGCACACTCCTAGCTTTCTATACTTTAGACCCTATAAGGATGAGGTTGGGATCATTTTACTGTGGCCCCAACAGTGAAGTGGGGGCTCTGCAGCTAGGTTCCTTGCCTGCTTATGGAGCAGATCTGATGGCAGAGGGATCAGCACATGGCAAGGAACTAGATTCCATGCACAATCTCCTTTGTTGCTGTAAGAGGCTATACCACCTGAGCCTGTTGAGTGTGTTCTCTGTTCTCAACAACATTGAATCATGCACTGATATCTTTCCTGGGTGGCACTTATGTGCATTTTAACCTTGACCACACAACCTGGCTTCTAAATTCACAGTGAATGGTATAACATTCAGCTCTGCATGTCATAGTAAGTAATTATGTGAATTCAAATAAATGGTCTATTAATAAAACTGGCTGCAAGCTACTCTTGGATTGCAGAGTTGAAAAAGAAGACTTAAAACATCTTCATCTTTAGGCCATAATTTAAAATATCTTTTTTGATTTTAGGCCACTTTAACTTCTACTTTATCTAAATTCTGCACTGTCACTGCCTCACTTCTGCTACTGCTTCATCACATCTCTTCTTCACCTTTAGAAATGCAACATGACCTCAGTCCAAAAGTCATGGACTGTGCAGTTTGGGGACTGTATGAATTAGGTGAAGACTAGTTAGCATATAACATATCTAAAAGGGAAAAAGAAGGCATTCCCTGGCTAACCAGTCATCAGGACTCTAAACTCATGCTCTCACTGCCAAAGGCCCTGGTTCAATCCTTGGTCAGGGAACTAAGATCCTGCAAGCTGCACAAGGCCAAAAAAGGGGGGGGGGGGGGGGTTATTCAAACACAATAAAATGTAAATCTATTGTCACTGAAAACATCATTATTCCTGATAAATTTTTTATGAGCCCAGCATGTAGGCTACTATGTTTTACACATCATTAAACTTTTAAAGAGCTCCTAGTTTTAGACACAAATAGATCTCAGTAAAGTAGCTATACTAAATGCATGAGTGGTCAGAGCAAAGCTGTCTCCCTTACATTAATAGAAGAAGAGCTACGAAACTGAGTTACAGAGACTCATAGAACCATACCAGATGAGAGGAAATAAAACAACTATCAGAGCATAAACTTATTTATATTAAAATTTGGTGTGTGTGTATTTATAGATATCTGAATTATATATATTGTTATTCTTGTTGTTGTTCAGTCACCAAGTTGTGCCTGACTCTTTGCAACCTGATGAACTGCAGCAGGACAGGATTTTCTGTCCTTTACTATCTCCCAGAATTTACTCAAACTCATGCCCATTGAGTTGGTAATGCCATCCAACCATCTCATTCTGTGCTACTTCCTTCTCCTTATGCCTTCAATCTTTCCAAATATCAGGGTCTTTTCCAGTGAGTTGGCTCTTCATATCAGGTGGCCAATTTATTGCAGCTTCAGCTTCAACAATAGTCCTTTCAATTAATATTCAGGGTTGATTTTCTTTAGAATTGACTGGTTTGATCTTCTTGCTGTCCAAGAGACTCTCAAGAGTCTTCTCCAACACCACAGTTCAAAAGCATCAATTCTTCAATGCTTTACCTTCTTAATGGTCCAGCTCTCACATCCATACATGACCGCTGGAAAAACCATAGATTTGACTATAGGGAACTTCGTCAGCTAAGTGATGTCTCTGCTTCTTAATACACAGTCTAGGTTTGCCATAGCTTTTCTTCCAAAGGGCAATCATCCTTTAATTTCATGGCTTCAGTCACTATCTGCAATGATTTTGGAGCCCAAGAAAATAAAGTCTGTCACTATTTCAATTGTTTTCCCATCTATTTGCCATGAAGTGATGGGACCAGATGCCCTGATCTTAATTTTTTTCATTTTGAGTTTCAAGACGGTGTTTTTTGTTTTTTGGTTTTTTTTTTTTTTCATTCTCCCATTTTAACTTCATCAAGGAATATTTTAGTTACTCTTCACTTTCTGCCATTAGAGTAATATCATATGCATATTTGAGGTTGCTGATATTTCTCCGGGCAATCTTGATACCAGTTTGTGATTCATCAAGCTCAGAATTTCACATGATATACTCTGTGTAGAAGTTAATTAAGCAGGATGACAATATACAGCCTTGTCATACTCTTTTCCCAATACAGAACTAGATGATTATTCCATATCTGATTCTAACTGTTGCTTCTTGACCCACATACAGGTTTCTCAGGAGACAGGTAAGGTGGCCCGATATTCCTATCTAAGGATTTTCCAGTTTGTTGTGATCCACACAGTCAAAGGCTTTAGCATAGTCAATGAAGAAGTAGATCTTTTTCTGGAACTCCCTTACTTTCTGTATGATCCAATGATAGTTAGCAATTTGATCTTTGTTTCCTCTGCCTCTTTGAAACCCAGACTGTATACCTGGAAGTTCTTGGTTCACGTACTGCTGAAGCCTAACTTAAAGGATTTTGGTCATCTGAATTAAATCCATTTTAGTTCACTGCTTTCCATGATGTCAGTGTTCAATCTTGACATCTCCTGCTTGACCAAGTCCAATTTACCTTGACTTATGGACCTAACATTCCAAGTTCCAATGCAATACTGTTCTTTCAGACTTTCACCACCAGACACATCCACATCTGAGTGTCATTTCTGCTTTGGAGCATCTGTTTCATTCTTTCTGGAGCTATTAGTAATTGCCTTCTGCTCTTCCCCAGTAGCATATTGGACACTTTCTGATCTGAGGAGCTCATCTTCTGGTGTCATATCTGTTTTTCTTTCCATATTGACCATGGGGTTCTCTAGGCATCAATAGTGAAGTTGGTTGCCATTTCTTCCTCCAGTGGTCCATGTTTTGTCAGAATTCTTCACTATGATCTATCTGTATTGGGTGGACCTGCACAGCATGACTCATAGCTTCACTGAGTTATATGAGCCTTTTCACAATGACAAGGCTCTGATCCATGAAGGGGGATATATATATATATTCTTCACAGACATACTGCATACAGTAATACCCTAAACAAAATTCAGTTTAACATGTTTTCTCAAAGCTTTCTTTTCTAGTTGAATCCTTTGACATTTTGGAAGCTCATTTGACATACATGAGTTTTGATGCACACCATTCAGGCCCAAGTATTTAGAAAGTGGAGAGTGGCATCTTGACTTTGATATCAAGTAGAACACTTGGTAATTCTTCCCACTTCTCCCTGTGGAAACCTGTCCATATCCTATTTCCATATACCAGTTTTCTTCACAGCATCATTATCTACCCAGTGGTGGGGCCAAAAACCTAGGAGTCGTTCTCCCTTCTCACAGATAAACTCCATCTATTGGCATGTCCTGTTGGCTCTGACTCTAAAATAGACCTTGGGCATCCACTTTGCTTCTATCTCTTCCTTCCTACTACTTTAGCCAAAACTGCCATCTCCTGTCTGGGCTTCACTGTACACTCCACATAGGGAGGGGGTGCTTTTGAAATCCATCTCTGAATGTGCCAGAGTTGATTCATCAACACTACTACAGAGAGCCTGTCATTCACCTGCTTTAAACTCATATTATCTTCTCCCTGTGCTTAAAATAAAACCTGAACTCTTTTATTTTCTGGACAAGGTTCTGAGTCATCTGTTGCCCATTACCTGCATCAACCACCATGCTCAGCCTCACTCACTAGACTCCACATTCAGTGGTCTTCCTTCTCTTTTTCAAGAGAAAAGCCCATTCAATCTTCAACACACTTGCACAATCCTGTTTTGGAATGCTCTTTTCCAAAACTATTGTCCTATCCTTGAGATTTTTCAGTTTTCAGGTATGAGCTTAAATGTTACCTTTTAGAGTGATTTCTTATCTAGCCATGCTAAATTAGCAGCCTAACTGACCATTTACCTTTCTTTTGAATATTATCCAGTTTTACTTTTATCAAAACTCGTTGCACCTGAAATCTCACTATTTATACATTTTTTAAAAATAATTAGTTTTAACCTCCTGTACTGCAGCTCCTTTTATAAAAGTCATTGTCTGTCACTGGCCACCGTATCCCTAGGGGCTGAAAGTGCCTGACAGAAGCGCATGCTTAATAAACAATTGCTGGATGAGTGAAAGGGCTTTGCTGTTGACAATAAACCAGATATATATAAACTAAAAAGCTGGCAGATTGGAAAAAACAAAAAACAATGACATTGACATCATGTTTTAATATTATTTTGAGATTTTCTTATACCCAATGCCTTGGCAAAGATTTTAAACATGATTTTAAATATGACAAAAAGACTGATGAACCAGAAATGGGAGGGTTACTACATATGATGTCACCAAAATGATAAGTAAGTCTTCTAAAAATGGAAGATATCTTCTAGTTATTTGAATTTTCCTCTCTGAAAATAGAATATTAGAAAAGTATTTCACCCCTTTGCTGAAATACCAACACATTTTACTCTTTCCCCTGATGAATAGTGAGTGAATAGCGAATTCTCTCTTGAAAAGTGACATTTCCCCACATCTTTTATAAATCTCAGAAATGCAAATAAAAATTTAAACTCACTCAGACACATCATAGCTATAAAGTTCCTTTTTTTTCTTTTTTTTAATTATGATGTCCTGAGGACGTTTTTTATTTTTGCCCATGAATCAGTGGAAATCAATATCCATAAATCAATCATCCACATAGATGCAACTTTTTTCCTAAGTGGCATCATGGGAAGAATATTTTTCCCTTAGGAAGTTATATAAATGTATGCAATATCATGAAATTAGTACACATTCTTTTAAGTGTTGCAGATAAATAAATGTACATGTTGAATAGCATATACTCACTTATGTTTCACTGGTACTAAAATGCTATATAAATCATTTTTATTGGCAAATTGCAACCTCTTGAAATTGTAGCTTCACATTGATTCTAATGCTGATGTATGACGTTTCACTCTTGTATGGAAAACTTAACAGCATGCAAATAAATAAACAGTGACAACTGCAGAAAAAGAATCATCTGGTTTTGTGATAAAGATTGTTCTTTCATTTTCATGAACAGATATGCCCTAAAGATTCACAGAGTATAAAAAGAAAAGCTCTATGGGAAGCCTAGAAAGTGTAGTGAAACAAATTCCTGGAATGAACTTTCTCAGTCCTAGGTTCACAGAAACTAGGGAAAATGACAGATTTTAACAGAACAGCTATTAGTACTAGTACAGAGAAAGCTTCAAAGTTATCTCCATCTTAGATTTCATGCTCGGCTTCTTACTTCTCCTGTAGTTAGTGTACTTCAGGCCCTTCTATCATTCAACATTTTCATACTCAACTATAAAATTTATTTTCATGCTAAAAAACATTGTTTTATGAAAGCAAACACAACTCTTGATAAAACCTACAGCACACCCAGTTTCCTTAAAAAAATACACACACATTCACTTACATATTTGTATACATCCCTTCTAGAATATTAGTCTCTCAGACTATTAACATAAAATGTCAATTTATTCATACTTCTAAAATCTAGCACCATATTTCCTTTATTTGAGAGGGATGCTCAACTAATGAAAATGGTGGCAAGGGTCTAAGCCAAAATAAATAGGTCCTCCCTCTCCTGCTCTGCCTGGGAGAAGCAATTCTTGATGTTTGTGTTAGTTGTTTTGCTACAGCAGGTAGAAGGCTGGATGGAGTAAGGATAGCAGAGAAGAGGGGACTGTGAAGAGAAAAGAAGAGAGTGTGAAAATCAAGCTTCAGGGTGGGGCTGGACTGTGCAGAAATTCAACATGGTCCAGTGCCCAAAAGGACTTTAAAAACATGATAGCTTAATGTTTAGTTTGCAGTTATTTGACCTTTGATGTGCTCTTCAGATTACTCTCCATCTAAGAAAAAAAAAAATGTCTACTGCATTGAAAATACTTTCAGGGCATGTTATTTTTGTTTTTTTGTTTTTGTTTGTTTGTTTTGTTTTGTTTTTTAAATAAAAACAAGAGAAACCAAGAAAGCAAGCAAGGTGAAGATATTTGGATCATGAGAATGAGGTTAAAGAATGCTGGTCTATTCTGGAAATAAACCATCAATAAGAATGCAAGCCTCTGGTGAATATCCATAATGTGCAGGGAGGGCTTTGGATTTCCACAAAGTAACCAGGGATATTGGTTCAATTTTACCTCCATATCGAGATGCAAAGCACTTTTAGATGATTTCTGTTTTCTATATATGTGCCTAATCTTATTACAAAATAGAGATAAGTTCTGAGTAGATTGTCTTTCCCTTCCTTCACATTAACATCTAGGTAGTGAAGAGATAAGGTAATATATAACACAAAACTCAAAGAAAGTAAAATGACTGTAGCAAAATCGTTATATCTTTTACATGAACTTATTTTATTAACAGTAATGTTGCTGATTAGGGACTTAATAGTTGATATGTCAAAGCAATTTGGCCTCTTATTAGCTGTTCTGAAATGGAACTATCTTTCACGTCTTAGATGCTAAGTTAATGGCTAGTCTTGATGGTCAATTAGGTCATGATTTAAACATTTAGTTAGAATTTTGTTAGCTTCATATAAAAACATGCTTTGATGCATTCATTTAATTATAGGAGTAAAATATAGTATTTTGCATGTTAATGGAAACACTTTTGACATCTCAGTTATATAAACCAACTGCAGTTAGCAAACTGTGGAAGGGGAGGATAGAATCTTATGGAATCCACTGGGATTATGCGGTAAACACAGGTAAAATAAAAATAGCACATGAATGGAAAAGCATAGTGAGAGAAATTTTCTTTCTTTTCTGAAGTTGTAAAAAAATCCTTAAAATTCAATTCTTTACTAGAATTTTGGCCACTCTTAAGGAAAAAGTCTTTTCAGCTCAGAGATGTTCACTTTACATCAATTCTATTCAGCAGGTATTAATACATTGAGCATTTTTCTAGGAAAATACCCTGCTGGGTGCAACACAGGATATGATAAAACCTACATCACTTTCTTAAAGGGTTCACTTTCTAGTTAGAAATGACGAGTTTGCAAGAATGACAGTACCAAACTAGATTTGAATACATATGTATGGTATGAGATATGCAGTTTTAAGGGTCAACATTGGTTTTTTTGAAAGTGGCTCAGTCCAGTCTGACTCTTTGTGATCCCATGGACTATACAGTCCAGAATATTGGAGTGGGTAGTCTTTCCCTTCTCCAGGGAATCTTCCCAACCCAGGAATCAAACCCAGGTCTCCAGCATTGCAGGTGGATTCTTTACCAGCTGAGCCACAAGGGAATAGTGGAGTGGGTAGACTATCCCTTTTCCTTCCCCACCCGGCGATCGAACCAGGGTCTCCATCATCACAGGCAGATTCTTTACCAACTGTGCTATCAGGGAAACCCATTGTTTTGTTGTTGTGTGTGTGTGTTTTTGTTGTTGTTGTTGTTTTTAAATTGGCTCCTTTTCCCCCTGACATTTGTCTTCTTTCTCCCTTTCCTATCCATTACACCAGAATGTCAATCACTGACTGACCTTCAATTATTCTTTCGATTTCTTTAAATTTTACAGCACTGAATAAATCCAGCCTTCAGCTACTAAATCGATAGCCTTGACTCAACAAATGGTAATACAATGCAAATGCACGATCTTAACAAAGAAATACACAGACTCCAAAGCCCTTTCACGTCTATCTTTTGCATAATGGGGCAAAAGGTCACATTTGGAGCAATACTTAGGGAGACACAATTCGCCACCAATATCAACAACTTAATAGAAAGCTTTCTTTAAAACTGTCCAAAGTACAATTTTAAAATATAAAACCAACTTTCACTGACATTAGTCAGTGGCTTTTCTTTTTATCATCAAATCATGTAATGAGGAAGAAATTATCCCTTTAAATGCAGGAAAATTGTAATGTTTAGAGGGCTTCTGCTGTGAAATTTTAATTCTTATTATATAAATCTCACACTGTCACATTTATGTCATACTAGTTCAGAACTACTTTTTATTTAAAAATATGTTTCTCTTGTTTATAGCCCACTTCTATTGATTTTAATCAAAAGCTTAAAGACTTACTTAATAAGCAAGCCTACTGTGTGTTATTCTGCATGTTATAAACCGAATGTGATCCACCTCCCTTGAAAATTCATATATTGAAACTCTAATCCCCAATGCGACCATACTTGGACATGAAACCTGTGAGGATGCAATAAAGTTTAAATGAGGTCATAATGGTGGAACTCTAAACTGAAAGGCCTGATGCCTTTGTAAGAAGAGGCAGAGATACAGGGGGATACAGTTAGGGCACAGGGAGGAGGTGGACATCTAGAAGAAGATTCACAGAAGAAAGAAAGACTCACAGAAATCAAACTGACTAGCACCTTGATCTTAGACTTCTCGGCCTACAGAACTATGAGAAAATGAATTTCTGCTGTTAAGCTATCCAGTCTATGTTGTTTCGTTATGGCCTTAAAAGCAGGCTAAGATACTGCACAATCAAGACCTGAGGATATTTACACACATATACACACACCCACACACAGTGGTTTGTAAGGAACATGTAAAGCATATTATAAAGCAGGGACAAGAAAAATTCAGATGTCCCTTTAACATTTAATGGAAGTCAAAGAGGGAAAAAGCAAAACGTTTTCATGAAACTATGTATAGGCACATTTGGAGCAACATTCTGAAGGGAAGGAGGGATATTTTTGAGTTGAATGTAAAAATTATCAGAAAGCCTGGAAAGGAGGTTTTCTCACACTGATTGAACATAAGAGAGATGGATCTTGAAATGCAAACCCTAAGCAACATGTATCATGAGATATTGGTTTATTTGGAGCCTCCGTTAACTGTTTTTTTCTATACTAATGGCTTTTCCAGTAATCATGTATGGATGTGAGAGTTGGACCATAAAGAAGGCTGAATGCTCAAGAATTGATGCTTTTGAACTGTGGTATTGAAGAATTGAAAGTCTGTTGGACTACAGGGAGATCAAACCTGTCAATCCTAAAGGAAATCAGTCCTGAATATTCATTGGAAGGACTGATACTGAAGCTCCAATACTCTGCCCACCTGGTGTGAAGAGCCAAGTCATTAGAATAGACCCTAACTCTGGGAAAAATTGAGAGCAGGAGAAGGGGATTACAGAGGGCAAGATGGTTGGATGGCATCACTAACTCGATGGACATGAATTTGAGCAAGCTCCGGGAAATTGTGAAGCCTAGTCCACTGCAATCCATGGAGTTGCAAAGAGTTGGACACGACTGAGCAACTGAACAACAACAAATTGCAGGTAAATAAAAATAAATTATAAATTTACCTATAATACTACTAAGAATTAAGCATAACTGTCATTTTGGTGTTTTCCTATATATGTAATATACAATACATACAATAATGTAAGGTTCTTCCACTTAGATATATCATGATTATTTTTCAATGTCATTATATACCATTCTTAACATAATTTGTAAGGTTATTGCAAGTCTACTCCATTATAAAAAAAATTATGTATTCATGTCACCACCTGTGGGTTTCGCAGTTGTCTGTTGGTTGAGAATACTTCTAATTATGAAGAACATTCTGAGAATTTTAGATTTATTAGGCAAGAGATGGATGGTAAAAACTTAATTGACGACAACACCAAGTGTTGGTAAGGATGTATAGGTCTAATCTCACTGGATTTAAAACTGGATTTCCACATCAGACACATTGTTGTAGGAATGTAAAATGACACAGCCAGTTCGGAAACTAAGAGTTTTCAAGTCATAAATTTAAACCTGAAACTACCATAGAACCCAGCAATTGCACTCATGGTCATTTATCCCATAGAAACAGAAATTTATGTTCACACACAAAAAAACATACACAAAATTTTAGCAACTTTATGCTTAATTGGCAAATCTCCAAACATTTCTGATATCCTTCAATGAGTGAATAATTTAACAAACTAATTTTATAATAAAATATTGTTGTTGTTCAGAAGCTAAGTCATGTCTTTTTGTGACCCAATGAACTGCAGCATGCCAGGTTTCTTTATGCTCCACCATATCCTAAAATTTACTGTTTCATGTCCAGTGAGTTGGTGATTCCATCTATCTCATCCTAGGCCACACCTTCTCCTTTGGCCTCAGTATTTCCCAGCCTCATTGTCTTTTTCAGTGAGTTGACTCTTCACATCAGGTGGCCAAAGTATTGAAGCTTCAGCTTCAGCATCAGTCCTTCCAATGAATATTCAGGGTTGATTTCTTTTAGGACTGACTAGTTTGATCTCCTTGCAGCTTAAGGGACTCTCAGGAGTCCTCCTGCACCACAGATTTGAAAGCATCAGTTCTTCAGTGCTCAGTCTTCTTTATTTCTGGACAAAACACAACTTTGACCGTAAGGACTTTTTTCAGCAAACTGATGTCTGTTTTTTAATAAGCTGTCTAGTTTGGTCATAGCTTTCCTTCCATGGAGCAAGCATTTTTTAATTTCATAACTGAAATCCATGTCTGTAGTGATTTTGGAGCTCAAGAAAATACAATCTGTCACTGCTTCTACTTTTTCCCGTTGTATTTGCCATGAAGTCATCTCACACGCTAGTAAAGTAATGCTCAAAATTCTCCAAGCCAGGCTTCAGCAAAACGTGAACTGTGAACTTCCAGATGCTCAAGCTGGTTTTAGAAAAGGCAGAGGAACCAGAGATCAAATTGCCAACATCTGCTGGCTCATCAAAAAAGCAAGAGAGTTCCAGAAAAAAACATCTATTTCTGCTTTATTGACTATGCCAAATCCTTTGCCTGTGTGGATCACAATAAACTGTGGAAAATTCTGAAAGACATGGGAATACCAGACCACCTGACCTGCCTCTTGAGAAACCTGTGTGCAGGTCAAGAAGCAACAGTTAGAACCTAACATGGAACAACAGACTGGTTCCAAATAGGAAAAGGAGTACGTCAAAACTCTATATTGTCACCGCGCTTATTTAACTTCTATGCAGAGTACATCATGAGAAACGCTGGGCTGGAAGGACAAGCTGGAATCAAGATTGCTGGAAGAAATATCAATAACCTCAGATATGCAGATGACACCACCCTTATGGCAGAAAGTGAAGAGGAGCTAAAGAGCCTCTTGATGAAAGTGAAAGAAGAGAGTGAAAAAGTTAGCTTAAAGCTCAACATTCAAAATACTAAGATCATGGCATCTGGTCCCATCACTTCATGGCAGATAATTGTGGAAACAGCAGCTGACTTTATTTTTCTGGGCTCCAAAATCACTACAGAAGGTGACTCCAGCCATGAAATTAAAAGACGCTTACTCCTTGGAAGAAAAGTTATGACCAATCTTGACAGCATATTAAAAAGCAGAGACATTACTTTGCAAACAAAGGTCCGTCAACTCAAGGCTATGGTTTTTCCAGTGGTCATGTATGGATGTGACAGTTGGACTATAAAGAAAGCTGAGTGCAGAAGAATTGATACTTTTGAACTATGGTGTTGGAGATGGCTCTTGAGAGCCCCTTGGTCTGCAAGAAAATCCAACCAGTCTATCCTAAAGGAGATCAGTCCTGGGTGTTCGTTGGAAGGACTGATGTTGAGGCTGAAACTCCAATACTTTGGCCACCTGATGCGAAGAGCTGACTCATTGGAAAAGACCCTGATGCTGGGAAAGATTGAGGGCAAGAGGAGAAGGGGACAACAGAGGATGAGATGGTTGGATGGCATCATCGACTCGATGGACATGGGTTTGGGTGGGCTCCGGGAGTTGGTAATGGACAGGGAGGCCTGGTGTGCTGCAGTTCATGGGTCGCAAACAGTTGACACGACTGAGTGACTGAACTGAACTGAACTGAATGGGACAGGATGCCATGATCTTAGTTTTTTGAATGTTGAGTTGTAAGCCAGTTTTTTAAATCTCCTCTTTCACCCTCATCAAGAGGCTCTTTGGTTCCTCTTTACTTTCTGTCCTTAGAGTGGTATCATCTACATATTTGAGGTTATTGATATTTCTATGAGAATCTCACTATACAACAACAAAAAAGAACAAACTAATGACACACACACAACCATTTGGACAGATATCCAGAAACTTAAGTTGAATGAAAAAAGATGATATCAAAAACTTAAATATTGTATGATTCTTTTAATAAAACATTTATGAAATGGCATAATTTAAGAAATGGAGGGCAGAATAACTGTTAACAGGGGTTAGGGATGGATTGGGAAGGGAAGGAGTGATGGGAAGGAGACTATAAAAGGGCAATAGGAGAAAATTTGGGGTAGTGGGAACCATTTAGTATCTTGACTGTTGTGGTGTATACATGAACATACGCAACAGATAAAGTTGTACAGAACCAAATACAGCACACACACACACATGCACGTACAGATAAGTACAAGTAAAACTTGTGAAAAATAAAAAGCAAAACTGGTGAAATTTGAATAAGATAGGTGGATTGTATAATTGTCAATATTCTGATTGTGATATTTTGGGTTTTTTTTTTTGTTAACATTTGGTAAACAGAGCAAAGTAGATTATGGACCTCTCTTATTTCTTAAAACTCATGTGAATCTTCAATTACCTTGATAAACATTTTGCTTAAAATTAAAGTCAAAAGAAGATTCATAGGGAAAACAAAGTTAGGGACTAATGAGATTTTAGAAAAAGAAAAATAAGTGGTTAGCTTCAGAAAGTGGTTGCAATTAACCAATGGATCTTGAAAAAGAATTATAGAGGTTAATGCCTACAGTATACACATACGACAGTTACACAACAAAAGACACAACTGAGCAACTAAGCACACATTAGCGCACAGAAGACACATTTAAATGACTCAAAAATAAAGGAAAATTATATCTCGCATGTGTATATTGTAATTTCAGTACTTTTATGACAAAACTGTGCATCAAAAAAGGATAAGATAAACTATAATGTGTAAATACCTATATTAACTATTCAATAATGGAAATATGTTATTTTTTATATTATTGGTAATATTTTTAAAACTGGAAGTCATCAGAGATTAAAAATCTTACCACAGGTTCAAAGTACATTTCAACAACTTTTTGCATCATCAAAGTACACTAGATGAGGCCTAATAAAATTTACCTTATATTCCCTTTGACAGAATGCTCAGTATGAGATGGTAAGTTATTCTACCTAAATATCATGCTGCTGCTGCTAAGTCGCTTCAGTCATGTCCGACTCTGTACAATCCCACAGACAGCAGCCCACTAGGCGCCTCTGTCCCTGGGATCTCTAGGCAAGAATATTGGAGTGGGTTGCCATTTCCTTTTCCAACACAAATAGCAAACTCACATATTATATACCAGATACTCTGTTCTAATTCTGGTCCTCCCGAGTATCTATTTTGAAATCTTATGGCTTATTTAAAAAATATATCAATACATTTGGACGTCTCTTTATAAGCAATAAATACTTGTAATTCAAAAACATGGACCCTTTGCTTGGTATTTGTAAACCTGTCAGAATGCTTTGCTCACCTAACTCTATAGGAAAAATTATGATAGCTGGAGACTGAAGGTCAGGCAAATAGAAGGGCATTATCAAAGACTTAGCATGCTCTATGTAGACTAAAAATAGCAACTAAATGGCATTGATGTTTTTTTTTTTCCCCCTTGTTGCCATGAGAAATAATTGTCCTCTTCTGCCCTACACATATCAGTTGTACTCCTGACTACCATCCTCATTATCACTTGATAGTTCAACTGCTAAAAAAATGCTCTTTTTATATAATTATTCTCATTAGCTATTTTTCATAAAAAGCTTGTGAGTGAGACTGATAAATCTATTGCATATGAAATTACAAATGAGAAATCTCAAAAGAGAATGGGCAAACAATTCTTCTGAGGTCGTAAAATAGTCAAGTGTTCAAGCACAAAACTAACATTTTTCCCCGCTTTTCCAGTCTATTACCTGACACTGTGTTCCTGGCTATCTTGGCTGGGTTTTAGATATGAATACCTGAATTAATAGGTCTGATTGCATATAAAGATATAAATTTGCTGTAGTTGTTCTTGCAGCAAATTGGTGGTGACATTAACTTTTAAATGCATGTATTTTTGTAGACTGTGTTTCAAAATGGGGAAAGTTAATAGAATTTGAGTCAAAAGACTTAAATTTTATTTCAATATCTGATGCTTTTTGTTCATATAAACATGTTCATATAAACTTTGTTCATATAAATCTCTGAAACCCTCTGATTCTCCCTTACTTAGGATCCAATTCTTCTATCTGTAGTTTTGTGTGATCCTCCCGGATAGAATTCCCTATTGTCCTCTATAAGTTTCTTGAAGGCAAGGATCATATCTGGTTCATCTTATATCACTAGATTCTAGCACAGTATCTACCTATATAGCAACCTGAGATACCAGCTTGAGATAATGTATGCACCGTGCTTATAAACTTAAAATTGATTTGCAGAATTAAACATCTTTATAATTATTGCTATCAAATGGCAGACACATAATAAAGGGTATTTAGTTGAGTACTGCTGGTTGTATTATGTTTGTGTGTGCAAAATCAACTGAAATGCTATGCAGCAAGTTAGCCAACATTATTTATGCAAACACATGCACTACAGTGGTCTTTTCCCTCATAGGTAATCTCCAGGAAAAAGGCCCTGATGCTGGGAAAGATTGAGAACAAGAAAAGGTAGACAGAGGTTGAAACAATAGGATGGCATCACTGACTCAATGGACATGAGTTTGAGCAAACTCAGAAAGATAATCAAGGACAGGAAAGCCTGGCATGCTGCAGTTCATGGGGTCGCAAAGAGTTGGACATGACTAAGAGATTGAAAAACAACAATCTCCCTTTAATTTTCTCCTTGGGTTTCTTTCTCTTCACCACTCTAATTTAGCTTAATTTTTCTCTCCTGTCTTATATTTTAAAATTCTATAAAATTTACAAAAGTTCTCTAGTTAATATATATAGTTGATGGACTGGGAGGCCTTACATGCTGCAGTCCATGGGATCGCAAAGAGTCAGACACGGCTGAGTGACTGAACTGAACTGAATATATATATATATATATAGTTAATATATTATAGATTTATATAACTTAATTAATATACATGCATATATACCTAACAAAAATGTTTTAAACTTCCCCTAGTTAATAGCCTAACTGCTCTGTCACTCTGGGCAAAACTACCAGGGAAAACAACACAACTCAATAAGTTTTCTGCTTCCTACATGCCTGTACGCAACCAAGCTGCTGGTGAAAAATCACATCACATAGTCAGGATGGTTCAACTATGTATTTGTGACTTTGAACTGTATGTGAAAGTTGAACATTGCTCAGCAATAACCAGACTGGCTCTCTGGTTAATTTGCAATACACTCTCCACATGCACTTTTTCCAACCCATTCCTGTCTCCCTAAACCTGTGTTCTGCCTTCCTCCTTCTAGAGCTTCATTTATCTTTCTCCCTGTCTTTGCAGAATCAGCCTCAAGCCCCCATGCAAATGATCCAGTCCACTAATAAAGAAAGAAAACAGAGGTCTTTGGATGAGAATAACCTTAGGTTGATGATATATAAGCTACCAAAGCATCCTCTATCCTTGTGTCTTTTAAAATGGAGTATCTGTTACTTAGTGTACTATATCCCAATCTTTTCAGCCTTCTCAATATGTTACCGCTGTTAAATTAATCTATTTTGTTCCCTTAAATTCCCATTCTCTTCAGGTCAGTTCAGTTCAGTTGCTCAGTCGTGTCTCACCTTTTGCGACCCCATGGGCTGCAGCATGCCACGCTTCCCTGTCCATCACCGACTCCCACACTCATGTTCATCAAGTCAGTGATACCATCCAACCACTTTATCCTCTGTCATCCCCTTCTCCTCCTGCCTTCAATCTTCCCCAGCATCAAGGTCTTTCCAAGGAGTCAGTCCTTCGCATCAGGTTGCCAAAATATATTGGAGCTTCAGCTTCCGAATCAGTTCTTCCAATGAATATTCAGAACTGATTTCCTTAAGAACTGACTGGTTTTATCTCCTTGAAGTCCAAGGGACTCTCAAGAGTCTTCTCCAACACCACAGTTCAAAAGCATTAATTCTTCTGTGCTCAGTTTTCTTTATAGTCCAACTCTCAATATCCATATGTGATCACTGGAAAAACCATAGCTTTGACCCACTCTTACAGATCTTCAAAATAGATTAAATCATCTTCATATTCGGAAGTAATTTCCACAAGTCAATGTGTCTAGCTACCAATTTTTCTTTCTTGTCATCAAATACTACTGAAAAAGTCACAACCTTCACAGTTTCTATCCTGTTATTCTCTCCTTTTCAAGAAATACCAGTGTGGCCTCAAAGAAGTGGGCCCCTTGCTGATTCCACTGTAACTAAACTCCTTAGAAGAGGGAATAGGAGTAATCTAGCATATGAAACACGACTGGGCAACTTCACTTTCACTTTTCACTTTCATGCACTGGAGAAGGAAATGGCAACCCACTCCAGTGTCCTTGCCTGGAGAATCCCAAGGACGGGGGAGCCTGGTGGGCTGCCATCTCTGGGGTCGCACAGAGTTGGACATGACTGAAGCGACTTAGCAGCAGCAGCAGCAGCAGCACATGGAAATATTTATATTTGAAATACTTACATTTTTATGTTTAACCCTAGCTCTTTCCTGGTTCCTAACAGAAATGACCAACTGTATTTCTTGCAGTGTCTATATTCCTCCAGTAGTCCCTACTTTAGGAAATGCTACCATAAGCTACCTAGTTGCTTGAGTCTGAAATCTGAGTGTCTTTACTGAGATCTCCTCAAATCCTCCTCACATCCAGTCCCATCAATATTTCCTTAACATCTGGCAGAGTTTCCACTGGTTTTTGAACAGTGTTGAAGTTTCAGATGGTGATTATAATCTCCTGCTTGATCTCCCCTGCACACCACTCTCTTCTTCATGATGAGTGTGTTTAAAACCACAGTACCTTTAATTATTTCCTTAACCATGCCTTCCTCTTAAGTCCCTCCAGGACTTAGCATTCCTTGTTCTCACTCTAGGGTCCTCTTCATCTGCCTATACATTTTCATTCTTTAGGTAATAGCTCTGAGAAGGCAATGGCACCCCACTCCAGTACTCTTGCCTGGAAAATCTCATGGATGGAGGAGCCTGGTAGGCTGCAGTCCATGGGGTCACTAAGAGTCGGACACGACTGAGCGACTTCACTGTCACTTTTCACTTTCATGCATTGGAGAAGGAAATAGCAACCCACTCCAGTGTTCTTGCCTGGAGAATCTTGGGGACGGAGGAGCCTGGTGCATCTATGGGGTCGCACAGATTCGGACACAACTGAAGCAACTTAGCAGCAGCAGCAGCAGCAGCAGCAGCAGCAGCAGCAGCAGCAGCAGATATTAGCGAAGATGTCATTTTTTTCAGAGTTTTCCATGACCATTTCCATCCAACTACATCGTTTCTCTTTAATTAACTCTTGAAACATCCTGTAATTTTTCTTTATTTAAAATATTGTTTTTATAAATTAATTGATTATGTATGACTTCCTCACCAGACAAATCCAATAAGAGAAGAAATCATATGCCATTATACTAATAATGTATTAATATATTATTAAAACATAATAATAGTAACATATATAATTATAGTGTTATAGTATTATATAGACAGTGGCTGCTCAGTAAATATATTAATTATATGTTTTTATACTACAGTTAACATGTGTATATAGTACAGAAAGATCACCAGGTTAAAGTATGTAAGCTAAACACTTTGGACTGATTTTGACTGAAAAAAAAGTCAACTACCAAAAAAATCACTGCAGGTATTTCTTTCTATGAAGGAATTTGAGCACCAAAGCATTGATGCTTTTGAACTGTGGTGCTGGAGAAGACTCTTGAGAGTCCCTTTGACTGCAGGAGATGAAACCAGTTAATCCTAAAGGAAATCGGTCCTGAGTATTTATTAGAAGGAATGATGCTGAATCTGAAACTCCAATAATTTGGCCACCTGATATGAAGAACTGACTTATTGGAAAAGACCCTGATGCTGGGAAAGATTGAGGGCCAGAGGAGAAGGGGGTGACAGAGGATAAAATGGTTGGATGGAATCACCAAATCGATGGGCATGAGTTTGAGCAAACTCTGGGAGTTGGTGATGGACAGAGAAGCCTGGAGTGCTGCAGTCCATAGGGACGCAAAGAGTTGGACATGCCTGAATGACTGAACTGATCACAGTGGAGGAAAAAAGCAAAAGAAAATTCAATAGTCTAAAGCAAGTAGCCTTTACATTTGTAATCAACATGAGGTTTAGAAAATATTTTGCAAATCCAATCAACTGTTTAAATACAAATGTTTTATTGCTCTGACAGTTTCATTCCTTTAGAAGTTCAAAGTTAATATGTATTGCAAAAATGTTCATTACAAATGAGGTATGTAAATCTATGTGATTAGATATTAATGTGTTAATATATAGATTTGTTTACACAAACATGTGACTATGTGTATATATATATATATATATATATATGTATACATATATATTTTATAAAGCCCATAATTGTAGCAGTCAATGTTAAGGTTGTAAAGTTAAACCTTTACAGATATTACAGAGCCTCTGGAGCAATCTTGCTTAAGACTGTTAAAGATAGCATTCACAGTTAGAGTCCTAACCTTGGTAGAGCATTAAATAAGAAGCTATAATGAGACATTCCCTTCATCCAGCAAATGTGTCTTTTTTATTTATCATGACAGCATCCACAGCATACTGCAAAGAAATCTGTTTTGTTTTGGAATCATAATTACATATTGACAAGTTAAACTGTGAGACCTAAATCAGGGGAATTTAAGCTATTATGGGAGCATTCTTACGGGAAAACCTAAAGGGATATCAATTATTTTGCCACAATCTCACTCCTTTTCAATTTTCCATTCTTGCATGGAATGAAATCCTAGGAGAAAAGAAGCTATAGAAAATCCAGATGCAGTATTTTGCCATGGGATTAAGAAGTAGCTTCTACGGGTAATTAAAATAAAAACAGGTATAACCCGTCAGTGAGTTTATTTAGGGGAAGACATTTATATCACTGCAGTATATTTCCTCTGTTTTTAAAATTCATGTAAATTTACCTTAAAAAGCAGCTATTTACATATATATGTATATAAAGACACCGCAACTGCTTGGATAAAAAAATAGCATATAGCTTCACAGAACAAGTAACTGACAATCTATTTCACTAAGAGATAAACATATATATAAATGAATTTCAAAAGTCTTTGCCACTGTTACAAGTGATCAGAATTATTGGTATTGATTTTTTCAGTGAATCACTATACTAACAAATACACAGTCAAATAAAATTTTAAAATATCACATATGCATGCATGTATGCATGCTAAGTCACTGCAGCTGTGTCTGATTCTTTGCTATGCTAAGGACCTCAGCCCACCAGCCTCCTCTCTCCATGGGATTCTCCAGGCAAAAAATAATGGAGTGGGTTGTCTTGCCCTATTCCAGGGGATCTTCCCAATCTAGGGATCAAACTAAAGACTCTTGTCTCCTGCACTGACAGGCAGATTCTTTACCAGGAGCACCACCTGGAAAGCCCATTATCATGTATACACCTTGCCAATTAGTATACAAATTAACATGGATCCTTAAATCAGGGGAAAAAAAAAAGTTCTTTTAATTGATTCCTTTTAAGGGTAGACCTACTCCAGATTTCAGGAACAGGAATTATCAAGTAAATAACAAAAGCAGAAACAGGTAATGGAAGTATTTCTAAAATTTAAATTTTGCTCCACTAATGATGTTTGTATATAATATTTATATTATCAAAATTGCATGAATTTCAACATTTGGAGAGTAAAATACTTACACTGCCAGAAAATTTAGTATGTTCTGACAACTATTTCAGAATTTTGTCCTTTTCCCTAGTTGGTAGCCCTGAAATGCACTGTATAGAATATATACTTCATATCTATATTTTTATTGCTTTTGTATCCTCAAGGAAATTGAAATAGAAGCAGCCTAATTCACTGGTAAAGTTTGCTTTCACATTTTCTTAAGTGGTGCAGTTCCACTTGAGCTGAAGAGCATTAGTTATTGGCTAAAAGAGGGTTTTCAGGGATATGGATTTTAGCACTTTCTTGACTGAGGATTCTGATGCTCAGCAAACTTGGCTAAAACCTGGAAGGTGACAGCTGCATGAAAAGTTGAAAAATAGGACACACAACTGTAAGCTCAGCTGATAAACTTCCTTCAGAGATTTACTATTTCTTAAAGTGCTGATGCCAAAGATGGGAAAACTGATCACAAAATAATTTCTAGTGCTCTTCTCTCAACCAGCAGTTAGACTGAGATCAAAGTTAATAACTGTCTCTCTATAAAAGATATACTATGTATCTATCAAGAGATGATATAAATTACCTAAAATTTGATCTCCTGAATATTTCTCTAATGTATTCAATATCCTCCAAAAGGATATTTGAAGTAAGGCTAGAAATTAAATATTTCTAAAAATCTATGTAAACTAGAAACATGTACTCTTTTAGATGATCTGTAAAAATGTTCTTCTGCTTCAAGGAAGACATCATTCTACTTGGGGCCCTACCATCTTGCTTGAATGCTCTAGTTATCTGCTCATGGAAGAGCATCTGTAGTGAGGCTTTTTGCAGTGAGAGCTGACTTTGAATTGAATGCCAGCAGTGGTCTGACTCTGCACAAATTACTTAAGTTTAATGAGTTATCATTTTTTTTAAACTTATAAGTGAGGATAATACTTTGCAGAGCGGTGAGAGGATGAAATGTGTGTAGTCTCTGTGCTACAGGACGTGGGTAAGTGCTCAACATACCTGTTGAGTTGCTATAGGTTTGACTCATGGGAACAGAACAACTAGAGAGCTTGTTTATAATACTGCAGCAACTTCTAAAACAGGGTTCTCAAATGTTTCCATCTCAGGCAAACATATTTTATGACCAAAAAATGTCTAGAACTAGAAACTATATTAAGTCTCCAGCAGTCCATGAGTTAAGTAGAGGAAAGCTTTGAATGAACACTGGACATCTATTGAACACTCCATTTCCTGCAAATATTCTTGTTCAAAAACTATGTTGTAAACAACAATGATAACCTAATGATGTGGATGGCATCACTGACTCGACGGACGTGAGTCTGAGTGAACTCCGGGAGTTGGTGATGGGCAGGGAGGCCTGGCGTGCTGCAATTCATGGGGTCGCAGAGTTCGTCGCGACTGAGCGACTGAACTGAACCGAACTGAACTGAACATGAGGTAACATAATTCAGTAAGCATGGAAGGAGGCATTTGAGTTCGTATTGTTCTCCAGTTAGTAGCCATACATTCCTTCCCCTGAATCCTCAGTCAGTCTTAAAACTTTTTTAAGCTTTAAGCAGATCTTGCCGGGAGAAATATCAATAACCTGAGATATGCAGATGACACCACCCTTATGGCAGAAAGTGAAGAGGAACTAAAAGCCTCTTGATGAAAGTGAAAGAGGAGAGTGAAAAAGTTGGCTTAAAGCTCAACATTCAGAAAATGAAGATCATGGCATCTGGTCCCATCACTTCATGGGAAATAGATGGGGAAACAGTGGAAACAGTGTCAGACTTTATTTTGGGGGGGCTCCAGAATCACTGCAGATGGTGACTGCAGCCATAAAATTAAAAGACGCTTACTCTTTGGAAGAAAAGTTATGACCAACCTAGATAGTATATTCACAAGCAGAGACATTACTTTGCTGACTAAGGTCCGTCTAGTCAAAGCTATGGTTTTTCCTGTGGTCATGTATGGATGTGAACGTTGGACTGTGAAGAAAGTTGAGCACTGAAGAATTGATGCTTTTGAACTGTGGTGTTGGAGAAGATTCTTGAGAGTCCTTGGATTGCAAGGAGATCCAATCAGTCCATTCTGAAGGAGATCAGCCCTGGGATTTCTTTGGAAGGAATGATGCTAAAGCTGAAACTCCAGTACTTTGGCCACCTCATGCGAAGAGTTGACTCATTGGAAAAGACTCATGCTGGGAGGGATTGGGGGCAGGAGGAGTAGGGGACGACAAAGGATGAGATGGCTAGATGGCATCACTGACTCCATGGACGTGAGTCTGGGTGAACTCCGGGAGTTGGTGATGGACAGGGAGGCCTAGCGTGCTGCAATTCATGGGGTCACAAAGAGTCAGACACGACTGAGCGACTGAACTGAACTGAAAGGCTGCTTATCTGTGCAAGGCAAGGTAACTTGTAATTCTGTCCTTGATTACCATTTGAGACACTCATTACAGGCCTCTGTTTTCCTGCTAGTGTAGGTAAGGGAGACTTAGTGATCAACCAGTAGGGATTGTGGCTCCTAGAATAAACTTCCTCCTAGTTTTTTAAAATCATGGAAGCTATATACATAATAGAAGCCCCTCCGTTTTACAGGTCCATGGTCTCTTAATTGCTTTGTCTGTAGTTTTGGCACATGCATAATAAAAATAGGGAGCTCGCTCTTTCAAAATTGATGTCCCTATTAGTTTTATTCTGCAGTAGCCATTAACCACAACTAAAATATAAATATATAAATCATAATAAGTGTTCCATAATGGAGATCGTAAAATCTACTACATAAAATGGCTTCATATAAATATACTGAAGTATATCAGCAGCCAAAATGCTAAACTTCAAGCTGTAAAAATATTACAACAGAGACAAGCGGTTTTAAATCATCACCAAACAAAATAGTGCCACATTCATTTACTGAAGGTCAAAAATGTGAATGAGAAAATGTTATGAAAAATAATAGATCCATGGTAGAAAAACTAATTCTCTATACAGAAAATTTAGCTATGAATCTGGACATTTGATATCATTGTGTGAAGTGGAGATAGGTAAGAGAAAGTTATCAATCAACAATGTTGTTACACTAAAAATCATGGTAAAATGTGGGCTTATTTGTTTATGCCCATCTTATTCCAAAAATGTTTTGAAGTAATTTGACCACTAAATAGTGAAACAAAATACTGTCTGAAACATAAACATTGAAATATCTCAAATATTTGACAAGAAAAAAGAAGGTCAGAAGAAAGAAAAGTGCCAATGGTAGGATTTATTTTAGATCTGACAAAATGAAAATTCTTAACTATTAACTTAAAAAAAATCTTTAATGATCCCTCACTGGAGCACATTAAGTGAATTGATCCTGGAGATAGGTTTTTAAACCCAAGTAATATTTTCAGAGTCAAAATTAGATCTAAATCATAAAAATATTTTGGAAGATGTTTAAATATCTTTCTCGCAAGTGAAAATATATTTTAGAATTCTCAGGTTTAGAATTCCAGGATCAATAGGATCTGTGTATCTTGGAAAATCATGGGTCTAAGTCTGACAGATTATATCAGTCAGTGTTATATGAAATGAATATTTTGATTAAAAGGTAATATACAATATCTATAGTATATGAATATAAACTTGAATATATAAATATATATAAATATGAATATTTTTCCACCCAAAGTAAATTTAGACAATTTTTTCTATGAGATTACATATTAATTAGAAACAAACAAACAAACAAAAAAAACTTGGTTAAAATATTTCTCTCTTTTTTCTAGAATTATTAGCATATATGCTTTTATTTCTTACTATATTACTTTCCTACCAGGCTGCTTGAGACTTAGATATTATTTTTTCTAACATTATTTTTTCTATTCTCAATACATGTCATTCTTGTTGATATGCGTGTCAAACAAGTATATGTTTGATAGCATCATAATTTAAGTGTGGAAGAAGGTCATTAAACCTTGAATGAGTGATAATCATTGTCAGTAAATACTAGGGCATGCAGAGTGGTAGTGGTGGAAAATGACTGCTGAGGATGGGCTTCTTTTGGAGGTAATGAAAATATTCTATAATTGAGGGTGTTGATTGCAAAACTTTGTGAAATTAAAAATCAGGGAAATGTATATTTTAGATGAGTACATTTTATAGTATGCAAATGATATCTCAAAAATCTGTTAAAATACAGTAAAAGTTCAATAACTACCATGTCAGTCTTGACAATTGTTTTCCTATGCATTCACACTGATATTGAAAACAGCTGAGAAGAATTAGAACAGGACAAGAGAACCTAAGTGGAAATGGAAGAGTATTACAGGGGTGGATGTTTTCTCAATTAATAACCATATATATAATCTCAGAGATGGTCAGTGAGTGTGACTTCCTGGCTACCGCCTTCATTTTTGTAGATATTCCTACATTTAGAGGCCTTAATTCTTAATTTAAACACCAGTATTCACATTTTTAAAAACTCTATGAAAGTTATTAAACTTTATCATGAAAAGAGTTAAACTTCCCCTTCGATGCAAGCGGAAACCACAAAGTCATAATTTTTGAATTCCAGACAGTGAAAATTTGTAAACAGATTATTATTTAGCTTTCTAAAACAACTTTCAAAAAGCAAATCAAAGTCTTAAGACTTTATTGTTACTGACAAGTCAGTATCATTCCATAGGATAAAATAAACATCAAGATAGCAAGCATGATTATCAAGCTAGGCCACATTTTGCTATGTGAAGGTTTCTTGCAATACTGGTTGGTGAATAATAAGGAGATTAGCATTAAACACACCATCTGTTGCAGGTTTTCTCTCTCTCGAAGATGCATAGCAAAAGTGAGTTCCCTGAAGTACAATGTTATCAGAGATGCTTTTAATTTTAGCATTTATTCCTACTCCTCAGGACAACAAATTTACACTGGAAGAAAATGGGCAGATAAAAGGCTGATAAAAGAAAATACATGATTTCAAATGTAAAAACAAAGAAGCTTTCTTTTAGAAGCCAAATCTTTTAATTACTCTAAGATTTCCTCAAAAAAATTAGATTTCATCCACAGAAACTGAATTATAGCTCATGTGGGCCCAAGAAGTGAAGTGTGCCAGGTGCAGCTATGAAAACTAGCTATTCAGTGACAGTCTCGCAATTTTTCTCCAGCTTCTTTGTGATTTCAGATGCCTCCTGCTTGAAGCTCTGCCTCAAAGATCTATATAATAGTATAAAATTTACACTGTCCACCAGTCATCCTATTTAGATCTTGAAAAATGTGCTTCATCTCCTTAGCATAATAACTATTCATATGGATATGCAACACATGAGCAGCTAATCCATTTCTCTTCATGCCCTCTTTCAGTCAATCTCAAACTTAAATCTTCCTCTTGAAAGCCAATGAGAATCCTACGCTCCATCAAGTTATTCTGGGTAATGTGTTGAGACCAAAATGTGTATCATTACGCAGCTAACCTACCATAATGAGTTGAAAAAAAAAGTGCTCCTATTTTATAAAAGAAGAGCAAAAATTTGTGTTCTATTCTCTTTTTAAAACTGTAATAATTTTGCCTTACCTTTACAATTTCACACCATCACAACTCATATGAGAAGATAAAATCATTTATTTAGACGGTGTCTATTCTAAAAACAATCTAGATAAAATGTTGAAATTTCAATGATCATACTGATATTTCATGCATTTTAAGAAACTATTAATCTCATACTAAGGATAAAATATATTAACTAGTTGATAATTACTAGCTCTAGAGAGCCTTTTTCTTTTAATGTTTCTGAATGAAAACTAAAAGAAATCCCTTTATGATTTTCAGTGCAATTATTTAAAATTGTATTTTATAAACATTTTTAATGCCAACAGATTATTAATTTCAGGGACCTACAAAACTACTTTTTGGTCAAAACTACCTAAGTAGTACATACGCTTGAATATACAACCAGGTTTAGAATCATAAATCGATTGTCCTCACTAAGCCCTAGTTCACCACTAGTGCGTGAGTGCTCAGTCGCTCAGTCGTGTCAGACTCTTGGCGACTCTATGGACTGTGGTCCACCTGGCTCTTCTGCCCATGGGACTCTCCAGGCAAGAATACTGGAGTGGGTAGCCATGGCCTCCTATGCTTCTTACCCAGGGATTAAGCCTGTTATCTCCTACGTCTCCTGATTACGGGTAGATTCTTTACCACTGAATCACATGCGAAGCCCTCACCATAAGTGGGATCCATCATAAAATATCTTGGTAGCTGAAGAAATTCACGAGGGCTGAGGCAAGATCTTGCTTCCATCTTCATACTCTTTTGCGGACAGGGATCTTCCACTAATTCCTGTTAATATTTCTTTACCTCCCCAAAACTCTCTCTGTGCTTCAGACATAAATTGTCTATTTACTCTCCAAAAAAACTCTGAGATTATGTTTCTCGTTTAGATCCCTCTTTTTATATGGACACCAACACCAAGCTTTGTGTTCTATAATCCTAGTTTCCATGATGTTGTGCCACTTTATTCCTTTGAAATTTTGACTTTCTCTCCTCGAGTTTCATTTGTGTCCTCCACTAAACTAGATCCATACATGGACATCAGAATAAAATCTATGCAAAATTGTGAATACTGCAGGTATAATTTTCCTGTAGTGGTTCATTTCAGTGTCATAAACCACTGACAATCTGATTGTCAGAAAAACAAATGCATATGTACCTGCATATGACATCCTGATCATTTTTATTTACTTTATAATAATTTATTTTCATGAGATTACCTACTTAGTATTTAGGATTAAATCTTTTCAAAAGATTTATCATCCCATGCTCTATTTAATCATTTTATCTGTTAAGAAAGAAACTGTGCCATTTAAGTAGAAAATACATCATGGAAAAGCCTAAAAGGCTACTTCTCAAAGCAACTCAATAAAATATATATTCAACAGGGTTATTTTTGGTACAGAGCAGATCATGATTTCTAGACTCTCATGAAAGCCCACAAAAAAATCCGAGATTGTAATTAAATATTCCTGGTCCAAACAGCCTAAGTATTTCCATTTTTACTAGCAGGAAATTTAAAAGTTACCATATTACTGACCAAAGTAGAAAATTATTAGATACTATTACCATTCAATCCTTAAATGAGTTAATTCAGGCTCAAATGAATCATTATGTTGTTATAATAATCATTTTAATACGTAAATGTCATATATCAATAGATCATCTCTAATTCCACAAAAACATCCTGAATACTTTTCAGACATATCTGCTGCTGCTGCTGCTGCTGCTAAATTGCTTCAGTCGTGTCCAACTCTGTGTGACCCCATAGACGGCAGCCCACCAGGCTCCGCCGTCCCTGGGATTCTCCAGGCAAGAACACTGGAGTGGATTGCCATTTCCTTCTCCAATGCATGAAAGTGAAAAGTGAAAGTGAAGTAACTGAGTCGTGTCCAACTCTCAGCAACTCCATGGACTGCAGATACCAGGCTCCTCCGTCCATGGGATTTTCCAGACAAGAGTACTGGAGTGGGGTGCCATTGCCTTCTCCATCAAACATATCTACATTACCTTAAAATTTGTTTATAAAAAGTAACATTAAATTCAGCTCAAGCAGCATTTATTTAACTCTAAATACATATAATAAGTGTAGTTGATAGATGGGGGAACAAAATACTGCTTTTGATCCCTACAAGTTCATAACTGAAGAAAGATGAAGTTTTAAAAATGCTAAAAATGGTAAGAATATAAGGGAAATGGCTTTATTTCATCTAGAAATGTTAAGAGCATTTCAAAGAGAAGGTGGTATTTCAATTGAAGATAAATAAAACTCTGTTATAATATTTAAGGAAAAGTGGTAAGGTCATTCCAGTTAAAGGAAATAATGTGTATGTAGGAATATAATTAGGAAAGCACATAAATTAGGAAATTAATTTTGAGGGACTGGAATATAGGGATGCATGTTGTAAGAGTATATAATATGAAACATACAAGAAAATAAACTTTCTTTGAACTGATAAAGTTTTGATTATCAGTGAGAATTTGAAACCAATAGGTAGTTTTCTATTATAACTAGTAGGTTTATATCCCTTATATGAATATTAAGTACAAATAATTAAAATTAATTAATTATATCTCCTCTTCTATATATTTAATGGATTCTTATCTCCCCATTTCTGACAGAGCTTCATGAGTAAGTGAGATTCAACAGGGTTGCTTCTTTTCTTATGAATATTTCAAAATAAAAGGAGCTACTTTAAAGCATGTTTATCTATTCATTGAAGAACTTAAAAAGATATTTTCAAAATCAAATCCTTTAAAGTACCTCCTTTACTCATTATTTTGTCTTAAAAAATGATTGCACTATAATAAAAATAAAGAGCTAGTGATACTGACACTAAGGATGGGACTTGAAGATGACCTTACATATTTTATCAGAAGACTTCAGAAGTGGTCTGTCATGCCACCAACACTCTTTTCCTTTGAAAAGACTAACAATTATCTGGAACTGCACTGTGGTGAGTAGAGTGAACAAATGATCTGATTACCTGAATATATGACCAGCAAATTCAGTTTCAATTTTTACCTAAGACAAAGAGACTAAAAGAGTTCTATTCTTTTGTGGCCAGTACAGTGCTTCAAGCTGAGACCATTAAGTAATTTATCTTGGGTCAAGTCTATTGGGTTAGCACGCAATACCTTTGTAATACAAGTTTGTTCTATTTCAAGCCACATCAAACATAGACCTTTTGTAAAAAGTTCTACCTATGAGATAAGAGCAAAAGAAAGCATTCACATCTGAGTGTCAGTTCAAACAGTTGTTAAATATACCAGACATAATGCACTGATGACTTTATTTAAATTCTGTAATAGATTCAGGTAACAATAAACTAAATGTAATAATAAATGAACTAAAAGTAGGAAAAATATTAGCATAGTGACAGATTAGAATTTACCACCACATTTAAAAGAAAAGAAAAAGCTATCAGAGAACCAAAGTAGTAACATATAATAGCCACACACACACACACAAAGAATCACATTAGCTAAAATGCTGAGAGTAAAATTTTAGATTTTTTTTTAAACTGACACATTTTCAGTTCAAGCAAACAATAACTATGCAGCCTGGACTGTGAATCATTTGGCAGATCAGCTGAGGTCTGGGCTCAGCTGGAAGGCTGGAAAGGTTGTGGGCCTCTCCCTCCAGGAAGCTAACCCAAGCTTCTTTACATGGAAGTCTCTGGCCTCCCAGCAGCAAGACAGTAAGCTCCAATTTGCCTACACTTGGCCACCTCTTTATGGTAATAATGTGACTTAAAAAAACAAATCTATCTTTTACATAATATGCTCAGGGCTAGAAATTTTAGATTGCAAATCTGGAAATAAATTCAAAGTTCCTGGTTAACATAATCTATTATTTCCAAAAACATATTGGAAAAAAAAATCATCATAATATCAGCATTTTTACAGTAAGCTGATCATATTGATTGAACCATATGATTATTAATTTTCTAACCAGATAAATGTTATTTATTGAAAAATAGAAAATAAATGTTATTGCTCAGTATATAGTATAATAAAGATCAATTACAAATATACAAATGACAATCAAAATGAGCAACGAATTAAATTTAAAAATGACTTAAGATAACATCTACCTTGACTACCAACTTTTGAGTTTTTCTTTAAGGAAAATCCAAAAGCAATGTTGAGTTAGCGAGTGCGAACTCGCCTCAGTAAGCCTGACTATGGGAACCAACAGCATTACTACACACTTCCAGCTGAGAGCACACTGATGTTTTCTCCCAGAGTTCTGAATTCCTGTATTTCTCAGAATTAGCAGATAGATGGCCTCATACTATGTGAAAGTAGTTTCCAGAAAATGTAGTCCTGCCTGTGTATGTGGTATTCCAGTTTCTAACATGGTCAGAGACAAAGTTTCTGAATTAGATCTTTAGGTGATCCCTTCTCCTGTGAAAGTGTGTTTTAGCAATGCAGAAGAAATTAACTTGCAATATCATTAAAAGGAAAAAAAAAATAGTTCTCGGAGATTTTAAATCATACATAAACTGACTTCTAAACTGAATAAAACACTGACAAAGCAATCAAGAATGCTGAACAATTGGAGTATAATATTCTTGAATTTTTATTTTATTGGCTCTTCTGTTTTTGATTGAATGCCATTGAGTTATCCAGCCACTTCTGGATAGCTCCCCCCTCCCCTTTCCTCTCCTATTCACTCCTTTCCTTTTTCTTCTCTCACAATGATCTGGTTCTTTCATACTCTAGGATACTGAGCAAAAGAAGGAAAGAAATGGTCACAACCTCTTCACCTTTTTTTTAACAATAACTTAAAAAAAAAAAATTTCTTGCTTGACAGAATTTCCCTATGGCATTGGGCCACCTTCACGTAGCCATCTATAATTTTTCTTCTGCTTCAAACAATCTCCCACATGCCATTCTTGTTAATGACTGAGATACCCCTTGATGGTGCTTAAAATTTAATAGTGGTGGAGCTCCACATTTGCCCAAACAACCTTTTCCATTTACCTTACCTCAAAGGCCTTCTAATTTTTCTTCAGAGACAGAAATCCTTTAAGCCCATTGTATCCTTAGGCTACAAATTTACTGAGATTTAGGTTTCCAATAAGAGCATTGAGATGAATGCCACCATCTCATTTATGAATCAATTTTTGCCCATCGGCTTTTTACTGTTATTACTTTTTATTTTATTTTTCACTCAAAAGAGAGAACCTTTATTATGTGTGCATGGGTATGTATACATACTCATACGTTTCATATGTTTACTAAACTGTTGAAAATTTAAAGAAAATAAAAGTCTATGCACATGAAAATTTCTAAATAAGCTCCTTGCCCTAAAATCTGTCATATCTTTTCCTTCATTTCTATGTTCACAAGAGAAAGATACATAGGATAAAATTCCTGAGGATTATATTTCAAATTGATTAAACAAGTTCTTTTCTTGAATATAATTCGTGGAAATTCAATACAGCTGACAGCATAATATATTTTATATAATTGTATAGTTTGAGGTTCTAATGTAGACAGTACCTGAAAATGATGAAATAATAGAAAAATCTTATTTTTTTGAAAGGAAATTACAAATCTATTTTTATAAGAACTTATATATATATATATAAACTTTCCATTGTCTCACAAAAAAGAACAAGAACAAAGCTTGACTTTTAAATTACCTAATGATCAATATTTCTGAATGGTTTCCCATACTTCTTTTCTTCCTTTGGTTCTTTTTTAATGTGGCTGTTATACTAAATGTTCACTTTTGCCTAAATCAAGAACTGCTGTAGTAGTTGGCTATCACACACCAGTTCCGAAAGAAGGCCTGAATATGTCCTAATCTGTAAATCCAAATAATTGAAGAATTACTGCATGGTTTTATACATAAAGATATAGTATATATGTACCTTTCCTTCAAATCTTACTGACATTTACAGATTGGGTAGAACCAATGTACTTGAAATAAAGCAATAAACTGACAAATTCTGTAAAGTATAACAAAATGTATGGTGAAATTACAAATATTAAAAAATTAATTTTAAAGTATTAATAGCTGTGTGGAATAGTTATTTATAATAGTATGATTTGAGAGCTAGTATTCAACTGATTCCTAGGAGTGCAAAGATCCTGGGGGCCCCTTGGGAGGTAGGCTACATTGTGATATGGAGCTGGGGTAGTTATGAAGATGACAATAGGCTGCGCTCATTTTCGCTTTTCCTGTCTTCAACTACAGTAACTGGTTTATATTACAAGTCACTCTGCCCATGATTGAAAAGTTTATAATTGGAGAAATTAAAAGTGTGAGAATACATATTATAGTCAAATCAAATAATCTTACATCTGGGGAGACTGTGACTGCAGTAATTTCACATAGTTATTTAAGAAAGCAGAAGCAAATATATTATGTCATGTCAATAAATGATTGTCATGACTTAACAAACCAGCTAAAAGCAGAATTTCATTTATTTTTCCACATTAAAATGTTCCATCAAGTGGGAAAAATAGAGAGAACTCTAAAGAAAAATAAATTTGCAACCATTTTCTATAGAAGCTATATAAATTCATTTTTATAAGGATTTTTATTTTTATATACTTATATAAGTTTATATTATTTAAATGGCCCCCCCAAAATTGATTATACTTGTATTCCATAGTGATTATTTAATCAATATGGGACAGTGTTCAAATTTGAAGCTAAGATAAGAAATTCTTGGAATTTTTAAAAAATTAATACGACTATTATCCCTAATCAATTTTCTAAAGATATATTAATGAAAAAGAATTTAGAAGTACCAAAGATTTCTTGCTCTCAAAATTCATTAAGTGTGGACTTTTTTTAACCATAACACTTCTAAGTGTACAAAAAATTAACAATAGTGCCATAGCTGTTTTAAATCTCTTATCCTTATTCTAAACATCAGAGATGGAAGCTGCTCTACAACACAGGGAGCTCACCTTGGTGTTGTATGATGACCCTGAAGGGTGAGATATGGGTGGGGTGGGAAAAAAGCTCAAAAGAGAGAGTATATGTGTACTTATAACTGATTCACATTGTTGTACAGAAGAAACTAACAACATTGCAAAGGAATTATCCTCCAATTGAAAATAAATTTAAAAAAAGAAACAAAAAGCTAAAAAAGTAACCACCAGAAAATGTTGATGCATATGAGTAATCCAGCTTTCAATAGTGTTGAAAAATCTGTGTAGACAGCAAGAGAGAAAAGCAAAAAAAAAAAAAAAATATATATTTTCTTGAAGTTGTTTTAGTCACTAAGATGTGTCCAGTTCTTTCACAACCCTATTGTAGCACACCAGGCTCCTCTATCCATGGGATTTCCCAGGAAAGAATACTGGAGTGGGTTGCCATTTCCTTCTGTAGGGGATCTTCCCAACCCCGGATTGAACCTGTGTCTCCTTCATTAGCATGGGATTCTTTACCACTGAGCCACCAGGGAAGCCCTTTCTTAAAGTTACTTTTTAAAAAGTCCGTGTAATAGATATGAGACAAAGTCTTATTCAGGATTATCTAAATTCATGCTAAATCATGCATTGTTTGACTCTTTAATCAAGTGAAAATTAGATTCAGAGTATGAAATAATAAAGCTCTGGGGACAATAAATGCACATGCTGTTTAGCAGAGAATGAAGACACTTTTAAGGAAATCTAAATCTAATCTGCCTCAACCATTTTCCGAAAATTACTGGAAATTGTCAATTGAAATACAGAACTATTCAGTGAAAGCTGTTCTCAGTGTTTGATTTTGTTATTTGCTACACAGCCACAGTTTAGGTTGAAAATATTCTTTCTTAAAATTTGCTTTTCCCATTCACACTCAGCAATGCCACACCTAAATCTAAAAGTGGAAGTATACTTCACTGTTCATCTCTCTAGATTAAAATATTCTATTTCCTTTACAAATAGCTCTATATTTTTATTTACTTCCTTTTATTTATTTATTCCTTTCTTCATTAAATATAATAAAATGTGTAATCTAATATAAGGCTATACTTCTTTTTTTTTTTTTTTTTACTTTACAATACTGTATTGGTTTTGCCATACATTGACATGAATCCACCACGGGTGTACATGCGATCCCAAACATGAACCCCCCTCCCACCTCCCTCCCCACAACATCCCTCTGGGTCATCCCCATGCACCAGCCCCAAGCATGCTGTATCCTGCATCGGACATAGACCGGTGATTCAATTCTTACATGATAGTATACATGTTTCCATGCCGTTCTCCCAAATCATCCCACCCTCTCCCTCTCCCTCTTAATAAAGGTATTCAAATTAATCCCAAAATATGTATTGGGTTCTATCAAACCAAGATTTTTAATAATACAAAATTATATTAAAGCTGTAGGATTTTATATTTGATATTAAAAAATACTGTGTACCTCAGTTTCTCTTTAGCATCTAATACTAAAAGTTAGTGTAAATATATGATAAAAAAACTGGTTTTCTATATTTATCTAAGATAAAAATATTCTATAGAAATGTATTAATGTCCCACAGGAGGCATCGGCATCAATACATCATCCATTTATCTGTTTCCTAATATATGATATTAGACTTTGGGTTTTTTTTGTACTTGAAATAAGGCAACAGTCTGTCATCTGTTGATTTATCTGGAAAATCACATATTTTATGCAGCTCTTGATATGTCAATATTTTGTGGCAACATATTTGGCTTAACATATTTTTATTGTTTAAATTAAGATTTTTAACATGCATTTATCATAACATGAATCATGTTAAATTATTTTGTAAAAATTAAGCCAATATGAGCCAAACTTTTATCTTTAAAATAAAGAAAAAAAATCTAAAAACTAAAACCAAATCTCACTTTTGGAGTCTTGTCAAGTTGTTTGATCAATGACAATACAGAGAGAAGCCAAATTAAAAAGAAATCAATTAGTGTGTAACAAGTAATGATCAGCTATGATTTAAGCTTCAAGGGAAGAACTGATGCAGACAGAATTAGAATAGATCTAGAACATATTTTAATTTGTAATTATCTAACAACAATTAATTTGAATAAGGCCAAAAAAGATCTGCAATGGTTACAAGCTTTATAATACTGAAACAGTATAGAATTCTGATGATAGAGTTATCTTAATGCAACATTTTAGAGGGTGAGACTCTAAGTTGGAGGAAAACAAGATGATAATTTAAAATATTGAAGAAAAATATCTATATTATTTTCAATATTAAATAGCAACCTTAAAAAAAAGTGTATTCTTAAGACAATCTTGACAGAAAAGTATGTACTGAAAATATGACAATAGAGGTCAGCCATATGATGAATTACAGATTATCCAGAGAGAGTTTCAGAGAGTATAAATTTGATGTGAGTCTCTTTTTAGGAGTATCTCTCAATACATGGAGTACAAATAAGCACAAGATAGAGACTTTTTCTTTATACCCTGAATGTGATTGGACTAAACTCATCTTTAAAGAAAGGTATGCTTTATGTCTAATAAGACACAAAAAGAGCAGAACGTAATTTCAGTTAACTAGAATGTTTGGCATGAATCATATTATAGTGGATCTAATGAACTTATTAACTCAGTTCAGTGTTAAGCTTTTAATAAGAAAGTGAAATTGATCAGGACCCTACAGGCCTTCTTGGGTGCAAAAGCCCCTCCATGTTCTGTTTCCTTTGGATGGGATAAGAAGACTTTGGTCTCTTAGGCCTTTCCTGATTCCAAAGAGCAGGCTCAAGCAGTTAATAAGACAATAGACTCACAGGACTTGTAGCTCCTCCTGAAGGGGTATAGATCTAATAAATATCTTTGAGTTGTTCTGCAGAAACTAACCACCCCCCCCTCAACTCAGGTGGAGGTTGGTGGCTACCTGTTGATGGTGACTATACTTAAACTCCAGACTAGCTGGAACCAGAGTGTGAGTTTTCTAGGACATCACCTGGTTACCTCATCAGCAAGCAATCAGAAGAAAGACACACATCCTGCAGGATATACCCCAAATTATGACTGTAAAACATTACTCCCCCCGAAACACTGGACAGTTCTGATTTTTTGAGAATGAACTGCCAGTTCTCCTTGCATGGCCATGCAAAAATTATTACTCCAAATCTGAAGCTCTGTTTGGCCTTATAGGTCATAGAAAATGTGTATAGCAACGGAAAGTGAAAGAAAAGCAGTGTGGGAAATGGAAAGGAAGGTAAAAGGAAGGAAACATTTAAGATGTTCAATATACTGTTTCTTGACTCATATTTAATAGATAATTTTTAGTTCTGAACTTCTCAGAATGCAGTGCCATTAAAATATATCAGTGGTTCAAGATATTGAAAGCTAAAGAAATTAACACTGAATCTATACTGATATCAGAAACAATGAGTACTTTTGAAAAAAAATGTAATTTTCCTTGTTTCCTGTAATTTTCTTCTTTCTGCTAAAGTCAAACATAGGAAAGAAATTTTGGCGAATTGAGGATTTTATATAGTCTTACTCCATTACATATATGCTTATTCCAGTTACATATATTCTTGCTCTAACCAGTCTGTTTGAATATTTTCTCATTTTGTGTTTCTTGGCAGTTGTAAGACAAATACAGCTTAATTTTCTGTAATATCATTTAAGGGAAACGACTAAGAAAAATTTCAAAAGAAATGGAACAAAGAGATAATGAAGAGAATAAAAGAAGTTGATTACTGAAGTTATTTATTGAAGGGTTAGGGCTACTTTATATAAAAATGGTTGCTTTGAAAATGACACAGGTGGACATATAAAAATTAATGTAATCAGTTCAGTTCAGTTCAGTATCTCAGCTGTGACTCTTTGCGACCCCATGGACTGCAACACATCAGGCTTCCCTGTCCATCACCAACTGCAAGTTTCCTCAAACCATCGACTCAGTGATGGAATCAAACCATTTCACCCTCTGCCATCCCCTTCTTCTCTTGCCTTCAATCTTGCCTTCAAAGGCCCAGCATCGGGGCCTTTTCATTTGAGTCAGTTCTTCACATCAGAAGGCCAAAGTATTGAAACTTCAGCTTCAGTCCTTCCAATGAATATTTAGGACTGGTTTCCTTTAGGATTGACTGGTTAGAACTTCTTGCAGTCCAAGGGACAATCAAAAGTCTTCTCCAACACCACAATTCAAAAGTATCAATTATTCAGTGCTCAGTCTTCTTTATGGTCCGACTCACATCCATACATGACTACTGGAAAAACCATTGCTTTGACTATATGGACCTTTGTTGGTAATGTCTCTGATTTTTAGTATGCTGTCTAGGTAGGTCATAACTTTCCTTCAAAAGAGCAAGCATCTTTTAATATCACCATCTGCAGTGATTTTGGATCCCAAGAAAATAAGGTCTGTCACTATTTCCATCATTTCCCCATCTATTTGCCATGAAGTGATGGGACCGATTGCCATGATCTTAATTTTTTGAATGTTGAATTCCCACCAAAAAGAGATAGAGCATGTCCAAGGGCAAAATAGAAGCTCCTACAAGACTATAGGAGGATCGAAATCACATTTAGAATTAAACCCCATACCTGCCAGAGATGCAGAGAGGGCTCAAACAAAACCTTGTGTACACCAGGACCCAGAGACCCCACTGTGACTGAGACAGACCTGTGTTTGAGTCTCTTGCAGAGGTATGGGTCAGCAGCAGCCAGCCACAGGGGCAGGGGCTCTGGGTGCAGCTTGATTACAGAACTTACACAGGACTGGGGAAACAGGCTTTTGAAAGGCACAAACAAAATCTTGTGTGCACCAGAACCCAGGAGAAAGGAGCAATGACCCCACAAGAGACTGACTCAGACTTGTCTGTGAGTGACCAGGAACCTCTGATGGAGGCATAGGTTGGCAGTGGCCTGCTGTAGGTTCGGGAGCACTGAGTGCAGCAATGCATACATGGGACCTTTTGAAGGAGGTAGTCATTATCTTCATTACCTCCATCATAGTTTGGTCTCAGGTCAAACAACAGAGAGGGAACTCAGCCCCACCCATCAACAGAAAATTGGATTAAAGATTTGCTGAGCATGGTCCCACCTATCAGAACAAAATCCAGTTTCCCCTACAGTCAGTCTCTCCCATCAGAGCCTCTTCCATAAGCCTCTTATCCTAATCCATTAGAGGGCAGACAGAACGAAAACTATAATCACGGAAAACTAATCAAACTGATCACATGGACCTTGTCTAACTCAATGAAACTATGAAATAATGAAACCGTGCCATGTAGGGCCACCCAAGATGGACAGGTCATGGTGGAGAGTTCTCACAAAAAGTGGTCCACTGGAGAAGGAAATGGTAAACCACTTCAGTATTCTTGCCTTGTGAATCCCATGAACAGTATGAAAAAAAAATTAATGTAATAGAGAAGACAAATTAAAATGAAGACAGAAAAAGTTAACATGTGCATGTAGTTAGTTTCCTATTATTTTACTACAAATTGAACATTCTTTAGACATTTATTTTCCACTGTGCCTTAAAGTTAAAGGTTACAGCAGGGACAATAAAGGTCTTTTGATAATACTGTAAGAACACAGTGGACCATGAATCCTCAAATCTACATCAATATTCTGATTTAAGATCAGAATAAGATCTTAAATCCAAATTTAAGATTTAAATTTGGATAAGACCCAAATTTAGATTTTATCTAAATTTGGAATTATTTATCAAGAGCTGTTAAGACTGCATGACACATTTTTGGTGTCTCACAAGCTTTGGTATGGGATTCCCAAGTTGGTGCTAGTGGTAAAGAATCTGCCTGCCACTACAGGAGACATAAGAGATGTGGGTTCCATCCCTGGGTCACGAAGATCCCTTGGAGGAGGGCATGGCAACCCACTCCAGTATTCTTCCTTGGAGAACCTCATGGACAGAAGAGCCTGAAGGCTACAGTCCATAGGGTCACAAAGAGTCAGACACAGGTGAAGCAACCTAGCATGCATGCATACTTTGGTATACATTTGATATCTTCTGGTTTCTTGGTAAGAGTAGTGTTTATATGCACCCAAAATGTATGCACATACAGACTTGTGATAGAAGATCATTTTCCTTAAAACAATCCTACTTTTCATTGTAAAATGTAATTTTAATGGTGTTATATTAACCAGGACAGATTTTAATGTTAATGTAGCATAAAGAAATTCTAATGATACCCTGGAAGACACAGAATGTAATAAGTTTGTGTACAAAGTTATTTTAAAAAATGCCAGAAGGAGGATATGAGATATGTCATCTATGAATTGGCATTTGCCAAGAGCATTTGCCAGTGACTGAATAGCAACTACATGGGCATTTGCCACCTGCCTGTGCTGCTACAGCTGCTTACTTTCAATACCTTCTGAAGGGAATTCTGGGTGGAGAGTTAGGCAATCTGTGCTCCAGGGAAACTGCTGGAACAGGTCTTTAGATAGCTAGATATTTTCAGGAACTGATTTTATGATCCCAGTCCCACATCACCCCATAACTAGAAAAGTACTAAATACCTTCAAGGTTTTCTCCTTATGACTTACAGAAAACCTTTTGTAAAATGGGTGCCTGATTCTAACTACTCCCCCTTCACCAAAACCGCATATATACTGACCTCCCCCTGCCTCTTTGAAGCAGTCTCTCAGAGCTATTTGAGGTGCTGTTTCTTGGGCTGCAATCCTCATTTTGCTCCAAATAAAACTTAACTTACAGCTCTCATGTTGTGCATCTCTTTAGATGACAGATAGAATTCTTGCGCATTGTTGTTCATTGCTCAGTTGCTAAGTAATGTCTGAATCTTTGCAACACCATGGACTGCAGCATGACAGGCTTCCCTGTCCTTCACTGTCTCCTGGAGTTTGCTCAGATTCATGTCCATTGAGTTGGTGATGCTATCTAACCATTTCACTCTCTGTAGCCCTTTTCTCCTTTTGCTTTCAAATTTTCCCAGCATCAGAGTCTTTTCCAATGAGTCAGCTCTTCACATCGGGTGGCCAAAGCTATGGGGGCTTCAGCATCAGCCTTTCCAATGAATATTCAGGGTTGATTTTATTTAGGATTTACTGGTTTGATCTCCTTGCTGTCCAAGGGACTCTCAAGAGTCTTCTGTAGCACTACAGTTTGAAAGCATCAATTCTTTGTTGCTCAGCCTTCTTTATCTCTCACATCCATATATGACTAATGGAAAAACCATAGGTTTGACTATATGGACATTTGCCGGCAAAGTGATGTCTTTGCTTTTTAATACACTGTCCAGGTTTATCATAGCTTTCCTTCCAAGGAGCAAGTGCTTTTTAATTTCACCATCTGCTATGATTTGGGAGCCCAAGAAAATTAAATATGTCGCTGCTTCTACTTTTCCCCCTTCTATTTGGCATGAAGTGGTAGGACTGGACACAATGATCTTAGTTTTTTGAATGCTGAGTTTTAAGCCAGCTTTTTAACTATCCTCTTTCACCCTCATTAAAGGCTCTTTAGTTCCTCTTCACTTTCTTCCATTAGAGTGGTATCATCTGCATATCTGAGGTTGATGTTTCTGCCAGAAATCTTGACTCCAGCTTGTGATTCATCTAGTCTGGTATTTCACATGATGTACTTTGCATAAAAGTTAAATGAACAAGATGATAATATGCAGCCTATCTTATTCCTTTCCGAATTTTGAACCAGTCCATTGTTCCACATCCAGTTCTAAATGTGGCTTCTTGACCTGGATACAGGATTCTCAGGAGACAGGTAAGGTGGTCTGGTATTTCCATTTCTTTAAGAATTTTCCACAGTGTGTTGTGATTCACATATCGAAGCCTTTCATATAGTCAAAGAAGCAGAAGTAGATGTCTTCCGGAATATCTCTTGCTTTCTTTATGATCCAAAAAATGCTGGCAATTAGATCTCTGGTTCCTCTGCCTTTTCTAAACCCAACTTGTACATCTCAAAGTTCTCAGTCCAAGTACTTCTGAAGCCTACCTTGAAGGATTTTGAGCATTACCTTGTTAACATGTGAAATGAGCAAAATTGTATGGTAGTTTGAACAGTCTTTGGTGCTGCCCTTCTTTGGAAGTGGAATGAAAACTGACTTTTTCCAGTCCTATGGCTACTCCTGAGTTTTCAAAATCCACTGATGTACTGTGTGCAACACTTTAACAGCATCATCTTTTAAGATTTTTTAATAGCTCAGCTGGAATTCTATCACCTCCAGTAATTTGTTTGTAGTAATGCTTCCTGAGGCCCACTTGATTTCATACTCTAGGTTGTCTGACTCTAAGTTAGTGATCACACCATTGGGTTATCCCCATCATTAAGACCTTTTTTTGGTATAGTTCTTCCGTGTATTATTGCCACCACTTCTTAATCTCTTGTGCCTCATTAGGCTCTTACTGTTTCTGTCCTTTATCATGTCTATCTTTTCATGAAATGTTCTCCTGATATCTCCAATTTTCTTTGAGAGATCTCTAGCTTTTCCTGTTTTATCATCTTCTCCTTGTTAATTGTATATATGTAGATATATACATTATATTATGCATATAACCCCTTCAAAAATGGTTCTGATGTGGATCCGTAGATCAAAAGCAACAAATAAAAATGGTGCTATATTTGTAATAGACATTGTCATATCAAGTCCATATTATTCTGTACATATTAAATAATCACTTTAAACAATGAAGATATATTAAAATACATGATAGTTTTCCTACAAGAGAAATCATTTGCCAGTGATTATATACCCCCCAACAATGATCTAACACCCAAAAGCATTAGTCAATAATTTAATGTAAATAACCATGGCTGGTGTTCTTTTGAGTCAGGGATTGGAATATATTTTGCTTTAAATTCTAAGTTTTCATTTGAAAACAAAGGAATAAAAATACTCTTTTCAAGGATGAAATGGACATGTAATCTGTTAAACTTGTGAAAGGTAGAACTTTGGGTAGTCACTCATTTACCCCTGAGTATCTCTCATCTACACATGAATTATACATGTTAATAAACTGTTGTTTGTTTTCATCTTGGTAACCTGACTTTTACTATAGTGCTCCCAGCCAAGAACTCAGGAGGGAAGAGGATTTTATTTTTCTTCCATATACTTAAAGTAAGTCATTTAAAAATGACACCAAATTCTATGCATCAGTATATCACCCATCAGGTTTTGGAGTATGGAGGAATTTATGTTATTATATGTGTGTGTGTGTACATGCATGTGTGTGTGTGTGTGTGTGTGTATAAAGCATTTTTATAACATAGTTTAAGCAGGATTTTTAAATTATTTTTTAAAGATAATGGAGTTTGGAGCAACAGGTGGAATGACATAACTGAAGCAACTATTTATTAATGTAACATACTGGTGGAACTACACAACATATTCATTTGGAAATGGGGGCTTTGCTAAATTTAAGCTAATTTATAAGTGATGCATCAAGGCAAAATATTTTCTGAAATCAGAATAATATGCCTCAGAGATGTGTGATATGAGGAAAGAGAGAAAAATATGCCCACAATATTCTCAGGAAAATAGTATTTTACTTAGCAAGTCACAATGTTTGAGTATAATTTTCTGAATCAAAGACAAGGAGCCAAAAACCTCTGACCCTCATCCACTGAAAATGTATCCAATTGAAAATTTATATGAGAGGAATGTGCAACTGTCACTCTAAAGGCTTAATTTAAGGAAAATAGATAAAGTTATTAGGGGAATATTATTGATGAACAAAGATTATAATTGGTTAACAAACAAAATTAAGGAAGTGACAGACTGTTTTAGATTAAATAAAGATATAGTTTTGAAAGAATAAGGACAAATGAAAATTTAAAATAAGAGGCTAATTCTCTCTAGAAAATAAGGGAAGAGATGCCCCTTCTCTCTTTTTCCTTAGAGCATTTACTTTATAAAACTTAAAACTGTAGTACTTTCTCCTTTGTTTGATCTATGTAAGGTTTTTGAAAACCAGATAGGCTTTAAGACCCAGGAATGTATTTCTCAGTAACCTGAGAGCCATCTCTTTGAAATGTAAATTTCAGTCCCCTTGGGAGGGGAGGAGCTTAACTTCAGAGGGTTGCAGAACTATCTCCTCTCATAAAGATAAGTTTGTTTTCCCTCTTGGTAAAATGGTCACTCCAGTTATCAAGTAAAGTTACATTCAACTTTGTGTGACAAATGGTGTTCTCATCTGAGGGCTGATTTTTGTTTACCATGAAAACATGTCTGCAATTAGTTGTATCTGCTTGGCTCTATAATGGAATGACCTGCCTTTCTGTTTGCAGTTTCTCTGTTGATTGCTTAAGATGGTCATCACATTCTGATTTAATGCTTATTAAAGTGTTTTTCTTCTTTGCTACATTTGTACAGAGGATTTCTGGGTTAGGAGCAGATTTCATTTTTAATTATAATTCCACAAGAATAGGAAAATAAATCAGAAACAAAAAATCGGATATTCTCACCACAGATATAGTATATGGCCTTCTTATCATTAGTGGCATAAATTAGAATAAATTTAGGAATAATAATTGAATATCACATTTCTAAATACAGTATGCTAACATCTAGGAATTGTTCCTTCTTTGTGTAAAAATAAATATAAATACTGCAAAGTTCATTAGGTTCTTCTCCCAGTACATGAACACTATTGTTAATAAACTAAACAAACAAGACTGTGACCTTATATAATAAAAAATAAAAGTAAACTTTGACATAATCCTCTAGCAGACTAGAATTTTTTTAATGCATTGGTTTAAACAGTGTACTAAATGCACAAGGTCACAGACTGATCTGGCAAACATTAAAAAATAGTTATTTTTAAACAATGATAAAATGTAACAATATATGCAGTAATGTATTACAAAGAACATATATGATGTATTCAAAGTCACATTGCTTTAATTCAATGATTAAGATAACTGAGAAATGCAAATTTTAATTTAATATTGTATAGAGATTCCTTTTACTTCACACATATGTTTTTTTAATCACAAAAATAATGTTTTGTCTTAATTTCTGTATATGACATGACTAAAAAAATCAACAGAAATATTTGCAAACTATGTGGTAGAACTCTGACATACACTCCTTAATATTAATAGTTCATTACTTTACTGGAAAAAAAGTAGTTTTACTTTGATTAATTTTTCCCAAATAAAGATTATAAAACATAATTTTAAAAAGATATGCTTTAAAATATGAGTAGAATTTACATTGTAGTGAAACATGGCTATTCAAAAGCCACTAATTTTTGTTGTTTTTTCTTAGATACTTTAAAATTAAGTGGAATGTTAAATGTAAAGGTTATATGGAAACAATATACAAGTTCAAAGAACATTGTTTGAATACTGTAACGATTTATATTCAAGATTACGCTCAATAAATTAATGTGTTATTTATCTTTTTTAAACTAAATGAACTATTTGAGGCAGAAAGGTTAAAAATGGCTCGGGGAACAGCCATGCTAAGTAATGTTTTAGGGCCTTGATTTATGCAACAAGTTCAGTTTAATAATGAGTGAAACTGCTAATCAGTGCCCACAGATATTAGATAATAAATTCAACAGGGCCAAATGGATATTTTCAGCATAGCAACTACTGGATTAATGATTTAATTAATCTAAACATGCAAAACTTTGTGCTTGCTTAAATTTGTTTAGCACATGACACATTAATGGAGATTAAAAACTAGGGGTGTACTCATAAATTTAAAATGTGTTTTAGGGAAAAAGTGACAATTACCAGTCTTACATAAATGCCTCATAAGAACCGCATCAGGAACTGGAGAGAATGAGTTCATATATTTGGTCTTGTAATTATTTACCTTATATTGCTAAATTGAAAAAGCTTTGATTAGCATAGTGTATCTATAAAATTGCTCAGTAGGAAAGAGTGATAATCAAAGTAGGATATGATTAGGAGAATGTTGGCTTTCTGCAGAGCTTCCCTGTTGTAACAATTATATCAAGTGAACAATTTAAAATCATGTAATTTATTTTTCTCCTTACATCTAAGAGGAAACATATAATGATTTCTTTAATAGAAATCATAGTATTGAACATTTAAAAGTATTTTAATGTTTAAGCTGTTTTAATACGTAGTGATATTGTATGTTTTTTCCATTTAGCATGATTTTAATTAACTTCATAACATAAATTGGGCTTTGTAATTTACTACTTGATATAGTTATGAATTACAGTTGTATGATCATCCTTTAAAAACAAAATCTTTTTTCTCTTCTGGGAATTCAGTATTTATTTATTCTGATTGAGGAGGTAAAAAAATCATAAATTTTAAACTCCCTTTGCAGGAATATTTAAAATACCTAAGGTCTTAATCTATCACTAAGTGGATTAGTTTTAATAGTGGTTGTGAACTACTGGAAGTTATTAAATGAATCATGAATATAGTATTTATGTTTGCAACTGACTTTACTTCTTGAAGTTGTTTAATTATATTATACATCATTAATTAATAACTTTAAATCTTGCACTATCAATTTAATTATGTTAATGCTATCAATCCAATTATGTGAATGCTCTATATATAACAGAGAGAAGAAATGTCAGAAACAAACTTTTAGTACTTTAATGTCTTCTCTGATAGATTTTTGTCCCTAATATAATTTTCTTAACATTTTACTAGAAGAGGATTTCAGCATTGAGTCTCAATTTCAGTGTTTAACAATGATAAGCCTCTTGACTGTTATTACACTTGCTAATGCCCCATTACCTCAATTATAACACTTTTTTTCAGATTGAGACCATTTCTCATTTATATTTCCTTTCCCAGTTACATATAACTCTCAGTAAATTTTATATCAATAAAAGTACAAATGAACGATTGGAATATGCATTTCAGTAATGAAATTAAACAGTTCTCCTGCATCTAACTACTTTCAATGAGTTTATTAGACCAATAGACCAAGAAAGAACTATTAAATGTACTGCGCATGCTTCCAAAATTATTTGGATTCCAGAATGTGTAAAGATTCATGGTGAGACAATTCAGACAAAATTGTAGACTGTCTACAGAGTCTATATTTTCTAGCAGTTGATATTATTGATTTTCAATTGTTTTTTTCCTATAAAACCATAAAATACCATATTTTATTCTGCTGATGTTATTTCTGATGACTAGTTTTCTTATATTTCTAATAAACTGACAAATGATAAATACAAACTAAAAACAGTTCAAGCAATTCTGTAATTACATATTTTTCTCCTAACATTTTATGTAAGTACATGGTAAAATACTTAATTGTCCTATACTAACAACTAGGAGTTGAGCCTGTTTCATATTCTGTGCAAGCAGAGCATTATATTGTCATATCTATTTTGTGCTTTACTTTATGAACTGTAATTATGGATAATCGTACAGACATTGGCATCAGAGCTTGTGCTTGAAATCTTATGTATTCAAAAAATACGTGTATAATAACATTTTAGACAAACAAATAAAAAGTGTACTTTTTAAAACAATATAACTTTATAGCATGTTGTAATTTTTTTCTTTGATTTATTCATGTAGACTGAAGTTACACATAACTCCCAGAGAAGACTCAAAATTACTTGAGAACACTTAACCTTAAGGGTTTGTTTTTTTTCACATTCTTTTTTTCAATTACTGTAGCATTCCCAGGGGGGAAGGAAAGCAGGAAGGGGAGAAGAATGGAGGGAGTGTAAGAGAGATAAAGAGAGACAACGAGAATGAGGGACTACATAATTCCATTTCCAATTATTTTCATAAACAAATATATTTCCTAGAGCACTTCTGGTGTTCATTTTCACACTTCTATAAGAAATCATATTATAAGAAAATATTGTTTTATATTTACACTGTCTTAAAATTAGGTTACAATAGTTTATTCATAAGATACATGTGTCATGTTGGGGATCATATTCTTTAGATTAGAGTCCTTGATTGAATCTAATGATCTCTACATTTTATTCCCAACTGATAGAAAGACTTTAGGAAGTATTCCTCATAAAATATATTGGTGGCTTTTGCCTGCCTTTGAAAAATAAGTATTCTGAAGGAGATCAACCCTGGGATTTCTTTGGAAGGAATGATGCTAAAGCTGAAACTCCAGTACTTTGGCCACCTCGTGCGAAGAGTTGACTCATTGGAAAAGACTTTGATGCTGTGAGGGATTGGGGGCAGGAGAAGAAGGGGACGACCGAGGATGAGATGGCTGGATGGCATCACTGACTTGATGAACGCAAGTCTGAGTAAACTCTGGGAGTTGGTGATGGACAGGGAGGCCTGGCGTGCTGCGATTCATGGGGTCACAAAGAGTCGGACATGACTGAGTGACTGGACTGAACTGAACTGAACTGAATTTCTCTGTGCCCTGTGAATATCTTCTTAAAATGCATTTTAAGAATAGATTAACATACACTCCTGAAGAAGGAAATGGCAACTCACTCCAATACTCTTGTCTGGAGAATCCCATGGAGAGGAGCCTGGAGGGCTGCATTCCATGGGTTCACAAAGAGTCAGACACTACTGAGCATGCATGCATACTACATACACTTCTTCCTAAGTAGAATATTTACTAGAGAATGATATTAGCTATTTCCATTCAGTACACATACAATTAGTTTGTCAGTTAATTTCACTAATTCAGACATCAAAACCTATAAGTTTCACTACAATTGCCTTAATGGTAATACTGAATCTTCTCTCATGACTCTTGTCATTCAGTTCAGTTCAGTTAGTCGCTCAGTCTTCTCATACTATTTGTGACCCCTATGGACTGTAGCACGCCAGGCCTCCCTGTCCACGACCAACTCCAGGAGTTTACTCAAACTTATGTCCATTGAATCGGTGATGCCATCCAACCATCTCATCCTCTGTCAATCCCTTATCCTCCTGCCTTCAACCTTGCCCAGCATCAGGGTCTTTTCAAATGAGTCAGTTTTTCACATCTGGTGGCCAAAGTATTAGAGTTTCAGCCTCAGCCTCAGTCCTCCCAGTGAATATTCAGGAATGATTTCCTTTAGGATGAACTGCCTGGATCTCCTTGTTGTCCAAGGGACTCTCAAGAGTCTTCTCCAACACCACAGTTCAAAAGTATCAAGTCTTCTGTGCTCAGCTTTCTTTATAGTCCAGCTCTCACATCCCTACATGACTACTGGAAAAAACACAGCTTTGACTAGACAAAGTTTTGTAAGCAAAGTACTGTCTCTGTTTTTTAATATGTTGTCTAGGTTGGTCATAACTTTTCTTCCAAGGAGCCAAGCATCTTTTAATTTCACCATCTGCAGTGATTTTGGAGCCCCCCCAAATAAAGTCTGTCACTGTTTCCATTGTTTCCCCATCTATTTGCCATGAAGTATCATTCATGTGGCTGTTGCCTTTATCATCACAATAAAAAAAAGTAAACTACTTTAACATATGGAGCATGTTATTTGTATTAATATTTTTTCAGAAGATTGTTTCACCAGATAGAAATATTCTAAGAGTATACTCAAGAAAATAAGTCATAGGTATTTAATAAAGAAAAGCAGAGCTAAAGAGCTTAAGGCTATACTTACCTCAGGGCTAGTTATGATTATGCACAGATTGACTATTAAGCATGTAGAAATCAAATAGAGTTTATAGAGCTTAGCTAATTTATAGAGGAGACTACTGGCCTTTTAACTTGAAGAATGTGGGTGTGATAACCATAAAAATGGCCCTAATTTTTTCATTTAAGTTCATTTGAATTTAACAAGGTATAATTCCTTGAGTGGGCTTCCTTGGTAGCTCAGCTGTTAAAGAATCCACCTGCAATGAAGGAGACTCCATTTCAATTTCTGGGTCAGGAAGATCCCCTGGCATCTTCCAAAATTCTAAATATCCTTGCTTATACTATAAGAGAGATTTTTTTCCACCTACAAAGTACAGTAATAGCTTAGGTCATTAAAAATTATTTCAATATATTCAGTGTACATCCAGGAAATTCCATAGAAATATATGAGTTTGCATTTACAAATTAGACATGGATATTCATACATTGAACATTAAAAAACTGAGCTTTAATTAATATATTTTCATTGATTCAATGTGTGGTCTTTTTAATATAATATTTCTTTTAAAAATATACTATTATAAAAGATAATTTAAATGTATATGTAAGCAATTATGTCTTTATTTTTATTAATTCATTATGATGATGGGACAAATAATTATTTTTATTCAGTCTATAGTTTCTGTTCTGCTGTCCTGTGCTTAGTCGCTCAGTTGCGTCCAACTCTTTGAGACCGCATAGACTGTAGACTCCCAGGCTCCTCTGTCCATGGGGGTTCTCAAGGCAAGAATACTGGAGAGGGTTGGCATGCCCTCCTCCAAGGCATCGACCCAACCTAGGGGACAGACTGGTGTCTCCTGAATTGTAGGAAGATTATTTACTGTCTGAGCCACCAGGGAGGACCAAGAATACTAGAGTGGGTAGCCTATCACTTCTGCAGGGGATCATTCCAGCCCAGGATTGAACCTGCATTGCAGACCGATCCTTTACCACCTGAGCTACCTAGGAAGCCCATTTTCTGTTAAGTGATAAGTGAAAGTCGCTCAGTTGTGTCCAATTCCCTGTGACCCCATGGATTATACAGTCCATGGAATTCTCCAGGCCAGAATACTGGAATGGGTAGCCTTTCCCTTCTCCAGGGGATCTTCTCAACCTAGGGATCAAACCCATGTCTCCCACATTGCAGGCAGATTCTTTGCCAGCTGAACCACAAGGTTACCTAAATGTAAAACAGAAATGTCTAAAACTTCAGATAAATTATTGTCTATTACTAATTATATGCCTATTTCCATAAAATTTAGCATAACTCTCCTAATTAATATAAATCTAAAGATGTGTTAATGACCAGATGGGAAGTTGACTGTGTGGATCACAACAAACTGGAAAATTGTTCAAGAGGTGGGAATACCAGACCACCTGACCTGCCTCCTGAGAAACCTGTATGCAGATCAAGAAGCAACAGTTAGAACTGGACATGAAACAATAGACTGGTTCCAAATAGGGAAAGGAGTACGTCAAGGCTGTATATTGTCACCCTGCTTATTTAACTTATATGCAGAGTACATAATGAGAAATGCTGGACTGGATGTAGCACTAGCTGGAATTAAGATTGCTAGAAGAAATATCAATAGCCTCAGATATGCAGATGACACCACACTTATGGCAGAAACTGAAGAAGAACTATAGAGCCTCTTGATGAAAGAGAAGAGTGAAGAAGATGGCTTAAAACTCAACATTCAGAAAACTAAGATCATAACATCTGGTCCCACGGCAAATAGATGGGGAAACAGTGGAAACCGTGACAGACTTTATTTATTTTTGGGGGGGTGGGGGGGCTCCAAAATCATTGCAGATGGTGACTGCAGCCATGAAATTAAAAGATGCTTGCTCCTTGGAAGGAAAGTTATGATCAACCTAGACAGCATCTTAAAAAGCAGAGACATTACTTTGCCAACAAAGATCTGTCTAGTCAAAGCTGTGGTTTTTCCAGTAGTCATGTATGAATGTGAGATTTGGAATATAAAGAAAGCTGAGCGCCGAAGAATTGGTGCTATTGAAATGTAGTGTTGGAGAAGTCTCTTGAGAGTCACTTGGACAGCAAGGAGATCTAACCAGTCCACCCTAAAGGAAATCAGTCCTGAATATTCACTGGAAGGACTGATGCTGAAGCTGAAACTCAAATTCTTTGGCCACTTGATGCTAAGTTCTTACTCATTTGAAAAGACCCTGATGCTGGGAAAGGTTGAAGGCAGGAGGATAAGTGGACGACAGAGGATGAGATGGTTGGATGTCATCACTGATTCAAGGGACATGAGTTTGAGTAAGCTCTGGGAGTTGGTGATGGACAGGGAAGCCTGGCATGTTGCAGTCCATGGGGTCGCAAAGAGTGGGACATGACTGAGCGACTGAACTGAAATGAACTGAACTGAATCAAAAAAACATTGATACAGTGTTAAAACAACAACAACAACAAGAACTATTAACAAGGGCTATTTTCCTCAAAAAGAAATAAAAATAGGCAATATAAAAATAAAATATATAGAATAATAGAACACAGGTTAAATTTCTTCTCAATTCCATCATTTAAGGGAAACATACATTAGTACATGTTTTTTAACTGCTTTTCTATGCACATTTTTTTTTGCAAAGATATTTCTGCTGGTGGAGAACAATTGCACTACTTTCTAGAGTATCTTCTCTAATTTTAATACTTGCTTCTAAGTAGGGCTGTAAAGTTCCAGCTAGATTAGGTTGTCATATATTGATGAAACCATGATATTTACTAAGTTTCTGGGATTTATCAGAAAGTGAAACATTCAGAATGCTTCAGCTTTAAAGTATATTTCAAAATACTATATCTCTGAAATTTCCTATATTAAAGCAATAACATTAATTCCTGGAATACTTATTGCATTTCAAATTAACTTTCTTGCAAATTCACCAAAACTAGTGGACACACACATGTATATGAACTTGTTTGTCAATTCTTACATAGAATTTTAAAAAATATTTTACAAAATGCTTAGCCAATTGTATCTATACCAGAACTAACCCAAGATATACGATCCCAAGACAAAATCACTAGATTTATACAAAAATTAATATCTAAATCAAAGCCCTAGTGCAGTTCAGTTCAGTTCAGTCACTCAATGATATCTCTTTGCGACCCCACGAATCACAGCATGCCAGGCCTCCCTATCCATCACCAGCTCCCAGAGTTCACTCAGACTCACGTCCATCGAGTTGGTGATGCCATCCAGCCATCTCATCCTCTGCCACCCCCTTTTCCTCCTGCCCCCAATCAGAGTCTTTTCCAATGAGTCAACTCTTCGCATGAGGTGGCCAAAGTACAGGAGCTTCAGCTTTAGCATCGTTCCTTCCAAAGAAATCCCAGGGCTGATCTCCTTTAGAATGGACTGGTTGGATCTACTTGCAGTCCAAGGGACTCTCAAGAGTCTTCTCCAACACCACAGTTCAAAAGCATCAATTCTTTGGTGCTCAGCTTTCTTCACAGTCCAACTCTCACATCCATACATGACCACAGGAAAAACCATAGCTTTGACCAGATGGACCTTTGTTGGCAAAGTAATGTCTCTGCTTTTGAATATGCTATCTAGGTTGATCATAACTTTTCTTCCAAGGAGTAAGTGTCTTAATTTCATGGCTGCAGTCACCATCGGCAGTGATTTTGGAACCCAAAAAAATAAAGTCTGACATTGTTTCCACTGTTTCCCATCTATTTCCCATGAAGTGATGGGACCAGATGCCATGATCTTCCTTTTCTGAATGTTGAGCCTTAAGCCAACTTTTTCACTCTCCTCTTTCACTTTCATCAAGAGGCTTTTTAGTTCCTCTTCACTTGCTGCCATAAGGGTGGTGTCATCTGCATATCTGAAGTTATTGATATTTCACCCAGCAATCTTGATTCCAGCTTGTGTTTCCTCCAGCCCAGCGTTTCTCATGGAGTAGCCATCATGGTTAACAAAAGATTCCGAAATGCAGTACTTGGATGCAGTCTAAAAACCGACAGAATGATCTCTGTTCATTTCCAAGGGAAACTATTCAATATCACAGTAATCCAAGTCTATGCCCCAACCAGTAACGGTGAAGAAGCTGAAGTTGAATGGTTCTTTGAAGACCTACAAGACCTTTCAGAACTAACACCCAAAAAAGATGTCCTTTTCATTATAGGGGACTGGAATGCAAACGTAGGAAGTCAAGAAACACCTGGTGTTCAAATTTGGCCTTGGAATATGGAATGAAGACTCTACACATGGACATCACCAGATGGTCAACACCGAAATCAGATTCTTTGCAGCCAAAGATGGAGAAGCTCTATACAGTCAGCAAAAACAAGATTGGGAGCTGACTGTGGCTCAGATCATGAGCTCCTTATTGCCAAATTCAGACTGAAATTGAAGAAAGTAGGGAAAACCACTAGACCATTCAGGTATGACCTAAATAAAATCCCTTATGATTATACAGTGGAAGTGACAAATAGATTTAAGGGAATAGATCTGATAGATAGAGTGCCTGATGAACTACGGACGGAGGTTCATGACATTGTACAGGAGATAGGGATCAAGACCATCTCCATGGAAAAGAAATGCAAAAAAGCAAATGGCTGTCTGGGGAGGCCTTACAAATAGCTGTAAAAAGAAGAGAAGTGAAAGGCAAAGGATTAAAGGAAAGATATAAGCATCTAAATGCAGAGTTCCAAAGAATAGCAAGAAGAGATAAGAAAGCCTTCCTCAGAGATCAATGCAAAGAAATAGAGGAAAACAACAGAATGGGAAAGAATAGAGATGTCTTCAAGACAATTAGAGATACCAAGGGAACCTTTCTTTTTTCTTTCTTATTTATTATATATATATATATATATATATATATATATATATATATATACATATTTTTTTTTACTTTACAATACTTTATTGGTTTTGCCATATATTGACATGAATCCGCCACAGGTGTACATGAGTTCCCAACCCTGAACCTCCCTCTCACCACCCTCCCCATATCATCTCTCTGGGTCATCCCAGTGCACCAGCCCCAAGCATCCTGTATCCTGCATCGAACCTAGACTAGCGATTCGTTTCTTACATGATAGTGTACATGTTTCAATGCCATTCTCCAAATCATCCAACCCTCTCCCTCTCCCACAGAGTCCAAAAGTCTGTTCTTAACATCTGTGTCTCTTTTGCTGTCTCGCATACAGGGTTATCATTACCATCTTTCTAAATTCCACATATACGTGTTAGTATACTGTATTGGTGCTTTTCTTTCTGGCTTACTTCACTCTGTATAATCGATGTCAGTTTCATCCACTTCATTAGAACAGATTCAAATGTATTCTTTTAATGGCTGAGTAAAACTCCATTGTGTAAATGTACCACAGCTTTCTTATCCATTCATCTGCTGATGGCCATCTAGGTTGCTTCCATGTCCTGGCTATTATAAACAGTGCTGCGATGAACATTGGGGTACATGTGTCTCTTTCAGTTCTGATTCCCTCAGTGTGTATGTCCAGCAGTGGGATTGCTGGGTCATGGGAACCTTTCATACAAAGATGGGCTTGATAAAGGACAGAAATGGTATGGACCTAACAGAAACAGAAGATATTAAGAACAGGTGGCAAGAATACACGGAATAACTGTACAAAAAATGTCTTCAAGACCCAGATAATCACAATGGTGTGATCATTCACCTAGAGCCAGACATCTTGGAATGTGAAGTCAAGTGGGCCTTAAAAAACATCACTACGAACAAAGCTAGTGGAGGTGATGGAATTCCAGTTGAGCTATTTCAAATCCTAAAAGATGATGCTGTGAAAGTGTTGCACTCAATATGCCAGCAAATTTGGAAAACTCAGCAGTGGCCACAGGACTGGAAAAGGTCAGTTTTCATTCCAATCCCAAAGAAAGGCAATGCCAAAAAATGCTCAAACTACCACACAATTGCACTCACCTCACACACTAGTAAAATAATGCTCAAAATTCTCCAAGCCAAGCTTCAGCAATACGTGAACTGTGAACTTCCAGATGTTCAAGTTGGTTTTAGAAAAGGCAGAAGAACCAAAGATCAAATTGCCAACATCCACTGGATCACTGAAAAAACAAGAGAGTTCCAGAAAAACATCTATTTCTGCTTTATTGACTATGCCAAAGCCTTTGACTGTGTGGATCACAAGAAACTGTGGGAAATTCTTCAAGAGTTGGGAATACCAGACCACCTGACCAGTCTCTTGAGAAACCTATATGTGGGTCAGGAAGCAAGAGTTAGAACTGAACATGGAACAACAGACTGGTTCCAAATAAGAAAAGCAGTATGTCAAGGCTATATATTGTCACCATGCTTATTTAACTTATATGCAGAGTACATCAAAGCCCTTGTATGTGTTTCCTATGATATTTTGCAGTCTTGAATTCAAAGCTTAAGAGTTAAAGTTCTGAAAGGAAAGACACAAAAGAAGAAGACAAAGGATAAAATACTAAAGGACGATTTGTGACTTTTAGTAGCAGCTCTTACAAATATTGAACTGTAGGCTTAATAACAAAGCCTCATCTATATTTAAAAGTTATTGTCTACTTGGCTCCTGCTCTGTCCTGTTCAGCCTTCAGCTAAACAGTAAATGAAGTGTCCACATGACAGACTATTCAGCAGAACTGACTCTCTGATTATTTATTTAGCAGTTTTATTTATTTAACAGTTTTGCCAGATAAATAAACATGTTTTCCATACAGTATCTTAATAGACTTGATGATGCAAAAGCAATATTATACAGTGTCATGTGTGGCCCAAATGATTTCAGTTTCTCTTGTATAATTCCCAGTGTTGGATAGAAGTATTCATTTATCATGTTCCAGCGCCATCATTTTTCCCCCAAGGGTAACACTGACTGAGTTCAGTTTTTCAAGTACAATTCATTATTCTGGATAATAGGGGCATCCACCTCCTTTAGGGTCTGCCAAGATTTGTAGGATCTAAAATGCAGTTTGGGAGAGTGAAGAGGAAATCAAAGGGCTGCCTTGAGCATTCATGCAGCTCTTCAAGTTGTACGCAGCCCTTTCATCTACAAAGGATAGACAAAGGATGGAGCTTGCAGAGGAATAAAACTCACCTGTACACATTTTTTCCCACACGAAATCAGAATTAGGAGGACAGGCAGTGAAAATAAATAGCCGATTCACTACCTCTAGAATAGAGTCAACATTTTTTGTGTTGTCTATCAGTGGTAAGGAAAATGTATACACGTCCCTCCTGACTATATGCTGAATACCTAAAGTGAGTATAACTGCAATGAGTATTTTTCATATTCATCCATCCATTACTTCAACACATATTTGTTGAGTATTTCTTGTGTGATAGGCATTGTTCTAGGCACTGGAGATACAACACTAAACAAAATCTCATAAAGCTTCCATTCTAACTGGGGAAACTCCTAAGTATGCTATAGGGCAACAAGTGCTTGGCAGAATATGCTGAAAGGAATAGTACTGCAATTCTGGAGTGAAATCCACTTGCTTCTTAGGAAGACTGATGAATTAGTAGGTCTTTTTAACGCTCTTATTATAATGATGGTCCAGATCTGTATGTGGTATCATTAATCACAGAAAGGCATAATCAATATTTTTTAGTAGGTGTAAGTTTGCCAGATAAAATACAGGATATCTAGTTAAATTTGAATTTCAGATAGACATAAATATTCCTTTAGTATGAGCATGTCCCAGATCATTCACGGTACAAGTAAAATGTATTCATTGTTTATCTGAAATTCAAATTTAACTGGATCCTGTATTTTTATTTCCAACATAATGGGATGGCTTTATTTTTTTTTTTTAAGTAGGTTATCCTAGCCCAAGTAGTAGCATGTCTCTTTTATTTGAAGCTTGATAATTCATACCAAAATTATCTAAACATTGCTTAAACAGAAGTTAAAAAGAAATGAAAGCCATTGTATTAATATTTCTGCACATTTACATTAAAATACTTTGCTATATTAAATTTGCAATAGTTCTTTTGTGTTGTATGATATGAAAGACAAACCCTTCTAATTAATGATCAGTCTGAGATTGCAGATCTTACTCACAGTCAAAAGAGTTCAAAATTGAGTGATTTTCAATGGATCTCTTAAAACACTAAATATCCTCACTGAAACACTATTAGATTAATTTAAAAATATTTAGATTAAAATCAAATATTAGTTAATAGTTAAAGTTAAATTCAATACCCTATCCTCTGCTCATTAGTATTGTGACTTTCATACAACAATTCATGTATGTAAGCCTGTTTGTTTGTTTGTTTGTTTGTTTGGGGATATATTCAAGATAGATTGATTTCAGCCATGAAAATAATTTGTATAAGTGCCTAACACATTCTGGGATTCCAGATGACTCAGCAGCAAGGAACCCGTGTACGATGCAGGAGAAGTGGGTTCAGATCTCCTGGAGAAGGAAATGGCAATCCACTCCAGTATCTTGCCTGGAAAATCCTGTGGACAGAGAAGCCTGGAGGGCTACAGATTGTGGCGTCCAAAAGGGCTGGAGATGACGGAGCAATTGAGCATGCACACTAGCACATTTTAAGCACTCAGTAAATGGTAAATATTTTTAAAGTTCAAACTGTTACAAATTATGTAGTGTTTCCTACTTTTCTTTCATAAAGCATGTGGTAGTAATTATAGTTCTTGGAAGAAAAAATTATGAGGCCCTTAAGAATTAAACTACTCATAGTAGAGGCAAAATAAAGCCTGCTTAGGCATAAAATACTGCATTTTACCAAAGTAATTCCTAATTTTTGTGCTGCCCTAATTACTTTATTTCCATAAAGACGCTGGGTCAACTTTTGTATACCTAAAGATCAGTGACCTCACAGAAATAGTAAATCAATCTCAAAATTTACATGATTCAATTAATTTATGGGCAAATAGTTGCAAAATCTAAACATGTTCTGAAGGAATACAATGCAAATAGTTGGCTACTGTAAAGCAGCAACATGTTCAAACTTGTATGTATGTGTGTGTGTGTGTGTGTGTGTGCTCACACACGTGTGTGTGTAGGTCGCTCAGTCGTGTCCAGCTCTTTGCGACCCCATGGACTGTAACTCACCAGGTTCCCCTGTCCATGGGATGCTCCAGACGAGAATACTGGAGTGGGTTACCATTCCCTTCTCCACAAACCAGCATACACCTAAGTAATAATCAAAATGACTGAGGAAATTTTTCAGTAAAGGAATTGGTCACCTGTGGGAGTATTTAATAATTTATTTAATGATTATGTGATTACATATTTTATATATAATTATCTTTTACATAGAAAACATGAATAAATTGAGCAATACTTAGCAAACTAAAACAAATAAAATATTGTGCATTTTAAGATGCTTTTTCAAACATCCTGCAATGTAGTGAGCATTCAGAAAATTTTCCAGATGTCTGAATAAATAAATTAAAAAATGAAAACTTTAGAATAAATGAAAGAATTTAAAAAATAACTGAAGACATTTGAATGAGAGAATGACACAATAAAAGGAGTGTGCAAAGAAGAAATTTGCTTCTCTGTGACCATCTGGGTAGGAAGGTGTTTCATAACTGATATTTTTTGGCATATTTGTCCTCTCTAGGTAGAGATAGAGCTACATATAAAAGCTGATAAAAATATTTCAGTATAACTGTAATTTAAATGTCTATGATACTGATTATAAAGAGTTTATAGAGTATCATTAGGTTTAAGATTAAACTTTTAATGCATTGTATAATTTCCATAAGCTGTTCTTACTGCCTAGGGAAACATTCCAACATCTAAAACTTTAAGGAGACTATAGACGTTTAAATAAGTATAAAATCCCACATATTTATGACCACACACATTTTAAAATAAAACAACAAAATTAAGTATTAAAAAAGTATATTCATTTTGTTTTACTGGTACAGAGAGACAGCATTATACTTAATGTTTTGTTCCAGCTTTTTCAAATAATAAGACAAGTCACATCGTTCCCTCAGACCTCCAGTTCCCCAAAGTAATTTACTAGGAAAGAGGCAATGGGAATAGGCAGAGTTTGAACCTCACCTAAAGACTAATAGAAAACAGCTCTGCCCTCAGACCCAGAACCAAACTGAGGGACTCTTTAGGCTTGCTGCTCCATCTGACTTTCCCCATCATCAATAGGACAAAATAGGAAGTAGCCATTCCTAAGATAGTTGGGAAATAGATTTAAAATATTTTGGATCAAAATCAGTATCTTGAAAATCGTGAGATGAGGAAAATGTAACTGTCAATAAGGAAAAGATGAAGGAGCTGATCTCTGTAGAATATAACCTTGAGTTTTAGTAAAGGAATTGACTAAGGGACCCCTCAAGGTCTCCCTTACTCTCTGCCTTTTTTTCCATCGAAACCCCAACTTGGTGTGTCCTGGGTAAGATCTCTGAGTTTGCATCAGTAGAACTGTGAATCTATGATGAGCTGTGGAGGGTGAGCACATTGTAGCTAATGTCAGAGAGGAAGGGGATGCTTAGCCATGGAGAAAAGAAACACTTTATTCCAGGTGCCCATGCAATTCAGTGAAAATGAGAAAGTCAATGCCACGTAGGCTCTCTAAGCATGAATCAGTACTGTCTGCCTGCAGTTCATTTGAGGCCAAATAAACAAGCAGTTCAGAGATATAAGGAAAATAGAAAAACAGTCCAAATGAAATAGAAAACCTGATTTCTATATCAATAGCATTTTGAGTACAATACATAAAGTAAATTACTAAAAATATATATTTTGTTAACTTGAAAATATTACACATTATAAAAATGAATGTTTTGTTTTGTCATTGTATCTTGACAGCATTGTTTTCCACAGGTTACTATTACTAAAACTCAAATGTTTATTAGTGTACCATGAATAATTTATGAATTTTTATCATGTAAAGATAAACAGAAGATAGTGGTGGGCTTTTAGTTTTAAAGATTGTGAAAGTATATACTTTCTATATACATTCGGCAGATTATTTTGAATAGCTGATCATTTAAGAATTTTAAGGTTTCCCTGGTGGCTCAAAGCCCTTCATTCAGTACCACCTAAACTATTATAATCATGCATATTGTTTTTCCTCTGATTTCATATTTGAAAAAAAATCATTAAATGTAACTCTTTTTGAGAACTAGAAAGTAAATAAAAATGTCAGAACAGTCAAATTTTATGTCCCTATGTTCTTTAAAATGCACTAGCACATCATTCATGGAAATATCCCACAGGTTTTTCCTCATTTACTTAATCAAATTGTCTCTGCAGTCTACCAACTCAAATTTGATTAGAAGCATCACATGGAAGGATGAGAAGTGAGAACGCTGATACAACAAGAAGAGATAGCGTTCCTTACTTACAGTAACACTGACACTTTTCGGCTATTATTTGTCAGACTTTATTCAGGACATTTTGCTTACATCATTTTTAATGTTTCAAACATCCTCTCTTTAAGGTAATTATATTATTATTATAAAGTATCAGCACACATGTGAAAGAGAGACAGAGAGGTACTGAGAGAGGAGACACAAGAGTTGACATGTAGAAAGTACAGGGCCAGTGTCCACCTCGATCTGCCTTATTTTAAACAGGTGTTCCCATGGCCCTGCACATCATGAAATACCTTCACATCATCTGTACCTTTCAGGACAATGGTAGAACTAAAGAACTAAAGCTCTCTGACTGTGCTAGCATCACATAAAATTGGGAGTTTATAGGGCTAATTTCCCTTCTCACTTTCTTACGCTGCTTGTCGCTTAGGTGAGGATTTTACTACACGTGGAGTATTGGTATTTCTGGCTCAAAATACCTGAACTTCTTATTTTAAATCATAATCTTTTACTGTACAATAGTTCTGACTTAGGAGAGATTACTGAAGCCTTACTGTGAGATATTCTTTCTATAGCTATTTCTTAAGGAGCTTAAACCAGAACTCAACATCCTCTTCTGAATGAAGATTCCTCTTTGATTTCATTTAAAAATATATATTTCCCTAAAAAAAGAGGCCTTGAGGAAATATTCCAAGGAGTTACCACTTTTCCTGTGATAGGATGCTACCTTTCCTGAGCCTGGGCTGGTTGTTTTGTTGGAACTCTCTATTTTTGGTCCCTACATATAGTCTCATGATTGTTATTTTGTGTTCAGAATATGACTGCATCTTTAAAAACAAAATGTAATGTAATCCTTTCCTTGACTAAAGCAACTTTTTTTACATTCCTAGAATATTTTAAAAGCTAGTTCAGGTTTTCTTATTTTATTCCTAATGTAAAAGGTTTTTTCGTTTGAACGCTCAGAAATGATAAAATACCTGTTAATGTCAAAACACAAAAACATGGGGGGAAAAATAATCAGTGAAACCGGCGCCTGCAGTTAGGAAGTTTATAGTTTAATTCTTTCCATCTAATGAGCATTTAAATCAAGATTGTTATTACATTATTTTTAACTGTGCTTTTAATTTGCAGAGATTAACTGGCAAATTTGCCCAAGTACAGTATATTGCCTATTTGTAGAGCTGAGAGTGAGGTTATTACTAATTACAAAGAAATAAAGAGTTTTCTGGCCAATTAGTAGAAATAGACCTGTAACAGCTCAAAATTCATAATAAGATTTAGTTCTGGGAATCTGGAACATAATAAGATTTTTATTAATATTCCTCATATATAACTACATGTAACCAGCTAAACCTATTTGTGGATGCTTGGTGTGATCCTATAGAAGTGCCAAATTCTCTCCATTCAAAAGCTCTTTCAGACTAAATCTATGTAATACTTTAAATAACTGGTGCTAAAATTTTAAAAACAAAGTTTGACTGCCTATGCAAGTAGAATGAAATGCAGAGCTAAAATATTACCTTGATACACTAAAAAAGAAACACCCATCTTTCCTCAACTAGCCAGGAAGGAATTGAAATTTAGGAAGGATAAATCTCAGATTTCTCTCCTTGTATATCAATTATAGGGACAGAATTGAAGCCAAAGGGTTTGCTTAAGTAACTTTAGTTTGCCTTAATTCTTACAATAATACTACCATAGCTTACAATAATACTAATATAACATAACATAACTAACAGACTTACGGTAAACCTAGAACTGTTCTGAGTCACTTGCATTGGCCTGAAATTCTGTACAAGTTTATGAGTTACAAGTCTTATGCTCATCCTCTGCTGCAGATGAGGCCATTGGACCAGAGAAACCCACCCAAGGTCATGAAGCTTGACAAACAGAAGAGGCATTTATATGTACTCACCCTAATAGTACTTCAAACATTTCCTCTCAGCATCTTACCTGAGAAGTCTTAAAACAATGCATTTATGTATTCTAGGTGGATATGCAAAAAAGCCTTAAAATTTCAGACAAATCGAAACTCTCTCTCTTCTGCTTCCCTCCTCTCTTCCTCTGTTTCCTACCCATGTTGACATAGTTTTCCTTCAAAGCAATCAGATCCCCCAAATTATAGATTAGATCCTGAAGGCAAATAAAGTATGTAAAAGTCAATGAACACATAAAGAATTATAAAATATGTTGTATCAAACAGACTTTGAACAACAACAAAAAAAAATCATGCATCAAAATCTTTAACCAGAATTTCTCTGTTTGCAACAATCAGGGAAAGACCAATATAAAGGTCATCATTCAATGGTGGTGATGCATTTATATTGTTGAATACAAGCACAGATTGAGCCTCTAACATTATGATTATTTTCTGGACCTGATGATTATTTTCTGGATACTATGAACTGATGCTTTTTTTTTTAAAGTAAAGAAATAACATCTCTACCTGGGGAAGTATCACAGAACTATCTCTAACATGTGTTGTGCTGTGTGTATCTCTAAGTGCTTGGTCACTTAGTCGTGTCCTACTCTTTGAGACCCCATGGGCTGTAGCCCACCAGGCTCCTCCGTCAATAGAATTCTCCAGGCAAGAATACTGGAGTGGGTAGCCATGCCTTCCTCCAAGGGATCCTCCTCACCTAGGGGTTGAATCTGTGCCTACTACACCTCCAGCATTTCAGGTGGATTCTTTACTAGTGAGCCACCAAGGAAGTCCAACTCTAAGTAAGGTTGACTAATCATTGTGCCCAATTTTAACTGTAATTAGATGCATGCCATCAGTAAACTTCCTCATAATACTTAAATTATATGATTTAATTCATTTAACACTATTTTATTAAATCATTTTATTTTGAGTAGAGTTGCCAGATTCAGAAAAAAATAAAATGCAGAATGGATGCTTAAATCAGTGTAAGTATGTCCCAAATATTGCAAGAAACTGCAATATTATAATATTTGGGATATAATTAGACTGAAAAAATTTATTGTTCATTTGAAATTCAAATTTAACTGACCATCCTGTATTTTATCTGGCAACTTAAGAGTTATCAAAATCTGGGCATTCATGTATTTTTCAGTCACACTAAGCAGAATAATTCTCAATCCACTGACAGAAACATGTGTCAAAATACTGGTAAGGTTAATTTGGGACATTTGAGACAAGTATCTGTGGTTTCTTCAAAAATTTCAATCATTTTAAAACCCTAGACAGTTTGTTTTCTCTAATTTGTTTTTCTGTATCAGGATAAAATAAAAGACACTAGTTTGATTTTGAGTGTATATATATATATTTTTTTTAACTAGTAATTTATTTCCATGTTTTTCTTATAAGATGGTTTTAAAATATTTCTAACAGTTACTGAAACCAGTAACTCCTTATTTTTAGATATAGCTACTGATTTGCTTATCTAGTTATCTATCACTTACAATACTCAAATTACTATAAACACTGATATAGGAAGAATTTATACATATATATATATACACATACATATATATATATATATATATATGTATATATATACACACATATGTATTTTTTTTTTCACCTCTAAGGAAGACCACAATTCAGAGTTAACTAATGCCACCCTTAGCAGAATCAAGGCAGCTGGCAGCTATGGAAATACAATTCTTCTCAGTACAGGAATGAAAGCTGACATTACCCATCATTTACACTAGGAGGCGTATTGTTCCTACAGATTTTTCTGCTACAGCTCAGAACATACTATTTCAGTGACTCGTATAAGCTCAAATGCAAAAGAATATTACTAACAACTTTTAAATATTTATAATAAATGAGTATTCAAAGCTAATTCTTTTTGGGATTAAAGTCACACTTGAAATTGATGAGATCTAAAACTTGCCAGCAGAGAAACCTTGTGTTCCTGCTGGTTTTACAGCCATCTTCTGACTACTTCAAGTAATAATACATAAAATCATCTCATTGCAATCCTCTTAAAAATGAAATAGTAATAAAACAAAAGTACATTGTGAATAATTAATATTATAATAAATACTTTAAACTCACAAAGTGAACATAATTTATTTAAAGTGAAATAATGAATATACTGGAGCATAAACATATACTTTATTGTATACGTTTATCAGTCTTTAGCAAACAGTGATGTTTTGGAACTGCCCATCAAATATGATAAGTATGAAAAAAGTCACATGACAGGAGTTTAAGATATAAAGTATTCAGAATTTGAAACACTTTTTTAGAATATTTATCTTCTAAGGTATAACAATGATTTTGCATTTTAAAACTCAACATGGTAATTTTGAAAACTTAATTGGCAACTTTTGCTAAATATTTAAGATACATGTTTTGATTTATCTACATATTAACATTTGCACTCTCTATTGCTAATAATAATAATAATACAATATTAAAGATACCTGTAAATCAAACCTGTATCATACGCCAACAGTCCTGTGGACCCAGGATCAATGAGTTAGATACTCTGAATCCAGGCTGTGCTCTTAATAACAACTCCACATTGCCTCCCCAAAGCAGCCAACACTAAATGTGTATAGGACTCAAACCTCCCCAAAGCTTTCAAATATCTTTTTGACTTTACCCTATTTTTTTTTTCTCTCTCTTTTTTTAAAATATTCTTTGCTCTCACTCCACTCTACTCTCATCTTTTCCTGCCCTAAGTATTAAGATGTGTCATAATTTCCTTCTTGGATTCCTTGTCCATCCTCATAATTCCCATAGTTACTCCAGAAATTTCATTTACCTTCTACATTGTTATTTTCCAATTTCCAACTCATAGTCATTCTCCTAGTTCCTAAAAAACATTGTATGCCTTGCAAATGTTTATTTATTTGTTTTTTTTTTAAGAATTGTTTCCTGGGACTTCCTTGGTTGTCTAGTGGTTAAGGGTCCACCTGCTGGTGCAGGGGACATGGGTTCGAGCTCTGGTCCTGGAAGACCCCACGTGCAGCATGGAAACTAAGCTCCTGCACTACAACTACTGAGGCCGACAAGTCTAAAACCCAAGCTCCACCTAAGAGAAGCCACTACAGTAAGCCCCCACACCACAGCTAAATAGTATCACCTGCTTGCCACAACTAGAGAAAGTCCCTGTGCAGCAACAAAGACCCAGGGAAGCCAAAAATAAATCAAAAACAGTTTCCTGAATTTTTATCTCATATTCTCTAATTTATTTGTATAATTTTTTAATAAGTCTAGCAAACTAAAATCTTGGACTAATAAGTCTTTCTATTCTCTTATTGGCTATATTCAATTAGAACATATCATATCCTGCCCATCATTCTAAATCTGGTCCCAACCTATATCTCAGTTTAGGCTCATTTCTTATCACAGACTGGAACAGTTGAATATCAACCATTTGTTGAGTATCTATGTTTCAAACACTATGCTAAGTGATAATTGATATCAAATAACTGTAGTTTTTATAACAATAATCTCAAAGACACTAATAACCCCATTTTGAAAGTTAGGAACCTGAGACCATGTGGTAGAGCTAAGCATAACTAGCTTGTTCTACAAAAATACTGAACTATTCACTATCTACCCAACTGCCCTTAACAATTCATAGCACCAAGAAACCTGCTCTGCCCAGCGGGTGCTCACATACACACACATACACAGGGGCACACACATATATTTTATTTACTCAATTTCTGTTCATCCAGCGTCACTTGTTTAAAGTATCACTTTGTAGAACTTTTTATTGATTTCTTATTCAAGACATTCTATTCTAAACCCCACTTTAGGGACTTCCCTGGTGGTCCAGCAGTTAAGAGTCCACTTTTCATTTCAGGAGACACAGGTTCAGTCCCTGGTAGGGGAACTAAGACTCCACATGCCTCAGGGCAACTAAGCCCATGAGTCACAACTAGAGAGAAGTCCATAGGCTACAAGGAAAGATCCAGCAAGATGCAACAAAGATCCCATGTGTCACAACTAAGACCCAACACAGCCAAATAAATAAATAAATGCTTATTTAAAAAATCTGTTTTACACTTATAATTGGCATTTTTTCTAGTTCACTAATGCTATCGGTATCCAGTATCTTCTTTCCTACAAAAATCAATATCTTTTTTTTTCATCTTCTTTTTGTGGTCTATGAAATGTTTATAGCCTGCCTCTGAGAGAAAATAAATTGCAAAACAATTTCAGGAACTTCACAAATTTGCAAAAAACTGCTCATGGCCTCTCTGACCAAGGAACTTAGATTAGAACTTTTGTTCTCACAGTCTAGTATATCAATTTGTTTAAGTTTAGAAAAACTTGGTTTTAATGCCTTTTCCCAGAATCTGGTACCTGGCACATAGGAGCCTCTGCATGAGTGCTACAGAACAAATAAATGAATTAATCATGGAAAATCTGTATGAACAAAGGAGCTTAAATGACAGTTCTTAGTTTGTAAATTATAACAGAATTACTAAGTCTTATATAAAATGTGGCAGAAATACCCTATAGTGACTGCTCAGGATCCTGACTCCTGGTGTTCATGACTATGTGTATACCCTTCCTTGAGTGTAAGCAGGACCTGAGACTTGCCTATGACCAATAGTATAAGGCAACAGTGATGGAATGTCACTCTCATGAATATGTTAAGCTATATAAGAATGTGCGTTGCTACAAACTCACTCTAGAGACCGTCTCTCTAATTGTCCTTGAAGAAGTAAGAATTCATGTTGAGAGGCATGTGTGGCTAACATTTGAGGGTTGCTGCTAAAGCTGAGAGCAGTTGCCAGCAGACAGCCAGCAAGATGCTAAGGTTCTCAGTCCTAAACCTGCAAGGAAATAAATTCTGCTAACAATCTGAAAAGGCTTCCCAGGTGGCTCAGAGGTAAAGAATCCACCTGCTAATGCAGGACTTGTGGGTTTGATACCTGGGTTGGGAAGACCCCTTGGAATAGGAAATAGCAGCTCACTCAAGTATTCTTGCCAGAGAAATCCTATGGAAAGAGGAACCTGGCAGGCTACAGTCCATTGAACAGCAAAAAGAGCTGGAGAGGACTTAGCAACTAACCAACAAAAACAACCAGCTGAAAAATCTAGGAAGTAAATTCTTCTACAGTTTTGCCTGCAGATGAGAGTATAACCTTATTGACACATTGATTACAGGCATTTGAGATCCTGAGCAGAGGACTCATCCAAGTCATGTTCAGACTCCTGACTCAAAGAAATTGTGAAATTATGAATGTGTGTTGTTTTAAGGCACAAAGTTGGAGGCAATTAGCAGTAGAATATATATGGTAGATATATATATATATATATATATATATATATATATATGTACACAAGAGATGGGTAGAGGTTTATTTGTTTTGTAATCTAGATGGCTCAGATGAAAATGCTCTGACCTGTCAGATTTTAAGGGGAAAGTAGTGACAAACAAATTTCTAGATTTATTTAGAAAAATAAATTTAATAGAGCTATAAAGAAGCATAAATAAGGCTTTGTAGCATAAAGAAAATCAAATTTTGCTCTTTTGTTGCCTTTTTTCCTCTTAAAGTACAGTATGATTGATTATCTTTTCTCTATACCATTTTCTGAGGAAATCTAGATTCATTAACTCAGGGACCAGTATTATTGGATCATCATGAATTGATTACAAAAATACCATAGGGAAATGAACACAACAAGTGACAAAACAAAACTCTGAACAATTTTCTTTGGATCAATAAAATTAGTTCAACCCAGTATATGTTTAAAAACAATAAATACAGTTCACAAAATTATTATTATAAAATACTATTCTCAGAATATCAAATTCATGTTTAATTCCCAAAGCAACTTATGGTTAATGATTTTTTTCTTGCCTATTAGGATTAGCACAATTTCTTAAGATTGAAATTTGGTGGCATCATTATGTTTTTTCTGGACTTCTCTGGTTTGAAAATTTTATTAAGCTTATTTTTTCCTCCCCAAAATGACAGCCTGTATTTCATGCCCAATAATTTTAAATGCTCAATTTTTCTTAGCATGTATCTCCCATAATTTTAAGAATGACAGGAAAAAAACATTTTTAGTAATATTTTTACCTGATGAAGAATAGATACTCTAAGAATGAGTATCTCAGTTCTGCATTGCATGCTTTCCATGAAAACTATAAATAAAAATATAATTATGGCTACATTATTAAAATTATGGAAAACATAGACCATTAAAAGGAAATCAATACTCCAAAGTGAAGACAACACACACAGTTAACATGATGTAGCACTTCCTAGTTTTTTGTTTATTTGTTTTATCTTGATAGAATACTTAATTTGTCTGATTATATTTTCATGTGTTTGTGAACAATTGATTATTTTTATATTTCAGTCACTCAGTCATATCCGACTCTTTGCGACCCTGTGAATCGCAGCACGCCAGGCCTCCCTGTCCATCACCATCTCCTGGAGTTCACTTAAACTCACGTCCATTGAGTAGGTGATGCCATCCAGCCATCTCATCCTCTGCCGTCCCCTTTTCCTCCTGCCCCCAATCCCTCCCAGCATCAGAGTCTTTTCCAATGAGTCAACTCTTCGCATGAGGTGGCCAAAGTACTGGAGTTTCAGCTTTAGCATCTTTCCTTCCAAAGAAATCCCAGGGCTGATCTCCTTTAGAATGGACTGGTTGGATTTCCTTGCAGTCCAAGGGACTCTCAAGAGTCTTCTCCAACACCACAGTTCAAAAGCATCAATTCTTCAGTGCTCAGCTTTCTTCACAGTCCAACTCTTACATCCATACATGACCATTGAAAAAACCATAGCCTTGACTAGATGGACCTTTGTTGGCAAAGTAATGTCTCTGCTTTTGAATATGCTATCTAGGTTGATCATAACTTTTCTTCCAAGGAGCAAGCGTCTTTTAATTTCATGGCTGCAGTCACCATTGGCAGTGATTTTGGAGCCCCCCCAAATAAAGTCTGACATTGTTTCCACAGTTTCCCCATCTATTTCCCATTAAGTCATGGGACTAGATGCCATGATCTTCGTTTTCTGAATGTTGAGCTTTAAGCCAACATTTTCACTCTCCACTTTCACTTTCATCAAGAGGCTTTTTAGTTCCTCTTCACTTTCTACCATAAGGGTGGTGTCATCTGCATGTCTGAGGTTATTGATATTTCTTCCGACAATCTTGATTCCAGCTTGTGTTTCTTCCAGTCCAGCGTTTCTCATGGTGTACTCTGCATATAAGTTAAATAAGCAGGGCGACAATATACAGCCTTGACATACTCCTTTCCCTATTTGGAACCAGTCTGTTGTTCCATGTCCAGTTCTAACTGTTGCTTCCTGACCTGCATACAAATTTCTCAAGAGGCAGGTCAGGTGGTCTGGTATTCTTATCTCTTTCAGAATTTTCCACCATTTATTGTGATCCACACAGTCAAAGGCTTTGGCATAGTCAATAAAGCAGAAATAGAGGCTTTTCTGGAACTCTCTTGCTTTTTTGATGCTGTCTTATTATATGTCAGGAACTATTATGCAAGGACAATAGGAAGGTGAGCAAAAAGTCTTTAATGATTGACGGGAAAAACAGTTGCTAATAACTAATCACACAGATTCTCTTTAAGGAAAAGGTTTGAGGACAATGATACAGAAAAATTGTTTCAATGAAAAGAGCACTAAGTAACAGTCTGAACATATGAGTTCTAGTCTTGACTCACAAGCTATGCAACTTAAGCCAATCACTTCCCTTTTTATTCCTCTGTATAGAATAATTTATACTCTATGATCTGTTGGGTCCTATTAAGATTTAAATTTTCATTAGCAATGCCAAATAATCCTTGACACAGTAGTTCTTTCACAAGTTGTACATCTTAGAATTCATATTATTCAATTTCTCAAACTTCTTAAAAAATGAAATTCATGCCCCCAAATTTAAAACTCAATGTCAGGAATGACTATATTCTTTTGCACACTGTCTTAACATGTGCATATTGCAGGTGGTTTCTCTGAATGATGAAAGCATAACCTGTGAAGTCAGGTAAACTTGCAAAGTTTGTCGTTGTTCAGTCACTCAGTAATGTCTGACTCTTTGCCACCCCATGGACTGCAGTATGCCAGACTTCCCTGTTCTTCACCATTTCCTGGAGCTTGCTCAAACTCATGTTCATTGAGTTGGTGATGCCACCAAACCATCTTGTCCTTATCCTCTGTTGTTCCCTTCTCCTCCTGCCTTCTGTCTTTCCCAGCATCAGGGTCTTTTACAATGAGTTAGCTCTTCATATCAGGTGGCCAAAGTATTGGAGCTTCAGCTTCAGCATCAGTCTTTTCAATGAATATTCAGGATTGATCTCTTTTAGGATTGACTGGTTTGATCTACTTGCTGTCCAAAGGACTCTAAAGAGTCTTCTCCAACATGACAGTTCAAAGCATCAATTCTTCAGCACTCAGCCTTCTTTTTGGTCCAACTCTCACACCCATACATGACTACTGGAAAAACCATAGCTTTGACTATACGAACCTTTGTCGGCAAAACAATGTCTCCACTTTTTTTTTTTTTTTTTTTTAGTAAAATCTTCTTTTTCTCTTTCTTTTTTTATTTTTTTAATTTTAATTTTTATTTTATTTTGCTTTACAATACTGTATTGGTTTTGCCACATTGACATGAATCATTAATATGTTGTGTAGGTTTGTCACAGCTTTTCTTGTAAGGAGCAATTGTCTTTTAATTTCATGGCTGCAGTCACCATCTGCAGTGATTTTTGAGTCCAAGAAAATAAAGTCTGTCACTGTTTCCATTGTTTCCCAATCTAATTACAAAGTAGTTTTAGAAAAATTTTCTGAAATTCAGTTGTGGTTCAGATGGTAAAGAATCTGCCTGCAATGAAGGAGATCTGGATTTCATCTCTGGGCTGGGAAAATCCTCTGGATAAGGGAATGGCTACCCACTCTAGTATTATTGCCTGGGAAATTCATGGACAGAGGATCCTGGCATAAAGAGTCAGACATGGCTGAATGACTAACACTTTCATAATACTATCTAACTTGCAATATTAGTGTAGAATCATAAACAATATATTAAAACATTTACTATTATTCCTGATTCATAGGTAGATCTCAATAAATATTACCCATAAATATCACCAACAATAAAAAATATTCTTAGTGAGAAATTCACCAATTTATTAACACACAATCCAGGTAGAAGTGGAAGCATATGACAGACAGGGCTTTAAAAACACAAACACAATTTGAGATTTTGTATGTGATTAAATAGAAGAAAATCCTTTAAATTAGCATTTAAAAGAAACACCAGATACAAAATACAACTCTATTCATGTTTCTCAATGGGATTTAATTCTGAATTAGTGATAATAAGCTGCTTCAGATCTGATCACATAGTTGTTTTGGTTTCTTTTTAACTTAGTGAAATCTTTTCATAACTCTAGTTATATGTGCTAAAATTAAAATCTTTGATTGAAAATCACCTTACTAGTTTCATAAATTAATGGTTTTATTGAATTTTACATGGAGTGCATGATCACATTAATAAGTTAACTTTTTAAGGAAATATGATTTATTCTGCTATTTGCAAGTAAGATGAATCTTTTTATGCAGAAAAGCTGACAAAACTTAGTGCAAGAAATATTGCATGTGTGTGTGCCCTTTGTGGGCCAGTAGGCTAAGCATGCTCTAGGATTCAGAAGTGTCTAGAACATAAAGACATCATCTATTTGGTTGCTAGAGGTTTATATAAAAGCCTAAATGTATACTAAATGGGCTTTCCATGTGGCTCAGTGGTAAAGAATCTACCTTCTAAACAGGAGAGAGGGGTTTGATTCCTGGGTTGGGAAGATTGCTTGGAGAAGGAAATGGCAACCCATTTCAGTATTCTTGCCTCAGAAATCCCATGGACAGAGGCGCATGGAGGGCTACAGTCCATGGGGTCACCAAGGAGTCAGACATGATAGCAACTAAACTACAACAGAGATATATTAAACCTTAGGTTTCCAAAAACTCCTCCACATGATACCATTTGTACTAATTTCTTTAAAAAATGTATAATGATAAATTTACCATGAAATTATACTAAATTTTAATTACTTTTATTGAGAATAATTATATTTGAAAAACTAGGAATCTATATCAATTCCATACTCAATAACTATAGATAATACAAATTTATATGATGTTGAATGATTACTATAAAACTATTATTCTTGTGAAAGTGAAAGTCACGCAGTCATGTCTGACTCTTTACAACCCCATCAACTAAGCAGTCCATGGAATTCTCCAGGCTAGAATACTGGAATGGGTAGCCTTTCCCTTCTCCAGGGGATCTTCCCAACCTAGGGATCAAACCGGGGTCTCCTGCATTGCAAGCAGATTCTTTACCAACTGAGTTTTGAGGGGAGCCCTTCTTGAAGAGAAGACTCTTCAAGATTCTTCTCATGAAGAGAAAACTCTTCAAGAGGCAGACATAAAATGCCACTGAAGAAAAAGGAAACAACTCATATCTACATAGCAAGATTAATACTGGTGAAGATTATTGCTTCAATTATCCTGTATCTCATGCCACAAATTTTTCAAAGTTAATTACAAAACCATAACTGCAGATTTTATATAATATATCATAATGCTATCTCAATATGAATCACTGTTTAGTTATGAATCTCTTAATGTTTCTATGCTGGTCTAATGAATTCTTCTCCAGACATTTACATGAGATTAAAATTAAAGTCCCTTTAAGTGTCAAAGTGCTTCCCAGATAATTCAGCTAGTAAAGAATCCACCTGCAAGGCAGGAGATCCTGAAAGAACTGTTAGCCACCAGGGGCCCTCTGAGCGCCTCCTCTTGCCCTGTCTGACACCTTCTTTCTCAGTGGCAAATATAGATGTGTTCTCCATCAAGGAGTACTGGTCTGGTTTAACACATTTCACTGACCATGATTATCCTGAGTGAAGTAACTGTGTTGAGTTGAATGTTGGAGCATGCAAGGGTGTGTATTCCCTATGTTGTTGTTGTTTTTTTTTTTTTTTCCATGTGACCGGATTGGTTAAAAACTCTGAAGAATTCTTGAGCAAACTTGAAAGGAGTTCCCCCTACCATCTCAAGCTTTAAAATTTCTCATATCTTCCCCCATTTGGTAGCTCAGCCAGTGCTATTTCTCAGGTCTAAGAAAATAAATATATTGGATAAAGTCCTGGCCTAGGGCAGCTTAGTTTCACTATATTGCTGTATACATTTTTTAAAACTTTACTTCTGTAAAAATAACTGATGAACTATATAGACAAGTCCTATTTGTGCCAGTATACTTATTTTTTTTTAGTTTTTTATTTTTAAATTTTAATATCTTTAATTCTTACATGCATTCCCAAACATGAAGCCCCCTCCCACCTCCCCTCCCCATAACATCTCTCTGGGTCATCCCCATGCACCAGCCCCAAGCATGCTGCATCCTGCGTCAGACATAGACTGGCAATTCAATTCTTACATGATAGTATACATGTTAGAAGGTCATTCTCCCAAATCATCCCACCCTCTCCCTCTCCCTCTGAGTCCAAAGGTCCGTTATACACATCTGTGTCTCTTTCCCTGTCTTGCACACAGGGTCGTCATTGCCATTTTCCTAAATTCCATATATATGTGTTAGTATACTGTATCGGTGTTTTTCTTTCTGGCTTACTTCACTCTGTATAATCGGCTCCAGTTTCATCCATCTCATCAAAACTGATTCAAATGAATTCTTTTTTACGGCTGAGTAATACTCCATTGTGTATATGTACCACAGCTTTCTTATCCATTCATCTGCTGATGGACATCTAGGTTGCTTCCATGTCCTGGCTATTATAAACAGTGCTGCGATGAACATTGGGGTACATGTGTCTCTTTCAATTCTGTGGGATTGCTGGGTCATAAGGTAGTTCTATTTGCAATTTTTTAAGGAATCTCCACACTGTTCTCCATAGTGGCTGTACTAGTTTGCATTCACTGCCAGTATACTTAAAATGGATTTTTCCTGTCTCAGTTTTGGAAGAGGCCCAAAGACCAGAGGAGTCAACCACTGCCACATGCAGAAGAGGTGGTCAAGAACCAATTTCAGGACCTTTGCCTTAATATTAATAAAAGATGCTTTAAAATTGGAGAAGGGGAAGTTGCAGGATAGGAAATCATTTGAGAAAGAACTGTCCTACATACCCATCCTCTTTACACAAGTCCAGGAAAAGCTGAGTCAATGGAACCACTTAGGATAATGGTCTTTAGACTAATCAGAACCAAGAGATCTGAGGAGAATATTTAATCAGGTCTCCCAAATGCTGTGAGAGGATTGGTTGCCTCTTTGAGTATCCCTGACCTTCTGGATATGTGAAGTCAAAAATGCACTTATATTTTCCTTATGAGACCAAGATACAGGGCATGAAAGACTGAGGGCCAGAGCTGGTTTGGAATTTAGATTTTCCTAAAAGATTGGCTGAGAAAAACTTCAGCAGAAAGAAAATGCAAGTTTAACTGCATATGCCAATGAGAAGAGAACTACCTATCAGAAAAACCTGCAGAGACTGGGGCACACTTTAGAAGGGGGCATATGTACAAAAGATACCCATCACTTTCCTGGAATCAAAGAATCAGTTTAAATTTCTAGTAGGCAGAGAACACTAATGCTGGGTTAACATAATAGGATTAGTTAAGAAACCCCTTTAATGCTTTTTATCTCCTCTTGGTATTTCTACTTCAACCATAGAATTGCCAGAATCACTATAATATCTAAAGAAATCAGAAGAATAGCTAGAACATACAGGAAAGTTACCCTAATCCCATTTGCCCTATAGACAATTTAGAAACAGGTCAAGATGGATTTAGAAAAAACTTACAATTCAAATCAAACAGAAATCATGGTTGTTACTTTGAGCTACACATAACAATTATTAAATTGGACTTCTAATTTTTTCAATTAAAGTGAACTAGGTAGTGATTTTTAAAGAGAAACAAAAAACTAGCATGACCAAGAAAGGCATAGCATTTCCCCCAGTGATTTTCAAAGGCTGAAGAAGTACCGTCACAGGGCTTACCTGGAATGAGCCATGATTTCTAACATGGGGTGTAAGTCTGTGCAGAATAAAAGATTTTGCCAATCCCATCCCACTCATTTCACTGTTTCAGTGTACTGACTAAAGAATCATACAAAATTAAACAGGTAAAAAAGTAAAACCTTCATATCACTATCACTCCTCTTCATACTTGTTTCAATCACCATATAAAGTTCTTATTGGAAAATAGAATTCCACAGGATACTTTTTTCTTTTCTGTCATTGACTATGTCCACTTAACTATGTTGTATCAATTCTAAACTCTAAAAAAGTCTTCCGATTTTAATATCTTTGACATGTAGATGTCATGCAAAAAAAAATGGCTTCTTGAAATTGCATCTGCAGCATTTTTTTTCTTTAATTTTTCATGGTTCATAAACTAAAGGTGTACGGTACAATTTAACAGCCAATATGTCAAGCATGTTAGATCTATTTCAAAAAATATTAAAACAACAATAAAGGCAGCAAAAAACAACTGAATGTCCATTTACTTGCTCCCTGGGATTACTGTTAAAATTCAAGGGCACAACAGAAAACCAGAAAATCTCCAAGCAGACTTTGTAAGGGGACTCACCAGAGTTGGGGTCAGAGTTGCCGTCTGCTTCGGTCCTCTTGTCCGGAGAGGCCTGGTCATAGAATTCGTCCTGTGGCTGAACCAGAGGAAGAGGGTGTGAGATCAGGGTTCCACTACCCACCGGCTCGTGGTCTCCTAGACCACTGTCACTGCAGCTTTCCTGGGAGCCGTCGGGGAGGTGAAAGGTAACCCGGCGCTGCGACTACAAAGAAGACCACAGGACACGCCATTAACATCCTTTCTGAAGCAACTTTAATACACAGTACAATGCCCAGGCAAAGTAAAAAATACTTGGAACACATCTGGGAACGAACATTTATTGTTCGTCATTTACTATGACATGTCCAACTTGTAAAATACAAGAAAGAATTTCAATTTCGTATAATTTAAGAGAAGAAAAAAAAAAGCTAATGGTAAACCACTGAAATTTGTAGAAATACAAATATAATGCTAGTGGTCAAAGCTATACAAAAGTTAAATAAGTGCAAATACACAAATGGTTGTTCCATAGATCTGAATAAGTACATAGATAATGCAATACGGCATTCTATTTCTTGTGGATAACCGAGTATCGTGTTTAGTTGAGGGTTTTAAGGTTGCTTTTGCAATTAAGTCATTATTGCCCACTGGCACTGATTTTTTTTACGAGTCATTATTTATAGAATATCCTTACTGAAAGGTGTTTGGAATATTACTTTGGCATCTATTTGCACAATGTCACCATCAGAAGTGACCTAAAATATGTATATGTTACTTTAATACATTTTATAAGATAAAATTGTGTCTTTTGGCACATATTATTGCTTAGTTCTCTTGGTACATGTTCTTCTAGGTGATGCAATGTATGAGATTGGAGACTATTTACAGCTGTTTGGTGTGGAGTTTTATGCCTGACAGAATTATGTGTGAGTAGTAAACTTAAGCTTTACCTCTGACTACACCTAATTTTCATTCTACTTTGATATCAAAAAATAAATCTTTCAATATCACACCACATATGACTAATGTTGCTCAGATTTTAAAATTATGAATATATAATTATTTATATAAATAATATGCAGATATACTATATGGCATAATCATTTTGTCATACTCAAAATTTGTGCTTTTTAATAGACAACCTATTGCATCCATTTCAAATAAAATGAATGAATTTACAGACGAAATATTATAGGTAGAAATACTGCTTCTCTATAAATGTAGTTTTTATAGACTGACAATAAAACTTGGTTATTTCTTGTGAGTCACTAGTTCAAATCATGCTGAGTCATAATTGAGAAGAGCTGATACCACTGTATTGTTTTTCAATCACCTGTGTGAAAGGATTTAAGAGTTCAGTACATTTTTAATGAATTGATGTTAACATCACATAAACTATAATCCCAAATGGTCCTAATTGAGTCTATTGTAACACACTTCAGCTTCAAGCACAACCATCTCCCTACCATTGTTCCTTCCTCAGTAGATTTTGAAACGTGCCTAGAGAGTGCTACACAATATTAAGGAAAATTTGAATTTTAATATCTAATTAGTATCTGAAATGCATTTCTACTTTTATAGGGAAGACCATGCTACTGATTTTATTTATTAGAGTGTTCGTTCTCCCATGTGAACTTAACTCTTGAGGGAAAAGCAATAATGCCAATATCTTCCATTTCTGTTTCAATATTCACTTAATTCATTATGTGCTTGTGCGTGTGAGCTCAGTCGTGTCTTACTCTGTGTTGTGATGGACTGTAGTCTCCCAGACTCCTCTGTCCATGGGATTATCTAGGCAAGAATATTGGAGTGGGTTGCCATTTCCTTCTCCAGGAGCATATTAAATGAATCCTTTTGTAATAAACACAGTACTAAGGACAGTGACCAGCTGCACACAATACATAATTGTCAAATATTGCTTTTAAAGTGACAGGCTGCTAAAAATTTCCATAGTTTGAGTAATCAAAGTATCTTTGGTGTGCCTCTAGATGACTACCTCTTACTGATAGTTCAGACAAGTAAAAAGAAGTCAAAACACAAGAGAAAGACAATGGAACAATTTGATTGATTCTGCAACCTTCATAAAGCATTTTGGGAAGACACGCATAAGCTATTATAAAACATTTGTTTCCTAGGTGAAGGAAAAAGGAAAATTAATATCTGTGATATTCTTCTAAACATAATGTTGCTTTAATTACTATAGTTTTTTCCATAGGAAATGTCCAAGTCCTCAACATCAGCTGTATCTAAATGCAGCAGTTCTTGTAGAAAAGTCATTAGAGCTAGTATTTACTGAGCACCTACTCGTATAGAGACTGGTACTATAATTACACTGAGAATAAAAATGAAAATATTTTTTAAACTATTTCAAATACAACATATTAGATTCCATCCGATACATACTATACTATAATATTTCTTTACCACTTTGTAAGTGAGAATAAGATATAAATCTAGTATAATTTATTTGCACTAAGACCCTATAAATTAGAGTAATATAAGGTTTAAACCACTGCGGCTTATGGAAATATTTCCTAATTAATTTGACTGAAAGATGTTTAAGTCTTAATTGGCAAAATTGTGCACAATTTATCAGTCTAATGGGAGGTAGGGGTGGTGACGCACATGGACTAAGAATTGCAATATGGATATTATAGTAAGAAGCAAATTGATCAAGCAAATCAATCTTTAACTTTTCATCATAATGATTGATGCAAGTGAAATAATGTTTGGCTTATCAAGGTAGATAAAAGGAAAATGTTTGAATAAATTAAAATGAAGGAAAATTAGGATAATTTCTGCATTAAAAAACAAAAGTTATAGGTGTCATGAAAGACTACAGTACTTATTCCATTTTTACCCAAGAGCACCAGATGAGGAGTCAGAACCAGACTTCCTGCCAGGGAGTGCTTGCCCTGTAGAGCCTGGTCCTGGACAATGACACCATTTCTTTGAAGGAGTTCTTGGCCTTGTAAAATGGATGGAGCAGTGCCTTCAGCAGTGGATGTTGTAAGGTTCAAGTAGATAAAATAAGAAGTGTTCTTGTTATATAAAACATGGTAGGTACTCAATAAAAGGTAGCTGTGAAAGTGAAAGTCGCTGTTGTGTCTGACTCTTTGCAACCCCATGGACTGTCCATGAAATTCTCCAGTCCAGAATACTAGAATGGGTAGCCTTTCCCTTCTCCAGGGGATCTTCCCAACCCAGGGATTGAACCCAGGTCTCTCACATTGCAGGTGGATTCTTTACCAGCTGAGCCACAAGGGAAGCCCCAATTCTTGAAATTCATATCTACACATTCACTCTTTATCTCTGGAGTATCAATGTTTAGCAATTATAGAGATGTAATACTTTCACCCCAGAAAAAGTGTCATTCTTTGGAAAGAGAACTGCAGTCTTGGCATGCCTCCCATTGTGCTTGTAGGTATGTTAGCCCAGAATCTCTTTGAGTGTAAGGTGTTCTGGGATAAGAGTGAGGGATGGAGATCAACAGTTTAGAACACAGGATTTTCTTTGCAGAGAAAGTGAAGGTTTTCCCACTGTTCTTTCAAGAAACCTGCAATTGTTTGTATATGTAAAGAAAGAAAGAAAGAACTTTTTACTTGTAGCCTCTGGGAATTTTGATTTTGGGTTATCGCCATGGAAATGTGCCCCAATTTGGGTTATAAATATAGTCAAACTCTGCCTGACTGAATTGGGACACACATGCTATCATGAGACTACTTCAGACTTTCCAAAGCCTGGGCACTTATATTTTGCTTTCCTGAATCTATTTCTTACAATTTCTATTTTCTCTCATGGGAAACATTGTTATTATTTTTGCTAAGTTTGGTTGAAGGTTTGAGTGTCACATTTATGTATCTAATTTATCACTGACAAAGTTAGCTCCAGGTCCCAGGCTGGCCAGAGAAAAAGTAAGATGGCAACAATAATTACTAAGGATGATCATTGTTATTTTATCTCTAGACTGCTGGTATGGATTCTGACCACATTACGCTTCCATTAGAGACCCTGTACTCTATGCCAGAATAAAGGGCCATCCACACAAATACAGAAATGTCCAGGATCTTGCAGGTTGGAAGGTATCACACTGATTAGATTTGAGAAACATCACCAAGTACATTTACAATACTTTTTCTTGTAGGTTAGTGTGAAGGAGAGCAGCAATTTAAGATGCCCTGAGAAGATACACAAGTTTTTGTGCTGGGCACTGTTTTTTAAGATTCACTGAGAGAATGAGTCACCTAAGAATACCAATCATTGCTTTAATGCTTCTCTTATGTGTCTTACTGCTACAGGATATTATTCAGCAATGAATGACTCATATTTAAGCCTACAATCCCAGTCCCATTAATTTAGAGAGATTTTCATACACAAAGATTTGCTATTAAGGTACTTTGTGCCTTTGTATAACATAGCAAAATGGTAGAAAATGGTGAAATGTCTAGTAAGTAACAATTATATGATAGCATATAACCAAAACATTCACAATACTTAAAATCCTGTTAATGTTGGCTTAAAACTCAACATTCAGAAAACTAAGATCATGGCATTTGGTGCCATCACTTCATGGCAGATAGACAGGGAAATAATGGAAAGAGTTGTTTTTGTTTTTGTTTTTTCCGGGGGGGGGGTGGGGCAAAATCACTGCAGATGGTACTGCAGCCATGATTAAAAGATGCTTGCTCCTTGGAAGAAAAGTTATGACCAACCTAGACTGCATATTAAAAAGCACAGACATTGCTAAAAAAAGTCCAGTCCATCTAGTCAAAGCTATGGTTTTTCCAGTAATCATGTATGGATGTGAGAGTTGGGCTATAAGGAAAGCTGAGCACTGAAGAATTGATACTTTTGAATTGTGATGTTGGAGAAGACTCTTGAGAGTTCCTTGGACTATGAGGAAATCAAACCAGTCCATCCTAAAGGAAATCAGTCCTAAATATTCATTGGAAGGACTGATGCTGAAGCTGAAACTCCAATAATTTGGCCAACTGATGCAAAGAACCGATTCATTTGAAAAGATCCTGATGCTGGGAAACATGGAAGGCGGAAGGAGAAGGGGACAACAGAGGATGAGATGCTTGGATGGCATCACCAGCTCCAGAGTTGTGATGGAAAAGGAAGCCTGGCGTGCTGCAGTCCACAGGGTCACAAAGAGTCAGACATGACTGAGTAACTGAACTGAACTGATAATATATTGTTAAGTGTAAAAATCAGGTTAGCAAAAGTTTTACTGAGTTGAATTGATTTTTTTTTAAGTGCCTTGGTTTATACCATTTGGGCTTCCCTGGTGGCTCAGTAGGAATCCACCTGAAATACAGGAGACCTCCTACAACACAGGAGAACCAGGTTCAGTCCATGGGTTGGGAAGATCTCCTGGAGAAGGGAATGACAATACACTCCAGTATTCTTACCTGGGAAATCCCATGGACAAAGAAGCCTGGTGGTCTACAGTCTATGGGGTTGCAAAAGTCAGACACAACTTAGCAACTAAACCACCACCTAATGTGTCTTGAGGTGTGAATATGTGTAAGCTAATATATGATTGCATACATTAAGTATTTAAATTGGTATTATTTGGTTATAGAGTTACAATATTTTAAAATTTTATTATTTTGACTATATTAAAGTTATCATACGTTCAGTTCAGTTCAGTTGCTCAGTCATGTCCAATTAATTGCTACCCAATGAACAGCAGCATGCCAGGCTTCCCTGTCCATCACCAACTCCTGGCACTTGCTCAAACTCATGTCCATTGGGTCGGTGATGCCATCCAACAATCTCATCCTATGTTGTTCCCTTCTCCTCCTGTCCTCAATCTTTCCCAGCATCACAGTCTTTTCCAATGAGTCAGTTCTTGGCATCAGGTGGCCAATGTATTGGAGTGTCATACATCATATTTATTAATTATATTATAATCATAGTATCATACATTATATTTACAATATCAGAACATATGCTATTTTTAAGTATTTTTCCTCACCACTTATAGCTAAACAGAACTTAGTCCAAGAGAAAGGGAACATCTGATAGACAGTAGTTGGGCTTTCTCTTGATCTCAAATATCAAACAAATCATCTATCACTGTGCAGCTACCCTAACTTCCATTTTTAGCTACTTTACTTAAGTTTTAATCATTTCAATTAAAGATCCTTGCCTTTTCCTCAAATCACAAGATAATATGAATACAGACTAAGCCAATTATTATAAGACAAATAAGTAAATTTACTGGTTAATGGGTGACATTTAAAATAATTATATTTTTGAAAAGTATAAATTACTTGGAAGTAGAAAAAAGTGCCCTAGGATTATTTAAATATGGTTAAATCCATAGAAAAATTTTAAAATACCTTTACAAATAAATATTCCTTATTTTGATTTAGTTCTTTTAATCACATTCAAAAAATAAAACATTACATACATATATAAAATCTCTAAGTAGTACACACACACATATATGCACACAAACACATTGGCCAAATTTATTTTTGATAAAGTAAAAAACAGTGTTAAATTTCCATAATATAAACTTGTTTTTGCTTTATTTCAGCATTAAATCCAATGAAATAGGCTTTTTTATTTGAAATAATATTTTTGTATATATTTTGTCTCAAGTAGCAAAGAAAATTATACCAAAAATGGTTAAAAAACTCTGGAGATTGTAAACTGCATTTGAATTCAAATATTTCTTAAAAACATTAATTAGAAACATTTTCTACTTTCTTATTTTTAAGAGAAGATATTTCCATTTAAAATTTAAAAGTAATTGTTAAGAGTATAGTCTTAGGTTGCAAGCTATGGAAAGAGGAATTTTTAAATGACAAAATAACAGACATTCAGCTAAAACCACTGATTCAATTCAATAGCAAGTTCCTCAATAGCTTCTTGCCATCTAAAATCAATGAGTACTCTTCCTCTTAATAAAATCCTGAGTCAAGTAAAACTCATAGAGGTTTAGAGGGTAAATTAAATGCAACCCAGAAAGCAATTTGTGGTACAGTTTAATTTGCTATTACTCAACACTCACAGGCTTGACTAGAAACTAATATTACTATACGTATGTTCTTCCTCATTCATGTTTGAGCACTCTCATCAAGAAACTAGGACTCTAAGAAACAGTATTCCAGGACAAAATTAATACAGAACTTTTCAACTGGTGATAAATGAAATAATTCTGAGTACAGAATTAGTTTATAATGAGTCATTTTATTATTTGTTACTGGTAAATTGAGTTAATCTCCTATCTTTTTGATTGGAAATACTTATGCTAAAAAGGTTCTACTATTGCAGAATATGCGTACTTTTTTAAGGCTAGAAATCATCTAGGGATTTTCTAGTCTCTTTGAATTTGTTACATTTATTTCAAATGAGTAAGTGAGGTAAAGGGATTTGTCTCTGTAGGTTTCAATAGGAACTTATGTAGTTTTCACTTTCTGATTTCCAACAAAAAGGACTATTCATTTATCCCCTCATAAATAATTTTTGACAATCTATTTGTATAATTCATTAAAGAAACCTCAACTAAAACCCAATGAGAACCCAACCAATGAGAACCTTCATACTTTGGATTCACAGTTTCTTCCAACAGACTCTCATTATTACAGTTCCTCCTAATTCTGCCCTTTTCCTGAAACACCCCTTCCTTTCCTTGTTCTCTGGATTTGCCTATGAGCCACCATAGTTTGCATAACTTGAATTGTAATTCTCATGGCTATGTCTGTATAAACTCACTTAAGCTTGTAGAATAGCTATTTATTATCTTATTGAAGTTCAGGTACTATCTGCAAGAAGCCATCCTATTAATACCTGCTAAGAATATGAAAAGTTATGACCAACCTAGATAGCATATTCAAAAGCAGAGACATTACTTTGCCGACTAAGGTCCGTCTAGTCAAGGCTATGGTTTTTCCTGTGGTCATGTATGGATGTGAGAGTTGGACTGTGAAGAAGGCTGAGCGCCGAAGAATTGATGCTTTTTAACTGTGGTGTTAGAAAAGACTCTTGAGAGTCCCTTGGACTGCAAGGAGATCCAACCAGTCCATTCTGAAGGAGATCAGCCCTGGGATTTCTTTGGAAGGAATGACGCTAAAGCTGAAACTCCAGTACTTTGGCCACCTCATGCGAAGAGTTGACTCATTGGAAAAGACTCTGATGCTGGGAGGGATTAGGGGCAAGAGGAGAAGGAGACAGAGGATGAGATGGCTGGATGGCATCACTGACTCAATGGACGTGAGCCTGAGTGAACTCCGGGAGTTGGTGATAGACAGGGAGACCTGGTGTGCTGTGATTCATAGGGTCGCAAAGAGTCGGACACAACTGAGCGACTGAACTGAACTGAAGAATATGATGATGAATAAGACAAAAACTGTATCACACAGTTTCCTAAAAAGTAGAATTTTATTAAGTTACTTCTTAATAGTTCTGAGCAGGCTTTCAGCCAGCACCTGTGTCACCTACGTTATAATTTGATTCCATTCATATCTTGCAAACTATGCAGCCTTAAGCAAGGTCACTGCATGAATAGACATTCACTAAGTGAGTATATAACCCTAACAATACAGTTAATATTAACTATATTCACTATACTTTTTTCTCCCTAGGTTATCCTATCTGTGTCCATCCTCCAAAGATGCTTTTCTGTGGGGAAAGTTATCTGTCTCCCAAGCAAGAAGTTTGCAGGGAGTATTGCTATTTTAGAAGGAGCAAAATGAAACATGGTAACAATGAACTAGCTGTCAGTATTTCCTTCTTTCCTTTTTAATATTTACATTTCAGAATATTTGGAGACAAATAAGAAGTCTAAGTTTATGCTGGAGAAAGATGTATTTATATAATAACTTCACGGAGCTAGGTAATGGATGTAAAGTTATCAGCATCTTTAAAACAAAATTTTTGATTCCTAATGTTATCTATGCCATAAAACAGGAATAGTGCAGATGATACCTGTCCATATAAAGTTGAATAGCATTTTCAGGGGAAATGGGGAATGCTCATCTATACTATATTCATCATCCTGTTAACTAGTTTGATACCTGCTGCTAAGTGACTGCTTCATTTCAGGACAGAGTTGTGGGCTTTTGTTCTAACTTCAGTACTCAACTGCATGATAGTGTTGGAAGCTTGTTTCAGTTTATATATGTGTGGGGAAACTCATAGTAAATTAAACTTAGCCTGTTTCCTTGACTTTGTAAATGTCTTACTGTTAAAGGACTTCCTTAAGTTAAAAACTTAGGCTTTTTGTACTTTGTAAGTAAAAGTGCTTTGAATACCTCATAGGACTTCATATGGCTGGAAGACATGTATAATGATGCATGATGACATTTTTAATATAATTTTTTTTCCTTTTGATCTCAGTATGATCTGTGAGAAACTTAGGTAGCATCTCTCTTCACATTCAAGAAAACTGATAGCTTTAAAGAACTTGAGAGAAAACTAAGTTCCTTATACTGTTTTGGGGTATAACTTTGGTGCTTGAATTTAAATATCAGAACCAAACATAAGAAAAGCATTTCCTCCATTAATCATTTCCCCCTGTGTGACATCAGAGAAAGGGGAAAAGGTTAGAATTAACTTTCCTCCTTGGTTTGGTGGCATCACCCTATTGGTTTGGGGGCATCACCCTAACTCTTAAATTCCCTCTGGGGTCCAAAGCAAGCAGAGGAGATTAAGAATTGTTGGCATTGTTGGTTATTTTGCTCCTCATATCTTATTTTGTTCCTACTATCAGAAACACCCTCAACCTATTTCTTGCAGTTAAATGTTGCCCAGTAGGAATGCAGTGCTTTATCTGAGCATACAAAATATAAAATGACTAGAGTAAACAGGAGCAACTGCTCCTTAATCTACAAGCAGAATTCTTGCATCTATAAATTATATGTACAGAAATAGAGAAGAAACAACTCAGCAAGAGGCCTTTCCAATTTAGTCTTCTAGTATAAACAAATCCATGTGACGCAGGCAGTTATCCTTATCATATTTATGGAATCTGCATACATGATAGTCATAGCACTTTAATTAGAAACTCCACTAAGTTATCACTGTGGTTAAGTAAAATTACAGAACTCACTGATATAGTATGTGGTCTTTTACCATAAGTGAGCCTTCTTTGGATAACACAAAATCACTAAAAAGTATGTATCAGAGCTGTCAGTTTAGTTAAGATAAATAGTCTAATTTGGTGTTCAGCTTTCAGGAATTTTTCTCAGGTAATTTTAACAGAAGTAACCAAAAGAGGTAATGAGCATCTCCCTAGCATTCCTTTCTGTTAGTAGTTCTCAATACAAAGTAAAAGTTATAAAGCAAAAAATAGGCCATATTTTCTTCAAGAATGTTGTATTTTTAAAAAGACATTCCCTAAATGTATATTATACTATACTTATTATTAGGCTTCCCTGGTAGCTCAGACAGTAAAGAATCTGCCTGCAATGCAGGAGACCTGGGTAATCTCTGGGTCGGGAAGATCCTCTGGAGAAGGAAATGGCAACACACTCCAATATTCTTACCTAGAAAATTCCAAGTAAGGTAATTCTGGAGGAGCCTGACCAGCTACCGTTCAAGGAGTCCCAAAGAGTTGGACACAACTGAGCAATTAACACTCATTCACGCTCATATTATATTAAATAACTTCAGACAGTGGGTACTTGACTCACAAAAGTTTGAACATGCACGCACACACACTTTAAACTTCCTTTGTGTATTGCTGAACAAGCACGCACAAGATCATAATTACTCAGTAAGAGTGAAAGCTGGTAATCCCAAGGCTTTACAGGACAGATTATGTTATTTCAAGTCAAAGAAAAATATGCAGATAGAGAGGTAGAGGCAGCAAGAAACAATTTGTAAAATTTCTCCAGGAAATGCTATTACTGTACAATGAGGTTTTTTGAAAGTCCTTCTGAGGCTTACTAATTTGCACCTAAAAAGTAGTATGACCTGTCTTGATGTGTCAAACTCTGCAGTTTCATTTTATTTATTTAGCTTTTTTGTGTAACATTTGTAGTATAAAGAAAAGCATTAAAACTCCTTAGAAGCAGTGAAGAGATAAGAAGTTATTTGAACTAGTGCTAGCACGTATGATGGGTATCTGTCCCTGGAAGTCTATGGATTACAAATAATTCTGAACCGTCAATCATATCTTCTGTGGAAGAGAAAAAGCAAAACAAAAATGGTGATGGAAATGATATTTTTAGCCTCTTTCTAGTCTATGATTCATGTGATTCATATATGGAGAGTATCTTATAACTATTAATTAGTATGTGAAGTTGCTCAGTCGTATCTGACTCTTTGTGACCCCATAGACTGTAGCCTACCAGGCTCCTCTGTCCATGGCATTTTTCCAGGCAATAGTACTGGAGTGGATTGCCATTTCTTTCTTGAGGGGATCTTCCCAACCCAGGGCTTGAACCCAGGTCTCCCACATTGTAGACAGACGCTTTACCTTCTGAGCCACCAGGGAAGTACTTAATTACTATAAATTTTGGGGCCACCAAAAGCATCAGTTATGATAGAGAACTCAATCCTCATAGGCAGGTTAATTGGGGGACTAATCTGCATAGGGAAGGTAGATAGGGGGACAAAGTCTGCTGAACCTAAGTATAGGTCCAAGTTACACTTTGAGGACATAGAAATGTGCATGCACAGGCACAAAATGGGACCCTGATATTGCCGAACTATTGAATTCTTTTTCTAGGTTCTTCTATAAACTTGACCCAACTTGAGAAATGTTTTACCAGAATGGGAAAGACTGAAGCTGAGCAGATAGGGAAGAAGCTATCTTTGGTCACAAAAAGTACACAAAAAAGAAACAGGAATCCCTGGAATTTCATCTGAAACCTTGGTCTTGATAAATCATCTCACAGGCAGTAGTTTGATAGGATGATTATTGATATAGGATGATTAGCTATCCTCTAAAAATCAATGTCTGTATTAGCTATCAAATTTGGATTGATTACCAGGAACTTCATTTATCCTTTGTAATTGTATGGTGTTACATGCATATTCTAATAGGAAAGCATTTTCTTATTTTGTCATCTTTTAGTTCTCTCAAAGCACATCAATGAAAATATTGTTTGCAATTGAAAATGTTTGATTAGGAATGTGTGAAACTTAAGTCATACTTCTTTTTCTCAGAGTAAGTTAGGAAGAAAATGAGGAGACTTTAAAAATATATCTACAGCATATGCATAAGCTTTATATGTGTATTTATATATAGATGATGCAAAACTTATGCACAAATTCCAACAGAGGCTGACACACTGCATGTGTCTTAGCATGTGAAATTTTCCTATTCGTATACAAGGAAATTGTCACATATATCCAAGATCTTCATCATATTTATCAATGTTGAAAATGAAATATAAATTTTATTAATTGAATCTTAGAAAACCTGAATTAATTTAGACATGTCTGATATAACAAGTTGCATTCCAAAAAGAGTTTCTTCTGTCTTATATTTCATGCCATATATACAGCTTTAACCAGTGATGAAAATTAATTAAATAGCAATGATATTTCATTGAGTGTAGAATTCACCATAAAAACTGTGATTATAAGATAAACATATTTTAGATAAGCAGAAATTGTATAAAACATTTATTTAATTATTTTATGGGTAAGGTACTTCATAATCTAAATAGTAATGCCACTGTATTTTTAGAATTTGGAGTTTGTGCTTCTTGAATTGTTTTGAGACAATTATATTGCGGAGTCTCAAGGTACCAGGTGTTTGCCTTTTATGATCTGACTTTTTGAAACAACTGAAAGCTATCTGTAATGATGAACAGTAGCATTTTACAAAAAAGGAGAGATACAAAATAACACAGCACATTTTCTTCAGTGGCTTCAGTTCAGTTCAGTTCAGTTGCTCAGTTGTGTCCGACTCTTTGCGACCCCATGGACTGCAGCACACCAGGCCTCCCTATCCACCGCCAACTCCTGGAGTTTACTCAAACTCATGTCCATTGAGTCGGTGATGCCTTTAGTGGCTTAGAAACTAGCTTTTAAGACAATTACAAAAGGGGACTTTCAAAATATTTTGAGACATGATGATATTCAGTGAAGGAACAGAATAGAGTCAATTTGAAGGACAGCACTCTAATGGGCTCCCATGGTGGCTCGAGTTTGATCCCTGAGTCAGAAAGACCCCCTGGAGAAGGGAATGGCAACCCATTCCAGTGTTCTTGCCTGGAGAATTCCATGGACAGAGGAGCCTGGTGGCAGGCTGTGTAGTCCATGGGGTCACAAAGAATCACTGTGAGTGACTAACACACACTTTTCTAAGTACATGATTTCAGTTATTAGCAAAAAGTCATTCTTGGCTTTATTCTTGGCTTATATGCAGGAATGTTCTTTTTGGATCTAAATTTAGAACGAATAGTGCTGGTAGTCTGGTATGAGAGAATGAGATGAATGGTTATGGTCTTAAAACGCAGTTTTGAATGACAGAAATCTGAGGAAAACCTGATGAAGCAAGCTTGCTACCCATGCACTGAGCAGTAACATTTGGCTATGGAAATCATATCAAACTATTTTTGAGAGTATTAATAAGCATTTTTCAGTAGAGTGTAACACAATAATGTCCTGATAAACCAGAGGAAAATGTTTTAATTTTCTTTGCTTTGAAAAAATATAATATGTAATACCTACTGTACTCTGCCAGAATCAGAGCCCTTAATAATGATCTTAAGAAAACAGAGAAACTAACTCTGTTGGAATAAACATGAGTAAGACTTTATATCTCTTTTCTCCTGGGTAGAGCGGCCTTTGTTCTGAACATTCAAAGTAGCTGGACTTCATTTTTTTCTGAAATCTACCTATTATTGCAGACAGTCACTGTGACTTTGAGCCTGATATTTGAAACAAAAATCACTCCCACATCTCAGTGATAATCACTACTTGCCTTGTGGCTCTTAGTTTTTCCTTTGAAAACATTACCAAGTCACCAATCTCTGTTATTTGTGCACTGGGGATTATTCGCTTCTCTGAATACAAATACAAAATTCAAACAGCTGTCAAAAATTTCTGTATGTCAAAAGTTTCTGTAGACTTAGGTAGCATCTATATAATAATGAGCTATATTCAGAACCATGCAGTTACCTTCAAAGGGCAAAACACTCCAATATTGTGTTTCAAATGTGGACACAGCATTCCAGAAGTAAAAGTTCAAAAACATTAACAATAGTTTTGGAAGATAAGAAAGTGATACTTTTAAAATCACCTGACACGAAGACCCAGCATGTGTACCCAGAAATTCCTTCTGTTTTTTTCTGGGATAGAGACTGAAAGATGGTCTCAGGATGAAACATTTACAAAATTTTCCACACCAGAGGTAACTTATTATATGACACAATTTGGCCTATGAACTAAAGAACAGTAAGGCACCCTGCAGTTTGAGAAAAAGAAATAATTAATCTCTAAAGTTTATATTTAGGATCTCAATAGTCAAAAATATATTGTCCTATACACGCAATGTTAAAAATGATTGGCAAGTTGCTAGTCTGGAATAAATTATTTTCAGTGAAATTATTCTTCGAACAAATGCTAAAATTATACTTACCTAAATGAAATGGGAGAATGCAATTAAATATTTGAAAGAAAACTTGCTCTATCTTGAAGATGTAAAAAGATTAGAATGCTAAGAGCTGACAATAACATAAAATGCAGGCTTCAGTTAATAATAATGTATCAATATTATTTATTGTAAGATGTATCAAAGTGTTAATAGGAGAACCTATTCAGGAGGAGAGTATATATGGAAAGTTTATAATTTGTGCACAATTTTTATGAAAACCTAAAACTGCTTTTAAAAATAAAGTCTATTTTTTTTTAATACAAGGATTAAACCAGAAAAGACTGGAGGAAAAGACTTCACTAGTAAATGTGAAGGGAATTCAGGCTATTTTCATGGAATTTAAAAGATGATTGTGCTATTTTGCATTATATTGAATTTTATTTCTATAGAGTTTAGTGTGTGTGTGTGTGATATAGATAGTCATGTATTACCACTATTATATTTAACCTGAGTGATCCTTTTTAAGTCATAAATAAAGATTCTATATTTACATAATCATATGCATTTCAAAAAAGAATATTTCTGTATGCGTAATTTTGTGATTTTTGCCGCCATTATCCTAGGTTCCTTTTAAAAATTTTTGAAATAGTATAAACTTTAATAGGTTCTCCAATAAGTAGACACTTTAATTTATGTTTTGCAATGATATAAGCCAATTTTGACACTTTAGGGACATATTTCAGATAGTCAGCTTCATGAAGATGAAATGAAATGTTCTTCATATCACAAAATAATTCTGATCTAGTTTATGTCTTAACCTGACAGATGGAAGAAGATAGATGATGGTACTTTGGGAATTAAGGAATTACTTTCCTGGAATAGATCATAGAGCTTAATGTCTATAGAAAGCATCTTATCTTAGGTTTCACAAACTGACAAAGCACAAGGAGAATGTGGTTCAGATATCTTGTTTGATCACTAACTTTTCAGAGACATGAAAATCTAGATTTTCATTGAAACTGCAGTGTGGATGATAACTGATCAAATCAATTTTAGTTCCTGGGAAACTCTGACAGAAAAAGCTCTTTTTTGTGAAGGGCACCATCCTTTCACTCTCAAACAAATATAATTTCTCCTTATGTTTGTAGAGCAATATTGTTGGTACTATAACAGTGAAGGAAGAAGTTAAAAATTAACAGCTTGAGACTTAAATCTATTTTAGTAATATATGTTGAAAAATCTTACAAAGTATTCTGTTCGCTAAATTCATTATAAAGTTTCAAATTATATGCAAGATATGTACATATTAACAAGATAGATTAATAGGACAATTATAAAAAAATTTTAAGCCCTCATAAAATGGACCTATCTGAAATTACACCATCAAAGGACTTGAAAATATGGAGAATGCATGCTGTTATAGAATGGTATAAGCTTCAAAAAATTCCCTAGCTATTATTTTCTCCCATTCAGAAGGCTGTCTTTTCACCTTGCTTTTATTTTCCTTTGTTGTGTAGAAGCTTTTAATTTTAATTAGATCAAAATATACAAGCAACTTATGCAACGCAATTCCAGAAAAATAAATGACCCAATCAAAAAATGGGCCAAAGAACTAAATAGACATTTCTCCAAAGAAGACATATGGATGGCTAACAAACACATGAAAAGATGCTCAACATTACTCATTATCAGAGAAATGCGAATCAAAACCACAATGAGGTGCCACTTCACACCAGTCAGAATGGCTGCGATCCAAAAGTCTACAAGCAATAAATGCTGGAGAGGGTGTGGAGAAAAGGGAACCCTCTTACACTGTTGGTGGGAATGCAAACTAGTACAGCCACTATGGAAAACAGTGTGGAGATTCCTTTAAAAATTGCAAATAGAACTGCCATATGACCCAGCAATCCCACTGCTGGGCATACACACCGAGGAAACCAGAACTGAAAGAGACACATGTACCCCAATGTTCATCGCAGCACTGTTTATAATAGCCAGGACATGGAAACAACCTAGATGTCCATCAGCAGATGAATGGATAAGAAAGCGGTGGTACATATACACAATGGAGTATTACTCAGCTGTTAAAAAGAATACATTTGAATCAGTTCTGATGAGATGGATGAAACTGGAGCCGATTATACAGAATGAAGTAAGCCAGAAAGAAAAACACCCATACAGTATACTAACACATATATATGGAATTTGGAAAGATGGCAATGATGACCCTGTATGCAAGACAGCAAAAAAGACACAGATGTGTATAACGGACTATTGGACTCAGAGGGAGAGGGAGAGGGTGGGATGATTTGGGAGAATGGCATTGAAACATGTATACTATCATGTAAGAATCGAATCACCAGTCTATGTCCAATGCAGGATACAGCATGCTTGGGGCTGGTGCACAGGGATGACCCAGAGGGATGTTGTGCGGAGGGAGGAGAGGGGGAGGTTCATGTTTGGGATCGCATGTATACCCGTGGTGGATTCATGTCAATGTATGGCAAAATCAATACAGTATTGTAAAGTAAAATAAAGTAAAAATAAAAATTAAAAAAAAAATTCCCTAGCACTCTTTATTCAACCATGTAACAAAAACTGTTAACTACCCACTTTCTGTTAGTTACTCTTAAATACTGATGGCACTTTTTCAGTCAAGAATGGCACAATCTCTCCACTCATAAGACTTACCATCTAATAAATGAAATAAATGAGTAAATTATTATAAATGTATTAGGTATTATGAAAAAGATTCAAGGTATAAAAACCATGTATAATAGAAGGATCCAACTCAACCAAAGAAGTCTTTCAGTAAGGGCTATGGCAGCCCATGCATGGCTACTTGGCAGACACTAGAAGCCTATGAATTACAGTCCCACTAGCTTTTAATTCCAGGCAAAATTATGAATTAATAACACCAGGAGTAGACTCTTATCTAATTTATTTATTTTTTTAATTTGGCTGCATAGGGTCTTGCTTTCAGTACCCAGGGAACTTTGTTGTAGCATGTAGGATCTAGTTCCTTCACCAGGGATCAAATCCAGGCCCTCTACATTAGAAGCATGGAGCCTTAACCATTGGACCACCAGGGAATTCCCACTGTCCACTTTTTTTCCCTTTACTTTCCCAGGTGGAACTCAAACTCTATATCCCCTAATAAATATATTATTAAAAATTTTAGATGCTACTGAGGTAGATTTACCAATGCTTCTGAAGATCTCTTGATTTTTACTGGTTCCACTGAAATACATAAACATAAGAATGAGTGTAGTGATGTTTAAATTTTTAGGATTTAATCATTCAGTTCAGTTCAGTCCAGTTGCTCAGTTGTGTCCGACTCTTTGCGACCCCATGAATTGCAGCACGCCAGGCCTCCCTGTCAATCACCAACTCCTGGAGTTCACTCAGACTCACATCCATCGAGTGAGTGATGCCATCCAGCCATCTCATCCTCTGTCATCCCCTTTTGCTCCTGCCCCCAATCCCTCCCAGCATCAGGGTCTTTTCCAACGAGTCAAATCTTCTTATGAGGTGACCAAAGTACTGGAGTTTCAGCTTCAGCATCATTCCTTCCAAAGAACATCCAGGGCTCATCTCCGTTAGAATAGACTGGTTGAATCTCCTTGCAGTCCAAGGGACTCTCAGGAGTCTTCTCCAACACCACAGTTAAAAAGCATCAATTTTTCGGTGCTCAGCTTTCTTCACAGTCCAACACTTGCATCCATACATGACCACTGAAAAAAACCATAGACTTGACTAAACGGACCTTTGTTGGCAAAGTAATGTCTCTGCTTTTCAATATGCTATCTAGGTTGGACATAACTTTTCTTCCAAGGAGTAAGTGTCTTTTAATTTCATGGCTGCAGTCACCATCTGCAGTGATTTTGGAGCCCAAAAAGATAAAGTCTAACATTGTTTTCATGTTTCCCCATCTATTTCCCATTAAGTGATGGGACCAGATGCCATGATCTTCATTTTCTGAGTGTTGAGCTTTAAGCCAACTTTTTCACTCTCCTCTTTCACTTTCAACAAGAGGCTTTTTAGTTCCTCTTCCCTTTCTGCCATAAGGGTGGTATCATCTGCATATCTGAGGTGATTGATATTTCTCCCGGCAATCTTGATTCCAGCTTGTCCTCCTTCCAGCCCAGCATTTCTCATGATGTACTCTGCATATAAGTTAAATAAGCAGGGTGACAATATACAACCTTGATGTACTCCTTTTCCTATTTGGAACCAGTCTGTTGTTCCATGTCCAGTTCTAACTGTTGCTTCCTGATCTGCATACAGGTTTCTCAAAAGGCAGATCAGGTGGTCTGGTATGCCCATCTCTTTCACAATTTTCCACAGTTTCTTGTGATCCACACAGTCAAAGACTTTGGCATAGTTAATAAAGCAGAAATAGATGTTTTTTTTGAACTCTCTTTTTCGATGATCCAGCGGATGTTGGCAATTTGATCTTTGGTTTCTCTGCGTTTTTGAAAACCAGCTTGAACATCTGGAAGTTCCCGGTTCATGTATTGCTGAAGCCTGGCTTGGAGAATTTTGAGCATTACTTTACTAGCATGTGAGATGAGTGTAATTGTGCGGTAGTTTGAGCATTCTTTGATATTGCCTTTCTTTGGGATTGGAATGAAAACTGACCTTTTCCAGTTCTGTGGCCAGTGCTGAGTTTTAGGATTTAATCATTAATTCTCAGTAATTCTGGGTACTTAATAATGGTATTTTGATACACTATTGTTTCAGAATTCCTTTAAATATCTGTTTTTCCCAGATTACTATCAGAAAATGTGATAAAAAATCATACTCTAAGAAAATTATGACAAATCAGAACTAAAACTAGAAATTCCTCAAAGTCAGGAACCATATTTTATGTGACTTGATATATTTAGCATCTGTGATAGTCCTAAGCATCTGACAGGCATCCAAAATACGTATTACATGAATATATATAACAACCTACATAATCACAAAACTTTCTTTTCTTTAATGACATGGTCAAAATAAAAGAACTAGCTTGATTGAGTGTTCTTTTAAAGATGTAAGGAAAATACTTATCTGTTTAGAAAATAATACTGAAAATGTACCTGAATTGATAGATGAAAAAAAATGATAAGCAGATAAACAGCATTTTTTTAATAACTAAAAAAGCATACATCAATGGAAGTGAAATGGACTCTATGGAACTGTTGATTGTTTCAGTGGATTTTTCAACCATTTTCATTCTTAAGGCCATTCAACAAGTTGCATCCTTGCCTCTGTTGTCTTTCTTTAGGAACTATAAAGATCTCTGCCATGGATGACTTCTCTCTTATGAAATAAAATAGAGACTCATAATTAGTCAAAACCAGTAGTTAAGCCCCTCATTGACAAGTGATCAGACTTCTGATCACAGGTTAAAAATATCGTAAGGCAGCAAATAGTTATGAAAAACAAAAAAGGTAAGTTATTCAAGCGTTTCTTTTCATGTGTAGAAAATATCTGAATAGATATTCTAGATCATAGAATTCTAAATCTTTAAGAATCTTTTCAGTGTTATGAAATGCCACAATAAAGCGTTATTGGCTAAAATATGCTTCCCATACAACATTCTTCATGTTACTTCTCTTTTTGTAAGAACAATCACTCAAAATATTTAGTTTAAGTGTTTTAAATATTATAATACATTTTAAAATATAAGCTATTCTGACTATAATGTAATTTACATAATACATAAGGATATATATTTGTGATAAACATTAAGGTACATAATGCTCAAAAGCAATGTAAAATTCTTTAAGTAATTGCTTTAAGATTATTATAAATCTCTTTCTTAGATTAATAGTTTTTTGCAATATAAATTTTGACATGGAAGAAATGATGGATTTTGAAATGAATTTTGCTGGAATCAAAATTATCCTAACATATTTACTCCTAATAGTGTTTAATTTCATACTGCAATGATTAATTAGAGTGGATGACTTTATTTTCTTCCATTTTAACTACAATACATGATCTCTTCTCTTTTTATCCTATTATAAGGATCATTACAAAAGTGGGAAACAATTAACACCAGGTTTAATGCCTGAGCGCTACAGAGCTGAAGTAATTGCACTCAAGGTCTGCTAACTTTTTAATCAGGCATTTGGTTGCAAGCTGCTTGCAATTGATTCTGAAAGAACTAACATTACCTAAGGAGGAAAGCAGGTGTGCCAGGAAAGCAGGCATATTGGCAAAACTAATGAAAGATTTTAAAAGGAGAAAAAAAAAGTAGGAAAAACAAAGCAAATGCTTGTCATCAGGCCACATATTTGACTCAGCCTGTTACTGAAAAACGACAGTTGTGAGCACAAGCATTATAGGGGAGGCCCTACTGACCTACAGCTTTCAAAATATAATGCTAATGCTTAGCAATGAAGGCTCAGTCCATCTCAAGTATAGTGAATTGAGTTAATTAAGAGAAAAAAGCTTGAAATTTCCATATTCACAAGAGTTTAAGACACCATCAGAGGTTCCTGGAATTACAACCTAATTAGAAAAGTTCCCTGTTATTTGCATTCAGGCTGCTCTTTGAAAAACAAATTTGGTTAGGTACTTTGTTCTCTCTTAAAAAAAAAAATTCAATTTTTTACTGAAAGCTAATGATATTTTCTGTTTCTTTTCTTTAATGTCATTCACCTACTGTGAAAGTGACTCCTTTTAGGCAAGGTGCACACATTTCAAGGTGTGTGCATCCATTAGGAGTACTGAAAGTTGGGGTATTTAAAAGATCCCCTCCTCTATAGTCCCTTGAAAGGGTTAATGAAAAGTGAAAGTGAAAGTGTTAGTCGCTCAGTTGTGTCCAACTCTTAGGATCCCAGAGGCAGACCACCAGGCACCTCTGTCCAAGGGATTTTCCAGGCAAGAATGCTGAAGTAGGTTGCCATTCCCTTCTTATTTAATACTACTGCAAAAGTGCTTTCTACTAATAGGACAATAGGCTGATAAGCAGATGAATCCTTATAAAACTCCAAGTTTGAACATTTTTATGATGGTTAGGTACACCAAAGTTCTCAATTTACACAGAGAAAGGAAAACAAATGACAGATTTGCCCATTACCTGGTGAATTCCAGGACAGAGTTATTGTTTTCTTGAATTCCCCAAAGGAAGTAAGAACATTTAAATGTTTAGAATATAAAGGAGAACTACTTCTTGCCCCAGAAAAGCAAGTCAGAGTAGAAATAAGAAAAAGAGACAACAGAAAGGAGTTTTCTAAAGCAAAGTCCTATGTGCGTTTTAATTACACTTGTGTGCTGGGCCACCAGGCAATCAGCATTAGAATTCGTTAGGATGCCTCAGAACCCAGAATGAAGTACACAGAAATCAATGGATCTAACACGTGATACCCATTTACATGAGTTTCTATTCCAGCTCCAAATAAGTTAGGGAAGGCTCAGCTCAGCTTCTGTGGATCATTTTAGCTTCCAATGAGCTCTGGCTCAGCTTCTCCCACTGTAAGAAGTGGGCACCGAATGAATCACTGCTGCTTCTGTTGTTTCTAGGTGAAGGGCTAATACGAGTAAACAGAAGGCACTTGGCATCAGTCCATCTGAACATAAAGTCCCATAATCATATGGGACTCCCACATGGCCATGATCCCAAGAAACTCAGGAAGGATGCCAAGTAAGAGGAGAACAAAGAGATTGGCAGGCAAAGGAGCTCCTTGGTGGCCCAGATTGACACAAGGATGGTTTTTACCAGATTAAAAACTATGCACTTTCTGACTCCAAATGTGACTTTAAACAAAATCCTCACTCTCTGTGCAGCATTTTATAGCAATTTGAAGTTCATATTGATGTAATCCTTTGGTATTCAGTAGGCCTGAGTGATGTGTATGTGTGTTATTTTTGTATATTACAAATTATGTATGTTTTGTATATTACAAAAATAACATTCCATGTATTCCATGTATTATATTCCATGTAATTACACGCGTATTACATTCCAAGAATTTTTAGAAATACATGCCATAATAATTCTTCCTACCAGTGGAACAGAGAAAGGCAACCCAAAACTAGGCACGTTTGTGAGTGTGAAGTAGCACTGTTGTAGCCACGCATTCCGGAAAACAAACTCATTCAGAACAGTGCAGATAGTGGAGTGCAGTTTATTACACCTGGGGTGGTGGGCCCCAAGGCAGAGTCTCCTCTTAGCCAAGGACCCTGACTGACTTTTGTCCTTATGTACCTGAGGTTTACTGTTCAAGCCTACATCCCCAAATTCTTTAAACCTAGCCTGGAAAGTGTTAAAGGGAGAAACAATCAGGTTACAGCCATGATTCATAATCAGAAGGGTCAGCTGGTTATACATTGTAGTCTACACCAAAGGGTGCCACAAAGATTACAAAGGTGATTGACTACATAGGGGATTATTACATTCTTTTTGACGACAGGAAATCTTGGTATGGAATCTGGGGTTTATCAGTCCAGGAAGCCAGTTCGACTGTAGGTACGTTATCCCCATTGCTACCAGGCACATAGTCCAAAGCTCACTGAAAGTGCAAGATGGAGTTTCCTTCTTTTTCAAGATGGAGTCAGCTCGGCTTGTTCCTTTCCTCCCTCAGCACCTCTTATACAGATTACCCTATCTGTTGTGATATTATTAGCATAATGTTAATCTTCCAGTGCCTCCGCATCAAAGAATTCTATTAGAGACTCCTTGCCTTTGCTAGACATTGATTCTTTGCATTTTTTGTGTTGAGTGGCTTGAGTTTCCTGAGGTAACTTAATATGATCAAATTTGTTCGGAAAAAAAAAAACATTATTGGATAAATTGGTTGACTGATGCCAGTGTCACTCAATGTGTTTAGAGATAAAACTTTTCCCACTTAAAAATAATAAATGCAATAAGAAGAAACACTATTAATTTGAGTTGTATTTAATATTCAAGAATTACTTGTATCTATTCTAAGCTCTCAAGTATAAAAAAATTCATCTTTGCTTAAGAGGTACTTATAGTTTTTAAAGCTGTTTATTAATTTGTTCCAGACCACTGCTTAAGCTATAAGACAAACAATTTTTAAGGGTAATGTTTAGTCATGACCCTTTGTTGGTTAATTTCCTTTTTTATTTCCATCTCTTTCCTCAATACACACATGAATGTGTATACATATAGTTATTATCAATTTCACCTCTGTTTCTGTACTGTAAACATGAATTACTTTTAAATTTGAAACACCTAAATCATTACGCCTAATGAACACAATTTAAACACCCATTTGTTTATTCACAATGTTTTCTGAAAAATGCATACATGAATTCTAGATTCAGGATGATAATCAATGCTCTAAGAAAGTATTATGTTGTAATTTAATTGTCAGCATTACTTTCTTAAATGTACATAAAATAATGGTTCTCTGTGCTTTGCAATCTATGGTCTCTCAGATTTGGGCTCTCAGTGTTTCTCTCAGAAATACTGTTAGCAGCCAGGAGGAGGAAAAAATGGAACTAATACTCTTCGAGGATTTGTTGTTTATTGGTCGGTATATTAGGAACTTTATATTAAATGAAAGTGAAAGTGTTAGTCTTTCAGTCATGTCTGACTCTTTGCTACCCCATGGACTGTAGTCTTCCAGGCTCCTCTGTCCATAGAATTGTCCAGAATTCCAAGAATACTGGAGTGGGTTGCCATTCCCTTCTCCAAGGATCTTCCTGAGCCAGGAATCCAACCATGGTCTCCTGCATTACCATCTGAACCACCAAACAAAGACTTAAAAATTAGAATCCTTTTTTTGCAAAAAAAAAAAAAAAAAAACAGGAGGAAAGAGACAAAGAACTTCAGTGATTAACTTGCTCTAGGACATACTTTTTTACGTGTAAGGGCCAACTCTCTTGCTTGTTGTTCTTTGCATATACTTTCTCCACTTACACAAAAAAAGCAAAACACACACACACACATACATACATCCCAACTTATCCCCAATAATGAGAAAAGTGACTCAAAGTTTGAGAAAAAATTTAACAAATTTTGACAAAAAATATAAAAATGATCAGTGCAATGATAAATTGTCTATACTTCTACTAGTTTCTGAGCATCTTGTTTGTTTTGCATCTGTGAGTGTTCACTCACTTCAGTTGTGTCTGACTCTTTGCAACCCTATGGACTATAGCCTGCCAGGCTCCTCTGTCCACAGGATTCTCCAGGCAAGAATACTGGAGTGTGTTGCCATTTCCTCCTCCAAGTCCTGTTTGTTCTACTGTCAAATATATCCCTAGTCTTACTGAGATCAATGTTTGATAAATAATGACTGAATCACAGTTTCAAAGGCATATTTTGTGCATACACTCATCATTCAGGAAGAGATCTAACATCATCAGACTTATTACACTCAATTATACATTTAAGGATTACATTCTGGGGGCGGACCACTGTGCTAAGTTATAGCATGAGTTATAGAAAAATAAGTACACTAAAACAGGCCTTGGGACATGTGAAACCAGATACAGTTTAATGTGGTTTATCCCTCCACTTAGGGTATATATTTTGTGTGTTTAGCAGAAGCAGCAGCAAAAAGAATGTCTGCTTTGTCTTCAGCAGTTTTTCTTTTTTTTTCTTTTTTCTCCCATTTTAGAGCACAGATATCCTGCTAAATTTTCCCTGAGAGACTTTAAAAACATTTATTTCCTATTATTACTTCTGAACAGTCACCTGCTCTCCCACTAGCAGCTCTTTCTAGGCCTTAGTCTCTTCCTTCTCTATTTTTTTTTCTGTTCCAATTTGATGATTTTAAAGAATCATTAAAACCTGTGGTCTGACTTTTGCCTCAAAGGTGTCCTGATAGGGGATAGGGTTTGTGTTTTAGTTTATTTTTACCTTAGGATTGGTAAATTGGCAAGGACCAGAAAAAGTGGCATATGACAAGTTTGTAGAGCTGATGGTGGTATTGTTTAAGGTGTCATTGCTCTGCTGGTGCTGAAACAGAACTATTAACTGCTGGAGGATTTTAAGTTATACTGCTGGAGAAATGAAAAGTATTACATCCAACATTCAGAGCCAGATGAATGCCTGAAATTCTACTCTCTGTCTCTCATACATGCATTTTTCTTGATGAGTTGAAGATGATCACACACCACCATACAGTCAAGCAAGTCATAATTTGATGGGATGTGGAATATCAAAGAAAAATACTGGAGGAAGAGACTTTCCATTTTCCTAAGGGTTTCTTGGGAAAGTGGAGCTATTTATTCTATCTGAAATGTCTTCAGCACCAGCTATCTTTCACATGGAAAAGGAAGAACTGTCTTGGCTAGTTGCATTAAATAGAGTTGAAGGCATTATGTTTTCACCCTTTTCTAGTTTGAGCTTCCTTTGCTGTTATCACTGGCATTGTTAATCAATCATTCCATTAGCTGAATAGTAAGGTGGCATTTAGATAAGATTGTCTGAAAATATGAAAGAAGTGTGTTCAAATATTGATTACTTGTTGGTTGCTTTGTTTGCAAATATTTTCTCCCATCTTGGAGGTTGTCTTTTCAGTTTGTTTATGGTTTCTTTTGCTGTGCAAAAGATTTTAAGTATAATTTGGTCCCATTTGTTTATTTTTGTTTTTATTTTCATTACTCTAGGAGGTGGGTCAAAAAGATCTCCCTGCAATTTATGTCAAGGAGTGTTCTGCCTATGTTTTCCTCTAAGAGTTTTATAGTGTCTGGCCTTACGTTTATGTCTTTAACCCATTTTGAGTTTGCTTTTGTGTATGGTGTTAGGGATTGTGAAGGGTTAATAGGGTAGCAGAGATGTGCCTGCAAAACGGGTCTCTCTGCTTGGGCTGAACATCCTTGCAAACGAGGCATTCTGCCAAAGAGTCTGGACACAGCCTTGAGTTTAATGGTCCCTTGCAAACAAGGGAGCATTCCCTTCTTGTGATAAGAAGGAAAAGAGGGCTTTGGACAGACTCTGCAGTAGACAGGGATTTCACTCCCCTTTGCTGTACGATAACATGTATGCATCTGCGCTGTACTGAAAAGGCTTATTCATGCAGTCTGGAATTCTGCCTAGGGGGCTTTTTAAATAATAAACCATGATTAGTTTGCGCAGTTCTGTTCCTCCGGCCGGAGTGTGTATTATCCGTCTCTTGTGTGCCTCGTGTGTTTTGTCTTTGTGTCATTTCGCTCACAACAGGATTGTTCTAATTTCATTCTTTTACAAGTAGCTGTCCATTTTTCCCAGCATCATTTATTGAAGAAACTTCCTTTTCTCCATTGTACATTCTTGCTTCCTTTGTCATAGATTAGGTGACCATAGGCGCATGGGTTTATCTCTGAGCTTTCTATGCCAGTTTTCTACCAATGTTCCATTGATCTGTATTTCTGTTTTTGGGCCAGTACCACACTGTCTTGATTACTATGGCTTTATAGTATAGCCTGAAATCAGAGAGCCTGATTCTTCTAGCTCCATTTTTCTTTCTCAAGATTGTTTTGGCTATTTAGGGCCTTTTCTGTTTCCATACAAATTATGCATTTTTTATTCTAGTTCTGTGAAAAATGTCATTAGCAATTTAATAGGAGTTGTACTGAATCTGGAGATTGTTTTGTGTATATAGTTATTTTCACAATATTGATTCTTCCAATCCAAGAACATGATATGTCTTTCTATCTGTCTGTGTCATCTCTGATTTCTTTCATCAGTATTCTATAATCTCTAAAATATACAAACAACTCATGCTGTTTAATATTTAAAAAATAAACAACCTAGTTAAAAAAGGGGTGGAAGATCTAAAGACATTTTTCCAAGGATGACACGCAAATGGCCAACAAGTACATGAAAAGATACTCAACATCACTAATTATTAGAGAAATGCAAATCAAAACTACAGTGAGGTATCATGTCAAACTGGTCAGAATGGCCATCATCAGAAAAATCTACAAACATTAAATGCTGGAGAGGATGTGGACCAAAGGGAACCCTCCTATACTGTTGACGGGAAGGTAAATTGGTACTGCCACTATGGAGAACAGTATGGCGGTTCTTCAAAAGCTAAAAATAGAAGAACCATATGAACCAGGAATCCCACTTCTGGCTCAAAGAAAAGAATAGAAAATTATATACCCAAAGAAAATTTAATTCAAAAAGATACTTGCACTCTAATATTCACTGTAGCTCTATTTACAATAGGTGGAATATGGAAGCAGTCTAAACGGCCATCAACAGAAGAATAAAGATGATAAGGTACATAGATACAATGGAAAGTTAGCCATTTAAACAGAATGAAATAATGCCATTTGCAGTTAGTGTGGATGGACCTAGAGACTGTCATACTGAGTGAAGTAAGTCAGAAAGAGAAAAGTAAATACCGTGTAATATCACTTATACATGGGTCTTCCCAGATTGTGCTAGTGGTAAAGAATCTGCTTGTCAATGCAGGAGACATAAGAGACACAGGCTCAGTCCCTGGATCAGGAAGATTCCCTGGAGGAGGGCATATTAACCCACTCTAGTATTCTTGCCTGGAGAATCCCATGGACAGAAGAGCCTGCTGGGTTATGGTCCAATAGGGTTGCAAAGGGTCAGATACGACTGAAGTGACTTAGCACAGCACAGCACAGCACAACACTTATATATGTGGAATCTAGAAAAATGCTACAGATGAACTTATTCACAAAACATAAATAGAAACAGATGTAGAGAACAAACAAGATACAAAGGTGGAGAGAAAGCAATGAATTGGGACACTGGCATTGACATATCTATCTATCTATCTATCTATCTATCTATCTATCTATCTATCTATATACACGACTTGTTTAAAATAGGTAACTAACAAGAACCTAAAAGAAAAGAAAAGAAAGGAATACACAAACAAGCACAGCATCTTAAAGAAAAATTATATGACTTGTATACCAATGTCCAAACAATTTTACATATAAAACATTTTAAAGAAGCCATGTTACTGAAAAGTCTTAAAATAAGAGATTATCTAAAGGGAAAAAAATTCATTACTAATGTATTTAACTGCTTATGGTGACAAATCTACTCAGATATCTGACTTCAAATGACCAATAAATTCACATGTAATGCTTTTTTGAAACAAATGACAAAATGTTTGGCTGTGAGGTTTTTCTTTTTTATTCAATTTCTATTAGCAATAGTAGTTTTAAGGTTGTATAGTACAAATATTTTAGTGAAGCTTTCTAGAAATATATCTAGTTATTTATTATTCATATTGTATTATTGTTTATTATGTTTATAATTAAAATTTAGAGCAATTCATAGAAGTATCAAAGTAATTCTTAAAAACAGAATTGAGGATAGCAGTAAAAAAAATCCAAATTTGACAAGCTGGTATTCATATACGAAACAGTGAAAAATCAAGTTCATGTGAATCGACCTTTTATGAGGACTTAGCAATATGTTGGTTTAGCTATAGCTGTAAATGTGCCACCATTTCCTATCACCTTTGATAGGAAATAAAAATTAACAACTAAGAACTTCAAAATGAATCTTACTTCTTGAAGAAAGTTTTAAAAGAGCATTTCCCTTTCCCTGGCTGAAACTGCAGAATTGAGATAACTCTGAAACCTGACACTTTGATATGAGTTCTAGCGCCAGGAGCATGAGTGTCCTTCACTTTGATCTTTACTTCCAGGAACTAACTTTAAGTGACACTTCTCATTACCCCTCACCAGCTCTTCCCCAAAGCTCCCTGTCTTTCACTAGTTGTGAATGAGGACTCTGACTGATGGCATCACATATCTGCTGAGTAACAATTTGTTTTCAATGTGCAGTTTCAGGATCTTTTACTAATTAAAATTGCTTTACCACTGAGAGGTCTCTTGAGGTTTACCCTTGTTTATCTGGGTTAGACTATGAAATTATCCTTGAGCCAACCCTAGGATCATAATTTGTTGCTAATTCAAATGAAAAAGTTGGAAATAAATTGATAAAATTGGCCTCAATTTTATCCACAAACACAATTAGCTTCATCATGAACCAAATAAATACATGCATAGATACACAAACTGATGCCTGAAGGCAAACTCTCTCTGTGGGCCAGTAGAGCTATATGACTAACTTGCAGATATGCTATTTATAAAGAGAGAAGAGTAGACTTTGGACAAACTGAATTTTCTGGTTGATTTATAATTATAAACATATAGTTCTAAAGTTCTAATAGCATAGCTGTTTGACATGAACATGTACACTCTTTAGGGTATAATTACTCAAAGTCAACCAGTAAAATATCTCAGGCTTCCTTTCTCACATTAAGTTAATGCTATGATAGAATGTTGATAAATTATTGTTCATATGTGTGCTTTGTGAGTGTCTGTGTTTGGAGAGAGGGATAGAATAAGTAAGAATGGGAAGACTTTTAGAAACTTTGATTCTTTCTTGCAGTCAGAAACTTTGAGATCAAATATCAAGTATATGAAAGGTGAGATCCAGTCGAATTAGCAAAATAAATGATTTAAGGCAGCAATATGGAAAACAGGACTTAAATGTCAATGAACTAAACAAGTCTCCTAATTTACATAGATTGCCCAAAATATTTTGTATTCAGTATTCAGCAAAGGGCCTGGCACACAGTAAACCCTCAGACATGTGCGAGAAGGTAAGTGGGAAAGGATGGATGGGCAGATGAAGGAGCAAGGTGTGAAAGAGGAAGTTGTTATAGGGCTCTGGTCTGTTTCCAACTCAATCCAAGTCAAGGACAAATAATGGAAGGCAAAGAAGCAAAAACTACATAATTCAGTTTTGAAAGATGGTGTGTTATGCAAGAATTAAGGAAAACTAGTGGCTAAGATTTTGCAACTAATTTTGAATTAAAACACTTCTAGCTTAGATTTCCGGAGAAGTCAATGGCATCCCACTCCAGTACTCTTGCCTGGAAAATACCATGGACGGAGGAGTCTGGTAGGCTGCAGTCCATGCGTCGCACAGAATTAGAGACGACTGAAGCGACTTAGCAGCAGCAGCAGCAGCAGCAGCTTAGATTTCAAGTTGTCCTTACTGCTTTCTATAACTATAGAATATTGAGTTCATTTATAATAAAAATAAGTATTGATGTTACATATATATTGAGACATAATCAATTATTTTTTTTCCCCTCAACTTCTTGAGAAACTAGTCCCCACTGGAGAATCTTAACAGCCTTATCCTAAATGATGTAAAAAGAGGGAAACATATACAAGTAAATTGTCCTAGTCTTGGTTAGATTGTAGATATTTACTGTCTTGTGATATTTCATAAATTTTGTTAGATTTCTTATTTATGTTACTTAGGAGATTGATATCTTGGGATATTTAAAATTAAAACGTATTTATCCAAAGCAAAAACAGAAAAAAAAAAAAGGTAAACAAAGCAACAGCAAAGAAAAAAAAAAAAACAAACAGAAAACCCTTTAACCATTGATATTATTCTGCAGCTTTAAAGGCAGAAATATCCTTCCAAATGTCAAGGAAAGAAATCTAGGTAGAACCTGACAGCACGAGAGAAAAATACTGCTGAATTAGCACTATCTGAGAGGGCCTTGGGGAATAGAGCATATATTATCATCTTTGATAGTCAGAGACAAAAAGAAATTTGAGAATGAAGATGAAAGTTTTCATAGATGTGCAAGTATATTAACTAAAATATAAAGGTGGCCTATATCCTAAAATACATAAATTATTTGAAAGAGAATAAATGGTTATGTATATGAATTTATCTTAAACACCTTGGCATCACTGACCTGTAAATTATTACTATGTTTTCTGACACATGAATTGAATGCATAGACAGAATCCAGACATGAAAATCAGTTTTTAAATGTTTGCCCTAATAACTTGTCTTTTTCAAATATTAGGTTCACCCTGGTTTATTTTGTAATTCATTATTTCCTATTGTGAGTTAGACGTATGCACATGCCTTGAAGTTTCCAGAGAATCCTTTTTGGTATTGCCTGATTTAAAACGAGGCATATGTTAAAGCTTCCTGCACAAGGCCAGACTCTGGTCATACTCTGCACCCCACGGTGCTCATTCGAGTGAGGAGCCATCTTTGAACGCAATTGGAGCTTCTTGCTTAGCTGAGCACCATGGAGCTTGGAGCAAGATAAAAAAAGAATCACAGACTTTCAACTGTAATTCTGCTAGCAGGACACACTGAATCCATCCAACTGGACCATTGTGGGATAACTTCAGTAGTCTTTTCACTACATAAAAAATACAATCTAGTCTAATTGGCCAACAGTAATTTCCGTTAAAAATGAGAAAATTGTTTCTAAACATGATCAATACTTTTTTATTGAAATTCTCTTGTGAATAATTTGTCCATATGCATACATAATTCTGCCATTTACAGTCTGTACAATTTTATCTGTGTTGGCATAAGGATAAATAAGAAATTAATTTTATGGTGAAGCCACAGAAATAACTTACAGTAATTTCACCAGGTCGAGAGTGTCTATGAGAATTTATTATGACTTCTTGGAAAACTGAAGGTTGAGTCCCACAACCAGTAATTTTCAGGACCCTTCCCAAATAGGTTCTTACTGTTTTTCTTTTTTTTTTTTTTCAAAATAAATATTCAAATATCTCACCTAATGCTTACTGAGTGAGAAAGAAATTGACAAGTTTTTCAAGTGATTCTGATATGCCATTAAGTTTGGGGACCACTGGTCTGGATGATATTATGACTCCTAAAAAGTCCCATAAAGTTCAAGAGATTTCCCATAAAGTTTAATTTCTAAAAGGACAAATATGGCATATTCTTCTTGAAACTATGATCTATATCCCTCATGGGAAATAGTATACTTAGAGAGGCAGGCATAGGTACAAACACTTCTGCGTTCTCATGTGCTCTCTATGCAACGTGTGTCCTATACACCATTTCATCTATATCCTTACTTTCACTACCTGTTCTAAACACATACACTTTGTACACTGTTTTATAAAACCCTGGAGTATTTATAAGGCTTTCTTCTATCCCTGACACCCAAGTCCTGGTCTCTCTGTCTCCTAAAACACAAAAATAAAAACAAAACAAAAAAAAACACCTTCTTAAGTTATAAGTAAATACACAATGTCTGCAATTAAAGAGAGTCTTCCCACACAAGCTTCCAAGTCCTTAGTAGAAAACTCCAGTCAACCAGTCCATTTTGTCTGCCTACGTATTAGTTTCCTGAACCAACATTATCTTTCTGCCCAAATAGAAAGCTAATTACTTCCCTAATGCTGTTTCGTACTTTACCATTTCTGTTTTTTTTTTTCCCCCCCTTACTGCTCCCTGGTCAGATTAGGTCCACTTACATTGTGCAACTTTCTGTCCAAGTCCTGCTATCTCATTAAGATCCTAATCAAATTCTACCTCTACAAAGACTTCCTTGATGTCCCCAACACACATCATTACTGCCATTTAAGAACTCTATTTGTTCTGTTGTGGTTATTGTTTTTTAATGTGCCTCTGGGATACTTGGCACATTCTGATTATTATTTATGTGGTTGTTTTATGTCTAGTACTGTACTTTACATGTGTTTTCCCCTTGTACATGTTCAGTATAATTTTAAATTGAATTATTGATAGAAATCCATTTAAGGTAACACTTGTACCATTCACAGAAGAGTAAATTCATGCTGGCAGGATTGATTTACTCATGGCTTTGAGAGATATTAGATTAGGGTAGGGAAGTATTCCCTACTAGGGATGAGTAATGAAGTGCTGTTTCAAAGCCATTCACTAAAGAAGGACATGGACTGGATCCAAATAACATCCAATAATCAAGCTGAAGTTTTCTCCTTCAGGCCGATGTTTGGAACCTTGGGTCTAGACCCTGTATTTCAATGTGTAAAACCAAGAAAGTTATGGTTAAATTAGAGGCCTGAAGCAAGTGTACGAATAAGACTGCAACTGAATCTAAAGCTAAGAACTGAGCGCTAGGCTATGTGTGAGTGCAAAAGCTGTGACCAGAAGCCAGGCTGAGTCAAAAACCAAGGGATGATAGTCATGGCAACAGGGGCTCATATCCAAGAGTCAGAGCAGGAAAAGGGAGCAGGTCAAATGTGGAACAGGCTATGGGTCAGGGCAGAGAGGTACAGGCCAAAGAACCAGATGAGGATGAAGCCAGGGAACATTCCACATTGCACAGGCTGCAAGGGAAGTTCCCAGCCGAGTCCAGATGGAGTTCTGCTGGATGTCTGTTCAAGGGTCCAGCTGGCTCAGGGTCCCATTTGCTCCTCATGCACAGATTCTTCCAATTGGCTTCTGATAGTCTAAGTTTTCTATGTTTTGAATGCTCTCAAAGCAGCCTCATAAAGCTATTTTGCCAGAAAGTGACCCCATTTGCAGAAAATGCCAGAAGTAAGTTAAAAGATAGGTTTTTCTTTTTAAACTACCTAGAAAAATGTAATATATCTTTTTGTAATATAATGAAAGAATTCAAGAATTGTCACCATGTCAGCCAGGCAGATTCCAGAATGAGCTTCCTGGAGAGTTAGTCTGCAGTGTGTCAGATTTTCAAGAAAAAAATCAATTTATCTATTACTATTAATAATGGTGATCAGTTTCCTATTGATAATAGACTGCATTGTGAGAGTCAGAGATTTTCACCTTGCATTAATTGCTTCCTAGTAATGATTACAATTTACTGATGCTTGCTTTGATTTTCTCTATTGCAAGTATAGCAAAATATTTGAATAATGAAATATTAGTTTTATTTTTTAAACAAACCTGTAGGATGGATTGTTATTACCATCTTCCTTTGTATACCTGTCAACCAAATAAGAAGAAATTGAATACAAAGGAAAGAAAGAAATTATAATGCTGGCCTCAGACTCAAAATATAAATCATCTATTTAGCACATCAAGCTTTAGAAATAGTAGGGGAGACTCTCAGCACATTTTATCTATAAAAGTCAGCAGAGTAAGCTGAGGAAAGAAAGAGTAAGAAAAAATCTGGCAAAATGGATCTAACCGTTGACAGGCACAAGATGCTGGTGATGATTTTGTAATGAAGAAGGGGAGGAGGGTGGATGAGGAGGAATGGAGGAAATCAGGAGCATGGTTTATTGTGTTTTTTACAAGCTGTAAACCACTCACAAATGTAACAGCTTATTACTTGTAACATTTTAGTTATTCTCAAATATTGTATATTTTTATAAAATGTCCACAATAGTTGAAGTATAAATATACTGAAATAAAATTTTGCTTTACAAAATGCTCTCAAATTTTCTTTCTTTGTTCTGCTCTCAGTAGATTTTGATAAGTTAATGAAATCTCTCTGGCAAATTGCAAACCCTTTACTTACAGGAGTTTACAGTTATCAACTCTGAAGTTTGGAATATACTTCCATGGATTTAGTGGAGTTATGGATCATAGGTTAAGTTCAGTTCAGTTCAGTCACTCAGTTGTGGCCAACTCTTTGCAACCCCATGAATCACAGCATGCCAGACCTCCCTATCCATCACCAACTCCCGGAGTTCACCCAAACTCATGTCTATTGCGTCAGTGATGCCATCCAGCCATCTCATCCTCTGTCGTCCCCTTCTCCTCCTGCCCCCAATCCCTCCCAGCATCAAGGTCTTTTCCAATGCGTCAACTCTTCCCATGAGGTGACCAAACTATTGGAGTTTCAGCTTCAGCATCAGTCATTCCAAAGAACACCCAGGACTGATCTCCTGTAGGATGGACTGGTTGGATGTCTCTGCAGTCCAAGGGACTCTCAAGAGTCTTCTCCAACACCACAGTTCAAAAGCATCAATTTTTTGGCACTCAGCTTTCTTTACAGTCCAACTCTCACATCTATACATGACCAACGGAAAAACCATAGCCTTGACTAGACGGACCTTAGTCGGCAAAGTAATGTCTCTGCTTTTCATTATGCTGTCTAGGTTGGTCATAACTTTCCTTCCAAGGAGTAAGTAAGGGTCTTTTAATTTCATGGCTGCAGTCACCATCTGCAGTGATTTTGGAGCCCAGAAAAATAAAGTCTGACACTGTTTCCACTGTTTCCCCATCTATTTCCCGTGAAGTGATGGGACCAGATGCCATGATCTTCGTTTTCTGAATGTTGAGCTTTAAGCCAACATTTTCGCTCTCCTCTTTCACTTTCATCAAGAGGCTTTTTAGTTCCTCTTCACTTTCTGCCATAAGGGTGGTTTCATCTGCATATCTGAGGTGATTGATATTTCTCCCGGCAAACTTGATTCCAGCTTGTGCTTCTTCCAGCCCAGCATTTCTCATGATGTACTCTGCATATAAGTTAACTAAGCAGGGTGACAATATACAGCCTTGACATACTCCTTTTCCTATTTGAAACCAGTCTGTTGTTCCATGTCCAGTTCTGACTGTTGCTTCCTAACCTTCGTATAGGTTTCTCAAGAGGCAGGTCAGGTGGTCTGGTATTCCCATCTCTTTCAGAATTTTCCACAGTTTTTTGTGATTCACACAGTCAAAGCCTTTGGCAATAAAGCAGAAATAGATGTTTTTCTGGAACTTTCTTCCTTTTTCCGTGATCCAGCAGATGTTGGCAGTTTGATCTCTGGTTCCTCTGCCTTTTCTAAAACCAGCTTGAACATCAGGAAGTTCACAGTTCACGTATTGCTGAAACCTGGCTTGGAGAATTTTGAGCATTACTTTACTAGCATGTGAGATGAGTGCAATTGTGCGGTAGTTTGAGCATTCTTTGGCATTGCCTTTCTTTGGGATTGGAATGAAAAGTGACCTTTTCCAGTCCTGTGGCCACTGCTGAGTTTTCCAAATTTGCTGGCATATTGAGTGCAGCACTTTCATAGCATCATCTTTCAGGATTTGAAATAGCTTAACTGGAATTCCCTCACCTCCATTAGCTTTGCTTGTAGTGATGCTTTCTAAAGCCCGCTTGACTTCACATTCCATGATGTCTGGCTCTAGGTGAGTGATCACACCATCGTGATTATCTTGGTTGTGAAGCTCTGTTTTTGTACAGTTCTTCTGTGTATTCTTGCCACCTCTTAATATCTTCTGCTTCTGTTAGGTCTGTACCATTTCTGTCCATTATCGAGCCCATCTTTGCATGAAGTGTTCCCCTGGTATCTCTAATTTCTTGAAGAGATCTCTAGTCTTTCCCATTCTGTTGTTTTCCTCTATTTCTTTGCATTGATCACTGAAGAAGGCTTTCTTATCTCTCCTTGCTATTCTTTGGAACTCTGCATTCAGATGCTTATATCTTTCCTTTTCTCCAAATTTAGGACAAATTTAGGGACTCCAACTTTATAATATTTTATTTTTGATAGTTTTTATCCTCATTTTGAATTATGAATGTCCAAGGTCTGTCTACCCCTACAAATGGGCAAGTTCCAGTTTGTTCTTGTTGCTAAAGAGAGGCACCATTATGTCCTCCTAACTACTTTATCGCTAATGAGTATTCCTAATAAATAGAATCCATATCCAGTACAATTCATGCTTTTGTATTATATATTATTATATGTTACCAATATAATTTGAAGGTAAGATGTATTTAACATTACACTAAATGAATCTTAATAAATGTCTGTCTATGTAGTATTAACTAAATATTGGGGAAAACCTGAAAATGTGGTCATGATATATAGTTTTAAATAACCATAGTTTAAGCTTGTTCTAAAGATTTATAGCCAATAACAAATACAAAGACTCATGTATTTCTTTGTACATCTAATTTTACAGTGGAATAAGCACAATGAATAAAATCCACTGAATGATTCGAAACGATATGAGTTTCAGGAGGTTGGAAATTAGATTGCTTATTTGTTTCTCTCTGTCTGTAGATTCTGTAGTTATAATTTCCAGCAGCCCATATTCAGTAAGGCAGATTAGGGTGATTATTTTTTTCTGCTGCTTCTTCTAATACAGTTTGAAAAGGAAACTGATAATTAAACAATCAGATCATTGGCAACCCTGTTATACAACTAAAAGCACAATATTTTTGGTGACTATGTGGTGACATTTTTTTCTGAGTTTGTCTAACCACTTTTTCCACTCATCTCTCTTATCCTTATCCAAATCCTATATGTTTTCCTTGTGCTTTTTCATCCCACATACTTGGTGGCAGCCAACCCACAACTGCTCTATGTTGAAGGGCCTTGAATCCAGAAACAAGGGTGTTTCTTTGATTTCTGTCATCTAAAGTATATCCATTCTCTTAAAAACATGCAATGTAAGTAGCTTGTTTGTTTGATTTAGGTAATTCTTAGTGAGATATGAATTTCTTGGTAAAATGTAAGTGGTGTTATGGGGCAGTGATGGAAAAAAGCTCTAAAAGAATTTCCAGAGCATCTGTCTTCCACCTCATTATTGAAAATTACTTCTTTTCTGAAGAATCATTCCCTCTCCCTCCTTTCTTTTCAAAAATATTTCTTGAGCATCTACTTGTTGTCAATGAAGAAACACTTTATTTCTCAGATTTTTAAAAAATCTAATGTATTTTACAGGTTTTAGCCTTATGGTTTCATATTTGTTTTCATTAAATTCTGCCTCACTCTTTTCAGATTACTGTTTAATAACCATTAGGGAACTATTTCAGTTATGATTTTTGGCAATGTGATTGATTTCCTTTCATTTATTTGATTTTATTTCATTGAATATATTTCAGGTATTTTGTACTCAACAGTAAGAAAATAGAATATACACATGCATATATGTCCATCTAAGACAACATCGTGGACTTTGTTTTTAGTATTTCATCATGGGGGATAAAATTTAGTTAGTGAGTGGCCTGAAAAATAGAGAATAAAATGAAAAGGTAGCATTGCCAGTCTCAGTGTTTCCATCTGTCTGTATCTATTTGTTCTTTAAAAAAGTATCCAGCAGTAAATTTGCCACCTCTACAAACAAGAATAAAAACTCAGGTTGTTTTCACTCTGAAATTGAACCAGTTTCTCAGCCATTGTGTTTTATGTCTGAATTGTCTAACTTAAATTGTATGTCCTTGGGGTAGAAAGGCCTTCTTTTTTTTCCCCCTTTTTCTTTATTGTTTCTCTTTTCCCCCCACAGAGCCAAGTATGCTGTCACTGTTCTACAAAACAGTAAATAATGAAGCCAATTGAAGACGTGTGAATTGTGCCAGGTTGACAGAAATGGAACCCATGTTCTCAGAGGTGTTATAGCATTATTTCCTAACAAGCAGGCTGAACCACTATCCAACACCTCAGAACCAAATAATGATAGAGGATAAGAAAGTGGGAGGAAGGCAAAAATCCAGAAGACCACAAGGTATAAGAAAATCTGTATTTTGAGTGAATTATCAGCTGCTTGAGCTGACACCCCTACATGAAATGAACAAAGACAATGAAATGTCTTTTACCTATCAGGCATATTTCATACAAGTCACTCTTCTTTAACATATATTGAAAACAACAACAACAAAAACCTCCCTCAAAAGTTTTTGCTCATACATGTAATTAATCAGTAAGAACACTAAACATGGAGAATCATATTTATTCAAGAGTTTTTACTTGGTGTCCTAAAAATAACCAGAGTGCACCTCCACTGAGGGGATTTCCTTGACTACATCTAAAGTAGCCTTATCCTCAAATTTTCCCTACCATCATTCTCCCATTATCTCATATTATTTTCCTTCTACAATTCATCCTTTTTTGAAATTATTTATTTAGTGTACTTTTTTAAAAAGTCTGTCACATTACTGGAATATAAATTCCATGAGAAGAGTGACTTGATTGGTTTTGTTTAACAAGTGCCTCTCAGAATGTTGGACTATGGGATGATTCAAATATTTTTTGAAAGGTAAAATAAATTAAGCTTCAAAATAAAATAATTTAAGTGATCAATTTACTTGACTTAAATCATAATGAGATATTTTTACAAAATTTATGGCACATTTCCAAACTTGCTGGCATATTGAGTGCAGCACTTTCACAGCATCATCTTCCAGGATTTGAAACAGCTCAACTGGAATTCCATCACCTCCACTAGCTTTGTTCATAGTGACACTTTCTAAGGCCCACTTGACTTCACATTCCAAGATGTCTGGCTCTAGATTAGTGATCACATCATCATGATTATCTGGGTCGTGAAGATCTTTTTTGTACAGTTCTTCCATGTATTCTTGCCACCTCTTCTTAATATCTTCTGCTTCTGTTAGGTCCAGACCATTTCTGTCTTTACCGAGCCCATCTTTGCATGAAATGTTCCCTTGGTATCTCTAATTTTCTTGAAGAGATCTCTAGTCTTTCCCATTCTGTTGTTCTCCTCTATTTCTTTGCATTGATCGCTGAAGAAGGCTTTCTTATCTCTTCTTGCTATTCTTTGGAACTCTGCATTCTGATGCTTATATCTTTACTTTTTTCCTTTGCTTTTCACTTCTCTTCTTTTCACAGCTATTTGTAAGGCCTCCCTAGACAGCCATTTTGCTTTTTTACATTTCTTTTCCATGGGGATGGTCTTGATCACTGTCTCCTGTACAATGTCACGAACCTCAGTCCATAGTTCATCAGGCACTCTATCTATCAGATCTAGACCCTTAAATCTATTTCTCACTTCCACTGTATAATCATAAGCCCACAGGACTGGAAAAGGTCAGTTTCATTCCAGTTCCAAAGAAAGGCAATGCAAAAGAATGCTCAAACTACCGCACAATTGCACTCATCTCATATACTAGTAAAGTAATGCTCAAAATTCTCCAAGCCAGACTTCAGCAATACATGAACGATGAACTCGTTGATGTTCAAGCTGGTTTCAGAAAAGGCAGAGGAACCTGAGAACAAATTGCCAACATCTGGACTGGATCATGGAAAAAGCAAGAGAGTTCCAGAAAAACATCTATTTCTGCTTTATTGACTATGCCAAAGCCTTTGACTCTGTGGATCACAATAAACTGTGGAAAATTCTGAAAGAGATGGGAATACCAGACCACCTAACCTGCCTCTTGAGAAATCTGTATGCAGGTCAGGAAGCAACAGTTAGAACTGGACATGGAACAACAGACTAGTTCCAAATAGGAAAAGGAGTACGTCAAGGCTGTATATTGCCACCCTGCTTATTTAACTTATATGCAGAGTACATCATGAGAAATGCTGGACTGGAAGAAACACAAGCTGGAATCAAGATTGCCAGGAGAAATACCAATAACCTCAGATATGCAGATGACACCACCCTTATGGCAGAAAGTGAAGAAGAGCTAAAAATCCTCTTGATGAAAGTGAAAGAGGAGAGTGAAAAAGTTGGCTTAAAGCTCAACATTCAGAAAAAGGAAGATCATGGCATCTGGTCCCATCACTTCATGGGAAATAGATGGGGAAACAGTGGAAACAGTGTCAGACTTTATTTTTCTGGGCTCCAAAATCACTGAAGATGGTGACTGCAGCCATGAAATTAAAATATGCTTACTCCTTGGAAGAAAAATTATGACCAACCTAGATAGCATATTCAAAAGCAGAGACATTACTTTGCCGACTAAGGTCCGTCTAGTCAAGGCTATGGTTTTTCCTGTGGTCATGTATGGATGTGAGAGTTGGACTGTGAAGAAAGTTGAGGGCCGAAGAATTGATGCTTCTGAACTGTGGTGTTGGAGAAGACTCTTGAGAGTCCCTTGGACTGTAAGGAGATCCAACCAGTCCATTCTGAAGGAGATCAACCCTGGGATTTCTTTGGAAGGAATGATGCTAAAGCTGAAGCTCCAGTACTTTGGACACCTCATGAGAAGAGTTGACTCATTGCAAAAGACTCTGATGCTGGGAGGGATTCGGGGCAGGAGGAGAAGGCGATGACCCAGGATGAGATGGCTGGATGGCATCATGGACTTGATGGACGTGAGTCTGTGTGAACTCCGGGAGATGGTGATGGACAGGGAGGCCGGCGTGCTGAGATTCATGGTGTCGCAAAGAGTCGGACACGACTGAGTGACTGAACTGAACTGAATTGATGGCACATTTTAGGTATTCATTAAATATATGTTGAAAGATGAAAAGAATGAAGATTTAAGATCGAAAGTTACATGAAAATCATAGTCTTAATTATTGGTTGGGATCCAAAAATTTAGCTGCAGCATCTTTTAAAATATGGAAACATTACCAATTTGGTCACGTGAATTGTGTTTAACATATTGTAGAGAGACAATAGGTTCTCAGTTAAGTGGGAAGAATGAGAGATGTATAAGGAAGATTGAAATTATATGACACTAACTAAGCAAGAAATATATTCTTTCTAATTTTTTGCAGTTTCCATTCATTTATATATATCAAATATCAATCACTCTCGTTATTTCTGGAAAATCTTGATTATATAATTAATTTACATAATATCCATACATGACAATTTAAAATGTGTCCAACAGGCCCAATAGAAATTCTAATCTATGGTACCTGTGAATATGACATTATTTAGAAATTAAATCTTCCTTTGCAGATGATCAAGTTAGGATGATGTCATCAGGGTGGGCCCTAATCTAATGACTGTGATCTTATAAAAATGGGAAATTTGGACACAGAATCAGGCACATACGTAGAGAGACACACAAAGGGAAAACTATATGGGGGCAAAGGGAGAACACCAGATACAAGTCAAGGAACTCATGGGGCTACCAGAAGCTGGGAAAGGCTTGGAACAGAGTATCTTTCAGAGATCTCAGAGGACACTAATTCTGCAGACAGCTTGATGTCCAACTTCTAGCTTCCAGAACTAGAGACAACACATTTCTGTTGTTCGAAACATCCAGTTTTGGTTCTGTGTTACAGTAGCCCTAGCAAGCTAATATATCATACATATCAAACTTTAATGATTGGCATCACTATGTAGGCCTGTTATCTACATATTTAGATACTGGCTCAATTAACTTATTAGACTGGTTCCAAATAGGAAAAGGGTTATGTCAAGGCTGTATATTGTCACCCTGCTTAGTTAACTTATATGCAGAGTACATCATGAGAAATGCTGGGCTGGAGGAAGCACAAGCTGGAATCAAGATTGCTGGGAGAAATATCAACAACCTCAGATATGCAGATGACACCACCCATAAGGTAGAAAGTGAAGAAGTGCCGGGGGCCAGTGTGAGGAACTCCGCCCATGGCAAAGGTCATGAGGAAGGAGGCTTGGCATACGCAAAGGCGTGATCAAGCCTCAGGAAACCCCCTGTTCCCAAGCATCTAACCCCAAAACCAGAGTCTGTTTTATGCTCTCACCTAGACCTCTGACTTTACGGGGGGCTCTCCCCCATAACCATTTCTCTCGGAGAAGGAGTAAATGTGCAGCTCCAAGGCAATAAAAATTCTTGGGCGTGACAAGAGTGTTTCAGCTTATGGACTCCTCTGAAGGTTATCTAGCCCACCTGTATAGGTTTGTCCGGCCACATGTGATTGTTTACAGCCTCCCAACCTGAGAGGCACAAGATGTTTTAGACTTAGTAAAGGCAAATTCTTTTGGGGAGTTAGAAATTATTAGTATGATGGGTTGGTTAGGAATTACATTGGTGAAGGGTTTTTCATTTGTTGTGTCAATAATTGCTGCTAATTCCCTGCTCTGGGTGGGACAAGGATGTTTCAGGTCAAACCTCTCTGCTGACAGACCAGCTTGTGTGACAGGCTTATCCATACTGCTGCCACTAGGCACATGATTGTTTACTACCTCTCAACCATAAACAGCACAGAGAGTTTTGGAGTATTTTGAGAGTCTTAATTAGCATAGGGCTTTTTCTTCTTGTTGAATCAATGATTGCCACCAGGTCTCTATATCCTTAGGCACCTGGGAATATATCAATCAATGTATTTGGAATATAGCAAAGGAAATATAGTAGTTTTTGATGTTAGCAATACTAGACTTTTTGAGTTAATGGATTTTCTCTTTTGTAAAAGATCACTATACTTTGTTATAAATCACTGTGTCCTTGCTATGTGAAAATGTAACTTTATCATATCTTAAGACTAAATAGATCTTAAGGGGAGCATTGATGAAAGGATTTTCATTTGTTAGGCTGATGTTTGCTGCTAAATCTCCATGTTCCCTACCCTTATAATGAATATAACTAACATATAGGAGAAATAAGTATTAACCTTTAAGCATATAGGAGAAATAAGTATTAACCTTTAAGACTAATCATGTTAACCTTGGGTTAAATAATTTCCTTTCTTGATTGTAACTCACTACACCCTCACCCTATAGGAATGTAACTTTATTTGGAGGGTGGTGCCTGGTTTAAGAAAAAACACCCTTGGAAGAAATAAGTTTTTGGTTATCAGAAAGAAAAGATCATAAAATGTCAGCAGGTCTCACTCATGGCCAGAAGATGATGTACCTTTTTTTATACATTTATGTGAAGCACCTGATTTTGATAAAGGTCAGGACTGCTGACCCCCGCGTGACTCTGTATTCATCCCTATGTGTAACAAACGGTATATAAGCAAACCCAAAAATAAAGAAGTCGGATCAGTTTCCGGAAAGACTGATTCCCCCATGTCGCTTCTTTCTTGGTCCCGTTTTTCTGGCTGAATTCCCATCTGCAGCATGATGCTATTCCACGTAATCCAAGTTGTTCAGCCTCCTTTTCTCCACTAATCTTCCTACTACACTATCCATTTCTAATCTCTCTATATCTGTGATTAAATATGTATTTTTCCAAAGACGCCGACTCCGTCCCTCCACCTTCGAATCACCCTGGATCCGCCGGGGCTGGACCCTGGCAAAGAAGAACTAAAGAGCCTCTTGATGAAAGTGAAAGAAGAGAGTGAAAAAGTTGGCTTAAAGCTCAACATTCAGAAAACGAAGATCATGGCATCTGGGCCCTTCACTTCATGGCAAATAGATGGGAAAACAGTGGAAACAGTGTCAGACTTTATTTTTCTGGGCTCCAAAATCACTGAAGATGGTGACTGCAGCCATGAAATTAAAATATGCTTGCTCCTTGGAAGGAAAGTTATGACCAACCTAGATAGCATATTAAAAAGCAGAGACACTGCCTTGCCAACAAAGATCTGTCTAGTCAAGGCTATGGTTTTTCCAGTAGTCATGTATGGATGTGAGAGTTGGCCTATAAAGAAAGCTGAGCAGCAAAGAATTGATGCTTTTGAACCGTGGTGTTGGAGAAGACTCTTGAGAGTCCCTTAAACTGCAAGGAGATCCAACCAGTCCATCCTAAAGGAGATTAGTCCTGGGTGTTCATTGTAAGGACTGATGTTGAAGTTGAAACTCCAATACTTTGGCCACCTGATGCAGAGAGCTGACTCATTTGAAAAGATTCTTATGCTAGGAAAGATTGAGGGCAGGAGGAGAAGTGGACGACAGAGGATGAGGTGGTTGGATAGCATCACCAACACAATGGACATGGGTTTGGGTGGACTCCGGGAGTTGGTGATGAATAGGGAAGCCTGGCATGCTATGATTCATGGGATCACAAAGAGTTGGATACGACTGAGCAACTGAACTGAATTGATAGTCATTAGAATAATTTAAATTATGTAACTACAATGAATTTAATTACTTTAGATAATTACACGGCTACAATTAATTTGTCTCTGTCATTCTCTCATTTTCTTGATAAAAATTAGCTTAAAGTATCTTTCTATTTTTTCTTTTTTTTTTTTTTTTTTCGCCACGTCATGTGGCATGTGGGATCAAACCTGTGCTCTCTGAGTGGAAGCATGGAGTCTTAGCCACCAGACACCTAGAGAAGTCTTTGTTTATAGTATCTTTCTGCTGTTATCAATATATTTAGGGAATTATATAAGGCCTAAATTAGGAGATATTACTTTGAATTTTACTTATAGAGTGCACAAAATTAAATATTAATACATTTTGAATAAAATACGTGGAGTTAGTTTATAATTTTTGGATCCTTTTCGAATGTATTAAATAACAGATTTTTCAACCATTAAACAAGACATTTAATATAAAGAACATAAAACATTTCAAAATCTTTGGAACTAGTTTTATGAATGTGATTGACAAATCTTTGCATATAGTCATAGAAAATAAATATTCTAAAATGTCTTTTCTGATACAGTTATCAAAAGAATTATCACAGTTTATTTTAACCTTAAGGATGGACATTCTGCTTGACTCTATAGTATAAAATAGAGAGAACTCTCTATCACCAATTTATATTTCTAATACTTATTCATGTAGAAAGAATTTCCATTTTATGTCTTACTGATTTAAAAAATGATTGACTGTAGATGGAAAAATCAGTAGTAGAGTTTAATACTAATATGAATGGACCCTGTGGGCAAACAATTATGTTAGCTTGTGCTATACTCCAAAATTGTATTATAAAACCTGTAAAAAATATCCTTTGAAGTTTTCCTTCTAGATACTCTAAAGTTGAATATAAAAATATTAGATTAAATATCCAAGTTAGCAAAGAATGCAATTAAAGATTTGGAGAAGGTGATGGCAACCCACTCCAGTACTCTTGCCTGGAAAATCCCATGGAAGGAGGAGCCTGGTAGGCTGCAGTCCATGGGGTCATGAAGAGTCAGACATGACTCAGTGACTTCACTTTTCACTTTCATGCATTGGAGAAGGAAATGGCAACCCACTCCAGTGTTCTTGCCTGGAGAATCCCAGGGACAGCAGAGCCTGGTGGGCTGCCATCTATGGGGTCGCACAGAGTCAGACACGACTGAAGTGACTTAGCAGTAGCAGTAGCAGTAGCAATTAAAGATAAGGATTAGAATTAAGTGATGATTATATTCCCTTGTATTTATTGAAAACATCTGCACTATAAATGTGTATATGTGAGTTAAAATCAATTATCTGCTATGATAAAAATGTCTTTCATGTAATTCATTTAATTTAATTAATATTTATTTCACTTCACTAAATTTCTCTAAAATTATATAGAAAACTTCAACAAACTAATTTTATATGTAAAAATATGAAAACCTACATTGAATTTAGATGTAAAAGTGTAGTGGCTAATGCTTCTTGTAGAATAAGCAAAAATGCCATTAAATTACATCCCCCAGTGCATTTAATGTTAAATCATCCCCCAAAATATTTTAACCTATGTCATAATTGTTTTCACTTACTCTTATAATCTTAATTTTTGTGAGATTTGTTAAATGTTACCAGAAAACTAGATAGGATTTTGTGGGGATAAGAAGTTTAAACTCATGATAACTTAGATTCCTTATCTATAAAAATAAACAGAAGATTTTAAGATAAATGCATGTGCATTTTGTAGAAGTTTTATCTTTCAATTTTCTCAGCTAAAGAGTATAATTCAATAAATGTAAATAACAAAGATCTACATATTGTTTTCCAAAGCCTGTTGCTTCTGTCTTTGCCTATGGATTGATTTTTATCCAAGAGCTCTTTTTGGAAATCATAAATACACTTTTGTGCAATTTGAACAATCTTTTAAGTAGGCAAGATAAATGGAAGTATATCTGGCTTCTGGAGTTATAAATTTATTATTGATACATTTTACAGAGAATGTGCTGGTAATTGTTCTATGAATTATTGCATGTTAGTTGTAACTGTTGCTCAACCTCCTGAAAAGTGGAATAGTAAAAAATATTCATTTCAGATCAGGATCTGTGTTTAGGACCTAGATTTAGATAAAGGATCTAATCTTTTATTCATGTATTTGGAGTTACTCACCACCTGGAAAAGTCTATGGACAGTGAAGCCTTCAGTTCAGGGAGTTGCAAAAAGTTGGACATGACAATGTGTGTGCGTGCGTGCACACACACACAAACACACACACACACCCCTATCAAGGGGACAAATGACTTCATAAAATTGAGTTCTGGTGTCTCCTCTGAAGAGATCATTATGTTTTGTCTTTATGTTATGGGATCTCTAACTAGTACCCAAAATGTGTTACTTCCCTTCATAGTGGTGATTTATCCCATGGACGGAGGAGCCTGCTAGACTGCAGTCCATGGGGTCGCTAGGAGTCGGACATGAATGAGCGACTTCACTTTCATTTTTCACTTTCATGCATTGGAGAAGGAAATTCGGCAACCCACTCCAGTTTTCTTGCCTGGAGAATCCCAGGGACGGAGGAGGCTGGCGGGCTGCCATCTTTGGGGTCACACAGAGTCGGACACGACTGAAGCGACAGCAGCAGCAGTCGCTAAGTCATGTCTGACTCTTGTGATCCTGTGGACTTGTCAGGCTCCTCTGTCCATGGGATTCTCCAGGCAAGAATACTGGAGTGGGTTGCCATTTCCTTCTCCAGGGGATCTTCCCAACCCAGGAATCGAACCCAGGTCTCCTGCATTGCAGGCAGATGATTTACCAGCTGAGCTTTGAGGGAAGACCCTATTTTCATCTTTCTTCAGAGTAGGAAGAACAGGTGGCAGGATGAATAGATTTTGATCGTAGCTCTGTCAACAAGAAGATGTCTCTGTCGTACATGTCATGTTAGCACTCTGTGTCAGGTTTAACTTAGATAAGTTTCACATATATTCTGTAGTTGTCTTTCATCTCTGCTTTTATTTTTCTAGTCTATATTCAAGTATTACACAAATACTTTGAAAGAGGCAATTTGCTCAATTCCTCTCCACCCCACCACCTTGTGTATATAACAACTCAATACCACATCTAGCCTATTTCAGCATCAATGATATGTGGTTTTGTTAAGGGGCATCTATGATTTGTCAATTTCCATGATATTTATTCAATATATTATATTTTGTTTCAATCTTTACAGCATGATGATTCGCAATTTCAGTAATTTCATTTTATGTGGGTTAGCTTGGCACATTAAGTGAACTTTCACCTTAGCACTGTGAAAAAATATTGTGAGAAACTATTTGCTTTTTCACTGAATAACTCATCTTTTATAAGAGTAATTGTAATCATCACAGTCTAATGAAAACATCATATGACATTTGTGACCAATCCAAATACATTGGGTCAAACTTATATAATAATGAAATTTAATTAATTTAATTAGTGAAAAAAGTTCATTGAAGCATTGCAGAGATATTAAAGAAAAAATAAATACACCTCCACAACAATAGTGCCCATAATTCTCTGTGACTTAAAACATAGGCTTATAACTTGAGAAGCTGTAGAGAGATTATAAATATGCTAGAAGTCGTATGATATGTTATTGGTGGAACTAAGATTTTTACCGAATTTGGTTACTTTGAACATCAAGGCTCTTTTGATTTATTATGTTGTTCCTTTAAGAGTAACTTATTGTAATTGAAATAAAGGATTCATGATGTGCAGCTATCATTTACCTATCTCTTGATGAATCTAACACATAGCTAAGAAAAACAATTCTGCACTGAAATGTGCCTGATGGGTCTCATTCCATAACTGGTTGGCATGCATGTTTTGCAGTACAGGTCATTTATCTCTTAATTGTGAGGATCATAAAACAATAGACATTTCGATGCAGAAGCATCATTTCTGGTAAAATATTCCTTGCAGTTAGCAATCTTAACATCATTTATACAATTGTTTTCCTTTATACCATTAAAATATGAATGTCCATTTACATGTCAATATTGATTTATTTTCCAACAACTCAAAGTAGGTATGTGGGTTAAAACTTAGATCAAACCTAAGAAGATATAGATAATGATACAGGAATGTCTTGGAGGTTAATGGATTGACCATGGTTGCAAAATTACTAAAGAGTGTTCAACCTTCAAGGTATTTTTCTCCTTAACTTCTTTATATAACAATTTAGAAAACCATAAACACGATGTCCAGACAACAATTTTAAGATAACAGAATTTTTTTAAATGCTGTGTAATCACTGTGAAATTTTATTATAAGTACCATGAAATGAGAACAAATCCTTGTCTAAGTTAACTTATAAAAAACTTGTCAGCAGTGTTTTCATTATTTTTTAAAGTTGTGTATATATGAATTTCATTTTTAAACTCTGGTATATATGCTGGTTTATAATGTATACAAACATATCTTAAAGATTTTAAACTAAATATAGAGCATATACCAAGTTGGAGATATTTTAAAAATATGTGCTAGTTATCAATAATATTCTGCTTTAATAATATTTGAATTTATTTTAAAATGTTTGTTTTGTATATGAATATTTGTTTAAAAATAATTTCAGCTTTCCTTAAAAATTAGCAGCAGTAATTTCCCTTTTTAAATGTAATTAAACAATCAGGAACAGAATATTCTAACAAGTTATTTATCATATTACTATATGTTATTCTTTAAATTTTGAAAATTTATAACTGATTATTTTATAAAGTTGGTATGTTAGAGTAACCATTCTCCTTTCCACCTATTTTTGGTGTTATTGTACAAATATTGATCTTAGTTTATTCTCTTGATTCCCTTTATCCTTTCTTTATTTTTCATGAAAGTTTTATTTTTAGAGTCCATTAAAATTGTAACAAATATTACACTCTATTTTTGTGTTGATAAATTGTATGTTTTTAAATGTATAGATAAATTAGTGCAATTAAAGTAATTAATTTCAGAAACACATAGAGGATAGCATTTAGAGCTCATCGCCTTTTCTCTAACCCTGTGACACTTGTCACAACAATACTAACTTAAAATGCATGAACCAAAACTAGAAACAAAGCTTTCTTTGTATTACAGAAGAGAGCCAGTAAAATTCTTAGTGTACATTATCTTATCAAAAGTGAGAGTGAAGTCGTTCAGTTGTGTCTGACTCTTTGCGACCTCATGGACTATAGCCTATCAGGCTCCTCTGTCCATGGGATTTTCCAGGCAAGAATGTGGAGTGGATTGCCACTTCCTTCTCCAGAGGATCTTCCTGACCCAGGAATCGAACCTGGGTCACCGTCTGAGCCACCAGGGAAGCCCTGTCTTATGAAACATTAATTTTAAAGATTAGAAATGAAGTTTCAGAGTGATTGAGTTATTTGTGTGTGTGTTATTGCTCAGTTGTTCCAAACTTTTTGCCACCCCATGGAGGGCAGCCCACCAGGCCCCTCTGTCCATGGGATTTTCCAGGCAAGGATACTGGAGTTATTTAATAACAGTTAATGCACATAACAGTTGTTATTGGCCAGTTATTGTTCTAAGCATATCACCTATATTCAATAATTTGTTTATGTGCAAAGTCAAATAGTTATTAATCAGCAAAGCCAATATTGGAAACCAAGTCTGCCAATATAAAGCACATGCTCTGCATGTTATAAACATTTAATATGGGAAAATGCATTTTCTTATGAAGAAAATAAGAGAAATAATTAAATTAAGAATCAAAAAGTGTTTGCCCTTTATGTTTTTTACTCAGTTGTTGAGAGCCTTGAGTTAGAAATTAGATTTGTAAACATATAAATGTAAGCATAACTGTAAATATAAATATATACATATGTATGCAGAGGTAGAGAAGAATTTCTTTAGGAACTGCAAATTATCTGAATCTGCTTGTGGGTTTGTAGAGCTTCCCTGGTGGCTCAGACATTAAAGAATCTGCTTGCAGTGCAGGAGACCCTAGTTTGATTCCTGGTCCAGGAAGATACTGTGGAAAAGAATGGCTACCCACTCTAGTATTCTTGCCTGGGAAATTCCATGGACAGAGGAGCCTAGTGTGCTACAGTTCATGGGTCTCCAGGAATTGGACACAACTGAGCAACTAAATTTACAGGCCACAATTTGAGTACAGTAAAATAGTCTCTCCAGACTGGCTCCCAGTGAACTGATTAATGTTTTGTGAATAGCGCTAATACTTTTTCTAAACCATATGGACTGATGCCCGGAGCAGTGTGGAGACCCAAAGCTAACAGAACACTCTGGAGAGGCTTGCCTAGCTTTGCCTATGCACACAATTTCTACTGGTGGATGAAGTGCTTACCAACACTGAGTTGTTCTTGTTCCCAATCTTTTTATTTCACTAATAATTTTATCAATACTACTACTTATTGCTGTCAATTAATTAGCTTTTATGAAATAATACAAACTTGCAGTGAAATATGAGTGCCAGATAAAGAGAAATTATTTCTATGGAGACTGAGTACTTGGGAAAATACTGATCAGGCTGATAAAAATGTTGTTGAGATTGATACGAGTAATTGCAGAAAAAGTAGAGAGATATTGAAAGAACCTCTAAGAATTCTCTGATTCCCCAAAACAAACCTAGAATTTATAGTTTATGCATTTTTTTGGTTGCTTTTAGAAGAAAAAAGAGCACAGCTCAACTAAACACTCGAAGAAGGGCTGGTCTCTGTATTACATGTTCCAAGGTAAAATAGCTATTTTAAAGTACATATTCATTATATGTAACCTAATTACAATGACCATTTAGGATGAGTGATTATATAACTAAATACATAATACATATTTTCAAACAAAACTTTGTTAAGCTAATTATCCTCCTCTTCTCTTTTCCTCATCATTTAAATCCATTTATTGTCAAGTTATCAAACATTTTGTACACATAATTCACATCGTGAAAAATAATTTTATCTTTTAGAAAGTTTAGTTTGGTCTTTTAATAATTTCTTACTAATTATAGGAATTCATAAAATAATGCTCATTGTACCATAGTACAAATGCCATCATTATTATTATGTCAGCTCAGCAGAATTAGAACTTTGGAAAGGTTGAGTTCAAATGCATTTTACTCATTGTAATAACACATGCATTCTCCGGAACTAGCATGCACAAGCAAAAATGCACTGAATCCAATAACAGGCTTTTTGAGGCTTTAGGCTAAAGATTACAATATCCTCCCAACTCAACATTACCTTCTCATGTGTGTTTAATTATTTGTTCCAAATTATTATTGCATTTCTTTGAAAGATGAAGAGAAGAAAAATTTAAATGGAAATTAATGTGTCTGAAACCTTCATTTTTGTATGAATATAGCAATATTAATGTTACAGTAATTTAATTTGAAAAGTAAATCCCCAGTAGATTATTAAATGTTATCTAAGAAGATAGAGATGTAATTGCTTTCAGTGCTATAATATGCATATATTTCCAATGCTGAAAAGAACAATTTCTATAATTTTTATATGGAAATGCTTTGGAAAATTACTTTACCTGATACATAGAAAGGTCTTGAATGCATCTTTAATTAGGTGATCTTTTGAAAATTCTATTTAAATAAAGGCAGATGATTCATGGGATAAACCATCAAATTAAGTTGCTTTTTTAATGTCTTCTTTAATACTACTGAAGAATTCTGATAATCTAACTAGAGTTTTCTTTTTTTTTTCTTTCTTCTTATTTCTTCTAGGAAAAAGCAACACATCGTATAAGAGTTTAGATTCACAATTTCAACCTTCAGATCTCTTTGGCAAATATTTTTGGAGGTTCAGTTATGTCTGAGACAATTTGGAAGTTAATATCAGCATGGATGAGGCATGTGTACTCTTTTTCACTGAGGAGCTTTTCTGTTTTCCACTGCATCGCCTTGGACTTGTGTCAGACTGAGCCAAGTCACAGAGCAACAGAAACAATAAACAGATATTTAGACGTGATTCAGTGTTTTCTCAGATTATAATTAATGACCATCCTATTTATGGGTAATTTTGAAAGTTTCTTTTCATTGATAAGAGACAGAGATTAATGAAAACTTGCTAGTTTAGAATGCAGTGACTCAAGCAGTCAACTAATTTTGTAGCCCATTATATTTAACTCTAGAGAATGCTTTATTTTCTAGATAACCCATGGAGTTTTATTTGAGTAAGTATGTTTTATATTTTTTTAGTGCTTTGAATTTAAAGACAATCTTCATATTAATTCACTGTGTAAGGTTATCTATTTTGTAGGCATTTGTTTCTTCTCAGAGTCTTTTGGGACGAGTTACAGTTCTTTTTAGGTCTTACTTTCATCCATGAATTACTGCCATAAAATAAAATTACATTGTCATTTATAATTTCCCATTTTGATTAATCACATTGCAAAAGCTCTGTAGCTTTCTAAATGAACCCAGGGGCTACTACCAATGAGAACTGCTAGACAGTGCACAGAATCAAAATAAACTCCTCCAAACACAAATAAAACCACAAGCCACACAAAATGAATAGGATGAACTGAAATGCAATGCTTTATAAATACTCTCACAGCCAAATATAATTCAACAAATGAGAAAATAGCAAAATTAACATACTAAGATATTGATGCTAAAGCTGAAACTCCAGTACTTTGGCTACCTCATGCAAAGAGTTGACTTACTGGAAAAGACTCTGATCCTGGGAGGGATTGGAGGCAGGAGGAGAAGGGACGACAGAGGATAAGATGGCTGGATGGCATCACTGACCCGATGGACGTGAGTTTGAGTGAACTCCAGGAGTTGGTGATGGACAGGGAGGCCTTGCGTGCTGTGATTCATGAGGTCGCAGAGTCGAACAAGACTGAGCGACTTAACTGAACTGAAGATAAATGTTGCACATATGTGCGTAATAACTCTGCATTGATATAAGATAAAATAGGTACTACAGATTAAGACTTTCTCATTACTTTTAATGCTTCACTACAGTGTATTTCTACATATTTATAGGCAAACTATTTGCATCTTAGAAATGCTGTGATTATTAAATTCTCACATCTTTTTGCCAGTTTTTCTTGAAAATATGTTGAGGTAAAGTCTAGTTTTTCATTCATTTTGTTTGTCAAAAAATAAAAAGCATTGATAGGGTGGTGGAATCAGTTAATAGACTGTTTAACTGTTAAAGAAATAGCTGAAAATCTTATACTACTTTTAGACTTCACTTTAAAAAGACAGATATTCAAAAAAATATCTTGACTACATGGCTTACAAAGGGGCTGCAGCTCCTCATGACCATGGATAGATGGGCCCTGCTTTCTGTATAAGTCAATACAAATAGAAATCATGTAGGTCCCAGAAAGCCATCTCAGTTATATTCCAACCTCTATTCAAATTCTATGTCTAGTCATTTCATCAACATGGACTGCTGCAGTCAACACAGAAACATACAGCAAATGTCAGAGGTATCTTAGGCTCATATGCCCTGGAAAATCTTGTCACAGTAGTTTTGCCATTACAAGTACACTACGTGCATATTTGACTAAATAAACCACTGCACACTTCAGTATTTTTTCTCCATTTTTTATGGCATATTGCTAATAAAGGATTCCAGCTTTTGGAGTTGTCATTGTGAACAAGGGTGTTTTACATGATAGCAAGAGTGTTCATTAGTACTTAGAAGGAAATCTGCTGTTAAATACTGATTCACATTAGAAATTTACCTTGACCTAATTCAGTCTTTTGGTCACACAACCCTGATCAAGCAAATTACTCTTCTAAAATTATACAGTGGTTTTTCTTTTGGGACATATTCCAAACCGTTTAGCAGGACTTATGTGAGCTCCTCTATTTCTGAGCTACTTCAGTTTTACTATTGTTCACAGGCCTCTTCCTTGTTGCTAGACCTCAGCTTTCTGGATCCTGTTCATTTATGTGAACATGCCACGATTCCTGTGACTTCTGGGACTTAGATAGATGTAAAATGTCTTTGCTTAGAACACTCTCTTCTACGACCTTGCTTCTCTGCTTTCTATTTATAACCCAGATATCTAACTGATGTATGGCAAAATCAATACAATATTGTAATTAGCCTCTAATTAAAATAAGTAAATTTGTTTAAAAGACCCAGCACAGCCAAAATAAATAAATATTCAAAAACTTAAAAAAAACTAAACTCATTGGGTCTGAAAAAAAAGTCACCTTTCAGGAGTTCCTCTGCTATATGCCCTCCAAGCTCTGTGTTCCTTCCTTCCTTCCCACATTCTTGCTGCAGGTAAGAGTTTGATATCCCTTTTCATCTGGATCGCATTCCCTGTAAGAGCACATTTACTACTTTGTTCCACAAGAAGTACAATGCTTGGCACACAGTAGGCACTTCAAAAATACCTGAGACGCTTTATTGAAATTAAAGGTATGTTTATCAGATATTGTACATATCAGTATAGATATACACAGAGAACAGTGTGGGGATTTTGTTTTGGTTTGCATGATGCTGCTGTCTTGCCAGCCGTCTCTTTGTATAACTAGAGGGCCTAGGAAAAGTTTACTCATGACTCAAAAATTCATGCAGCTAAATCAATATTTCTTAGTCTTTTTCCCATTATCACAAGGCTAGTAATGCTATTTAGGGTTTTTTTCCCATATTACTTTCATCCTGTGAAATATTAGTACCACATATAGATCTTTATATACTATGGCTCTTTGGAGGGATCATAACCATTATAACATTTAAGTGTTTTGCCCTTGAGCACGTATTTTCGTCCCTTGGGGTAACATTGTCCTTGTTGATAATGTATAATCTGTCTTTATGTCTATATCTATTATCTATCTATCATCTACCTATTTCTCTTTTTATCTGGAGAGGAAAAGGAGGAAGAAGAGAGGGAAAATACTCATCTGAGCACTCTTTGATATATTGCTTCAGCTGCTCTTTGCAGAATCTTTTCTTGTCTCTAGCCCAGTCTCAGAGATTGGGGCTGCTTAAAGGCTTTGCACAAAAGGAGCATCTTCCTTTCTGATTGTTGTGTTGGTCTCCTGGCTATTGCATTCTTTACTGAGTGTTAACAAAACATTAATTTGCATGGAAATGCTAAAGTCAGAATGTATTGTAATTTTAGAATTTTATATTTACCATAATTATAATTTTATTCATGTCAGTTTCCAAATGAAATGCTTTATGTGTTCCCAACTGGAATTAATTTTCTTTATCTAATTACTTTCAAAGCTCTATCAGAGTCGAAGCTTTGAAAACTATTGGTGGCATTAAGATCTGTTCAGCTTCCACAGGCAACTTGAAAAATAACTCTCTATGGGCAAACATCTCAGGTGCAGGGAAAACCAGGGTCTTACATGAGCAGCTGCAGAGAGAATGGAATTGCAGCTCTATTTCTTGCTCTCTTTGGCTTTTATTAGTCCTCAGAGTGGTTAGAGAAAATGGAAGGGGTTTACTGGGGATATTTTACAATACCCATAGGGACTACCACCTTGCTAAATTTACTTGCAGTGGCAGTCATCATTTAAATACCATGTTACAACCTGTTATGATACAGGTGGGTGGCTTATAAGCCCAAATGAAGGAAACTTCAGTGGTGATGACAAATCCGAAGGACACTATCCACTTGTCTTTTCTTTTCCCTTTGCTCCTCAGGCACTTACAAACTATCTACCTAGCACCAGTTTAGTCCAGACACACTGTCAATTTACATGGTTTAACTGACAAGTCATGCCTGTCACCAGACATTAGTTGTTACTCTCAATGGAGTCCTTCACTACCTCATTGGCTTCAAAGACAATCAAGCATTAGTTACAGCAAAATTAAGAGACATTTCCAAATGTTCCCAACCCCCTAACCCACACCAAATGCTAAACCACAGGTGTTATAATATCTTATTTCACTACTGACACAAACCCTCTACTTCAAGCCGACAGGTTCATTTATAGCCTATGTCTTGACATTAATAGCTGGCACTTACCATGTTGGCAGGTAGTGTATTTAAGTGCTTCACTTCATTTATCCTTACACCAACCATAAGAGAGAGGCATTATTATCCCTTTGTTTTTACAGAGGAGGGAACAAACTAAGAAGGAAAAAAGAACTTGCATTACAGTAAACAGTCAGAAAATAGATCACAGGCTTAAAGTCTGAGGGTATGCAAACAGAGACTGTGGCTTAATCTTCACTCTGAAATGATAAATATTGTAACACAAAGCCCATTATCTTTCCTTCTTATCGTATATACCCAAACTTTAGCCATCCTTTGAATCCAGATCCAAACCCCCATAATTCTATTTAGTAGACTTGCATATGATTCATTTATAAAATAATGACCTCAATAGTAAAATGCCTTTAAAATCATTCTATATAAATTTTTTTAACTTTATAAGATTCTGTGTTTTAAATAGATCGAGGGTTTTATATCAGATTTAAATAGAGGGTTTTAAGTTCAGTTCAGTTCAGCCACTCAGTTGTGCCCAACTCTTTGCGACCCCGTGGACTGAAACACACCAGGCCTCCCGGTCCATCATGAACTCCCGGAGTTTACTCAAATTCAAGTTCATTGAGTCAGTGATGCCATCCAACCATCTCATCTTCTATCATCCCCTTCTCCTCCTGCCTTCAGTCTTTCCCAAGATCAGGGTTTTTCCAAATGAGTCAGTTCTTTGCATCAGGTGGCCAGAGTATTGGAGTTTCAGCTTCAATATCTGTCCTTCCAATGAACACCCACGACTGATCTTTAGGATGGACTGGTTGGATCTTCTTGCAGTCCAAGGGACTCTCAAGAGTCTTCTCCAACACCACAGTTCAAAAGCATCAGTTCTTTGGTGCTCAGCTTTCTTTAAAGTCCAACTCTCACATCCATACATGACTACTGGAAAACCATAGCTTTGACTAGATGGACCTTTGTTGGCAAAGTAATGTCTCTGCTTTTTAATATGCTGTCTAGGTTGGTCATAACTTTTCTTCCAAGGAGTAACTGTCTTTTAATTTCATGACTGCAGTTACCATCTGCAGAGATTTTGGAGCCTCCTAAAATAAAGTCTGTCACTGTTTCAACTGTTTCCCCATGTATTTGCCATGAAGTGATGGGACCAGATGCCATGATCTTAGTTTTCTGAATGTTGAGCTTTAAGCCAACTTTTTCACTTTCATCAGGAGGGTTTTAAGAAGAGGCACTATTTCTGACACTTTTTGTTCTGATTTGCTTTCTGATACTTCTAGCACAATGCCTCCTACATGGTATGAAACTGTTAATCAAAAAAAAAAGAAGTTATACTTGGGGTGAAAAAAAAAAAAAAAGGACAGTTTACTGCAGTCTTTGGCCACCTGATTCAAAGAGCTGACTCATTGGAAAAGACCCCGAGGCTGGGAAAGATTGAAGACAAAAAGAGAAGGAGACATGATGGTTAGAGAGCATCACTGATTCAATGGACATGAATTTGAGCAAACTCCAGAAGACAGTGAAGGACAGAGGAGCCTGGTATACTGTAGTCTACAGGGTTGCAAAGAGTCAGAAACAATTTAGCGACTGAATGAAAACAGCTTTAGTCTTACTTGTCAATTAAGAATCCTATATTTTAATTACAATTATGCCTATTTTTAATACATATAATTGGCCACTTATCTTTTTTAATCTACCTATTGCTGTCATCCTGTTTATCAATATATGAACAAATACTTGAAATTATTTGTACAAATTACAGAATCTTTGGAAAGTTCCTAATTAGTTTAAGTCAAAACTGAAAGGCAAGCCTACAGATACATAAGAAACAACAAAAGAGTCACCTGCAGCAGTCAAGTACTTGTATTGACCTAGTAAACTAAGTGGCAGCAGCAGCAGCAGCAAACTAAATGGTCTTACTTACTTGCTCCCAAGTACACAAAGTTATTATTGCATTTGACCTTCAAAAGTATGCCTATTCTTTTCTCTCTTATTTTCCACATAGAAAAATATACATATACATATGTATGTTTATATGAATGCAGATCAAGATACAAAGTAGAGCACTGTTGTGAAAATTATGACTCTTTAGAAAGAAATAATAGTGACCCGGTAACAGAAATAATGGGAAATCAGATTTTAGAATGTTTATGGCAACCTAAAAGCAAAATAGACAAGTTACAGGCTAGAGATTGGAAGATATGCTTTTATTTAAATGACGGCAATCTTTGACAAATAATTTAGCTTTCTCAACTTAGTGTCTCATTTATAAGTTTAGTTAAAATATATCCTACATACAAATCATTTAAGCATTTATATTCTTAATATTTGTTACTAGAAATAGTATCATGATTATGGTTATCTTACCACTACATACTGTCACTTTTTCAAGGTGGCTTTTGAAGAATTATCATGAAGAAATAAATCATAACTACAAATTATTCACCTGAATTATCCATAGCTGGTCATTCGTGTTACATAGTGATATACATTCTTTCATTATTTATTTTTGTCATTGATTGGCATTTTAAGAAGTAACTAAATTATTTATTGCAAGGAAAACTCTTGAAATTGGAATATTACAACTTCTTTATACAAATTTGAAAGAAGAATTGAATGATAAGCTTTGTCTGTGAACTCCTGCTTTATGCATAGGGATGGCATTATATTTTGTGATTGAGTGTGAAGTTATGGATTGAACAACCATGATCCCCACTAAAAAGCCATATAAAATGAAGAGGAATGGATGATTTTCACACTCTGTCACATATAGTTTTTGACTTATGTGAATATAGTCCTATTAAAATTATGTCATTGATTATTTAAACTTAAAGAAAGTAATTATTTTTCATTTTATACTAAGAAAAGAAAAATTGTTCATTCGGATAGTACTAACTATGAGAGCTTGAAGTATACTTTTCTTATTAATAAAAATTTATTTCTTTTTGAAATTCAATTAACATTTACTTCCAGCAAACTCATTCTAGTCTTCTAGATCAAAGAAGACATACAGATGGCTAACAAACACATGAAAAGATGCACAACATCACTCATTATCAGAGAAACGCAAATCAAAACCACAAAGAGGTGCCATTTCATGCCAGTCAGAATGGGTGCGATCCAAGAGCCTACAAGCAATAAATGCTGGAGAGGGTGTGCAGAAAAGGGAACCCTCTTACACTGTTGGTGGGAATGCAAACTAGCACAGCCATGATGGAGAACAGTGTGGAGATTCCTTAAAAAACTGGAAATAGAACTGCCTTATGACCCAGCAATCCCACTGCTGGGCACATACACCAAGGAAACCAGAATTGAAAGAGACACATGTACCCCAAAGTTCATCACAGCACTGTTTATAATAGCCAGGACATGGAAGCAACCTAGATATCCATCAGGAGATGATGGATAAGAAAGCTGTGGTACATATACACAATGGAGTATTACTCAGCCGTTAAAAAGAATACACTTGAATCCATTCTAAAGAGGTGGATGAAACTGGAGCCGATTATACAGAGTGAATTAAGCCAGAAAGAAAAATACCAATACAGTATATTAACACATATATATGGAATTTAGAAAGACAGTAAAGATAACCCTGTATGTGAGAGAGCAAAAGAGACATAGATGTATAGAACAGTCTTTTGAACTCTGTGGGAAGGGAGAGGGTGGGATGATTTGGGAGAATGGCATTGAAACGTATAATATCATATAAGAAATGAATCGCCAGTCCAGGTTCGATGCATAATACTGGATGCTTGGTGCTGGTGCACTGGGATGACCCAGAGAGATTGTATGGGGAGGGAGGTGAGAGGGGGATCCAGGATGGGGAACATGTGTACACCCGTGGTGGATTCATGTTGATGTATGGCAATATCAATATAATATTGTAAAATAAAAATACTAATAATAGAATAATAATAATAATAATTAAATAACTGTTAGATGACTGGCTTATTTAATACGTTAAGGGCACACCATCAGTTCAGCACTATTTCAAGTTACTTGGAGAGGTCATCTGACAGATTCAACCTATAGGCTCAGTAAAATGTTTGTAATTAAGAGATCAAATTAATCCCAATATTTCTATAAGCAGCAGAAAATCATAGGACAGAATAACTATCATACATTCATTGTATCTACTGTATCTGTGTGAATAAAGGTGCAAGTTAGTCATGTAACCATTTCTTACCTTTCACCACTTATTCACATTTGCTAGTGAGTGATCTGCTAAGGGTCAAACCCAGAATTTGAACAGAGACATCATTCTTTCCTTCAGAGGCAACATTCAAAGCAGGGTAGAGGTCTAATAAAATGGGAATCACACAGTTTAGAAAAATTCTCTGAAAAATACATTGTCAAAATTTTAATTATGTCTAAATTTAAATTCAAGGAGATTCAATATAAACAAATAGAACTTTTATAAAAGACTATTCAGAACAAAATGCCTGTCTCTTAATTGCTCCGAAAGAAAGACATGTGGAGATTTCACAAGAAGCTGAATCAGATACAGTTTGGGAAGCTGCAGAAAACTGCAGGAACCCATAAGGTATAGAGTTATTCTTGCATAGCAATCACAAACTCCAGTAAACACTTTTTAAAAATGGTCAGACTGAAGAATGTAGTTAATTCAAACTCAGAAATGCTATGAAAGAGGTAGTTGGTAAATCCATGAATTATTCTTAGAGCTGTTTGCAGTAAGAATTTCCTAAATCCAGATCTGAAGATGTAAAGTAATCATTTTATAAAATTTTCTTTCACGGATGCCTATTTCTTCATTATTTTGTTTCACGTAATCTTCCCTTTGTTTTACTATGTGTAACAGTGATTTTTCTTTTTTATGTCATAAATCCATCTCTTGGGTCCTTCTTTCTTTCCTATGCCTTGACATGTTCTCAAGCTTTCAGTTCAGTTAAGATCAGTTCAGTTCAGTCACTCAGTTGCGTCTGACTCTTTGCAACCCCATGGGCCACAGCACGCCAGGCCTCCCATCACCAACTCTGGGAGTTTACCCAAACTCATGCCCATTGAGTCAGTGATGCCATCCAACCATCTCATCCTCTGTTGTCCCCTCCTCTTGCCTTCAAACTTTCCCAGCATCAGAGTCTTTTCAAATGAGTCAGCTCTTCAAATTAGGTGACCAAAGTATTGGAGTTTCAACTTCAACATCAATCCTTCCAATGAACACCCAGGACTGATCTCCTTTAGGATGGACTGGTTGGATCTCCTTGGACTCCAGGGACTCTCAAGAGTCTTTTCCAACACCACAGTTCAAAAGCATCAATTCTTCGGCGCTCAGCCTTCTTCACAGACCAACTCTCACATCCATACATGACTACCAGTAAAACCAGAGCCTTGACTAGATAGGCCTTTCTTGGCAAAGTAATGTCTCTGCTTTTGAATATGCTATCTAGGTTGGTCATAACTTTCCTTCCAAGGAATAAGTGTCTTTTAATTTCATGGCTGCAATCACCAACGGCAGTTATTTTGGAACCCCCCAAAATAAAGTCTGACACTGTTTCCACTGTTTCCCCATCTATTTGCCATGAAGTGATGGGACCAGATGCCATGATCTTAGTTTTCTGCATGCTCAGCTTTAACCCAACTTTTTCACTCTCCTCTTTCAATTTCATCAAGAGGTTCTATTTCTTCTTCACTTTCTGACATAAGGGTGGTGTCATCTTGCATATTTGAGGTTATTGATATTTCTCCCAGCTATCTTGATTCCAGTTCATGCTTCATCCACCCCAGCGTTTCTCATGATGTATGCGGCATATATGGAGAAGGCAATGGCACCCCACTCCAGTACTGTTGCCTGGAAAATCCCACGACAGAGGAGTCTGGTGTGCTGCAGTCCATGGGGTCGCTGAGAGTTGGACATGACTCAGTGACTTCACTTTCACTTTTCACTTTCATGTATTGGAGAAGGAAATGCCAACCTACTCCAGTGTTCTTGCCTGAAGAATCCCAGGGATGGCAGAACCTGGTGGGCTGCCATCTATGGTGTCGCACAGAGTCGGACACGACTGAAGCGACTTAGCAGCAGCAGCAGCATGCGGCATATAAATTAAAGTAGCAGGGTGATAATATACATCTACTCTAAGCTCAATCACCACTCTTTGTAGGCTTCTCCGAATTCTTTACACCCTGTTTTGACTACTTTTTCAAGTTCTATACTTGAATTTTTAGTTTAGACATCCATTAGTATGTATTCTACTGGATTCTAGAACTTCAGTGCAATACATGTACAACAAATATGGTTTGAATGAGTTACTAGGCACACAAACCAATCCAAACAAAATCATGTACAGTTTTGAGCCCTTCTCTTTAAATTTGGTTACTCAACACCCCAACACTCTTGCCCCCATAAATACTGACAATGTCTATCTGAAAACCTATTCTGAAATGAGGCTGCAAAGCGCCCTTGACAGTCTCCTTTCATACCCTTTGTTAACAGCTGGAAAACTACTCTTCAATGAAGGATTTGAACTTTGTACCCTAGAACCTGTAATACACTCAATGGAGCAGGAAAAAAATTTTAAATCCTTTATTTTGAATTCTTAGTTTATGTTGTGAAATTAAGTCTTACTCTTTTCTGCCTGGGAAATGTTGCCTATGGTTTTCTCTCTCCTTAATATCTTTAAATCTGTATTTCTCAATATGTTACCCAAATCCCAAGCCTCTCTTTCAAATACCACCTTGTTTAGGAAGGCTTCTCTACATATTCATCTGTTTATATTATTTGTCTCTTCTTATTTTCCTCTTTGAGGACACTTATCATAGTCTGCTTTCTTTTACAACTATTTATGTACTTACTTTACATGCCCAAATCACTAGATTTTGCCTTATTTTTTCTGTCACAAATGCCTAACCTTTGTTCCACTTCCCTAATGTAATCTTCACTTTGTAATAATTCAACAAACTATCTAGATCATCATATACTCCACCTGTTAATCATTTATGTAGACTGATCTGGGTCATCAGTTTTCCTATTTTTTCACTGATGAATAGACACCATGTGCATAGGTGTCTTATGTAAAAGAACTTTTCCACTTTTTAAATAGTATTTAAGTACAGATGTGCACAAAGTGTTGACATCATTTCAGCATGAAAGTAAAAGTGAAAGGCTTATATTTACTTGAAATTAAAAGTTGATACACACACACACACACACACACACACACACACACACATATATATATATATATATATATATGAGCATTGAAGCCAAAAAAAGTATGTGTGATTTATCTTTCTTTGTTATGTGGTTTTAAATCAATTGTTTCACCAACAATGCTCCTGTCCCTAAACTTATTCAGTTTCTTCTGTTCCAGAAACCACTGTATGAAAGTCATTATACTATGGAAAAATAATGTTTAATAACAATAAACATAGTCACCTTACATTTTTTAGTGCTTTCATATTTTCAAAGCATTTTCTCAGCCATTACCTTATTATTTTAGCCTCATAACAACCCTGCTGTTATATATATATGGCACACGTAGTAGCAAATTCATTGTTATTACATGCATATTTTTGGCATCCTACTGTTAACATGCTACATTAGAAAAATATTAATTATTTCAAAAATATATTTACTCTGGAAAAATCTATGGACTTTTTAAAATTAAGGAAAGATTAAAGACCAATAGATTAAATACATAGGTGTTCTCTAAGATAGTGATTATGCTTTGAAATATATTAAATGAAATATATGTATCTAGCCTCATATATGCTATTCTTATAAATGCTTCTGGTAATTTTGCAATTTCAAAGACTGAGGTTTGATTTTAATTTATAATGTGAACCCTATCTTCTCAGAGAATCTAGCACCTTTATAGGTTACTAAAAAAAGACTTATACAGCCCTCTAGTGTTCCAAAGCTAGAGACCCCTAATAGAAAATACATTCAAGCATGGCTAAATTCATCCCCTCACCCACATGCTTTAAAGTGGAATCACAGCTGACAGGACCACTACTCAGAGTGCATATTATTTAAACTCTTAGAATTATAGCATTGGCGGTGGGAATTGAACTGTTCTCACTCATATCACTGGGGAAAGAGCGCTGAGTACATGACAGCTTAGAAAGTGCCTTTATGGAAGAAAGTGTTCAGATAAATCAATTTTCTGCAGGAAAAAAATGGAAAAAATTAATTTGCTGTGTACTTATTTAAACAGCTGACTAAAGAGTTTATTATGCTTGAATGCAGGCCTTCAGCAATAGTTATTGCTCCCTTCTCCTCTCTCCCTCTCTCCCAATGAATTCCCATTGACAGAGCCTACAGCTAACCACTCAGAAATCATATAAAACCTGACATTGCTAAAAAATTAACCTCAGAAAGGTGTCTTCGGGTGTTGCCTTTCAAATCAAATCAAATTTTAATAGACAAACTGTGAGCTGAGAGCTCATTCTTTACAACTTGATTACCAAGCCAGATTCACAAGCTGTCCCTGGTCTGCAGATGGAGCTATTGACAAAATAGTCCTATCCACTTGAGAAAAGCAGGGCTCAGACTTGAGTTTTACTGAATGTTTATTTCTCTCTCTCTCTCTCTCTCTCTTTTTTTTTTTTTTTTTTTGAGGACTCAAGGAATGTCTCAAGAAGGACTCAATATGTCTCAAGGAATATCCTTAATATTATGTTTCCAAGTAAAAGAAATCTATCATTTGAAATTAAAAAGAGCTTCAAAATCTGATGAGTGGTATCTATTTTCACTTTAAAATTGTACAATATACTACATAAATAAAAACAGATATATGCCAGTGAAAAGTGATTAAAATACATAAATAGACTGTGCAATATAAGAAGCAATAGTACAGAAATTGACTCTATGTATTATTCCTTTCTAAACAGGAATTTTTAACATGTCATGCTAAGTTCCTTAACATTTAGTATGCAAACAATACTTTCTATGACAGAATATGCTTTTTTTCATGTTTAATTATCCATGATCACAATACAGGGGGTAAGTGATATAGTTAAGAAAATCTACATGTAGAATAGATGGATATAGATCTAATAAGTTGGGAGGAACTTTAGTGATAATCCAGACAATATTTGATAGATTTTAAGAGTTAGAAAGGACTCATTTATCACTCATTTATTCTTTCAACAAATATAAAGGGCTACATTTGGTTGGCATTAAAATTAAAGAATAATCTAATTCATCTGTTCTCAAGACATTTACAATCAAGATACACAATAGACACATCAAAGTCTTTAGGTCAGTGTAAAGAACTGTGGAAAGAGGGAAAAACTCTAGTTTCCCAGAAATGTGGCGTATCAGAAAAAATAATTTTAAAAAGTCACTTGCTGAAGTTGTAAGGTTGTCTAGGAAAATATCCCTTCCCAGGTGGCACTAGTTGTAAAGAGCCCACCTGCCAATGCAGGAGATGTAAGAGACTTGGGTTTGATCCCTGGGTCAGGAAGATCCCCTGGAGAAACGCATGGCAACCCATTCCAGGATTCTTGCCTGAAGAATCCCATGGACAGAGGAGCCTGGTGGACTACAGTTCATGGGGTTGCAAAGAGTGTGATGTGACTGAAGCGACTTAGCATTGGCATAGCACAGCTGGAAAATAACATCATTTTATGGAACAGAAACTGAGTTGGCAAAAAATCATGGTTGATAGTTGTCAAGATCACAGTCAGAAAGAGCTTTCCTTCTTTCTTTCCCAAATAATTTTCACGGCAAAACACATTTGTAGATGAAGAATATAGTAATTTCTACTCAGGTTTAAAGTACAGAGCCTTAGTGAATAGTGTAGAATAGATGCTACAATGAAAGCAAGACATGTGTCCTCAACCATGAACCTCATGAACTATATCAGGAATCTCATGGAAGTGGTCCTAAGATACATTGCACTAAGATTTTTTTTAATTAAAAATATTTTAAAGTTTCAAACAATTTATTTTAAAATAAATATAAATTTTCAACTGCCGTCAGCTTCTGGTGACATAGCTGGAATAACAGAGCACTGAATTCAAATCATTGTGAGTATTCTAGTTGTGCTATAAAATAATGTCTGGTCTAGTGGATTGTCAAAGCATCTGTCCTCTTTTGTTTTGTTGCTGTAGGATTGAGAAAAGGAAAAACTTTTTCTGATATCTCCTGCTTATTTTAATTTTTTATGTGAAAAGCAATAGAAACTACTTAAACAGAGATGCTTTTGCATCTGAAAATTACTATAATATCTGCCTTTATATATCTCAGAGGAAAAATAAATGTAATCACTATAATCACATTGGCGAAATAAACCCACATATTCTATACTCATTGAAATTAGAATTCTTTAGAAGAGAACTAGAACAAGAGAATGAAGACATGTATTATGTTTATAAAATATCAGTTGAAAGCCATAAAATAAATACTAAAAATATGATAATGATGTTTTCAAATTGCATATTGAAGTCATATATTTGAAACAACAGTCAGCATCTTTATTTCTAATCTACAAATAGAGGTTTATTGTACTTAATTTTATTGAAAATATGACAGATTTCAAAACAAAAAGAAGACTTCACTGGCAGGAGTAAGGTAGGGGGAAAAAAGAATGCTATGCCATCTGCTTAAACCCAAATTTTAAAAATTCCACCTTCATTCATCCAAAGACCTGGCTAGGCTATCCTGAGCCATGGAGCACTGGAGTTCTGAATTTCTATTTAAAACTTTACACATAATGGTAGTTCCCATATGTTGTTGTTTAATCACTAAGTTATGTCCTACTCTTTGCAACCCCATGTACTCTAGCCCATCAGGTTTCTCTGTCTATGGAATTTCCCAGGCAATATACTGGAGTGGGTTGCCATTTCCTTCTCCAGTGTGTCTTCTCCACCCAAGGATCAAACCTACATCTCCTGCATTGGCAGGCAGATTCTTTATCACTGAGCCATCAGGGAAGCCCCAGACCGATATTTTGTTGTTTGGTCGTTAATTCGTGTCCTACTGTTTGCAACCCCATGGACTGTGGATTGCCAGGCTCACCTGTCCATGGGATTTTTTAGGGAAGAATACTGGAGTGGGTTGCCATTTCCTACTCCAAGGGATCCTCCTGATCCAGGGATCGAACCCAGTCTCTTGTGTCTCCTGCTTTGGTATGGAGTAATTTGTCAACTTTCAATTCATAGCCTAGGTTACAAATTTGAATGTATCATCAGTAATCCTTGAAAGATACTTAAAACTATAGCTTTTATTGTCAATGTGTAACAAGTTAGAATTCAGAAAGAAAACATTCCCTTAATCATAATATACAAGTTTTTTAGAAAAAAATAATATATTTCCATTCTACTAGTATTGATTTAAGTTTATATACTAGGTATTGATTAAGGGAACTCATATTCTGAGATTTCATTGGTATTCTCTAAGATATTTGGTTACAATTCTAATACAGTCAATATATTTGAGAACATCCACAGAAACACATTCTATTCCATAACCATTCTTTTTTACATTATATTCTCATCCAAAGTAAGACATCATACTTCATACAAATGCCTTTAGTTATGGTATAATTTTATAACTTAGATATTGTGTGTGTGTGTTAGTCACTTAGTGTGTCTGACTCTTTGCAAGTCCATGGACTGTAGCCTACCAGGCTCCTCTTGTCCATGGAATTCTCTAGCCAAGAATACAGGTATGGGTTGCCATTCCCTTCTCCAGGGGTTATTCCCTACCCAGGGATTGAACCGGGGTTTCTTGCCTTGCAGGTATATTCTTTACCATTTGAGCCACCAGGGAAGACCAAATTTAGATATTACAGAGCTTTAAATTGCATTTAGAGCTACATTTAATTTTTGTTGTAAATATTCCAATCACTGCATTATTTAGAGACATACTGACAAAACAACTACATACAAATTCTAATCAAGGAGAAGAGCATTGTATACTAATCTATCACTAGGAAGTTATCAACATGATATAATACTGGGCACACTATATGATATAAACAAGAAAACAATGGCTTGAGAAGAATGGTACAAACACGCTTACAATACAAAGAACTAAATATAAAACAATGAATATGATATAAGTAGTTATCAACAGCACCTACTGAAATTTCAAAAGAAATCAGGTTCTTTTTTTTTTTTTTTTTTTAGTTTATTTTACGTTACAATACTGTATTGGTTTTGCCATACATTGACATGAATCCACCACGGGTGTATACAAGCTCCCAATCCTGAATGCCCCTCCCACCTCCCACCCCATATCATCTCCCTGTATCATCCCCATGCACCAGCCCTAAGCATCCTGTATCCTGTATCGAACATAGACTGGCACTTCGTTTCTTACATGATAGTATACATGTTTCAATGCCATTCTCCCAAATCATCCCACCCTCTCCCTCTCCCTCAGAGTCCAAAAGTCCATTCTATACATCTGTGTCTCTTTTGCTGTCTCGCATACAGGGTCATCATTACCATCTTTCTAAATTCCGTACATATGTGTCAGTATACTGTATTGGTGTTTTTCTTTCTGGCTTATTTCACTATGTATAATTGGCTCCAGTTTAATCCATCTCATTAGAACTGGTTCTTTACCATGGAGTAATTTAAGTTTTAGAGAAGATTCAGAGTACTGTTTTAACAAGTACATTTATCTAGACAGCAGGAGACATGAGTTCTAATTCCAGTTCTACCATTAAGCATGCCTTCTTGTTAAAATGTTTTTCGCATTACGAACATTAATTTCCTCATCTGCAACTGAAGTAGCAACAATTTCCTGCTTATATCACGGAGCTGTGGTATTATGCTTATTTTAATAAAGTTTGAATAGTTTTAAATTTTCCAAGTCTGATTCAAGCACATATTGATCACAAAGCATTTCTTAGATTGGGCTGTCTTCTTCAGTAATTTTTTAATATTATGCTAACAAAAAATATTCATCCAAGATTCTTACAGAACCCACAGATAAGAGTAGAAAGTAAAAGGGATTTGTAAGAAGCTACGTATCATTGTGACTTCAGCATAGTAACTATCAAAATTACATGATGGTGAAATATTTATTTCATAATTCATGATCTTTAAATTAAAAATGTCAGGATGTTTACTGATATTGCTTTTTATGGACAATTTGCCAATTATTTTTATAACCAAATGCCCTAGAATTGGTTAGCTATTTTCTCAGTAACAAAACTGTTCTGACATGCTTTATGTGTTTCCAAATAGCATGTAAAATGGATCAAATTGTGTCCTAAACAGAAGTATGTAATATGTCTATGTGTAAATCACAAATATGTTATTTGCTGGGTCTAGTTAGTTAGTCCTTGTATGAGCAACATGAGGTAGAAGTAGTGGCCGTGACATTCATCTTCCATCTTTAGGACACCTTTGCAGGACAAATAGCAGTATCCCCATCAACAGTTTTAGAAGAGAGAGCAGAGCATGTTGACATGGCACCAGTTGCATGTTACCTCACATACTGTGAAAGTCACAGTATATTTTTAAAAAGTAAAATGAAAAATGTGCAGATATGATGGTTGGAGATTATAGGAGACTCCCACTGGCACATTTCAGCTGAGAAATTAGTCAATGTCCTATTGTTTTCAAAATGTTTTTGCATCATTGGTTGAAATATTTTGTAACTGCAAGAAGTCATCTATAGGTGACTTGCAACTCAAAGCTGAAAGGATCTTATCTGAATTTCTATAATGGATGTTGGTAATAAACTTTGGTATATAATATGATTTCAGAAATGCATTACCAGAGCATAAACACCTTGTTAATAGCATCAGCCTAAGGGGCTGTCAAATGATCAGCACAAACCAAAATATCAGAAAACAACTGTGTGGGTTATAGGCAAGTTAATTTATAAGGTCAGCCAAGGGAAAGACTTCACATAATTGAAGTTGCATTTACTCCTCAGAATAATATTTTGGTTAATACTGATTACATAAAGGACACCCTTAGGTAATATTAGACATTAATTTGTGGTTATGTTCACACAAATGTAGGTTAAAAAATAAGGCCTATGTAGAGAAAAATGTCATAAAAATTTGTGATTGTTAAATGATAAATATTTAAAAGTATTATCGAGGTATATGAATGAAAGCAAATAGCCAAATGTAGTTTACATCATAGATTTTTGAAGATTATTTTAAAAATCTTTTTCATTCATCTTAGTATATCTATCAATTTAGATAATATCAGGCACACTGCAGGAGGGCAATATTTGTTGTACTAAATAAATATGAGTGTTTTGTAAAGAATACACATTTATAATTTACATAAATATTTTAATTGCTAATTGATTTATATTAATCCCAGTTTTAAACTAGGAATCAAAATATGTGGATTCTTGTTTCTGTTACTAAATCTGAGACTTCAGTCTTATAACCCATTTTAAATCTTGTTTCTGCTAGCAATATATTCAGTGAAATCTGGGTCTAATGTCAAATTGCTGTATCCCTAAGCTTGAGATGTTTAAAAATAAATCTCAGTATCAGTGACTCATATGATGTGACTATATCTTGAACACATATAACACATTCATGCTTTCTCCTTCAGTAATTATTTTAAGTACTTTAAGTAGTAGTGAAAGTGTTAGTCACTCAGTCTTGTCTGACTCTTTGTGACCCCAGGGACTGTAGCCTGCCAGGCTTCTTTGTCCATGGAATTCTCCAGGCAAAGAATACTGGAATGGGTATTCCCTTATCCAGGGGCTCTTCATTAATGGTAATTTGCTGTGCTAGAGATAAATGTAACATTCTATAGTCACAATGTAAGAGAGGTTTTGAAACCAGCACTGGATACTGCATTGGTTACTAAGCATTTGTTTTTCAGTCCAAACTTATCGCTTGAGTGGTGTCTTCATGATACAGAGGCTGAACTCTGCAAATTGCATTTCTTTTTTGCCAACTGATGCCCTGCCGCTGCTGCTGCTGCTAAGTCGCTTCGGTCGTGTCCAACTTTGTGTGACCTCATAGACAGCAGCCCACCAGGCTCCCCGGTCCCTGGGATTCTCCAGGCAAGAACACTGGAGTGGGTTGCCATTTCCTTCTCCAATGCGTGAAAGTGAAAAGTGAGAAGTGAAAGTGAAGTCGCTCAGTCTTGTCCAACTCTTAGCAACCCCAGGGACTGAAGCTCCTCCGTCCATGGGATTTTCCAGGCAAGAGTAATGGAGTGGGGTGCCATTTCCTTGCTAGTTTCTGTCAATTCGTGATACTTAGCTAACTGGAGAGGAGAAAGCATTGTTCTGTTTATCTGCTGCCAGGCTGGTGCATTTCACTGGGAGCGTCCAGTGAAGATATCTCATTTGTCAAAGATCTGGAGAAAGGGTCTTTGTCAGTTTCTGATAGCATCACCCAAGCAATGGTACGTTATCCAAGTTGTGGCAACTGGTTCCAACTGCAGTTCAATTCAGGCTCTAGCTTTTTTCCACACTCCAAACACATCATGCCTCAGAAGACATACCATTGGTGCCACCACTTCAGAATTCCATTTTCATGAGGTCCCTCCTCTGAGCCACCGGGGTTTGATCTCTGTCTATGGAACTTGATGGATAAATTCATAAGAGACCCCTATCTCAAATATCTGGTCCAGGCATGACAGGGTGTTTCCTCCAAGCTTCTAGTCTAGTTTCTGAATACCTTTCTCCCTTTACTTAACAGTTGTAAGGATGGCAACTCTTTATAGCAGTCACTAGTTCAATGTTCCCTCAGTGTTTACACATTGTCATTTTAGTCTTCCTGTGTCTCTTTAAACATTTGCCTATGTTAAAAAAAGCTCAGTTAAAGTAACCATCATAGTTTCTGCTTTCCTAACTGGGTCCCAATAGACACAGTTAGTGTTTTGGCTAAGTTTTAACTCCACAAAATATTTTATTATTGAATTGATTGTATTGTAAATACAAAATTATACATATCAGTTTTAATGTCTTTAATTGGGCTTGAATATGAGATTAAATGGAGTTCACATGTTAGTGTAAGTATGAGATAATCTTATTTACTATTATATTGCTATGGTCACTTCAGTATTTTCAACAAATGGTTAAATAATCAATATTAATAATAATGTTTTGAGGACATATTAAAAAGCAATCAAAACTTAATTTTCTTTTCATAGTCATGCATTATCATTACATTTTTCATGACTCGGAAAATATGGACTTGATGAATAAACACAATAGATTTAGTTAGTTACCCATCTTGATTTTAAAAAATCTTTATTATATTGAAAATTATATAAACTCATAAATTATGTTTGCATGGTGATTAAAAATCGGAACATTATGCACTGATTAAAATTCAATGGTAATTAGAATTATGCTACAGGTGATATGTGAACCTGATGGATTTTTATAAAACCATTTATCAGAGACATTAGAACAATGATAAAAAGAGAAATATACTCAATTGTACTAAATGATTACTGAAACTTCATTTACGCTACAACAATTCAGTATTTCACAATAATTGATGTACTTTTCTGATAATTCAATATTTCTTACAAAAAGATAACTGGAATACTAATCTGCTTTTTCTTTATGCAACCTTCTATTTAAGAAATGACATAAGGTAGCCATCTTAACATAATTTCTATATTCATAATAATGCCAGATGAAATAAATATTCTATAACCTTACTGAAAATCAATATTTCTTGTTCATTCACTGGGTCTTCTAACGTAATTATATTTTAGTTTATATCTATGTAAACCATCATTCTTGTTGGACAATGTAATAGCAAAACTGCTCTAGGAAGATATATTGAATAATTACTATGAAACTCTACTTATATGCCATCAAATATTTATAGTTACACTTTTTTTTTTACTTCTGAGACCAAATGCTCTACTAGAAATCTCCATTTCTGACTTTGAAAGAGAAAATGCACCATTCATCCAGATAGGAATAGATCTGTCTGCCTAAGAGGTACCAGTTAGCCTAGCTCTGACAGTGGAAGGCAGAGACTCTAATAATTCTTAGGCTCAATAAAAACTATAATAAGGAAACACACATGATTGGAAGCTAGATTTGGTCTTTGGCAAATTTTATATCAAACTTCTTTGGGTCTCATATTTTTGTTTGTAAAATGAAGGTTGAATCATGGATCTGAAGTTGTTACACAGATGGACGTTCAGAGCCAAGAGAGCAGATATTGACCCTTGTATTTATTGATTCTAATCATTAGCTGGGTGGCTTTCAGGAACCTATTTAATCTCCTTGAGTCCCAAACTTCTTCATCAATGAAATAGGTATTGTGGGTTCCATTCAGTAATAGTTACACAGGTCTAGTCACACACAGGCCCTCTACAATCTAAAAATTCTTCTAGCTCTAAAATTCTATAACCACTAAAAGTTTTAAATAATTTCTTTTCTATAAAGTAGAGTGTCATGTCTGACTCTTTGTGACCCCACAGACTGTAGCCTACCAGGCTTCTCAGTCCCTGGGATTTTCCAGGCAAGAGTACTGGAGTGGGTTGCCATTTCCTTCTCCAGGGAATCTTCCCAACCCAGGGATTGAACCTGGGTCTCCCACATTGTAGGCAGACACTTTACCCTCTGAGCCACCAGGGAAGCCCATAAAGTAGATTGTCTTCTGATTACTGTGTATGTTCCCCACATCTGGCTTTTTGTGACACCATGAACTGTATGTAGCCCACTAGGCTGCTCTGTCCATGGAATTTTCCAGGCAAGAATACTGTAGTAGATTGCCATGTCCTACTCCAAGGGATCTTTCCAACCCAAGGAAGGAATCTGTATCTCTTAAGTCTCATACATTGGCCAGAAGATTCTTTACCCCTGCCTCACCTGGGAAGCTTCTAATCATATTTTTCCTCTAAGGTTTTGAAAGTCCCTTATGTGTTTATCTTTTTAAAATACATTTATTAAACAAGAGAAAATTAGAAGTTGTAATCTATGTTCCTGGAAATGACAAATAATAAGTTTAAAATATATTAGTAGTCCTCATGTATGGCTTTATAAAGTCTTTTTATGAAATTTACAGAAACAAACAAACAAACAAATGAGGAGGTGAAATGCAGTTCAATAGCAATCCTTTTTGTTGCCTACCACTTAAACCAATAACATAAGGGAGAATAGCAACAGAAGATAAATTGTGTTTATAATTGAAGCATCATGTATAGAACAATATAATGCATATTCCATGTCACTCTGATAATATTTGGAAGAATTAAATTCAGAGAATAAGGGTCATTCTTAGTTTAATATTTCTTTAAAGCAAGATTTCTGAGCAGGGGTGTGACAGACATTCTGGACCATCTAATACTTTGCTAATGAGGGCAAGATGCTTCCCTGTATATAGTGGGCTATTGAGCAACATCCTAGATTCTGTCCACTAGAAGCCAGTTAGACATTCACCCCTGATTATGACAATTAAAAAATGTTTCTATGGTACACAGTTCCTTAGAAAACAAAACTTAGAATTACAGAATTCAACGATTCCACTTTTGGATATACACCCCAAAAAACAACAACAACAACTGAAAGCGGGGACTCAAGAAAATATTTATATACCAGTGTACACAGCAACATTATCCACAATAGCCAAAAGGTGGGAGCAATCCACATGCCCAATTGTGGTCTGCACATACAATGGAATGTAATTCAGCCTCAAAAAAAAGAATGAAATTCAGATGCAGGGTACAACATGATTGGGACTTGAATGCATTATGGGACGTGACAGAGGACAAATGTCAAAAAAAAAAAAAAAACAAGTATTGTATGATTCCACTGGTATGAGATACCTAGAGCAGTCAAATTCATATAGACAAAAAAGAGAATAGCAGTTGCCAAGGTCTGAGGAGAGGAAGGCATGGGAAGTTACTCTTAAATGAGTACAAACTTTCAGTTCAGTAAGATGAAAAAGTTCTGGAGATGGATATGGTGATGGTTGCACAATAATATGAATATACTTAATGGCTCTGAACTGTACCGTTAAAAATGCTTCAAGTGATTAATTTTGTTATGTACATTTTGCCACATGAAAAAAATCATCTCTGGACACTACCAAATGAACTCTGTGTGTTGAGGGGAGGGGACAAAATCACTCATGATTGAGGACCACTGCTTTAAATATAGTTTGTGTTTACTTTTTTTTTTTAAGCAATCACTTTATTTCACACAGTGCTAGTATGTTTGTTTCACATTCCAAACTCCTCTCTTATAAAGAAAAACATCTTCTCATTTGTTTTAACTGATTGGTACTACTTTTCTCTCAAGACCATTTTTGACAAGAAACAATTTCCATTTTAAAATGAGTTGGATTTCCCTGGTGACACAGTGGATAAGAATCTGCCTGCCAAGGCAGGGAACAAGGTTTCACTCACTGGTCTGGGAAGATTCCACATGCTGGGGAACGACTAGGCCTGTGCACCACGACTCCTGAGCCTGTGTGCTGCAACTGCTGAAGCCAGCATGCCTAGAGTCTGTGCTCCCCAACGAGAGGCTGCTGCAATGAGAGGCACACCTGCACCCTGCAATGAAGAGTAACCTCCTCTTGCCACAGTTAGTGAAGCCCATGCAAAGCAATGAAGATCCAGCACAGCCAAAAATAGATTAATTAAATAAAATAAGTTTTAAAGCTGGGGCTGGTGGCACTGGGTTGACCCAGAGGGATGGTACGGGGAGGGAGGTAGGAGGGGGTTCAGGATGGGGAACACGTGTACACCCGTTGCGGATTCATGTTGATGTCTGGCAAAAACAATACAATACTGTAAAGTAATTAACCTCCAATTAAAATAAATAAATTTATATTTAAAAAACAAAAAGTAACATATATATAAACAAAAAAATAAAGTAATGCAACAGAAAATAATTGTTCATAACTAGCAGATACATGGGAAATCACTAAACACACTGGCTGAATGGCATGTCTGGGATATAGTATGTTGAATGGTAGTCCCCAAAATATAAATTAATATCTTAATTCCCAGAACCTGTGAATGTGAACTTATTCACAAAAAAGGGGTCTTTTGCAGAGGTAACTAAGGTAAGGATGGTTAGATGAGATCATCCCGGATTATCCAGGTTAGCCCTGAATACAATGACAAGTATGTCTATAAATTGCACACAGAGCAGGCTTTTGTGCAGAGAGAAGGCCATTGGAAGATAGAAACTAAGATTGATGTGGATGCCACCCCAATCCCAAGAAAACCAAATTGCTGCAGATACTGAAGCTAGGAGAGGGAGAATGGGGGAAGGGATGGGAAGGGTTCTGCTTAGTGCTTTTTGAGAAAATGTGGCCCTGAAGACACCTTGATTTTGAACTTCTTACCTCAGAATTGCAACAGAATAAAATTCCTGTCACTTAAGCCATCCAACTTTTGGTAATTTATGATGTCAGCCACAGAAAACCAATACAAAGGACAATATAAATATAATTTACGACTATAAATACTCTACTTACTCTTCTCCAGGGTTTCCCTGGTGGCTCAGAGGGGAAAGAATCTGTCTGCAATGCAGGAGACCTGGGTTTGAGAAGGAAATGGACACCCACTCTGGTACTCTAGCCTAGAGAATCCATGGACAGGAGTCTGGTGGGCTGCAGTCCATAGGGGGACAAAGAGTCAAACATGACTGAGCGACTAATACACACTCTTCTCTAAAGATTTAAAAATTATATTTTAAACCTGATGTTGTGAGAGGTTATGTTAGGTTGATATATGTATATTTAAAGAAAACGTCTATATATTGTGTCTATTTTTACCTAACAAAGTATCATACAGCTTTGTCTAGTAGTACTGATGAAGTCGCTCAGTCGTGTCTGACTCTTTGCAACCCCATAGACTGTAGACTACCAGGCTTCTCTGTCCATGGGATTTTCCAGGCAAGGGTACTGGAGTGGGTTGCTACTTCCTTCTCCAGAAGATCTTCCCGAGCCAGGAATCGAACCCAGGTTTCCTGCATTGCAGACAGACGCTTTACCCTCTGAGCCACTAGGGAAGCCCCACAGCTTTGTCTATAAATGTCTAAGCATCTTCATTTGGAGCTCTCAGAAAATGTAAAACAAGGTATCTACTCCTTTTGTTTGATGTTCAGGCCGTTTGACTGTGATACAGGGAGCTAGTTAATATGCACTTTCTGTGGCAGACCCCAGCACCTGTATTGCAGGTGCTAATCAAAGTGCGCCTTCACAGGGTGAAAGAATGGCTATTTGTAATGCAATAATTAGGTTGGGCGGAAAGGCCTGTAAAGTAAATCAATCTAGTCTGCTCTGGAGATCTGACTCCATTCTCTGGGCAGATTGTTAACATAATGAGACAGCAGCCTACAAGAGGTCCTGTGGAAAAGACCCGTGTCGTCTCTCTCCCTTCTTTCTTTAATTTTACAAGGCTTCTTTGGACATAATTGCAATGAAAACTAATATAAACCCCTGATAAAACCTGGGACGCTACGCTTTTCAAAAGGTTATGAAAAGGGTGAGCTGGAATGCAGTAACAGTCTGAACCTATTATTCACAACTTTCAGAGTTGTCTCACCGCAAGCTCCCTGAAGAGCATGAGAATTCCCAGTAAGTAATTACAGTTGAGGAAAAAACAGGGAAGAACATTCAAAGGACAGCTTGAAATACTGGGTTGATTAATTTGAAGTTCAACAAAAGGAAACAAATTAAGTGTTCTTTACAAATCAGGAGGAGACTTTCAAAAGCAAGCTTATTTGTTCCGTGCTGAATTGGCAAAATGTGCTGAACTGTCCCAACAATGAAGCTGTTTTCTTATATACTGCAAGATTCTCATGCAGTCCTTTTAAAATGCATGCCATTGGAAAGATGTCTCACATATTAATAAGTTATTTTCTATCTTTTTCATGCTTTGAAATCCTCTTTCTTTAAATCTACGAGGTACGTATTTCTTTTTTCTTTTCATAAGCATAAGGAATTAAACTAGACTCCCTTTTATCTCTACTTATATATTTAAAATTTTTCATTGAACTGCATTTTCAAGTTAGTTTATATCTGCAATAAACAAATATACACTCTAATTAAAGTGAAAATCAAAGATGCTTGCATTCCATTACTCACATAAAAATGACACATTTATTTAAAAACTTCAGATAGCTTACAATGAGAAATGCTCAGACTTGGGCAGTCATACTTTTCTAGATAGAACTGTACACTGTGCTTTCTGCTCAGGTTTTTGTATCCTAGCTATTGTGAACAACAATGCTGTATCTCTATTTCTCTATTTCTGTCTCCATATCTCTGTGTCTGTATGTATACTTACATATAGATATATCTGTATATTTGTGTATATAATCCACATTTTGTTAACGCTCAAGAGCCAAAAGTTGATATTATCTCAAAACAAGTTAGAGAACCTCAAAATCCATAATGAATGGGATTGTCTTTTTGTTTGACTTGGCTATTTATTTATTTTTAACAATAAAAAAACAATTTCTTAGGCTTTAATAAGCTGAATTTCAATTCTCTGATATCCTGTCTTCAGGTATAATAATAATTTAAAATATAGGAAAGAAAATAAGAGAAGTTTTCATTCCATACTGGTTAAATATATGCCCAATACCATGCATGTTTTCTAATTTAATCTTAATTGTGCCAATTCCTGTGATGCAGCTGTTATTTTTTTCTTTTTACAGGTGAAGAATCTGAAGGCTAACAAATGGGCTAACAGAGTCCTTGCCCAAAGTCAGGGCTCTGGGGAAAGCACAGGTCCCTACGGCTGACTCTGAAGCACACAGCTTTACCTGTAAAGCAGTGCTTCCCAGAAAGCATGTTCATTTTTACTCTCATTTAAACATTTATTATGTTTCATTTCCAAAGAGCAACATAAGCAACACTGGCTCATATAAAGTTTAATGATATAAAGTTAAATTTTCATGATTTGTTTGAATAAGCATTTCCTTGAAGAGATGAATTCATATTAAAAAACCACTTTGCAAAAGAGAAAGTCCAAAAATTATAAAGCACTAGCAGCAGCAGCTGCAGCTAAGTCATTTCAGTCGTGTCAGACTCTGTGCGACCCCAAAGACAGCAGCCCAGCATACTCCTCTGTCCCTGGGGGTTCTCCAGGCAAAAATACTAGAGTGGGTTGCATTTCCTTCTCCAATGCAGGCATGCATGCTAACTCGTTTTAGTCGTATCCGACTCTGTACGACCCTATGGACAGCAGCCCACCAGGCTCCTCCGTCCACAAGATTCTCCAGGCAAGAATACTGGAGTAGGGTGCCAGCACTAAAGATAGTTAAAAGTATATTTTAGCACTAAAATTTCTATTGGTAAGGGTATTTAAAAGGAAACAAACTAGCCTCAAAACAAATTTTTAGTTTTAGAAAATAAGCATACTAATGTACTGAGAATAAATAATTTATCAATCAAATCATTCAAACTGATATTAATAAGGTTTCCAGTGTTCAAGGAAAAAACATAGACCTGGATTGCATGTCATGTGAATTTCATTTGCATGTTTCTGCCTCCAATATTACCAGTATCATAAGAGAATAATATTTTGTGTTAATTTCTATTTTAAAAAATCCATTATATAAGATATATGTAAATGCATATATAAATGGGGATATACATATATACATCTACACATATATAGATATATTTACATGTATGTATACATTTATGAATTTATAAATTTCTCCCTTGTGCAGTGTTTTTTGCCCCTCAGGAGAAATTTAGAATAAACAATGAAATTACATATTGAATACAAATTAAACAGCTGTTATTGCTACTAAAAATGTTCTAAAATAAATACTAGTATAGCTTGCCTAGAATTTTACTGTTTCTCTTTACTACTATCATGCAATGCATTGGATTAATCATTGAGTTTTTTATTAAATGTCCATAATTCTATTCAGCATTACACTTGACCCAGTTATTTCCTTCTAGGAATCACTCTTCCTTCTAGGAATTGCCCTTCCTTCTTACTTGCTCATGCAAGCAATACCACAAATAATTCTCTGGCTTTGACTCTGCATTAGCATAATGGATGATATTGCTTTGTTTATATAATTAATTATGCAGTGTGTCAGGACTTTTTAATAATTGACCTAATAAACAAAACCCTCAAATGATCATATTCAACTTTGTCTTGGCATGGTCCACTTTCAAACTCAGAAAAAAAAAGGAGGGGTTAAGAACTCAATTGTTTTCTACATAGATTTGATAGAAGAATTAAAATCAAGAAAGGTTTTCCCATTTGGCAAAATCTCTCTGACCATAATTGTTATTCACTGATGCTTATTCAGGCCATAAAGAATAAAAAGTGATGAAATTAAACATATCTGCTCTGATTATGGCAACCCACTCCAGTGTTCTTGCCTGGAGAATCCCAGGGATGGGGGAGCCTGGTGGGCTGCCATCTATGGGGTCACACAGAGTCAGACATGACTGAAGCGACTTAGCAGCAGCAGCAGCAGCAGCTCTGATTATATTTTCCTTTAACAATACTGAAAATGGTTCATTACACTTAGAATATCATGGTGCGCAGTTTAAAAATCAGTTTTCCTAAAGATTTACTTTTGTATATTCAAGCATGTAAGACTCATTCAGAAACAAAACATTGAAAGATCCTTAACCTTGAATAAAACAGCGATCTTGTCCATTAAATGAAATTTGATGTATTCAATTATGAATGAAATAAAATTACTATACATTTAGAAAAAAATTAAATTAAATTTTGTAACGTGCCTTCATTGTAGTTAAAGCATAAAGCCTGTGTCTTATGTGTGACAGGCAGTTTAGTTGCCTGAGGCTGAGCTGATATGAGCCATAAGACTGGACATTTCTTAGGGCTGTTTTCTTTCTGTAACATTTCTGCCTTACATAGTTAATTCATGTTTTATTAAGAGCCTAAATAAAAGCAAATTTAGTTGGATTTTTTCTTTTTTAAAATGTAAAACATGACAATAAGGTAAGCCCTCTGGCACTTGAGTAAACTAAAGTTAATGAGAAAGGCACCTGGGAAGAGGAGAGAAAATTTCCAATTTATTTATAAATTACAGGAAATTATCATAATAGAAAAAGACAGAATGATGAAAATGGAATGACATCATGAAAGGAAGAAACAGGTAAGTGTAACCTTATCCAGGGAACATAAACTCACAGTTCCATTATAGGATATAGGTTTATGGCAACATGTTTTAGACAAATAACTTTCTAGGTGCTGATTTAGAAAATGTAAGTAGCTCTATGCTATGCAGTAGACCTTTATGACTTATTCATCTTTATTACTGAAACTTTGACCCTTTGAGTAACATAGATTGTGGCGATGGTTTCACTGCTGTCCACTTATCTCCAAGTTGATCTAGTTGAATACAGTTAAGTATGTGAGGCTTTTTGTAGGTCAATTATACCTCAACAAAGGGGTTTAGAACACCAATACAGTATACTAACACGTATATATAGAATTTAGAAAGAAGGTAATGGTAACCCTGTATGTGAGACAACAAAAGAGACACAGATGTATTGAACAGTCTTTTGGACTCTGTGGGAGAGGGCAAGGGCAGGATGATATGGGAGAATGGCATTGAAACATGTATAATATCATATGTGAAACAAATCGCCAGTCCAGGTTTGATGCATGATACAGGGTCCTCGGGGCTGGTGCACTAGAATGACCTAGAGGGATGGGATGGGGAGGAAGGTGGGAGGGGGTTCAGGATGGGGAACATATGTACACTCATGGTGGATTCAAGTCAATGTATGGTAAAACCAATGCAATATTGTAAGGTAAAATTAATTAATTAATTAATGAAAAAATAATTTAAAAAATTAAAAAAGAAAAGAAAATGTAAATGATGTTAGGCTTTAGTATGCTCACTTTTGTTCTAGTTAGAATCCTTTAAAATATACTTTTCTTCATGTAGGTAAATATTATGTTGGATTTGAAGTATTAGTATACTGAAACATATTTCCAACACTAAAAACAATTTATTACTCTTTTATAGTGTATAAAAATCTGTGTTCATGAATGTTTAAATATAAATATGTAGGTAAATTTGCACATTTTATTTATGACTTTTAATATCCCATTAAACCTGGGGCTATAAAATATATACCTTTTCTCTAATAAAAAGAACAGTTATACTAGAAATGGTTACAAAGGGTTAAATTTATAGTGATGTTTTATACAATAAAACTTTTATGGACTAGATAATTCCTTCTAACTCAATTCCTTGTATTCATGAAACTATATAAGGTTTCTTGGGACACTTTTGTATCATAGAAATATGCATAACACATGTTCAAACCAGGACATCATTTTCTAAAATGAAGAACATGGCAAAATATGTAGCATAGAAACTGCTGCTATTGTAATAATGTTTATAGGAGAGATGAGAAAGATTGTTCTCAATGCCAGCATTAATCAAATGTGGACAGTAGCTCATTTCTCCAAGCTTAACTGTATGTTGATTCGGTATGTTTGTTGCTTATGTAGACTTCTGCCTAAATTATACAGTTCACTAGAGGAAAACAATAAATTGCCCAGTCCCCCATCTCACCTAAATAAAGTTCACCTCATCTATTTTAGAAGAAGCTTGAAAGTGCCTGTGAATTGGGGTAATATATGGCATTTTTTCATAAATAAATTTATATTCCATATGTATTAAAACTTTGCAAACAAACAAACCTCTTTTGTATACAGTATATAATGAAATAAAATCTAATGTGCAATTTTCACTCCTCTCTATACACATACAGAAATGTAGAATTAGAAAATACACATGCTAATGATTAAGAAAATAATATATCATAAGACAGGGTTATAAGCTAAAACTTAGCTGATAACTTAATTAAATAACTATATTGTTGTTGTTAAGTTATGAAGTCATGTTTGACTTTTGCAACCCTATGGACTGCAGCACGCCAGATCCCTCTGTCCTCTGCTAATTCCCAGAGTTTGCTCAAATTTATATGCATTGAGTTGGTGATACTATCTAACCATCTCACCATCTACCACCCCCTTCTCATTTTGCCTTCAATCTTTCCTAGCATCAAGTTTTTTTACAGTGTGTTGGCTCTTCACATCAGGTGTCCAAAGTATCGGAACTTTAGCTTTAGCAACAGTTCTTTCAATGAACATTCAGGGTTGATTTCACTTAGGATTGACTGGTTTGATCTCCTTCAATCCAAATAACCATATAAATAATCATAAACATAAAAATATTATAAGAAATGTAATTCCACAAGTAATAAATATATTTGATTGTTCACCATTAAAAAAGCTCTTCATCTCATGCTGCTTTTCCTCGATACCATAAGCATTTGATTTTAGACAATTTCCTTTGAAGTTTTTCATCAGCTATTGAACTCAAGTACCCGTAATAAAATACTTTGATTAGGAGAAAGTAAAAGCATATTTAGGGCAAAAAAACAATGAAAATTATTCAAATTAAGAGTTATATTATATTATATTATATATAATTATATATATAGTTATATTATATATATTATATATATATAGTTATATTATATTATAATAACTCTTAATATAATTCATGCCAAAGCATGAAGAGTGTATATTTGAACAGGAGAAATACTCTTCAGAAGAAACAATTTCATAGAAACGCTTAGAAATCTGAGAGTTAAAGTAAGACCATGAAACTCGGGAGCATCATCATTGACAGCTTTAGCACCCCCAGGCATAACTGGTTATGTTGACTGATAGAGATACAAAGATATTAGGGTAGATTTAGCGACCCTTTCTTCATAGTTCTTATGAACTCAGTCTAACTTTCCTTTAAATTCATAATCCATCACTTCCCAGATATAAATATTTGGACAAGTTCCTTAACATTTTTGAAACTATTTATTCAGTAATACAAAGTAAAGAAATACTTGGGGCCCAGGATTTTGTTAGGATTGAATCAAATGAGATATGTGAGTGATCAGTGAAATGGTTGATAAACACTACCTGCTTGATAAGTAGTAAAATGCTACTGGATACTATAATGGTGGTGGCAGTAATATTTTACTAGTTGTTATATAAAAATTCAGTTATCAAATAGCTCATGGATGCTGCCTGTCAGGTAAAACAATGGTTTATGGGGAGCATCTGTCTCATGAAGGAGTCTCTTATATTTTAGTGCAATGTGGGCATCAGTCCTTGGTTGTCAGTTCTCAGCATCTTTAGGAAGACAGATGAAGAAACAGAGAACTGAGGTTAAAGCTTTGGGTAAGGACAATTTAGAATAAATGATATTTCAAATTAACATGTGTTGAGTAAATTTTCCCTGACAAAATATCTTAAATTTTAGCAATCTTTCTCCTCAAATATGGACTGTTTTATTCATGTGAAAAAGGTGAACTTAGGGTGATAGTACTTGGTCTTCAATTCAAACATGTAGCAATAACATGGTCTAAGAAACTATTTAGCCATCTTGACATTTAAGACAGAGTCAGGTTGATAATTTCCACTACTTTTTGCCATTTTGAACATCTTTGACTGGCTTTCTAAATATATACACAATGGAGTATTACTCAGCCATTAAAAAGAATACATTTTAATCAGTTCTAATGAGGTGGATGAAACTGGAGCTGATTATACAGAGTGAAGTAAACCAGAAAGAAAAGCACCAATACAGTATACTAACGCATATATGTGGAATTTAGAAAGATGGTAACAATAACCCTGTATGCGAGACAGCAAAAGAGACACAGATGTATAGAACAATCTTTTGGACTCTGTGGGAGAGGGAGAGGGTGGGATGATTTGGGAGAATGGCATTGAAACATGTATAATATCATATATGAAATGACTCGCCAGTCCAGGTTCGGTGCATGATACTGGATACTTGGAGCTGGTGCCCTGGGACAACCCAGAGGGATGGTACAGGGAGGGAGGAGGGAGGGGGGTTCAGGATGGGGAATACGTGTATACCTATGGCAGATGCATGTTGATGTATGGCAAAACCAATACAATATTGTAAAGTAATTAACTTCAAATTAAAATAAATAAATTTATATTTAAAAATATTTGTATTCTTGACTCATTTTGTGGTGTTGAATGAGAAGATAACCTGAAGACGAGGTACTTAGTAAAACTAAATGACAGATCTAAAAAACAATATATATAGTAGCTATTAAGCTACAGTAACTCTCAGAGGCTGGTTATTTAAAATCTACTTAGCTTTCAGTTTCAGTTTCAGTTCAGTCGCTCAGTCGTGTCTGACTCTATGTGACTCATGAATCGCAGCACACAAGGCCTCCCTGTCCATCACCAACTCCCGGAGTTCACCCAAACTTATGTGCATCAAGTCAGCAATGCCATCCAGCCATCTTATCCTCTGTCGTCCCCTTCCCCTCCTGCTCCCAATCCCTCCCAGCATCAGGGTCTTTTCCAATGAGTCAACTCTTTGCATGAGGTGGCCAAAGTATTGGAGTTTCAGCCTCGGCATCAGTCCTTCTAATGAACATCCAGGACTGGTCTCCTTTAGGATGGACTGGTTGGATCTCCTTAACTTAGCTTAGGCAGCACTTAATACACTCCACACTTCTGAAAAATGCTCTTAATTTTTGCTAGCACCAGTCAACATAGGGAGATAAGAGAAGACATATGCTCTCTTACTCAATTCAGATAATAAACACATATTAATTAACTCATCAGTATAAACAACCCATAGAGATTATCAACATTTTAAGGGTGACAAATTAACATCAATGGAAGAGAAACATTTTTCCCTTGTTTGAGTTCAGTTCAGTTCTCAGTTGTGTCTGATTCTCTGTGACTGCATGGGTGACAGCACGCCAGGCCTCCCCATCCATCACAAACTCTCAGAGCTTGCTCAAACTCATGCCCATAGAGTCAATGATGTCCTCTAACCATCCCATCTTCTGTTGTCCCCTTTTCCTCCTGCTTTCATCTTTACCAGCATCAGGGTCCTTTTCAAAGAGTCAGTTCTTTGCATCAGGTGGCCAAAGTATTAGAGTTTCAGCTTCAGAATCAGTCTTTTCTATGAATATTCAGGGCTGATTTTCCTTTAGTATTGACTGGTTTGATCTCCTTGCAGTCCAAGGGACTCTCAAGAGTCTTCTAACACCACAGTTCAAAAGCATCAGTTCTTTGGTGCTCAGCTTTCTTTATACTCCAACTCTCATATACATACATGCCTACTGGAAAAACAATAGCTTTGACTAGATGGACCTTTGTTGGCAAAAGAATGTCTATTTTTCAATATGCTGTCTAGGTTGGGCATAGCTTTTCTCCCAAGGAGCAAGCATCTTTAGTTCTTCTTCACTGTCTGCCATAAGGGTGATGTCAACAGCATAACTGAGGTTATTGATATTTCTCCTAACAATCTTGATTCCAGCTTATGCTTCATCCAGCTGGCAATTCACATGATGCACTCTGAATATAAGTTAAATAAGCAGGGTAACAATATACAGCCTTGACGTACTCCTTTTCCTATTTGGCACTAGTCTTTTGTTCTATGTCCAGGTCTAACTGTTGCTTCTTGACCTGCATACAGATTTCTCAGGAGGCAGGTAAGGTTGTCTAGTATTCCCATCTCTTGAAGAATTTCCCACAATTTGTTGTGATCCACACCATCAAAGGCTTTTGTGTAGTCAATAAAGCAGAAGTAGATGTTTTTCTGAAACTCCCTTGCTTTTTTGATGATCCATAGGATGTTGGCAATTTGATCTCTGGTTCCTCTGCCTTTTCTGAAGCCATCTTGAACATTTGGAAGTTCACAGTTCATGTACGGTTGAAACCTGGCTTGGAAAACTTGGATAGTTATTCTGTTTATTCCTGCCACCTCTTCTTAATATCTTCTGCTTCTGTTAGGTTCATACTATTTCTGTTCTTTATTGTGCCCATTTTTGCATAAAGTGTTCCCTTGATGCCTTTGCTTAGGTCACTGACATCCTTTGTATACAAGGGGATGATGGGCAGGATTTTATCTAATCATCATCAGTTAACATTTATTGAGTGTTTCATGAATATATCACTCTATTGTTTTTCCAAGGAATGTAAGAACAATTTACAAGTTGAAATATGTATGATATAATATGCTCTTCTTGACATGTGATAATAAGCAATTTTTTGTAGAAAATTATTCTACTTCTTTACAATGAATTTCTTGACACGAAACTTCCCCCAAATTACAGTAGAATCTTCTTATTCTGTGTTTTCTTGTTTATCTCCAAGGAAATATTCAAATTAAACACAGGGAAGCCTCTTTGCTTTTATTCTTTTAGACAAGAAATGTACTCGGTAATTTAGCTCCAAGATATTTTTCTTTTTGTTTGGTCTAGTTTGAAACAGCTAGGCAACCACTGCAGCTATAGAGATGTTAGTTTAAATACTATTCCCACAAGCATAGTATTGTGTTCAGGAGAATTAATAGAAAGGTGTGAAAAACTATACATCGATAAGTAGGTGTCTCTTAATGACAACAGAGCAAGTCAGTTCTCCAGTTTTGGAATGTAAGGAAGAACTGTGGAATGTACACTGTCACAGAATTATTTTCTGCATCAGAAACACAGAGATATTGAAAATATATGACAGCCACTGCTTTTGGTGAGAGCAGAATCAAATTTGCAATTAAACCACAGACACAGTAGCTCAAAAGTAGATTGTTGGTAAAACAATCCCTGGTTTCAAAAACAACACTCAAGGGAAAAATTCATGTCCTTCAGCTGCTATTTTGATAGAGATCACTCATTCTGCCCCCAACCAGAGTTTTCAGAGTTTTGGTTTAGGGAAATGATTATACCACCCAAAGGTGTCATAGCAGTTATAGTGTGCTCTGATATATCTTTGGGAAACATACCATTTCTAAGTAAACCCTTGATTTTGGGACAAGATCAGAATTGAGATTGAAAGCTTTAGCCATAAGATAGTCTTCAGGCTTTTTCGTTTGTAGGCTATAGTGAGATGTGCTGGTACAAAACATGACTTGACAATTGATTTACTGCACAACTTCCTGAAAGGAGGTTTTTCCAATTCACTAGAAAAAGAGCATAATATTTCCTCTATTGCTATTACTATTTCCAAATTTAGAGAACCATGACACTGTGAAGGGCAGTAATAGAATGTACATTGAAACTGATCATTTTACTCTAAACTGTATTTATAAATATAACTACAGTGTTATTTTAAAATATGTTCTGTAGTCCCAATAATAACTAAACATGATTTTAGCACAGAAAAGTATTATTTAGAATTCAGAAACATTTATTCATTTCTGTTTCCAAGTTCCATTTATCCAGGACAGGATGCAGGCTATGATATTCTCTGTAGACCTTTTGAAATTATCTTGTCATATTTTCTGAAGCCAAATTTTATTTCAAGTCCTCTTCTCTAAGTAGGCATATGAGTTAACAGACATTAAACAGGAACTGATCAGCAAGCTAACAGTAAGCTGCTTTACTAACAAAACTAACCAAACAAACATTCACTCCCTGGTGCCTGAAATTTTCACTATCAAACAGTTTTAAATCAAGACACTGGTTTTGAACATTGGTGTTAAAAGGAATGTCTGCAACGTGGGAGTAACATGTTAAACATCATTGACAGTGACTAATTCAATAGCTCTTTTAGTAAGGAGCTCAAGGGCTATGATCGAGAACAAGCATATTTTGATGGAATGATAGAAGATGCAGAACAGGAAGCATATAATTGGCAGAATTATGGTGGACATAAATTTGAGATCTCTCTTCATCTAAGGACACTTAGGTACTTTATAAAGATGAAGTAGATGATCTGATAGGAAGTCAGAGAAAAGTATCAGTGTATTCATTTTATTGTCTAAGGTTAATTCTGACCAAGGATTCGGATTGAGTGTACAGATATGAGTGTTGGACCATAAAGAAGGCTGAGCATAAAAGAACTGATGCTTTCAAACTATGGTGCCAGAGAAGACTTTTGAGAGTCTGTTGGACAGCAAGGAGATTAAACCAGTCAATCCTAAAGGAAATCAACCCTGATTAGTCATTGGAAGAACTGATGCTGAACCTGAAGCTCCAATACTTGATCACTTAACGTGAAGAGCTGCTTCTTGGGAAAGATCCTGATGCTGGGAAAGATTGAGGGTAGGAGGCGAAAGGGGTGACAGAGGATAAGTTGATTGGATGGCATCACTGACTCAGTGGACATGAGTTTGAGCAAACTCTGGGAGATAGCGAAGGGCAGGGAATCCTGGCATGCTGTAGTCTACAGGATGACAAAGAATTGGACATGACTTAGTGATTGAGCAACATCAAATTCAAATTTTAAATTAAATAAATTTTATCAAAGTGATCTTAAAAAACCAATGGATTTTTCTGTTCTTTTAAATCTGGGAGTTAAAAATTATGTAGTATTTAGTCCTTGAGACAATTTAATGAAAGCAATTGCCACTTGACTTGGCATTATACACATTTACTTCATGGTCAGGGATGAGATGTGTGGAATTAAATTTGTCTCATGCAATATATAACTGGAACTAGAATACTCTTTCTTACTAAAGATTAATATTTAGCTTTTATGCACATTTTACTAGTATGTTTTAAATATTTCATTAATCACTGCTATGATGCAGCAATTGATTTGATTTGATTTTGAACTCCAGAAGAAAACAGAATACATTGTTCTATCTTGCTATCATGAACAATAATTCCTTTTAAAGAAAAAAATACACAGGATGACCAAACAGTAATGTTGTATGCTATGTACAAGGTTTGCTTTTACTATAAAAGATGTATGTTTTCCATCTGGGCAGCCTTTATATCCTTCCTGCATTTCTGTATTTCAGTAACTCTAAGAAATGAGTATTTATAGAGATGTTAATGCAAGCCTAATTATTAACTTTCTATTGAGGCTGTAATAAATTTCTACAAACCTAGTGGCTTAAAACAATCTCATTTTATTACCTTACATTTCTGTAGGTCAGAAATCTGACCCAGTTCTCACCGGGCTATTATTAAGGTATGACAGGTCTACATTCCTGTTGAGGTTCCGTTGAGAATAAATTCCTTTCCTTTTCCATTTTCTAAAGGCTGCCTGCATTCCTTAGTTCATGGCTGTCTTCATTTTCAATGTGAATAATGTGCACACCGTTAACATTCTTCCTTAGTCACATATAATCTGTCTCTCCTCCACTTTTAAGGACTTCGTGATTATATTGAGCCCACTCTGCTAATTCAAGATATTCATCTGTCTCAAACTCTTCATTCACACCTCCAAATTTATTTTATCACATAAGATGATATATTTGCAGGTTCTAGGGATCAGGACGGGCTTCCCTGGTGGCTCAGATGGTAAAGGATCTGCCTGCAATGCGGGAGACCTGGGTTTGATCCCTGGGTTGGAAAGATCCCCTGGAGGAGCACATGGCAACCCTCTCCAGTATTCTTGGCTGGAGAATCCCTGTGGACATAGGAGCCTGGCAGGCTCCAGTTCATAGTGTCACAAAGAGTCAGACACGACTTAGCAACTAAGCACATAGGACTGGGATCAGGACACAGAGCTCTTATTGAAGAGGGTCTTACTTTTCTAGGGCACAAAAATATGAAATATTATTTTAATTCATGTTAAACTGGAAACTACCTAACAACAGAGAATTGATTAAGAACATGTTGCAACATTACACACTTGTTACAAAGAATAAGGGAACTGCATTCAGAGTAGCAATATTCTTGCCTTGGAGAGTTCCATGGATAGAGGAGCCTGGAGGGCTCTAGTCCATAGAGTCCCAAAGAGTTGGACATGACTGAGCAACTCAGCACACAGACAGCCATACATAGTAACATGCCATGTGCCTGCTCAGTCCTATCCAACGTTTTTGAGACCCCCACGGACTGGAGCCCCTCAGGATCCATTGTCTATGGGATTTTTCAAGCAAGAGTACTGGAGTGGGTTGCTATTTCCTCCTCCGGAGGTCTTCCTGACCCAGGGATCAAACCCTCATCTCCTGTGTCTCCTGCATGGCAGGCAGGTTCTTTACCTGCTGAAACATCGGGAAAGATACATAATAACATGGAAATATGATTATATATATATATATATATATATATATATATATATATATATATAACAAAGTAAGATGTTCTCAAGTATGTTTGTTTAAGAACATTGGTTCTGTGGTTCTGTGGATTCAGATCCATCATGTTCAGATACAAGTTAATATACTGACTTTTTATAGAAAGCTATCTACACGTATTGAGGAGGAAGAAGAAACTTTCCAAACAAGTTAACTTGAAATATAGCAACCAAACGATGTATTATAGTTTATTTCTACTATAGATCACATGGAGCTTGTGATGTTGTCAGTGTATGTTTTCAGCCTTGTTTTTGAGCACCAAGTGCCAAAATAAAGAAGAATCTCAGCGATATTTTACTTAAAAAGAAGAAAGGCTATTTAATGCTCATGTTTGACAGGACAGATGATAAAATTCAAGACAGGTAGGCACAGGGTTTTGTCAGTAATTTGTGAAATAATGAAAACTGAAGTTAAAATTATTTTTGAAACATGTTCATTCTTTACCACAAATTACTTATTCTTCATATAACCATGGTCACATTATCTGAATCATTTATACTCTTAGCCTTGAGCATTTTGGCATCAACTGTAGGCTCAGTGTTTCAGAGAACATCTGGTGCAGTCTTACCTGACTTTTTATCCCTTATTGGCTTCTGCTCTGGACAGCAATTTATTACTGAGAGCTTATTCAAAGTCACAAATAGCAACCTTATTATTTTTTTTAATTTTTTTTACTTTATCTCTCTCTCTTTCATTATGTTCCTTCTTCATGGATCTTAAAGCAAGAGTTCTACTAAAATCTATGTGAATCTGAATTTTTGATAATTGTATAGATAGATATTGGGGAAATTTTAAAAGGATATTTTATTTTGTGAGACTCTGCACTAAATTTAAAGTAAGTCAAGTATTCTTTTTCATATTTTTGCATTTTTAGGAATATTTTTATTTTGGCTTTACTTTATCACAGGCACAGTGATGTCATTAAAATTATATGATGTAATGCCTTTTCCAGATTATTACAAATAAATAAAAGTTTTATTATTCCACAAACTGATAGTCAAGAGAAACAGAATTAAACAAAAAACCCTAGCACTTATTCAATTTCTACTCAGCTTAGATATGACAGGGTCATTTTAAAAATGCTTGTTATAACTCAAGTCTGAATTTAGTGTTTTGATATTCCGCTTACACACAAATATTATGATTTTCATTCAGTGAAACACAAGAATAAATGTAATGGATGCAGGAAATGAAAAATGAATACATTTGAATGCAGAAGAAACTTCAATTACACCTTTAAAATAGGCTTTTCTCTTGAGGGGAAAATGGACACTGCTAGGCTTTGAAGACAGAAATCATCTGGATAACCTTTTCAATTGCCTAAACTGGCAATCAGATGACTGTCTAAATATTTTTATTAATCCTATTAATTCTGAAGTAGAATGTGAAGCTATTGATGTTGCATATATTTCATTGATTTTATGGTATACTATAACAAAATTGTACCCTTTGGATTGGCATGTTCTACATAAACTAGAAAGACATATTATATCAATATACACATGTAAATATGTATGCAGCCAATGATCATCTTCAGCTGTTGGTTACAAATTCTAAATACTTAAATTCATTTTAGCTGAAAAATTACTTGCAAAATAAGTAGACAATTAAAATTTCACTTTAGATTATCCAAACAACTCGAGCTCAGGTTTTGTTTGTCAATAAATCTTTCTGTTTGTTATTGTTTTCAGTGACTATATTAGCAGAGAAATATCATTATGTTACTAAATGGCACATCTTTTTAGACTGTGCAAGCCCTTTTCTTGAAATGAAATGGTACTTCCAGAAAACCTCATAATAGACTGAGTTTCTTTAAACTATATAGCTTTTAATAAATGTCTTGTGTTATATGCAATAATTATGGCTCATATTGTCATATTGTTCCACATAAACATGTTTGCTTTCTTAGGAAAAAAGTAAATAAAAGCTAAGTTGAAACTCATTCAACTTCATCCAAGTTTGTTTGGAAAAATTTCTGGGCATTCTAAAATTATAAACATCACTGCCCCCTCTTTTTCTTCTTTAAAATAATTCAATTTAAATAAGTCAGACACACAAAGTCAGTCAGTCAGTCAGTCAGTTCAGTCACTCAGTTGTGTCTGACTCTTTGTGACCCCATGAACTGCAGTACGCCAGGCCTCCCTGTCCATCACTAACTCCCGGAGTTCATTCAGACTCACGTCCATTGAGTCAGTGATGCCATCCAGCCATCTCATCCTCTGTCATCCCCTTCTCCTGCCCCCAGTGCCTCCCAGCATCAGGGTCTTTTCCAATGAGTCAACTCTTCGCATGAGGTGGCCAAATTTCTGGAATTTCAGCTTTAGCATCATTCCTTCCAAAGAAATCCCAGGGCTGATCTTCAGAATGGACTGGTTGGATATCCTTGCAGTCCAAGGGACACTAAAGAGTCTTCTCCAACACCACAATTCAAAAGCATCAATTCTTCGGCGCTCAGCTTTCTTCCCAGTCCAACTCTCACATCCATACATGACCACTGGAAAAACCATAGCCTTGACTACACGGATCTTTGTTGGCAAAGTAATGTCTCTGCTTTTGAGTATGTTATCTAGGTTGGTCATAACTTTCCTTCCAAGAAGTAAGCATCTTTTAATTTCATGGCTGCAATCACCATCTGCAGTGATTTTGGAGCCCCCAAAAATAAAGTCTGACACTGTTTCCACTGTTTCCCCATCTATTTCCCACAAAGTGATGCCATGATCTTCGCTTTCTGAATGTTGAGCTTTAAGCCAATTTTTTCACTCTCCTCTTTCACTTTCATCAAGAGGATTTTTAGTTCCTCTTCACTTTCTGCCATAAGGATGGTATCATCTGCATATCTGAGGTTATTGATATTTCTCTCAGCAATCTTGATTCCAGCTTGTGCTTCTTCCAGTCCAGCGTTTCTCATGATATACTCTGCATAGAAGTTAAAAGCAAGGAGACAATGTACAGCCTTGACATACTCCTTTTCCTATTTGGAAGCAGTCTGTTGTTCCATGTCCAGTTCTAACTGTGGATTCCTGACCTGCATACAGGTTTCTCAAGAGGCAGGTCAGGTGGTCTGGTATTCCCATCTCTCTCAGAATTTTCCACAGTTTGTTGTGATCTACACAGTCAAAGGCTTTGACATAGTCAATAAAGCAGAAGTAGATGGTTTTCTGGAACTCTCTTTCTTTTTCCATGATCCAGCAGATGTTGGCAATTTGATCTCTGATTCCTCTGCTTTTTCTAAAACCAGCTTGAACATCTGGAAGTTCACGGTTCATGTATTGCTGAAGCCTGGCTTGGAGAATTTTGAGCATTACTTTACTAGAATGAGATGAGTACAATTGTGCAGTAGTTTGAGCATTCTTTGGCATTGCCTTTCTTTGAGATTGGAATGAAAACTGACCTTTTCCAGTCCTGTGGCTACTGCTGAGTTTTCCAAATTTGCTGGCATATTGAGTGCAGCACTTTCATAGCATCATCTTTCAGGATTTGAAATAGCTCAACTGGAATTCCATCACCTCCACTAGCTTTGTTCGTAGTGATGCTTTCTAAGGACCACTTGACTTCACATTCCAGGATGTCTGGCTCTAGGTGAGTGATCACACCATCATGTTTATTTGGTCATGAAGATCTTTTTTGTACAGTTCTTCTGTGTATTCTTGCCACCTTTTCTTAATATCTTCTGCTTCTGTTAGGTCCAGACCATTTCTGTCCTGTACTGAGCCCATCTTTGCATGAAATGTTCCCTTGGTATCTCTAATTTTCTTGAAGAGATCTCTAGTCTTTCCCATTCTGTTGTTTTCCTCTATTTCTTTGCATTGATCACTAAAGAAGGCTTTCTTATCTCTTCTTGCTATTCTTTGGAACTCTGCATCAAATGCTTATATCATTCCTTTTCTCCTTTGCTCTTTGCTTCTCTTCTTTTCACAGCTATTTGTAAGGCCTTCCCAGACAGCCATTTTACTTTTTTTGCATTTCTTTTCCATGGGGATGGTCTTGATCCCTTTCTCCTGTACAACGTCATGAACCTCATTCCATAGTTCATCAGGCACTCTATCTATCAGATCTAGTCCCTTAAATCTATTTCTCACTTCCATTGTATAATCATAAGGGATTTGATTTAGGTCATACCTGAATGGTCTAGTGGTTTTCCCTACTTTCTTCAATTTAAGTCTGAATTTGGCAAGAAGGAATTCATGATCTGAGGCACAGTCAGCTCCTGGTCTTGTTTTTGTTGACTGTATAGAGTTTCTCCATCTTTGGATGCAAAGAATATAATCAATTTGATTTCGTTTTTGACCATCTGGTAATGTCCATGTGTGGAGTTTTCTCTTGTGTTGTTGGAAGAGGGTGTTTGCTATGACCAGTGCATTTTCTTGGCAAAACTCTATTAGGCTTTTCCCTGCTTCATTCTGTATTCCAAGGCCAAGTTTGCCTGTCACTCCAGGTGTTTCTTGGCTTCCTACTTTTGCATTCCAGTCCCCTATAATGAAAAGGACATCTTTTTTGGGTGTTAGTTCTAAAAGGTCTTGTAGGTCTTCATAGATTCGTTCAACTTCAGCTTCTTCAGCGTTACTGGTTGGGGTATATACTTGGATTACTATGATATTGAATGGTTTGCCTTGGAAACAAACAAAGATCATTCTGTCATTTTTGAGATTGCATTCAAGTACTGCATTTCGACTCTTTTGTTGACCATCATGGCTACTCCATTTCTTCTGAGGGATTCCTGCCTGCATTAGTAGATACAATGGTCATTTGAGTTAAATTCACCCATTCAAGTCCATTTTAGTTAGCTGATTCCTAGGATGTCGACGTTCACTCTTGCCATCTCTTGTTTGACTACTTCCAATTTGCCTTGATTCATGGACCTGACATTCCAGGTTCCTATGTAATATTGCTCTTTATAGCATCAGACCTTGCTTCTATCACCAGACACATCCACAACTGGGTATTGTTTTTGCTTTGGCTCCATCCCTTCATTCTTTCTGGAGTTATTTCTCCACTCATCTCCAGTAGCATATTGGGCACCTACTGACCTGGGGAGTTCCTCTTTCAGTATCCTATCATTTTGCCTTTTCATACTGTTCATGGAGTTCTCAAGGCAAGAATACTGAAGTGGTTTGCTATTCCCTTCTCCAGTGGACCACATTCTGTCAGACCTTTCCATCATGACCCCCCCGTCTTGGGTGGCCCCTTGGGCATGATTTAAATAAGTCAGGCACACAAAGTCAGATACATCAAAAAGCTGAAATATATTTATTTTTGATTAGAAAAATTATTTTGATCCTATCATTCAAGTAAAAACTAATTGAATGTGTAAACATGAAGGCTAATCACATTTATGTGTCTCTATATGTATAGAAAATGACTGTGTTGATGAAAAGCAAATATTGCTACTTGATTCATATTACTTTGAGCTTACTCATCATAGTTTTCAAAATAATATATTTCAGCTTTCAAAAGGAAAACATAAACCATTCACAAATACTGAATATGAACTCAGTTATTTAACAAAATCATATTATACAATCTCAGAAGTGGTATTTTTAATCACTTGTTTTCCATGAGCAGAGGCTTTATATATTTAATCATTTTACCTAATACATATTATCTAATAATAATATAGGGAGGCCAGTGCCATTTATGAATGAAAAAGAGAAGTCATGTGCTACTTTTCTAAGTTACTTTAATAATATATTAAATCAAAATATATTTCCAAAGATATCTCCCTTGAGGAATTATTCCTATTGTAAATAATAAGTTGTCCTGCTAGTCTATGTAAACTAGAAGTTACTTCATTCATCAGACAATAAAATTGAATTAAATATTACAGAAAAATGTGAATTCCTTTCTGGATTTTAAAGGCTGTATCACAGCCTCCTTTGTCTAAGCAGTAGAATGGAGGCTAAACACAGCATGAAAATAAATTACATAAACATGAATTAAATGCTATATTAATATTATATATCTTTAACTCTTTCTGGAATAATGTTTCTAGTCAGTGAGATAAAAGTCAGGCAAGGCATTAGTTAATAAAATTATTACTATGAAGAGATCCAACTATGAATCCCTATTTATGTATGGTTAGGTAAATTATACCTTAGATTACCACTTCGGGTCAATAAAAATGGTTCATAATCAGGAGCAGTAGAAATTAACTTTTTAAACCTTGTATTTAATTTCAATAGGTTATTTACCCATTCAGTATTACTGAATGAAAAAAAATGGCACTTGGTCTTTTTTTTTTTTTTTTTAAGATAATTTGCTTTCAATTTGCCCTAGTCATTGTATGTTTCTTTATCATTAATAACCTAGAAACACTTAGATTGTTCTAACTTCGGAAGGGAAATGATGAAGGTCATGAAGAGATAAATGATGGCATTTGTTCTTCTGATAGGACATCTTTCATATCATATGGTTGTGTTTTAAAAATAAATCATGGATTTTCACATAAATAAAGGTCTTGCATGCATCCAAAATAGAAATATGTGTTAATAAAAGATCCAAACACCCTCCCGTGGCTGATTCATGTCAATGTATGGCAAAACCAATACAGTATTGTAAAGTAAAATAAAGTAAAAATAAAATTAAAGAAAAATTAAAAAGATCCAAACATAGTATTTTTTATGTTCTTAAAGGAGATCACATAAAATGGATTCAGCTGCTTCAAAATGCAGAGAGTTGCCCTGGCAAGGCTAAAGAAGGCATTATACTGAGTTTCATAAAATAAGAAGCATTGTAGTCAATGGACACAGACTTAACTGTCTAATAGGTTTACAAATAGGATCAACAGATCAAGAAGATCACAAACATTAGCTTCCAGTTGTAAACTGTTTTCAAATAAGCATGCTTTATGTGCTTTCTGTACTTCAAAAATAAATGCGGAAAAACAGTCAGATACAGACTACCTGCCACAGTAAAATTCTACCAGCCATTCCTCTTGGGATCTCTGAATTTTATCCTTTCCATTTCCATCTCCTCAGTACTTCTCTCTCTCTCTCTCCCAATAATCTAGTAAAGCATTAGCATTACCAGGAAAGAGTTACAGAAAGAGTAAAGGATAATTAAAATGAGAGGTTTTGTTTAGTTTTGTTTCATGAGGAATAATGTGAACTATGGAGAAAGAAATGGAAACCCAACTCTCACTCTTTCCTTGCTATTATGTGAAATCAAGTTCTTTGTCTAAAACTTTTGAGCTTCAGTTTCCTCATCATTTCACAGAGTTGTTGTGGAGGGTAAAAATAGCATATATTATCTTTCACAGAATCCATTTTAATGATGGTAGGCATGGCTCCATCCTCTAGCCAGTGGGTTCTACCTCAGTATAACAAATACAATACTTAACACCTTCGGTTAACCTAGGTGACTTGTTGTATGGTTGTACTTAATTTTATTTTTTTGAGAACACAAGAGAACCCTATTATCATTTACTTATTGAGCATCAATTATGTGCCTTATTCTGGCCATAGAGAAGTGAAAGTCACTCAGTCGTCTCCAGCTCTTTGCGACCCCAGGAACTCTACAATCCATGGAATTCTCCAGGCCAGAATACTGGAGTGGGTAGCCTTTCCCTTCTCCAGGGAATCTTCCAAACCCAGGGATTGAACCCATGTCTCCCTCATTGCAGTCGGATTCTTACCAGCTGAGCCACAAGAGAAACCCACTATAGAGAAACAGTAGTTAAAACACTGACACAATTTTGCCCTTATGACTTTCATTTTCTTCTGGGAAAGAGAGACAATAGACATAATAAATAAGCAAAAATAGGAAGTATTACACATCATTAGGAAAAATAAAGCAAAAGATAGAAATAATAAGTATTTGCTGCAGATTTTGAAATTTTGTATTGAGTGCCAAGAGAAAGTCTCACTGAGGTAATATTAATAAAGACTCAAATGAATCTGTGACTAAATGAATGAATGAGTTCATGCCCAAGCCTGGGAATCTATTATTCACTTATTGCGTTCACTTTCACAAGAAAAAAATTATTTTGTGTTGTAAACTATCAACTTTTTTTTTTAAAAAAAAGGAGGGAAAACTGAAATATAACAGAGGTATCAGTTCAGTTCAGTCACTCAGTCATGTCCGACTCTTTGTGACCCTATGAATCGCAGCATTCCAGGCCTCCCTGTCCATCACCAACTCCCGGAGTTCACTCAAACTCATGTCCATCGAGTCAGTGATGCCATCCAGCCATCTCATCCTCTGTCATCCCTTTTTCTTCCTGCCCCCAATTCCTCCCAGCATCAGAGTCTTTTCCAATGAGTCAACTCTTCACATGAGGTGGCCAAAGTACTGGAGTTCCAGCTTTAGCATCATTCCTTCCAAAGAACACCCAGGGCCGATCTCCTTCAGAATGGACTGGTTGGATCTCCTTGCAGTCCAAGGGATTCTCAAGAGTCTTCTCCACCACCACAGTTCAAAAGCATCAATTCTTTGGTGCTCAGCTTTCTTCATAGTCCAACTCTCACATCCATACATGACCACTGGAAAAACCATATTTGCTGGCTATTCCAAGTTTCAGTTGGCCTTAGAACAGTTAAGGAGTATAACCAAAGAAGGGCAATTGGAATTGCTAAATTAATTCAACGTATCACCCTATGGAAGACATAGTAAGTGGGTCATGATGCTTGAACATGTTTAAATTTTTTGATGGTAAGATATGCCATGCCCTTTCTATTAATTATTTATCTTCTATAACTACTACAAATCTGAAGAACTACATAAAAACCAAGAATGAAATATTCCAAAAGTAATAAATCTGATTGTTTTCTACCAAAAATAAGGGTTGATACTGGTCTGCTGTCCTCTATTCTCTTATTGGTTGTGCAACCAAAGTTAATAGGTCAAGATTACATCTTGTACAGCTGTGTCTCATTAAGTGTTTTGGATTATTTCAGAAAAAAATATACTAGTAACATGAAATTAACTTATCCTGACACTTAATTGAAATAAATTATCCAAATTTTATAGAATGAATGCTTATTATTGGAAATAGGTAATATTATTTTTGTGTAATAACCAGGGAAAGGTTCTTATTAAATTTGATTTTTTCTTAATTATGTTTCCTATTCTTTAATATAGCATTTTCTTTCCTTTACTGCTTTTATATTTTCTTTTCTGATGTCATCGTTGCTCAGTACTTTTGTAAGAAATGTATGATCATTCTTCAGATTAGCTAAAAAAGGTTAAGGATGCGGAGCTAACATTATGTTTGTGCTCAGTCACATCTGACTCTTTGCGGCCCCATGGACTGTAGCCCTCCAGGCTCCATGGAATTCTCTAGGCAAGAATACTAGAGAGGGGTGACTTTTCCTACCTTCCTGACCCAGGGACTGAACTCATGTCTCTTGTATCTGCTGCAGAAACTTTACCATTAGCACCACTAGCACCAATTGGGAAGCCTGCTAACATTATAAGCCATGTGTAAATTATGATGTTGGAATATTTGGATTATTCTTTCAGATTATTTCTGGAATAGCTTTGAAATATTTCTGATAAAACTATATATGTATATATATCCTTTATGTAGCTTATCATAACTATAAATGACTATAGTCATCCCTTGGTATCTATGGGAAACTGGTTTCAGGAGACCCCACTAATACCAAAATCCACATATGCTTGAGTGCTTTATATAAAATGGCTTAGTATAATGAACAGACTTGGTCTTCCGTATCCTCAGGGTAAGTGCTGACTGCAGATCCTTTCAAAGACTGTAGATCTGTGTGCCCTCAGTACTAACAGTGGTAGTACTTTTTACTTTTTACTTTTTACTCAGTTCACATCAATCCAGTCTCCAGATTACGTTCAAATGTCCTTCCTTAATAGGGACTCTCTCTCCCCCCGAAGTTTTGACCTGGTTCTCATATTACATTGTTCTCAGAAAGATGTGCTATGCTACTCTAAATTATGGACTAGAAAGAGGATATGGACTTCCTTGGTGGTGCGGTGGTTAAGACTTCACTCTTTTACTGCAAGGGGCAAGGGTTCATTTCCTGGTTGGGAAGTTTTGCATGTCCTATGGAGCAGCCAAAAATAAACAAATAAATATAAAGAATAAAATGTCAATTCTTTAGAGGAAAAAAAAGAGGACGGAAAGTAAATATATTATCACTAAGTGCACAAATATGAACTTTTGCAAACAAGAGGGAAAGAAATAGTGTATGTTATCTTGATATCTCCACTGCTTAATACAGAATTCAAGGTCTGATGAGGAAAAAACAGATGGTGCAATGTGTATTTATAAGAATGTATAGATTTAAAGTTACCTAAATAATCCTGTTGAAATAAAAATGGATTTCACTTTTCTTTTTTATCTTAAATTTTTCCCCTTTCTTTTGTGTACATGGTTGTGTTTTGATGTCTATAACCAACTAATAGTGTAAATCAAGTTGGAGAAGGGTAAAGTAAATCTGTGAGATAAGAGGTTTGGGGGACTTATTGAAACCCTTATAGACCACAGCATCTTATAGCCCACAAATAATCAATCAGTTACTTTAATTCTTGATTCATCATCCTATAATTTATTCTGAATGTTATAAAATTACATTTTTAAGGTTAAATCAGATTATTAGGTAATAGATGGCTAAGTATGCTGTATAATATAAATAAACTTATGAATTTATATTAGGATATAGATGTTGGGCGTAAAGGAAAGGATATTGCTTACTAATACTATATTTTTAAAAAATGTTACTTAATATGAATAGCAACAGTTTCATACTCAAAAGTGCAATAAGTAATGGAAGTGAAAACCCTAATAAATCAATGGTACATGACTATCTAGGTATTCTTCCTATCTATCATTTATCTAGTCTGGCTTACCTAGGTGTTCAAGCAACCTGCTTCTGTTTTAATCACACTATCTCTTAGACTGAGATTATATTATGGTTATGCACTGAAGGTTATAATAAAAAAAGATTTTGCATTTCATGCAGCTTGAATTATTTAATTAAGATAACGTAAAAACAAAATGAACCACTTTTATTCTAAGTCAGTTTTCTTTGAAAGTTAAATAGTACCATCTTTTCCTGAGAACCAAGGAAGCCTCAGAATTTCAAACTCTTAGAATTATTTACAATCAACTCACTGTTACTATATCTCCCTATCCATTAACACACTAATTTAGTGTAACTAAGTCATATATGGACTTCCCTCCTAGCTCAGCTGGTAAAGAATCCGCCTGCAATGTAGGAAACCCCAGTCTGATTCCTGGGTTGAGAAGATCTCCTGGAGAAGGGATAGATTACCCACTCCAGTATTCTTGGGCTTCCCTGGTGGTTCAGTAGGTAAAGAATTCACCTGCAATGTGGGAGACCTGGGTTTGATCCCTGGGTTAGGAAGATCCCCTGGAAAAGGGCATGACAACTCACTCCAGTATTCTGGCCTGGAGAATTCCCATGGACAGAGGAGCCTGGCAGGGCGCAAAGTCAGACAAGACTGAGGGACTAAGCACAGAGTACATATCAGATATAAGCATTTGATTCTGAATTAGTCCAAAAGCACTGCTTCTATTGGAAGGAACAAGAAAAATAATATATTTATATCTTAAAGAATCAATTGGATATAAGGACAGAAAAATCAGTGTCTTTGGAACAGAGAGAAACAAATGCATGCTTAACTTGCTCCTGTCACAGTAAACACAATTCTTTCAGATCAATTCTTTCTGATCTTTCAGAAGATAAGTTTGTTGGTATCTTTTTATTTCTCAAGATTGACAGATAACCCTTGAATTCCAGCTCTTCCAAGATGCATATGGCCAAAATTCTAAATTACTTCCTGTTAAACAGCCTCTATTATTTGTATTCTCTGCTATCTTAGATATATTTTTTTCCTTTCAAATCCAGAATGTTATACTCCTTTACCAAAGTGATCAATACTTTTCTTCTCAAAGTTATAGGTTTTGTTGGTGCTTCACTAACACTAATTGTGGCTTTACTTGGGTTTCAAGATATATGACTTAAAAATGAGGTGATTAATAAGAAGAACATGTAATAATGAGCCATTTGTTTATCTAAAAATAAGAGGATGAATAATTTATTAGTCAACACATTGTATTTATAGGATGGTTGAGCCATATGTAGCTTATAATTAGGTTTAAACGCAATAAATTAACTCAGTACTTTACATGGCACTGTAAGATGCTATAGTGCAGATGATATACTTATCTAATCCATCATTGAGCATGTCTTTTGTGTGTAATGTGCTGTTCCCCAACATTCCACTTCCTTGTAATAAAAGTCTAGTCTTCATCCAATTCCTCTGAGTAAAACGATGTTAATAAATAATGCACAGACAAGTGTGACAATAAACAGATACCACGAAGCAATAGATCAATATATATGTGCATTAGTGTCTACATTTTAGAGGTGTTTAAGTTAAAGAAAATTTCCATTCCAAGTTAAGCATGTATGCCTTGCCTTTTTTTGCTTTAAATGTCTTCTGCTTTCATAGATACACTAGTATAAGGAGTGCTTGGAACCTTGAAAACATTTCATAAAGCAAAATATAGATACTTGATTATTCCTGTCTGCAATAGTTATAGCAATTGTGCCAAGAATTAGAACCATTGTGTATTGTGTAAAATAGGATTAATAAATAACATACTTGATCCTATCAGAGGAAATCAAAAGAGTAGCTGCAGCATTGAGAATAAGGTATGTCTCTGATTTCTAATTGCTGTTTTTCCAGTTTCGAATGATGAGCTCTTAATTTACTTTGAGAAAACATTTTTTGTCTGGAATATTAGTAAAATCTCTGCTGATATAAAGAGTAATACAGAAAAAGAGCTGTGCTTGCTCAGTGAAAGCAGAATTTGGACTACTTACTTAACATGCAACTTGTCTACCAAATAACTTCAGAGAGATAATGAATAAATACTTGAGCTTTTATTGTAAAATTAATATATATTATCAGCAGGCCTGTTTATTGATTTATCATAAGAAGTGCAGAAGAGACCCAAAGGACCTGATACATTTTATCTTTTTATCTTCTTCCTGTAAACAGAAGATGGAGGTACAGGAGTTTACAGAGAAGGGGAGTGGAAAAGTTTGGGTTAGGATTACTCTAATCTTGTCTTTAAAAGTGAGGAAGCAGATGCTGATAAGACTCCAAAATGACCAGGTGGATCCATCACACAATATAGGCATTTTTGCTGACAAAACTCAAATTTTCAACGTTATTGTCTATGATTCTTCTCCTTGGCATTTCTTGCTGGACAATGTAAATGTTTATCTCAGGGATTCTCCTGGTAATACAGCTTCCTGTATTGACACTTTCCTATTTTATGTTTGTCTTTATATTGACACTTTCCTATTTTATGTTTGTCTATCCATTCAATCCACTTCCCCAATGGTAGGGTAGGCTTGAAGCTAAAGAAGTCTAAGTTCCTCACTGAATTACTCTCTTCCATGGTCTGAGAGAAACCAGAAAAATTGCTCATGTAGTAATGACTTAACTCTTCTCCTAGTTCTGATTCAGTTCAGTTCAGTTCAGTTGCTCAGTCATGTCCGACTCTTTGGGACCCCATGAATCGCAGCACACCAGGCCTCCCTGTCCATCACCAACTCCCGGAGTTCACTCCAATTCACGTCCATTGAGTCAGTGATGCCATCCAGCCATCTCATCCTCTGTTGTCCCCTTCTCCTCCTGCCCTCAATCTTTCCCAGCATCAGGGTCTTTTCAAATGAGTCAGAACTTTGCATCAGGTAGCCAAAGTACTGGAGTTTCAGCTTCAACATCAGTCCTTCCAATGAATATTCAGGACTGATTTCTTTAGGATGGACTGGATCTCCTTGCAGTCCAAGGGACTCACAAGAGTCTTCTCCAACACCACAGTTCAAAAGCATCAATTCTTCGGTGCTCAGCCTTCTTCACAGTCCAACTCTCACATCCATACATGACCACAGGAAAAACTATAGCCTTGACTAGACGGACCTTAGTCTGCAAAGTAATGTCTCTGCTTTTGAATATGCTATCTAGGATGGTCATAACTTTTCTTCCAAGGAGGAAGCATCTTTTAATTTCATGGTTGCAATCCCCATCTGCAGTTCTGATTAATTATAGCTAAAGATAGTTTCCCTAGTCTGTCATGTCATGATGATTTTTATATGTATATCTGAAACTACCATTTAAATTTCTTAAAAATATTATATATTTTTTAATTTTAAACTTCTTATGATAATCTTAAAGGTGTTTTCCATTTACTTATACCATGTATCAACTTTAAAAATAAAATGAAGCCAAAATTAAAGCAATGTAGGATATGTCTGGCATATGAATACAATTTGCTTAAGAGTTTTGTCAGTATCAAATGATAAACCATCTGCTGTTTAAATAGCCCTGATATTTATTTACAGGCAATTTTAATATGCCCTGACTGCAAAGTTTTATAATCAGTTTGCATTGGTCTTAGTATCATTCTTATATCTCAAACTTCTCAAATTTTTTTTATTATGATATTTTCTAGCAAGTAATTATGCCAATGTTAATGCTTATTTTTCCTATATCTGATTTTCAGAACAAAACTTCCTAAATGTCTCATATGTGCATACTGAGATGTCCAACAGAGTTTATAAGTAAGTAGTCTGTTTGTTTATATAGTCCTAGGCCTCTCAAATAATGTAAGTGAACTAGTTTAGTCATGTCCAACTCTTTGTGACCCCATGAACTATAGCTTACCAGGCTCCTCCATCCATGGGATTTTCCAGGCAAGAGTACTGAAGTGGGTTGTCATTTCCTTCTCCAAATAATGCAAAGCAAAGATAATTTTTATATTCCCAACAGCAGTCAAAAAATAAAAACTCTGGATCATTGCAACACAAATCATTGTCTTTTCAGAGCTTAAAAACTTCAATAACTACATGTGATCATTCACAGTGGGAAAAAATGATGTTGAAGAGCACATCAATTAGATTTGGATGACAGTACAGCGATGGGATCACAGAGATAAGATGGTTGGATGGCATCACTGATTCTATTAAATCGACATGAGTTTGAGCAAACTCCAGGAGATTACGAAGGACAGAGAAGCCTGGCATGCTGCAATGCAGAGTCACAAAGAGTTGAACACAGCTGAGTGACTGAACAACAACAACAGCAATGAGAGGGCTTCCCAGGTGGTGCTAGTGGTAAAGAACACAGATGCCAATGCAGGAGATACAAGAGACTCTGATTCGATCCCTGGATTGGGAAGTTACCCTAGAAGAGGAAATGGCAACCCACTGCAATATTCTTGCCTGGAGAATCCCATGGACAGAGAAGACTGGCAGGCTGCAGTCCATAGGGTCTCAAAGAGTCAGACATGACTGAACATGCATGACATGCACAGTGAGAGGAAGAGAGAGAGAGAAAAAAAAAGTTTTTTTTAACAGTTTGGTCATTTGAAATGTGTTCAGGGTCAAAACATCTTGGAAATAAATATTTTATTTGTATTCTGTGGATAAGTATTGGGGCTGAGAAACATAGCTAAATTTAAAGTTGAGTATGAGGGCTAGGATTCATGTTTAGCTAATTTGCCTTAATATCTATTCAAACTAAGAGGAAAGGTACTGTGTATAACGGGTCTTCCCTGGTGGCTCAGATGGTAAGAATCTGCCTACAGTGTGGGAGACCTGGGTTGGGAAGATCCTCTGGAGGAAGGCATGGCAATCCACTTCAGTATTCTTGCCTGGAGAATCCCCATGAACAGAGGAGACTGGTGGGCCAGCATCCATGGGGTTGCAAAGAGTCGGACATGTCTGAATGACTAAGCATACACTGTGTATAACACTTTATAAAGTGTTTTCATATGTGCTCTGTTATTTCATAAGAATTTTGTTGGGCCACATTTTTGTAGGTGTGCAAATTGGGGTTCAGTGGGGTTAAACACATTAAAAAATTCTGATAGACTGCTGAGGTGGGGCTTTAATCTAGGGCTCCAGATATAGTTGAATCTGATACCATAATCCACTGTACTGTGAAGCTAGAAAAATGATTCATGTTTATGTGTATATCTTCAAAGTATGAATAAATGAGTTAAAAGATACAACATTTTTTTTGTTATCATTTGTCTTTAAATTTCTAAGTGTTAAAAGGCATAGAAGGCATAAAAGCCAGAAGATAATTTCTGGAAAGCTTATGATTAAGTTGTCAAGAGAATTATAAGCAATTGGAGAGGGAAAACCACAAATGGTTTTGATGATTCAAACTTTAAAATGAGACAAAAAATGTTGATCCGCCAAATAAACACCATATTCAAGACTGTCCTATTGTGATGAAAAAAGAGAAAGTGAAAGTCACTCAGTTGTGTCTGACTCTTTCCAACCCCATAAATGGAATTCTTTAGGCCCAACTACTGGATATTATTTTAGAGAAACTCTAAGTCTATGGGTGGTCAATAAAGAAGACTGTTGAATAATTTCTTATTTGCCGATTTTGTTTCTAATCTAAATTTACACAATTCAGTTAATATGATTTAACTTTTTATTTCTTACTTTCAAGCAGTAACCTGTTATACAATGTAGATTTCAATAATAAATTCTTCAGAAGTGATAGAAGAAAGGGTGGTTTAATAGGCTGAAGTTTTGTCCTAAAGATAGCTATACTAGGGCTTCCATCCCAGCTCGGCTACTCTGTAGCTAAATGGCCTTAGTGGAGTCTCTAGTATCTCTCATCTCCATAAAATGCTAATATTATGGATTAAACATAAAATGAAACATGACTGGCACTCAATATAAGCTGATAATGATAATGGAGAAGATAGTTATTTTTATCACTTTTGTCTAAATAAATAATTTGAAGAAGATTTTAAGACCTTTCTCGAAATAACTATGGAGAAGTTGTTTGACATCAGAATGCAAACAGCATAATAACTTAGAGATGATTAAAAATCTTTCCCTATGCACCTATGGTGAAGCTGTTCAGTCAGAAGGTAATTAGCAACAAAAGGAAAAAGATTGATGAAAGTACAAATAGCTTAAGTAAAATCAAGTACGGCAGTTCAAACATAATGAGGCATCAGTGGGCCTACATTTATAATTTAACCCTCCTTTACCTCAGTTGTCCCCAAATTTAAAGTTATTCCCTATTCACAAAGCCAGCGCATCCAAGTTATTAGGAGACCTGATGCAGAAATGGGAAGAATCAATATGAAATGTTGTTAAATGTCTTTAGTTGAAGACTGTATCTTAGATTTCATTTTAAAGGTATTTATAATAGACAAAATGAAAACACAGGAAAGAAAACATTTATTTATAGAAAAAGAACCAGGAGCATTTTTAAAATTGAGATAACACAAATACTCTTTCCAAGAATCACTAGAATTACAACTAAATGCCATATATGTATTTTAAATGCTATACAAATTTCTGCCCCAAATTACAAGTTTGGGGGACATATCTGGAAGGAAACTAAAATATTAAATACATTCAGCAAGAGTGATTTTTTTAAAATTTTCATACACCAACCATAAACTGTGTGGATCACAATAAACTGTGGAAAATTCTGAAAGAGATGAGAATACCAGACACCTGACCTGCCACTTGAGAAATCTGTATGCAGGTCAGGAAGCAACAGTTAGAACTGGACATGGAACAAAGACTGGTTCCAAATAGGAAAAGGAGTATGTCAAGGCTGTATATTGTCACCGTGCTTATTTAACTTATATGCAGAGTTCATCATGAGAAACACTGGGCTGGAAGAAGCACAAGCTGGAATCAAGATTGCCAGGAGAAATATCAATCACCTCAGATATGCAGATGATACCACCCTTATGGCAGAAAGTGAAGAAGAACTAAAAAGCCACTTGAGGAAAGTGAAAGAGGAGAGGGGAAAAGTTGGCTTAAAGCACAACATTCAGAAAACGAAGATCATGGTATCCAGTCCCATCACTTCATGGGAAATAGATGGGAAACAGTGGAAACAGTGGCAGACTTTATTTGGGGCTCCAAAATCACTGCAGATGGTGACTGCAGCCATGAAATTAAAAGATGCTTACTCCTTAGAAGGAAGGTTATGACCAACGTAGATAGCATATTCAAAAGCAGAGACATTACTTTTGCTGACTAAGGTCCGTCTAGACAAGGCTATGATTTTTCCAATGGTCAGGTATGGATGTGAGAGTGTGACTATAAAGAAAGCTGAGTGCTGAAGAATTGATGCTTTTGAACTGTGGTGTTGGAGAAGACTCTTAAGAGTCCCTTGGACTGCAAGGAGATCCAACCAGTCCATTCTAAAGGAGATGAGTCCTGAATGTTCATTGGAAGGACTGATGTTGAACATGAAACTCCAATACTTTGGCCACCTGATGCTAAGAGCTGACTCATTTGAAAAGATCCTGATGCTGAGAAAGAGTGAGGGCAGGAGGAGAAGGGGACGACAGAAGATGATATCATTGGATGGCATCACTGACTCGATGGATGTGAGTCTGAGTGAACTCCGGGAGTTGGTGATGAACAGGGAGGCCTGGTGTGCTGTGGTTCATGGGCTCACAAAGAGTTGGACACGACTGAGTGACTGAACTGAACTGAACCAACCATAAACAACAAAAACCCTAAGTGATAGGTAAAATTAGGATAGCAAGAAATTTGACACATAATAAAGCATGAGAGAAAATTATACTAATTAGAGTATGTAATTAAAGAAAGTTGAGCACTGAAGGATAGATGTTTTTGAACTGTGGTACTGGAGAAGACTCTTGAGGGTCCCTTAAACAGCAAGGAAATAAAACCAGTCAATCCTAAAGGAAGTCAGTTTGAATATTCATTGGACGGACTGATGCTGAAGCTGAATCTCCAATACTTTGGCCACTGATGTGAAGAACTGACTCATTGGAAAAGACTCTGATGCTGGGAAAGATTGAAGGCAGGACATGGGGATGACAGAAGATGAGATGTTTGGATGGCATTACCAACTTGATGGACATGAGTTTGAGCAAGCTCCAGGAGTTGGTGACGGACAGGGAAGCCTGGAATGCTGCAGTCCGTAGAGTCACAAAGAGTCGGACATGACTGAGCAACTGAACTGAACTGAATTAAATACAATAATAATTTAATACTTATATATTCTGTGCCCCAAAATACAAATGGAATTATGAGAGTACATAGGAACAATTTTGCAGGGTGGAATAAGATAAATGGCAATAAGTGAATGAATGCAACTACCCTGAATGCAAGTGCATCACGTACACTATAGTCATTTTCACACACATACAAAAAAATACATTTACTGCAAAAGGTTTCTAATGTTATGGGATTTTAACCATTAGTATTAATTTAATAATACATGATTTGTATAAGAAAGCATAACTGCTTTTAATAAAGTATGTCTGAAACCTTCCTACTGTTATATGGGCTGTGCTTATTGCATTTCACTAACTTCAGAATAAATACAATATACAGTAGAGAAACAATGTAAGAAAATTAATTTTCCCAAAGTTGGGCTTTAAAATACCAAGTCTCACAAGATGTACTGTGAAAAAGTGCACTGAAATCAAATCAAAAGTACACTAGAATTTCAAATACCTTTGAAATTCAGCATATTACACATTTCTCTGCTTCATAATGCACTTTTGCATATTAAAGTCTCTGTGACCTCAGTAAAGTTATTTTTCTTTCTTTAATCCGGTGCATTTTTTAAAATCATTTAAGGAATGCAGAATATACTTTGGGAAATGCTGATATAAACTATAAAATCTCCCTGAGAATATTTATATTGGGTCTTAGATACTTTAGCCTCTTTTCTTATTAAGACATAACAGAACTTATGTTCCCCCACTACTATATGCTGAATCAGATATAAATATCTTGAATTCATAGAGTGATTCATATTTTCAAAACACAATGCATTTCAACTGACAATATTCTAAAGTATTAGCAGCTACTCCAAATCTGAACTCAGGAAATCTCATGCCAAGGCTAGATCTCTGATAGCCAGTATCATTCGCATCTAGTTGTTAAGTAAACCCTCCAATATTTTTTCTGAAAAGGTTGACGCCTGTCTCTTTCTTTATGGCTTTCCATAGTCTTCTCTTACTGTGCTATTCTTATGCTACTTCAAGTACTAGGAATACCTCATCCATCCCCAAACCTCCAACAGCGTGAGCCTCCAATTTATAACCTTCCTATGGTTCCTAATTATTTTCCTAGGAAATAAATTTAGGAAAACGGACACAAAAGGGACATTCTAGTCCATTTCCTCCTATCAGGTATCATTTATCTTCAGTCATTATTCAAATATACTTGCTCTAAGGAAGACTTAATACTCTCCTTAATTTCTGAAACATTTAGGGTGACCTAGATAAGCATGGACATTTGCCAGAACTGTCATCCACATGTGAATGGCTTCATAATATTAAAGGGTAAATGCTACTTGCATTTCCTTATCCCTGAGGCTATATATCAAGTACACGAATCCAACAAATTAGGATGTTCTCTACAATGATTATGTAATCAGAATATGATGCATTTTATGCTTTGTTTAGGCAATAATAATAGCTAGTGTTTATTGGTCATCTCATTTACTGTGGTAGTACTATTATCTCCATTTTACAAATAAAAACACTAAATCTCAAAGACTGAGCATGTTGCTCCAAACTGAATAATTTGTAAGTGTTGGAAGCCATGATTAATTGTACTGTGTCACCCTTTCCTCTACTCCAGCAATTACTAATTAGACACATTGGGCTTAGGTAGGCCAAGCAGAGGCCTTTCCTTGAAAATTCTCCCGTGGGATAGATTCCCATCTCAATGTCTCCTGATCTTTTGAACCTATGATTCGTGAGGTAGCCACTTTCTTCCCTGTGGAGAAAGAGAAGTGGAAGAAAAAAGAATAAAGTAAATTTAATGAGAAATAATGAAGGAATTTTATTTCTGAACCTTGCAAAGTTTTAATGGTACCTATTGTTTTGCAAGACATATCTGTATATTCTCATAATAAATCCCCTCACCATTTTATTTTTGGCTTAATTATTTTGGCATTGATTCTATTACATGCAACCAACCATTCCTAACTAAATGCAGTTGGCCTGTTTCTTGTCCCTTGTATGCAGCCTTCACTTTAAGTCTCCTTCATTTGCTTCTTATTCCAAAAAGAAAACAAAAAGAAAAAAAAGGTTAAAAAGCCCTTTCTGGATTTCTGCAAAGAAGGAACAACATGTAATACCTTATGGAAAAGGAATCATCTATGATGAAATGTATAATCATTCTTAATAAGGAAACGGCATTAGGTGCTGCAAATTCAGGAGGAAATGGTTAAGAGAATTATACTAAAGGGTTCTGTGTGTTTAGTCTAACTGAAAATGAGAGCTCAGTGTTCTACTGAAAAATTCAGTTGCTAACAAAGTCAAGTAGTTAAGCAAAGTATTGACTGTGGTTGAAGGTAGGGAGCTGGCTTGGAAGCAGATGGCCTGGGGAAGGAAGGAGCTGGGCATAATCATAAATCATAACAGAAGAAGACAAAAGACACGGAAGTCAGGCAAGGAGGGTAAAAGAAGCCGGATAACAAAAGACCCAAGCAGAAGCAAAAGAGAAAGGGGTAAAAGGAAGGGCATAGTAATAAAGGCAGGCTCGGGATGCCAACATGATGCAGACTGCCCAGAATTCTAATGAGAAGCTGTGGCACTGGAGAGCACAGAGCTGAGGAGCCCCGCAACAGTTGGACAGTTTTTAAATGCAGCATTGTGCTGGAGGGATGGTGGCTAGTCTCACCCCACAGAGAGGCCTTTAAAATTTAAAGTACATGACTGTGCTTAATTGGAAGTCACTCCTTAAAGAAGGCCACTGGTTTGGGGAAGTAAAATCTGACAACAGAACCCAATGAAAAAAGAAAATAGATGAAAAACAAAAGTGGGAATAGTGACATTAATGGCAAAGCTAATCAATGAAGAGGTTGACAGCACCTAATTTTTTTTTTTTTCCCTTTAGAAAACCTCCTGATATTTTTTTTCAAAGGACTTGACTCTTAGCTAAGCTACCTCCATATAACAATCTTATAGCTAGGATTTACACACAATTGTTTCAATTATTTTTTACTATAGGTATTTTTTAACAAGCCCACAACAGCATTTAAGTTGGCTGTGTCCTTGCAGAGGTGTGTTAAACTCGAATCAGAAGCACCACAGAAAACTTACAGAAGCATAGGGCTTGAAATTGCTCCTTTAAGTCATGAAAAGAATTACTCTGATTCATCCAATGTTGTGACAAATAGTCCTATACACAGTGACATGGATGCAGATCTTTATCTTTCTGCATTTATTTTTTTTCTGTCTACATTTACTCCCATGGTCATCTTACCTCGTTGAGAGATTGAATACATAAATAGACGACAGGCAGACCAATATGACAGAACTCTGACCCAGAGGAGGTGTCCAGGAAGCCAGACTACAGTCTCTGTAGAAGTTGCGCCAAAAATGGCAGGACCTTGTCAACATATTCTTGACACTGTCCCCTCCTTTCGAACTTAAGATGTAACAGAGAAAACCAAATAACCTTCTTGAATCTTCATATAAAGGTCCCACTTCAGTTAGCCTGCTTCCGCTTCCCATGCCAACAGCCTCCAAACAGAAGGCTACTGAAATCTTTTTATCCTAACTGTACAGTTTCCCACTCCTTTTAAGTCAGCCAAAATTAAGGGATAGTGACTGTGTCCCTTGATATAATAAGCTTTGAATTAATAACCTCTCTGTTTTTGTTTGGGTGATCTTTTTGCTGTTGTGATTAAAATATCGACTCCTAGTGTATCTTCTTGCTCAGAACGCCTCCCAAATGGCTGGTTTCTCCACAATATCTATACGTAGAATTTTAATTAGCTTGGTAACTTAACATGCACAGAAATACCTGTTCCCCCCAATACTCTCTAAGTGTTCAATCATTCTAATTTCTTAAATCTGATATATTGACATAAGTCTTGATTTGTCTCATTGTTTCATGTTCTGCACCTAATACAATAGCAAACTCTGTTGACTCAACCTTAAAAAAGATATCCAGAATTTTATTAAATTGCACTATTTTACCATTACTTAGTTGTTTGCCCAAGCTATCATTGTCCCTCACACAGATAACTATAATAGCCTTTTAATTGGTTTCCCCGCTTCTACTCTTGACTTTCTGTTTCCTATCAGAACCACATCTAAAATAATCCTTTTTTTTTTTTTTTTAGTTTTTATTTTTAAATTTTAAAATCTTTAATTCTTACATGCATTCCCAAACATGAACCCCCTCCACCTCCCTCCCCATAACATCTTTCTGGTCATCCCCATGCACCAGCCCCAAGCATGCTGCATCCTGCGTCAGACATAGACTGGCGATTCAATTCACATGATAGTATACATGTTAGAATGTCATTCTCCCAAATCATCCCACCTCTCCCTCTCCTCTGAGTCCAAAAGTCCGTTATACACATCTGTGTCTCTTTCCCTGTCTTGCATACAGGGTCGTCATTGCCATCTTCCTAAATTCCATATATGTGTTAGTATACTGTATTGGTGTTTTTCTGGCTTACTTCACTCAGTATAATCGGCTCCAGTTTCATCCATCTCATCAGAACTGATTCAAATGAATTCTTTTAACGGCTGAGTAATACTCCATTGTGTATATGTACCACAGCTTTCTTATCCATTCATCTGCTGATGGACATCTAGGTTGTTTCCATGTCCTGGCGATGAAATAATCCTTTTAAAGTGTCAATCAATTTGACACTTCTTCAATTCCCATCTCACTCGGAATGAATGTCAAAATTTGAAAATTTTCTGTAAGGTCCTTGCATGATCTGGTCACCAATATTCTCTTCCCTCTCGTTACCTCACAGCTACAGCTATTGGAACTGTGATTTCTACTTTTCCAAAAGCTGGGCGGTGGTGATCTTTGATAAGAGTCTGGTTAAAAATGTTAAATGATATATTTGAAAGAGAATATAATGATAAATCTCATACAAATATAAAGTAAATGTGTCAGATAATGTGTTCACTTGCTTAATTAATGAGAGAACCAATAAGATGATATAACTTGTTCAAAAGAGGTTCTAAAGTGCAGGGATATATATAGCTATAGATATAGATAGATAGAGTAAACATATATATAGTAAATATATATATATATATATTAGTAAGTATATATATATGTAATAAATATATATATATAAAGGGATTCTGAAATGTTTATAAATAGGTACAGAACAAAACTATCCACAGTTAATAGGGCAACAATCGATGGCATTTCATAGGAACAATGAATGTTTTTGTATATAAGGATTATTTCTATGATTCTTACTTTTCTACAACATCCAGAGTTCTAAACTAGCCCAGTAAAATGAAAGATAGTAATAATAAATGATCTAGATAAGTGAGCTGGGTAGGACATCTCCTAATTCCAAATTATTATTATTTAATTTTAAAATGTTTCCAAAAATTTCCAGGCAACAGGGAAACAGAATCAGAGAGATATAGGAAAAAAAAGAAGTAGAAGAAGAAGGGGTAGGGGACAGGAGGAGGAGAAGAAGAGAAAGGAGTAGAAGAGGGAAGGAAAGGAAAGTATAGGGAAGGAAAGGGTAAGGAGAGGAAAGAGAAGGAACGCACGTGTGTACTTAATTGGAGAGTGGTCATATTTTCCCTCCGAAATTTTTGAAAAATAGGCAACATGGAAGGATCATACAAGTTGAAATCAAACCTGAAAATGAAAAGATGCATTGTGAAAATCCAGAAAATTGACTAAGGGTCCTAAGTAGAGAGGAAGCAAAGCTGAGCCAGAACTTCCCTTGTGGCTCAGCTGCTAAAGAATCCTCCAGCAATCTTCCCCTGGGTGGGGCAAGTTTCCCAGAAGGGAAAGGCTACCCACTTCAGAATTCTGGCCTGGAGAATTCCATGGACTGTATAGTCCATGGGGTCTCAAAGTGTGGGACCAACTAAGTGACTTTCACTTTCATTTTTTCAGAGATGAGTGAACGGAGGCTTTAAGTTGGTGAACACTATGCATGGTGAAAAGTAATGGATAATGCATTTAGATGGTAAAAGAAGCATATAAATACAGAGAGTACATAAAGTGGAGAAGTAAACGAACATCTTTAAGGCATAACATTAAGTGAAGATCCAAAAATGCTCGTTCTTCTGTTCCCTTGAAGTACATTTGCATTACTGAGTCTCTCATAGTAATGAAAGTTTACTCCCATCTCCATGAAGCTCAGCTTTTCCAGGGCTTTGGTGGAATTTCTGCTTTACTTATTTCTCCAGATTACCTCAGAATAATCTCACAACACCTGAGGTAGCTTTTGAATTCGTTATCTTTCCCTTCCTGCACACCAAAGACCTCCAGTATAGCACTATTCGTCATATACATGTTGATATCTGATTTTTTAGCACAATTCCTGAAGTGTAGCATGTGTTAAATAAATGTTTTGAGAACTAAACCTGACTTGTACAATTTTAGCCAAGTTTCTCAAAGTTAGCAAATCTGGCTTTTAGGGACTGCTGTGTATCTCAAATATGTTCGTTAATAAAAAGAAGCTACTACTCACGTGTCAGTCTACTTGCTCTTGTTTCTTATATACATTTAAATATTTTCATTCCTTTCAAAATCCAAAATGCTTGATAACATAATCATTTGCACATTACATTTAAAACTTCTTTCAAATATGGTAAAAACGAGGAAGAAATGGCAACCCACTTCAGTATTCTTGCTTGGAGAATCCCATGGACAGAGGAGCCTGGTGGGCTACAGTCCATGGGGTCACAAAGAGCCAGAAACAACTGAACAAATGAGCAAAAGAGGACAGCTTAATGTTTTTAATGTATCTGCCAAATAATGAAATTTAAGCCTCTATTGTTCATTGTCTATCTTTTCCTCTAGGCTCTATTTCTCAAAAAACAAAAACAAAATTATAAAGAGCTTTGCTAAAACTATTAAACTAATGGAGGAAAAAATTCCTACTAGAATGTATTACAGGATATTGAGTTTTTAACCATGAAAAAGAAAATTCAAGTAAAAATAGATAATACTTTTGTAGCTGAAATTTTCCTCTGTGCGTATCTATGTGCATTCTTGTATGTGTCTGCATGTGTGTATATAAACAGATATAGATATAGATAAGTTAGGAAAAGCTAAAGTATTCTCCTCCCCTCTCTCCTCTACCTCAGCCTATCTTTAACCTTTTTACTTTTTCTTCCAAAAATGACGCTTGATATGAAAATTAATTATGGTTCATTTTCCAGTGGAGAACTATTATTGGAGAACATTACTTTATAATTGAATTTAAAGAATTTTAGGGCCTACATAATATAAAAGACTATAAAACCACTATCAATTTTTTTTCACCCACTTCCAGAAAAGTAGTAGTGAAAAACAACTCATTATTTTGACAGGCAGGCCTTTATTTACTAACAACTATATTTGTAAATTTATGTTATACCTTTAATTCAAAATATATCTCTCCAAACTTCCTACTTGGTTATTCAGAATAATAAAAAATAAACACATTTCCCTTTCTCACATGACAAATCCTTAGAGTTAAAGAGAATTATTGTACTCTTCCTAAGCAGTTCATTTCATTTAACCATCCTTCTCTTAATGACATACATATAATTTACTATTTTAATTATGTGGTTTGATACCCCTAAGTTTTTAGCATTACTTTCAATCTAGGTCAAGAATGCTATACCACTCAACTCCCTAGAACACTGATGTTTCCAAGTTACTCTTTGTTTCTAACATATATTTTCATCTCTGTGAGGCCTATAAAATATCTGATAGTGGTAGTTTAGTTGCAAAGCCATTCTCAACTCTTGTGACTCCACAGACTGTAGCCCGCCAGGCTCCTCTGTCCATGGGATTTCCCAGGCAAGAGTATTGGAGAAGTTGCCATTTCTTTCTCTAAGGGATTTTCCAGACCCATGGATTGAACCCATGTCTCCTGCACTGGGATGCAGATTCTTTACCACTGAGCCAACAGAGAAGCCTCATGTTGTAGGGATATATGTATTCATGATCTCTCCAATTTATATCCTAGAACATGCAGAGTGATTAAAGCAGTGGACACAAAATATGCATGTATTTATTCAATGAATGAATAAATGTAACTCCATAGAGGAATAGTTTTATTAAATGTGATTCAGTAAAAATCTTTAGGTTTAGAAAATAATCTTTCTGAGAGAATGACCGATTGTTTCCCAAATCAATGGAAGAAGAAATAATAGCAATTAGAGGGGAAAACCCTCATTAGAGGCTTAATCTATTTCCAATGAAAAGCTTTAGATAGGGAAATAACCTTCTAAGAAAGCTTATGGAATTTCTTATCCACAAGCATTATAGTTATATATAGGATTGGAATTGAATTAAGACAGTTTATAACCAATTTGTGTTTGATTATAGTTCTGGCAAAAACAGAGAAGATGGCTTTATAGGGTTATTTTTAGCCTTTAGATTTTGAATGCATTTTCTTTATTTATGACTCTGAAACTCTTGAATTACATGCTCAGATGATACTACATATTGTTTCATTAACCTAATAAAATAAAACTTTGTGTTTCTTATGCAATAGAAATGTAAATTATCTGTACAATATTAAGTTTATAAATGTGCTTTCTAAGCCACAACATGATGAATTATAGTCCCAGTGAACATTCATATAAGCTTTTGCATGGAAAGGGAAAGGAAATTCACTTTGAATTGAATTGAGATAAACATATCTCATAAGTGAATCAAGTTTCAATAATTCACAAGAAGTAAAAGCCAAAGTAAATCAAAGGAGATATATAGCCCAAACCCAAAGTAGTATTATCATAATATTAAATTATGTTTTATTTATCAACATATTTCTTTTCCATGCTTTTCTGAAAAACACAATTTAAAATATTTTATATCAGTGTTAAATAAAATTTTATACTTTATATTATTATAAATAGACTCTGCTATATTTCTTTGACACTGCTTTATTATTGCTTTATGGACCATAAGAATGTCACCATGGGCTTTCCTGGTGGCTCATACAGTAAAGAAATCCACCTGCAATGCGAGAGACCTGGGTTAGATCACTGGGTGGGAAGATCCCCTGGTGGGAAAATCCCCTGAAGGAGGAAAAAGCAATCCACTCCAGTATTCTTGCCTGGAGAATTCCATGGACAGAAGAGCCTGGTGGGCTACAATCCATGGGGTCACAAATTGTATGTTTTCCTAAAATTGCATATTTTACTAAGTTAAATATTTCAAAAGAATTAGGTGTTGGTTACACCACTGAGAAAACAAACAAAGCTTTATAGGCCCTGATGTAGACCATGATCACCATACAGATTAGAGACCTAGTTCAATGGCTTTGAATTTAACCTTGAAAATCCTCTGCATATAATTTTATAAGCTTAGTCATCAGGGAGTGTTTTCATTTACATAATTATCCTATTGAGGATATTTCCTTCTCTTACAATGTCCCTTTAACTATGACATCAATAGGCTAGAAACTTAGAACTCCTCCTTACAATTCTGTAGGGTGTAGCCACAAATTATTCCTTCCACAATTTTAAATTTAAGAAGTGCTACTCAATCACCTTTAGTTAATTGTTTTGATCACCTTCCTCTATAGTAATCAGTTTTGATGGATGCATTTATTAAATTTGTAACTAAAAATATAGTCTACAAACCTGGTGCCAAGAATTTATTCCCCAAATGGGTAAGTGCAAGATATTGAATATGTGACCATGCTCTCCAAATTAACAATCAATAGAAATAATTCTATTTCCCATTCTGATCATAATACATTTCTCTGGAAAATCTTAAAGTATATTTTGTTTTAGTCTTTATAAGTATTTAGTAATTTGAATATTAATTATATATATATATATAGTATAAGAGTAGCCTTTATAGCATTAACACTCTGAAGGTCATTCAGCTATCAATCCAACTCACAGGATTTTTAAAAACTTTATGAACATCATTAAAAGATTGACTATTAAAGATTATGCTCTGCAAATTAGCGACATTTTATCTTTACATTCATTTATTACATTATTTTATTAATCACTTTACTTATTCTTATAAGATAACATTGGCCACTTGATGTGAATAGTCGACCTCATTGGAAAAGACCCAGATGCTGGGAAAGATTGAAGACTGAAGGAGAAGGCGACAACAGAGGAGGAGATGGTTGAATGGCATCATCGACACAATGGGCAGGAATTTGAGCACTTCTGGGAGACAATGAAGGGCAGTGAATCCTGGCTTCATTCCATGGAGTTTCAGAGTTAGATATAACTTAGTGACTGAACAACAACAGAATAAAATAACAGTTCAGCAAAAATGAAATTAACCAAACTTTTTGCACAACCAGACAATATAACTGTGTGGTATATAATATGGCCTTGCCTAAAGAGAGAACTGGCCTTTTCCCTTGGCATCTGGGAGGTAATCCAGGTCGTACCTGATAGGAGTGACTGTATATAGGGCAAGGGCTGACTACACCAGATTTTATGTTAATTATGGCCATACCCTAATAGTCTAAATGAGTGGGCTGGCCATGCTGGAATGAACAACCATGTCACTCAGGGTAGACTGAGTTCAACCATGTGGGCAATCAATCAATCAGGCCTATGTATTGGGCCCTCAGGCAAAACTCTGGATAAGAGAGCTCTGTGAGTTTCCCAGGTTGGCAATACTCTCTGTGTAGTGTCATACATATATCAATGATGAGAGGATGAAGATAATACATTCAAGGACACTGGAAACTTTGCATTTGAAACTTTCCCAGATTCAGTACTCTAGCATCTTTCTTTGGCTGATTTTAGTATACATCCTTCCCTATATTAATCTGTAACCATAAATATAGTAACTTTCATTGAATTACACAGATTCTCAAATGAATTAGTGTACCTGAGTGTAGTTTTATAATCTTTCAAATTTATGAATGGAAACAGTCTTATGACTGTGCTCTCAGCCTTTGAAGTTTGGCAGTTGCCAGTCTTCTAACATACTAGTAGTCTATACTAGACATCAATATTAATTGATATCTATCACTGCTTTGTTGTAATTTTTTGGAAAATCAGTAAAATATGTAACTGGTAACAAAGCAGCTCAGTGTGCTGAGTGCTAACTCTATGCTAGGTACTGTTCATGAATTAAATGTTTGGTATTTGTCTGTGAAATATCTATTACTACATCCATTTCCAAAGAGGAAGTGAAAAAAATAACTTGTCTAATATTTAGCAAGTAATCTGTAGAAAATCCAGAATTCATAGCCAGCTCCATTTCAAATCCCACATTGAGAAAGACTATCAAATGCTGTTTCTCCTTGCTAACACAGCTCTTAAATCTATTTTGAAGCTGAGCTGATTAAGACTGAAATATCTTAAAGCTAAGAGTGTATGCAATTTTAATTAACATGATTAGCTAAAACACAAGGAATAGCTTGTTTAGTCACTTGAATACAGTTCTGGACACTTTCTGTGAACCCAAAACATCTTATTAATAGCAGGTAGTGTTCTGTGAAAAATCATATCTACAACAGATTGTGCTTTTGACTTCTCAAAGGTTCAAGAGTATCAGCTAATTAGGGCAGCTGTAAAATCTCAGGCAGCTTTTACTACTTTAATTTGACACAATATGCTGCCAAGAAGCTCCAAAATATACTGTAAAGTTTAATTATCAAACACTTGCAAAAACTTATGTAACTAAGCCTCAACTATTAGGATAGGGAAGGTTTCAAACTATTAAAAAAGGGAGCAGTTTATGAGGAATCAGAATATGTCTTATAAATTAAATATTGATTATGCTTTGTGCACAAGACTAGATCATACCACATACAATTACATACATTTAGATGTATATATAATTAAACATGTACAGAAACATATTTAGGCAAACTATATTGAATAGAATCACAAACATTTCAGAGCAGGCAAATATGGGGAGTATATAGAAATCTACAGTAGAAAAAATAATAGATTTGGAGCCAGAATTTCATGAATTTGAGTCTGAGGTTTTTACTCTTGTCTCTTCATGCAGCAATTGTAAAGACTAGATGAGGTGTAGTAGATTTGAAAATATTTAGTATATATGCTGAAATATTATGCTCAAAAAAAGTTAGTTGAGCATATTAAATATTTTATCTATATAGTTTATATTATTAATAATTAAATTTAATATGTTACTATTAATCAAACTTAATATGCTATTATAATTTAATATAGTTAGAATGTTTATTTTCATAAAGGCCAAACTTTGGCTTTTGTTATGGGATGAATTTTATTCCCCCATAATTTGTATGTTGAAGCTCTAAGGCCCAGAAGATGACTACATTTGAAAATAAGAGGTGTTTAAGTTAAAATAATTGCTTTTAGGATGGACCCTATTCCAGGGTCATGGGTGTCCTTACAGGAAGAGGAAATTTGGACATCCAGAGATATGGAGATATGGGGCCACAGAGAAAGACCATCTGAGGACACAACCAGAGGCAACCATCTAAGCCAAGGAGAGAGGCCTCAGGAGAAATCAAACCTGCCAAAACTATAAGAAAATAAATTTCTGTTATTTTAGTCAACTATTTTACATTTTATTCTGGTGATATTTTTCTAAGCAGCCATAAGCAAAAAAAAAAAAAAAGTCTTCTAATTTATAAACAAAATAGTTTTTAAGGTAGCAACTAATTGAGAGTATAATTGTTGGTTCAGACTTTGAAAACAGATAGTTAGTATGAAAGATTTTAACGTACCCAAGCATGAGTCACATAGTAAGAGTTTGTAAGATCTCTTTACCTCAAAGATGCTTAGGAAAATCTCAATTCTACTTGTGCTCATGGAGTTCCCATTACTGGACACTTACACTTTCTTCACATCTATCTGAATCCAATCTGTCATGCAGAGACTAGCTATATCCTTAAAAATGTAACTAATGACACAACCCCCCAGAGGTCTTTCTCCTGAACTGACCCTTAAAGCTGCTACCTTTTTTATCTGGTAACATTACAGAATCATTTGTCTTACTTATAAAGCAATAAAAATGTATTTTTCTGAGAGAAAAAGCACTGGAGCCTATATATTTTTCTTACATAAGACTCAGGAAAGTGTTTTGTAAAAAATTCCTACTGGACTAATCAATAATTAAAATAAAATATTAACTATTGAAAGCTATCAAAATATTTTTAGTTTTTATTCATAAATCAAAAAAACAGCTGTTTTATAGACATTGTCGGGCTTCCCTTGTGGCTTAGCTGGTAAAGATTCTTCTTGCAGTGCGGGAGACCTGGGTTCGATCCCTGAGTTGGGAAGATCCTCTGGAGAAGGGAAAGGCTACCCACTCCAGTATTATGGCCTGGATAATTCCATGGACTGTAAAACAGACATATACTCCATTATGCGGTCCACTGGAGAAGGAAATGGCAAACCATTTAAGTATTCTTGCCTGGAAAACCCCATGAACAGAATGAAATGGCAAAATGACAGGATACTGAAAGAAGGACTTCCCAGGTCACTAGGTGCCCAATATGCTACTGGAGATCAGTGGAGAAATAACTCTAGAAGAATGAAGGGATGGAACCAAAGCAAAAACTATGCCCAGTTGTGGATGTGACTGGTGATAGGTGCAAGGTCCAATGCTATAAAGAGCAATTTTGCATAGGAACCTGGAATGTCAAGTTCATGAATCAAGGCAAATTGGAAGTGGTCAAACAGAAGAGATGGCAAGAGTGAATGTTGACATTCTAGGAATCAGCGAGCTAAAATGGACTGGAATGGGTGAATTTAACTCAGATGACCATTATATCTATTACTGCAGGCAGGAATCTCTCAGAAGAAATGGAGTAGCCATCATGGTCAACAAGAGTCCAAAATGCAGTACTTGGATGCAATCTCAAAAATGACAGAATGATCTCTGTTCATTTCCAAGCCAAACCATTCAATATCACAATAATCTAAGTCTATGCCTCTACCAGTAATACTGAAGAAGCTGAAGTTGAACAGTTCTATGAAGACCTACAAGACCTGCTTGAACTAACACCCAAAAAAGATGTCCTTTTCATTATAGGGGACTGGAATGCAAAAGTAGGAAGCCAAGAAACACCTGGAGTAACAGGCAAACTTGGCCTTGGAATACAGAATGAAGCAGGGCAAAGCCTAATAGAGTTTTGCCAAGAAAATGCACTGGTCATAGCAAACACCCTCTTCCAACAACACAAGAGAAGACTCGACACATGGACATCACCAGATGGTCAACAACGAAATCAGATTGATTATATTCTTTACATCCAAAGATGGAGAAGCTCTATACAGTCAACAAAAACAAGACCAGGAGCTGACTGTGCCTCAAATCATGAATTCCTTCTTGCCAAATTCAGACTTAAATTGAAGAAAGTAGGGAAAACCACTAGACCATTCAGGTATGACCTAAATCAAATCCCTTATGATTATACAGTGGAAGTGAGAAATAGATTTAAGGGACTAGATCTGATAGATAGAGTGCCTGATGAACTATGGACTGAGGTTCATGACATTGCACAGGAGACAGGGATCAAGACCATCCCCATGGAAAAGAAATGCAAAAAAGCAAAATGGCTGTCTGGGAAGGCCTTACAAATAGCTGTGAAAAGAAGAGAGGCAAAAAACAAAGGATTAAAGGAGAGATATAAGCATCTGAATGCAGAGTTCCAAAGAATAGCAAGAAGAAATAAGAAAGCCTTCCTCAGCAATCAGCACAAACAAGTAGAGGAAAATAACAGAATGGGAAAGACTAGAGATGTCTTCAAGAAAATTAGAGATACCAAGGGAAAATTTGATACAAAGATGGGCTCGATAAAGGACAGAAATTGTATGGACCTAACAGAAGCAGAAGATATTAAGAAGAAGTGGCAAGAATACACAGAAGAACTGTACAAAGAAGATCTTCATGACCAAGATAATCACTATAGTGTGATCACTCACCTAGAGCCAGATATCCTGGAATGTGAAGTCAAGTGGGCCTTAGAAAGCATCACTAGGAACAAAGCTAGAGGAGGTGATGGAATTCCAGTTGAGCTATTTCAAATCCTGAAAGGTGATGCTGTGAAAGTGCTGCACTCAATATGCCAGCAAATTTGGAAAACTCAGCAGTGTCCCCAGGACTGGAAAATGTTAGTTTTCACTTCAATCCCAAAGAAAGGCAATGCCAAAGAATGCTCAAACTACCGCACAATTGCACTCATCTCACACACTAGTAAACTAATGCTCAAAATTCTCCAAGCCAGGTTTCAGCATTACATGAACCATGAACTTCCAGATGTTCAAGCTGCTTTTAGAAAAGTCAGAGGAACCAGAGATCAAATTGCCAACATCTGCTGGATCATGGAGAAAGCAAGAGAGTTCCAGAAAAACATTTATTTCTGCTTTATTGACTATGCCAAAGCCTTTGACTGTGTGGATCACAATGAACTGTGGGAAATTCTGAAAGAGATGGGAATACAAGACCACCTGACTTGCCTCTTGAGAAACCTATTGTAGGTTAGGAAGCAACAGTTAGGAACAACAAATTGGTTCCAAATAGGAAAAGGTGTATGTCAAGGCTGTATATTTTCACCCTGCTTATTTAACTTCTATGCAGAGTACATCATAAGAAACGCTGGGCTTGAAGAAACAAAAGCTGGAATCAAGGTTGACAGGAGAAATATCAATAACCTCAGATATGCATATGACACAACCCTTGTGGCAGAAAGTGAACAGGAACTAAAAAGCCTCTTGATGAAAGTGAAAGAGGAGAGTGAAAAAGTTGGCTTAAAGCTCAACATTTAGAAAACTAAGATCATGGCATCCGGTCCCATCACTTCATGGGAAATAGATGGGGAAACAGTGGAAACAGTGTCAGACTTTATTTTTGGGGCTCCAAAATCACTGCAGATGGTGACTGCAGCCATGAAATTAAAAGACGCTTACTCCTTGGAAGAAAAGTGATGTCCAACATAGACAGCATATTGAAAAGCAGAGATATTACTTTGCCAACAAAGGTCCATCTAGTCAAGGCTATGGTTTTTCCAGTGGTCATGTATGGATGTGAGAGTTGGACTGTGAAGAAAGCTGAACGCTGAAGAACTGATGCTTTTGAACTGTGGTGTTGGAGAAGACTCTTGAGAGTCCCTTGGACTGCAAGGAGATCCAACCAGTCCATTCTGAAGGATATCAGCCCTGGGATTTCTTTGGAAGAAATGATGCTAAAGCTGAAACTCCTCATGCGAAGAGTTGACTCATTGGAAAAGACTTTGATGCTGGGAGGGACTGGGGGCTGGAGGAGAAGGGGACGACAGAGGATGAGATGGCTGGATGGCATCACTGACTCGATGGATGTGAGTCTGAGTGAACTCTGGGAGTTTGTGATGGACAGGGAGGCCTGGTGTGCTGCGATTCATGGAGTCACAAAGAGTCACACACGACTGAGCAACTGAACTGAACTGATAGACCTTGCACTCAGAAATTTAAAAAATATACTTATTTGTTCCTTTCTTATTACTCTTTGCCATAGAAAAACACATATTTGCTTGTATTTGGTTTTCTTTGATTTCCTATTTTGATTTATATTAATACAAAATAGATAAATTTAGCCTGGACACAGTTGTCCAGTCTCCATGTCTCTTAAATAGCTTTTCTGCTCTCAAACTGAGATGTACATACTCTTTTGTAATCAATGTCACAAGTTCATGGATTCTGCAATATTCACATCTCTAAGTACCATCTTAAACATGTCTATCTTAGAACAATTAACAGGGTGTTTTCTTGGTAATCACTATTTACCTTTAGGAGAGGTATGCATGAGAATATTTAAGGCTTTATTTAAGGGCAATGCATTTATTTCTTGAGAAGGATCTATACATTAAGCATGTTAAGGCTACATGATGGTTCAGAAATAACTTGAAAGAACACCCAGAAATTTTCAAGTCATAATATGACTTCTCTTAGGATTAAGCAATTTAACAGATACAATTTTATCATGCTCTGTTTCATTGTTTTAACCAGATAGTTATTTTATCTTATTTTTATTACCTTTTAAATAATTTTATAATTTAAAAAATCTGTAAGGAAAGAAACAAAAAGTAATTTTAAAAATCTGTAAGGAAAGAGACCAAAAAATAAATCATGAGATTAGAATCATAGTTGTCCCAGAAGAAGACAAAAAGTAAATACTTGTACTTGAGGAGATAACAGTTGATAACGTCCCTAAAAGGGAGAAAGAGCTAGCCACTCAAGTTAGAGAAACCCAGAGAGCCTCAAACAGGATAAACCCAAGGTGAAACATCCCAAGACACATATTAATCAAACTAAGAAAGATCAAACACAAACAGCAAGTATTGAAAGCAACAAGGGAAAAGCAACAAATAACACACAGGGGATCCCCATAAGGATAACAACTGATCTTTCAATAGAAACTCTTCAGGCAAGAAGGGAATGGCAGGACTTACCTAAAGTGATGAAAAAGAAAAACCTATAACCAAGGTCACTCTACTCATCAAGGATCTCATTCAGATATAAAGGAGAAATCAAAAGTTTTATAGACAAGCAAAAGCTGAGAGAATTCAGCACCACCAAACCAGCTTTTCAACAGATGCTTAAGGATTTTCTCTAGATAAGAAACACAGAAACAGTTTATAAGAATGAACCCCAAAAAACAATGTAAATGGTAATAGGGCCATACACATCAACAATTACCTTAAATGTAAATGGGTTAAATGCTCCAACCAAAAGACAAAGACTGGCCAAATAGATTAAAAAACAGGACCCCTAAATATGCTGTCTACAAGAGACCTATCTCAAACCTAGGGACACACACAGACTGAAAGTGAAGGACTAGAAAAAGATATTTCATGCAGAGACCATAAGAAAGCAGAAGTAGCAATATTCATATCAGATAAAATAGACTTTGAAATAAAGACCACAATAAGAGACACAGAAGGACACTGCTACTGCTGCTGCTTCTGCTAAGTCGCTTCAGTCATGTCCAACTTTGTGTGACCCCATAGACGGCAGCCCACCAGGATTCCCTATCCCTGGGATTCTCCAGGCAAGAACACTGGAGTGGGTTGCCATTTACTTCTCCAATGCATGAAAGTGAAAAGTGAAAGTAAAGTTGTTCAGTCGTGTCTGACTCTTCACGACCCCATGGACTGCAGCCTACCAGGCTCCTCTGTCCATTGGATTTTCCAGGCAAGAGTCCTAGAGTGGAGTACCATCACCATCTCGAGAAGGACACTACGCATGACCAAAGGATCAATCCAAGAAGACAATATTATAATTGCAAATATATATGCACCCAACACCTCAAAATGCAAGGCAAATTTTAACAAGTATGAAAAGGGAAATTAACAGTACACAACAGAGGATGAGATGGTTGGATGGCATCACTGACTCAATGGACATGAGTTTGAGTAAACTCCAGGAGTTGGTGATGGATAGTGAAGCCTGTTATGCTGCAGTCCACGGGGCCTCAAAGAGTTGGGCACAACTTAGGGACTGAACTGAACTTAATACCATACTCACACCTATGGATAGATCAACAAAACAGAAAATTAGCAAGGAAACACAAGCTTTAAGTAATACAATGGACCAGTTAGACCTAATTGATATCTATAGGGCATTTCACCCCCCAAACAATGGATTTCACCTTTTTTTCAAGTGCACACAGAACATTCACCAGGATAGATCACATCCTGGGCCATAAATGTCGCCTTGAAAAAATAAAAAGAAAAGAAAAACAAAAAGAGAGAGAGAGAGAGATCATTTCACACATCTTTTCTGATCACAATGCAGTAAGATTAGATGTCAACCAAAGGGAAAAAAAAAAACCTATTAAAAATACAAACATATGTAGGATAAACAACACACTTCTGAATAACCAATAGATCATGGAAGAAATCAAACAGGAAATAAAAATATGCACAGAAACAAGTGAAAATGAAAATATGACAACACCAAACCTATGGGATTCAGTAAAAGCAATGCTAATAGAGAGGTTCATAGCAATACAGGCCTACCTCAAGAAACAAGAGAGAAAAAAAAAAAAACTAACTTTACACCTAAAGCAACTAGAAAGGGAATAACAGAACCCCAAAGTTAGTAAAAAGAAAGAAATCATAAAAATCAGAGTAGAAATAATTGAAAAAGAAACGAAGGAGACTATAGCAAAAATCAACAATATAAAAGCTGTTTTTTTGAGAAGATAAATAAAACATACAAACCATTAGCCAGAATCATCACATCAAGAAAAAAAAGAAGAATCAAAACAATAAAAGTAGAAATAAAAATGGAGAAATTACAACAGAAAACAGAGAAATACAAAAGATCATAAGAGACTATTATGAGTAATTATATCAATAAAATAGACAACTTGGAAGAAATGGACAAATTCTTAGAAACATATAACCTTCCAAAACTGAACTAGGAAGAAACAGAAAATCTTAATAGACTCATCACAAAAATGGAAGTCAAAACTGCAATAAAAAATCTTCCAACAACAAAAGCCCAGAACCAGTTGGCTTCACAAGTGAATTCTACCAAAAATTTAAAGACCAGCTAACACCTATCCTACTCAAACTCTTCCAGAAAATTGTAGAGGAAGATAAACTCCCAAACTCATTCTATGAGGCCACCATCACCTTAACATCAAAACCAGACAAAGATGCCACAAGAAAATAAAACTATAGGCCAATATCACTGATGAACATAGATGCAAAACTCCTCTACAAAATTCTAGCAGAGTCCAACAACACATTAAAAAAGATTATACATCATTACCAAGTAGGCTTTATCCAAGGTATGCAAGGATTCTTCTATATTTGCAAATCAATCAATGTGATACACCATATTAACAAATTGAAAGATAAAAACCATATGATTATCTCAATAGATGTAGAGAAAGCCTTTGACAAAATCCAACACCAGTTTATGATCAAAACTCTCCAGAAATCAGGCATAGAAGGAATATACCTCAACATAATTAAAGCCATATATGATAAACCCACAGCAAACATTATCCTAACTGGCAAAAACTTGAAAGCATTTCTTCTAAAATCAGGAATAAGACAAGTGTGCCCACCACTGTTCAACACAGTTTTTGAAGTCCTAACCACGGCAATCAGAGAAGAAAAAGTAATAAAAATAATCCAGATTGGAAAAGAAGAAGTAAAACTCTCACTGTTTGCAGATGACATGATCCTCTACATAGAAAACTCTAAAGACATTACCAGAAAATTACTAGAGTTAATCTACGAATATAATAAAAATTACAGCATATAAAATTAATACACAGAAATCCCTTGCATTCCTATACACTAACAATGAGAAAATAGAAAGATAAATTAAGGAAACAATCCCATTCACCCTTGCAATGAAAAGAATAAAATACTTAGGGATAAATTTAGCTAAAGAAACAAAAGACCCATATATAGAAAACTATAAAACACTGATGAAAAAAATCAAAGATGACACAAATAGATGGAGAAATATGCCAGGTTCATGGATTCAGTTCAGTTCAGTCGCTCAGTCGTGTCCAACTCTTTGCGACCCCATGAATCGCAGCACGCCAGGCCTCCCTGTCCATCACCAACTCCCGGAGTTCACTCAGACTCATGTACATCGAGTCAGTGATGCCATCCAGCCATCTCATCCTCTGTTGTCCCCTTCTCCTCCTGCCCCCAATCCCTCCCAGCATCAAAGTCTTTTCCATGGATTAGAAGAACCAATAGAGTGAAAATGAGTATACTACCCAGGGCAATCTATAGATTCAGCATGACCCCTATAAAGCTACCAACAGTATTTTTCACAGAACTAGAAAAAATAATTTCACAATTTGTATGGAAACACAAAAAAACTCTAATAACCAAATCAATCTTGAGAAAGAAGAGTGGAACTGGAGGTATCAACCTGGCTGATTTCAGACTATACACAAATCCATAATCATCAAGACACTATGGTATTGGCACAAAGACAGACATATAGATCAATGGAATGAAATAGAAAAGCCCAGAGATAAATCCACAAATCTACGGACACCTTGTGACTTCCCTGGTGGCTCAGACAGTAAAGAGTCTGCCTACAATGCGGGAGACCTGGGTTCAATCCCTGAGGTGAGAAGATCTCCTGGAGAAGGAAATGGCAACCCACTCTAGTATTCTTGCCTGGAAAATCCCATGGATGGAAGAGCCTGGAGGGCTACAGTCCATGGGGTTGCAAAGAGTCAGACACGACTGAGCAACTTCACTATGGACACCTTATCTTTAACAAAGAAGGCAAAAACAAACAATGGAGAAAAGACAATCACTTTAACAAGTGATGCTGGGAGAACTGGTCGACCACCTGTAAAAGAATGAAACTAGAGCACTAACACCACACACACACAGACACACATACACACAAACTCAAAATAGATTAAAGATCTAAAGGGAAGACCAGAAACTATAAACCTCTTAGAGGAAAACATAGGCAGAACGCTGTCTGACATAAACCACAGCAAAATCCTCTATGACCCACGTCCCAGAGTAATGGAAATAAACACAAAAATAAACAAACGGGACCTAATTAAAGGCTTTTACACAATGAAGGAAACTATAAGCAAGGTGAAAAGTCAGACTTCAGAATGGGAGAAAATAATAGCAAATGAAGCAACTGACAAAGAATTAATCTCCAAAATATATAAGCAGCTCATGAAAATCAATACCAGAAAAATAAATACCCAGAAGACATACAGATGGCTAACAAACACATGAAAGGATCTTCAACATCACTCATTATCACAGAAATGCAAATGAAAACCACAATGAGGTACCATCTCACACCAGTCAGAATGGCTGCCATCAAAAAGTCTATAAGCAATAGATGCTGTAGAGGGTGTGAAGAAAAGGGAATCACACTGCTGGTGAAAATGCAAACTAGTACAGTCACTATGGAGAACAGTGTGGAAATTCCTTTAAAAACTGGAAATAGGACTGCCCTATGACTCAGCAATCCCACTGCTAGGTATATACATGGAGGAAACCAGAAGTGAAAGAGACACATGTACCCCAGTGCTCATTGCAGCGCTGTTTACAATAGCTAGGACATGGAAGCAACCTAGATGTACATTGGCAGATGAATGGATAAGGAAGTTGTGGTACATATACACAATGGAATATCATTCAGCTATAAAAAATAAAGTATCTGAGTCAGTTCTAATGGGGTGGATGAAACTGGAGCCTATTATACAAAGTGAAGTAAGTCAGAAAGAGAAACACCAATACAGTATATTAAAGCATATATATGGAATTTAGAAAGATGGTAACTACAACTCTATATGCAAGACAGAAAAAAAAAAGCATAGATGCAAAGAACAAATTTTGAAATCTGTGAAAGAAGGTGAGGGTGGGATGATTTGAGAGAACAGCACTGAAACATGTGTATTACTATATGTAAAATAGATGACCAGTGTAAGTTCGATGCATGAAGGGCACTCAAAGCTGGTGCTCTGGGAAAACCCATAGGGATGGAGTAGGAGGGAGGTCCAGGATGGGGGACACATGTACACTGCTGGCTGATTCATGTCAATGTATGACAAAAATCACCACAATATTGTAAAGTAATTAGCCTCCAGTTAAAATAAATAAGTAAATTGTTAAAAAACTAAAAAGACATAATGTCTGCCATTAATGTGACTTCAAGTCAGCTGGGAAAATAGACATGTCCATAAGAGGGCTTCTCTGATAGCTCAGTTGATAAAGAATCCACATGCAATGCAGAAGACCCTGTTGGATTCCTGTGTCAGGAAGATCTTCTGGAGAAGGGATAGGCTACCCACTCCAGTATTCTGACCTGGAAAACTCCATGGTCTGTATAGGGGTTGCAAAGAATTGGGCATGACTGACAAACTTTCACTTTCATTTTTCATAAGAAACAGAGACCAAAAAAAAAAAAAAAAGTATGAGAGAAAGGAAATGAGGATAGGCATTTTCTATATTTGAGTTAAATGTCCTAAACTATGAATATGGACTCTAAAGCATTACTCTGAAATAGAGGTTAATCAGGATTACCAGTGAATCACTATATTTAGAGACGCCCATGACTAATAAAAGGTATGCAACAAATCTCCTACTGAACATTATAATTGTGTTAGACTTCCAACATCCATCACAGACAGCACATGTTCACACAGGATTTACTACTAAAACTTAATTACACATAAAGTCAAGTGTGTCATCCTTTTACTTTATATAGTAAACAGATGCTGTATAGCAGAATTAACCTTTATCATATTATCCCCCCTATCCCTTACTATCTGCAACATAAATACAAGGAAGAAACTCAGATATAAACAGTCATGTTCTGTTCAATATGTTATTCTTCCAAGGTAAATATAGACAGACTTAGACTTAAAGGAAATAAAGCTTCTAGTCCCACTTGAACCAGTGTCGTGTTGACTTTTATAAATCTGATGTCTCAAACTTATAATAGTTTTGGCATTTACTAACCACTACCTCACTTACAGAAATAAAATGAGGTTGCTTGTAAATATCTTGTAGTAAAAAGGTTTTGGTTTATTTTCACTTTTTCTTTTGTTTTATTTTTTACCTTCAGCTATATACAGTGAATATATATACTCAACAGCCAGACTGTCTAAATTCAAATTCAGGCTCCATGATTTATAAGATATATTATTTTAAGTAATTGACTTCTCTCTGTGTCTTAGTTTTCCTCGTTTGGAGAATGGGAATAATAGTACCTAATCCATAAGGACATGTTAACCAAGAGGGTTAACAAATCTTCAGTGATTAGACCAAGGCTTTCCATTTAATGAGGGTTAAATAATTGTTAATTATTATTACTCTTGATGATAACAGTGTCATGCTTTCTTACTGATTTAAAAATTTTATAGTTTTTAAGTATATATCTGAAGAGATCCATAACAGAAAGAAAGCCCCTCCCCTCAAGTTCCTAATTCTCAATTTCTTTCCTAAATTAAATTGATCATAGACAAGCAAAGGAACACCTCCACAAAATGTGACCCAAATAATAGGCTTTATTTAACAGAGTAAATTGCTCCTGAGCAGATTTCCTAACCTGACTTGAGAGATCAGCCAAGCAGGAGTGAGCTGGTTCCAACACTTCAGTACAATGCTAATGATTTTTTCATGTTGAATTAATAGGATTGTAATATTTGTGATTTCAGCAGCTGTTGGGACCAGTGGGAGAGCTTCCACCAACACACTGACAGCCTTATGTCCTCACATGGCTGTGTTTAGATAAAACAGAAATGCTAACAGTTTATCTATATTAGGTTAATCTTAAATTAATAATAATTATTTCCCTCAAGGCATATATCTAACATCTCCTCCATCCCTTGGAGAAATTGTATATATTTTTTATGTATGCATGAAAGGGTAATTTTTTGTGCACATAAAGGAAAATTTGTGTTTCAAAGCAGGTGAGTGGCTAGTGTGTAGTCGTCTGATTAATTATCACAGCAAGAAATGGTTGAGATTTGCCAATATGGAGAACATTTTTACTTTGCTCAGCACATTACTACCCTGCTAGATCCTTTCACTGGCTCCCAATTGCCTCCTCTTTATAAAATTTAAATGTTTTTTCTTCATCTTTATTCATCTTTTCTCCTCTCAGAAATACTACTGATTCATTCCTGCCATTTTTCCCAACACAATGATATATTCAGTTGAATCATTTTTTCTTACTTCATTCTGTGTCCATTCATTTGGCTTTATGTTTATCTTTTACATATCTCTCATTTGTCTATTCGTTTAACTTAAAATTACAAAGAATATAATGAGAATATTTGTATTGTACTCTGCTAATTAACACTTGACTATAAGGCAATGTTATTAGGAGGAAGGAAAAGAATGTTCAAATATGAATGCAAACTTTAATTTTAGTAATAATAATTAATAGAATAAATAATAAACAGAATAAGGAGACATAGGGATAACAGAAAATGAATAAGAAAGGGGTCTTTGCCATCTAATAAAATGTCTCCAAAGCAAACAGTCACAGAAATTCACCTGAAATTCCTAAAATGAAATTCTGAGAAATATGAATATAAGTATATTAATTTATATCAAATATACATAGAGTCATTTTCCTAAAAGTTATTATTTCCTCTATTCTTCTTTTAATAAGGTAGTTTGGCATAAAACTTCTTTAAAAGTAAATAGCAATATTTTCACTCCAGAAAGGCAAATTAAAATGTGTATAACCAAACCCACATTAATTTTTTTTTAATTACTTTGGTAAAAGATTATCTGTGTTTTAGAGAACCAGCATTAGAAGTAACAGTTATTATGATGTTTGACAGTTTATATGATAATTGCTTAGAATTACTAAATATTGTCCCTCCTCCCCGACTTACATAGTTTGGTAGAATACTTGCTCATTTCCCTCCTAAATATCAAAGTGTAAAAACAATATTATAAAAATTTTATGCAGAACCATGTATTTATACTGAAAAACAGGATGCCCAAGTCTATTATATATATGACATCATCCTAATGCTTTTCATTAGAGTATTTTTTATTGTGATCATATGTATATGATCACACTGCACCCTGGAGAGAAAGAGATGATCCGTCAGTGCTAGATATACTTGTGAGAGAATATATTAAACGGGAAATGAAGCTTTTGACAAAAAAATTGAGAATTTAATTATTTAGCAGTGTTCTTTCTCCAGTGTGTGTTTGTATATATGTATAATCTAAATGAAATATTCTAAAGGTACAATTTACAAGCATTTATACACACATATAATGAAGCACATGTGTACATGTGTAATTTCCATGTTAGAATGGAAGATAAGATTTTTCTGCTTCATAAAAATATGAAGATAATCACTAATTGTGGTGTCTAACCTCCAAACTGCACTGTCAGACCTTGTTCATTATGCAGTAATTAGAAAGAGACCATTAGCACTGATACTGTGAACTTTTCAATGCAGTTCAGGAAATAGTGTGGTATAACCAGTTAAAATGAAAACATTTAAGAAGGTAAGAAAACTATTAAAACCAGTTCATTAGACCTTCATATTTTGGTTTCTTTGGTATTGAACATGCACATCCAAGCAAAAAAACTTGAACTGCTGATCTACCCCAAATTGTAAATTTATATTTTAGAGGAAAGTTAGCTTTAGAGTGCTGATTATACATTGATAAGGCTTATCCTAATGATTTAAACAGCTGTTAGGAATTATAGAGACCTAAACCAATAACAATATATGGACTCTTTTAGAATTAGGTTTCTTTTTGCTTGGACAACTTTAATGAGATCAATTTTATTTTGTTTCAATTGGTTTATGCTGTTGTCAAAAGTCAAATTCATTCTTGAAGCTGTTGAATGCACAGTAGTTAAGCGAGGTTCAGAACTTTTTCCCATTCTGAAACTACTCAGACTGTTCAAGTTACCGCTAAGATAATTTTCTAGAAGTGGAAACCAGTGATAAAAATTGTACTATTGCTGATGAAATGCTAGACTCTCATTTATAGTCATCATCATCAAAACATAGAGGATGGACACCCTTTTAAACACAGGTAGATGAGCCCCTCATCTAGATAACTGACTCTTTAGCAGCACATAGAATTTCATCTTCTAAATGCCATTATCCACTAATAATATGATATGGGTGTGGGGAGCACCCTAGTGACATCTGCAGTATATAACAAATATACCTGTTTTAAGTTCTGCTGGTATTTTTGACAATCAACAGCTGTGATGCTAGGAAGATCAAATCCACCTGCACCCTCCTGCACCCACCCCAGGAGCAATAACAACAAATACTACAACATAATCAACAATCATCTATGAAGCACTTACCATCCATCAATTATATTTTTTTACCTTTAGAAAGCCACTATTACATACACATTACAATTTGATTTTGCACATGAGAAAACTGTAATTTAGGTGCCAAGGATATAATCATATTAAGAAAGGTTGGCACCATTGCAATTCAATTTAATTCCAAAATCAGTCATATTAAACACAGTACAATATTATCTTTCCCATTTCAATACCAGAGTTTAGAAGATGTCTCTAACATATTTTAAGGTGAATATGCAAAATACCTAAACTCAGGGTTAATGTCTATACTGGAAGTTGGCCTCCTATCCCTTACAATACATGCCTCTAGGTTGCAGTTGCAAGCAATCCTCTGATTTAAGTTATGCTTTAGAAACATAAATGAACTAAGGAATAAATCTACTCCAGAATCACAGACACCAGACACTGACCCATCACTTCCATGTTAGTTCTAGATTGTACAACAAAAATGCCCTGCCAAAATAAGCACAAAACTGTGTCAGTACAATGAAAATCATTTTGTCAATCTGTCTCTCTGTGTGTGCATATATTTATGCATTATATACACAATGGTCTATGTGGGAGTTTATGTTGTCCTGATGTAAAGAAGTGGCGAGAAGGATGGAGGCAATTAGATATATAAAGTATTTAGGAAGTAAATAGAGAATGCTTAAGAACAGATCAAAAATAGAAGTTGAGCAGGGAGAAACAAAAGATGCCTCTGAGGCTAATCTGGTAAATTTTATTGTTCTGTGTTGTTTAGTCACTAAGTCATGTCAGACTCTTTGTAGCCCTTCATGCTCCTCTGTCCATGGGACTGCCCAGGCAAGAATACTGGAGTGGGCTGCCATTTCCTTTTCCAGGGCATCTTCCCAACCCAAGGATTGAACCTATGTCTCCTGCATTGGCAGGAGGATTGTTTACCACTGAGCCCTCAGGGAAGCCCAGGTAAGACAAATCAGGACTGGCTATATAATTCACAGATCCCATTGCAGAATACGGGGCCCTTTGTTCAAAAGTATTAAGAATTCCAAGGTGGCAACACCTGAGCATTAAAACAAGCATAGAATTCCTCCGCATGTGGGGTTCTGGGCAACTGCCTGGATCACACATCCATGAAATCAGTCCTCAACAAATTCATCAGTTTGTTGGAACATAAAATGGTGATATAAAACAAAAGGTGGAAATATTAATCAACATTTTAAATAAATTACACACTAAAAGATAAGATAAACAAGAGAGAATCTCTTACATCGCCTCCTCTTCTGTCCCCAGTTGGGCTTCTTTCAGCTGTCTTTCCTAACAAACCTTGCCTCTTACTCAAGGACTGGACAGACCTCCCCACCAAGGCTTGGCTCTGTGGGAAAGAGGAAGAGCCCACCACTACACTGAGATCCCTGCAACTGTTCTGTGCCTTCACAATGGAAAACCCCTGTGTGCATGTGTGTGTAAGGAGGAGAGTGAGAGACTGTCACTGTCTTGCCTTCTTCTTCAGCCTGATATTCTCTAATACCTCCCTTGTTCTAGTTTGGCTGAGATTACCCCTCCCAACACCGCACCAAGCATGGTACTGCCTGTGAGCCAGGGACAACTTCTAGTCTTCTAGAGCCAGTGTAAAAGCATTCATATGCATGTTGCCCTATTCTGTATCTTGTCCTTTGTGTTGACGTCTATAAGAGGTTATACAAAGGGGGCGGGGAAGCTTTCTCAGCCTTGCAGATAAATGCAGTGTTTACAGGCCAGGAGCTGAGACACAATGCTATGTATATCTTTTCCTCAGTCCATAGTCAAAATCAAAGCACATTCTCTTTTAAATCAGGTGAGGCTGTACTATCCTTTCAGAGAAGAGATAGCTTTTAAACACCTATATATGTCTTATTTTACTGTGGGTGTTTGCAAATAGAGCAGAGGGCATGGGGAGGTAGAACCTATGCTGTGGGACTTTCTGATAGAGGGCTTAACTCCCCAAGCTTGCATCAGGGCAATAAAAGTGGCCTATTGCCCTGTCACTGCTAATGGAAGGCCTGGAGGGGCAGAGAAAGCATCTCCTCATTGTGTAAAAGAGGCCTAAACTAGGAAGTGCTTTCTGCATCTCTCTACACCCTCCGATCTTTGAAGCTGCCTTTGTTTTCATGACAATAAAATGCCATAACCCCCATCCCCCAAAATCCATCACTGTAAAAAGAAAGAAAAGAGAAATCATAAAAGCATAAGTTAAAATGCCAAAGAACATCTATTATAACAAAAGATGACAAATATAATCAGCTGAAATTAACCCATTAAAACAAAAAGTATATATTTAGTTTTTTTTAAATCTAAACGTTTTACTCAATATAAAAATAAGGAGGCTCAGAAATTAAATTTCAGAATAAATATGAAAATTAAATGAGCATAATTGTATCTGTAAAGATTAGCAAAAGCAAGCAGGAGTGTCTGTAGTATTAATAACAAAATAACATTGGAACGTTTGGAGGCTGGATGATGTGTTTTACATCTAAGTGTATTGTATAGCATTTGTATTGAATGAGTACTCATTCATGAAGAAAAACAGGAACTAGCAGAAATACAAGGAACACTTCAGTTCTGCATAAAACACCAGCTTATAACAGCTAACAATAGACCAGGCATTCTAATCCTTTTCCTTTATGTTTTTACTAAGTTATCTCCTCTGCCTTCTAACATTCCCACCCCTTCTTCAGGGACTGCAGTTTTCCTTAGCATCTATATTTCATAATAACATAGGTACCTTGCAAGTTCTGAAGCAGAGCAAATAGACTGGCAATTAATCAAATATACTTTATTTCATTTTATAGACCCATGAAAAGGAATGATGTTTTGCCCCAGGCACAATTCTTCTATCTCCTGTTACTGTTTGGATCTCCCAATGACTTCAAAGAGAAATTTTCTCTGGGAGAAGTGAGCAAGGTTTGTAATATATAAATCTAAGTTTTTAAATGTCAAGTCATAAAGTAACAGTGATTCACTTTTTTAAGCTAATCAAAAAGGACAACAAAAACAAGCTTAAAAAATCCTTCCATTATTAAAATCTCTTGCCCTTACTGTAAAAAACAAAATCTCACTAAGTTCATATACCAGTAATGCATGATTTGCACAATTCTATGGTATGTTAACAATTCTGGAGTATGGTAGCAATCTCTTAAAAGCAAGCAACTGAAATGTTATTCATTCTAAAGCAGCATTGTCCTGTTTTCAACATAATCATGGACATATTCCTGCACTGCCTGGTATGGTAGCCACCAGCTTCTTGTGCCTATTTAACAGTTGATTTATTGCAAGTACAGCTGAGGAACCAAATGTTTAATTTATTTAACTAATTTAAATTCTTTTAACTAATTTACATTTTAAAAGCCACATGTGTACACTGGCTACCACAGCTCTACTCTTGCTTTCACTCTTGAACTTGGTGATCTGCTGGCAGGTGTGCAGTGAACAGTGGAATTTAGAACTTATGGTCTGGTACTGGTGACAATGAACACTAAAGAAATTAACAAAGAAATCTCGAATGAGAACTGATAAGAAGAAAAACATGATACAGATTCATATCTATATTCCCAAATCCTTTAGTTGGTTCTCAGTACAATTTTGCTCGAAGAATGCTCCACTTAAAATAAAAATTAATGGGGAGATGTCATCCAATTAAGAAAACTGGCTCATAGGACCCTGACTGGAGGGTGAACAGAGCCATCTGTCTGTTCCATTCTCCCTACTTCACTTGTGCTGACAATATTCCCACTTTCAAATCAGCTCTACATATTAAAAAATTTAATGCATTGACCCAAAGCTCAACACTGCTTAACCATTCTAAACAAATGATACTATCTTAGTGCTTTAACCAGTGTGGCAGAAAAGCACAAAATACGCCATAATTTGTTTAGACATAAGACACCCAGGCAATCAAAACTGCCAAAAACACACATGGGGACAAATTAAAATTGTGAACAAAGATTTTCATATTTTTGTCATAGAAATTCATTAATTATTATTTTTCCTTCTAATTTCCAATATTATGCTGTTGTCCTCCATTTCTTCCTGAACTTCTCTTTCTTCATTGAGCAGCTTTCTGACTTTTCCATCATGCTTTTTGCTGGAAGTGTTGTATGGATATGTGTGAGTGAGCAGACATTGCTGTGGCAAGGAAAGGGTCAACTCACTTCTGAAGCAAATCTTGTAGTCCAAGCTTTCAATACACATTTATGAAGAGAAAAATATGTCATTGTGTACTTAATCTTGGAGAAGGAAATGGCAACCCACTCCAGTACTCTTGCCTGGAAAATCCCAAGGAAAGAGGAGCCTGGTAGGCTACAGTCCATGTGGTCGCTAAGAGTCAGATATGACTGAGCGACTTCACTTTCACTTTTCACTTTCCACTTTCATGCATTGAATAAGGAAATGGCAACCCACTCCAGTATTCTTGCCTGGAGAGTCCCAGGGATGGAGGAGCCTGGTGGGCTGCTGTCTACTGGGTGGCACAGAATCGGACACGAGTGAAGCGACTTAGCAGCAGCAGCAGCAGCAGCATACTTAATCTATATATGCTATAGGAATTCTGAATTCTTGAGAATTCCTAAGGAAGCATGATGCTGGTGCCTAATTATGTAATAAATGCATTAACCAGATGAAACTGATATAAGTAAAAAGATATCAATAATTTATTTTCAAAACTAAAATGAATAGCTCTTTCTAGATTAAAACCATAAATCATGTTGGTAATTCATTGTCTTATTTTATTTGTGAAAAGTACTAACCAAGAAAGCACTTGGTGCTAGAGAAGACTCTTTAGAATCCCTTGGACAGCAAGGAGAGCAGACTAGTTAATCCTAAAGGAAATCAAACTTCACTGGAAGCATGGTTGATGAAGCTGAAGCTCCATTACTTTGGCCACCTGATACAGAGTTGACTCATTGGAAAAGACCCTGATGCTGGGAAAGATTGAGGGCAAGAGGAGAAGGAAGTGACAGAGACTGAGATGGTTAGGTGGCATCATCGACTCAATGGACATGAATTTGAGCAAACTGCAGGAGATAGTGAAGGACAGGGAAACCAGGCTGCAGTTCATAGAGTTGCAAATAGTAAGACAAGACTGAAGTGACTTAGCGTGCATGCACACATGTTGAAATTTATATACAATACATATATGTATAGAATTTATTTTATATGAAGAAACTTTATCAATGATGAATGAATTACATGGATTGTTACAATGTGGAAGGGATTTGCAAGAAATTACTTATCTCAAGCTTGCAATGTGCTTTGGGGATGTTTAGCTTTTTTTCCTTCTATGAGAAGTTAATATTAAAATAATCTCTAATGAAGCTCTAATGTTAAAATTTTTAAATACTTTAATTTTAGGACCAAAAATTTGCTGATGCCAGAGTAGTAACATAACATCTCATATTTTACAATTAGAGTTGAATAAAATCATTTGATTTCTCCTAATAATCTTAAGAGGCAGATATACTCCCATTCATATAGAGAAGGAAATTAGCATCTATACATATTTACTAGATCAACTATACCACAGAGATAGCAGATTATAAATATTTTTTGAGAGCCAGGACTGTCTTATTCTTTTATGAACCTACAGAACTTAGTTAAGAGACTGACTGACATTTCATAGGTAGGCAGTATATGTCTGTTCAGTTGAAATAACGTATTGGAGTTTGGAATAAAAAAGAATTTTTGGCATTAAAACTCATCTTTCCACTGTATTGTATAACACTTTGCTAAATAAAGGGATAAGTATTTTTGTGACAAAAAATAGGTGTCCACTGCTTTGCAGATTCCTCTTGCTTAACTTTCTTTATTGTGAAAAAGAATTTTTGATTTTCTGAAATCCATAGTAAGTATATTCTAAAAGAACTATAAAACCAACTGAAATCAGGGAGTCTAACGTATTGGAGAATGCAGAAGAGGAATCTTATAAATCTATCAACTGAGGAAATAAAAAGTATATGCCCTAGATTTGGAAATGCCCAGGAAAATAAAGATGAACAAAAAAGTAAAAGAGCACAAGGGGAAAATTACAACTAATGAGAAATCAACACATACAGAGAAATTCTCCAGGGCTTTGTCCCAGTGACTATGGAACAGGAGGCCTCTGCACTTTCGTGGCTCTCTGTACATGTCAAAATCTTTTGCACCCCTTGGAGTTCTCAGCAGGGTACCTTATTAATAACAAGTGCTGAGTATATGTGGTCATATCTTGATTAATACCATGGACCTGCAGAAGGCTGGAGTAAACAGCTACATTACTCGAGGGAGTGAAGATATGGCTAAAATTAAAGTAGCCTAAAATTAGATTTAGATCTACATACTCATAATTTAATTAAATGCCTATTGTGGGTAAAGCAGTATAATAAATGCTTAAAAAGAAACTGTTTGTAAGTTCAGAATTAGTATATTTAAACATGATGAGGAATATAAGTAAGATGAATATGAACATGCTTGCCAAATTGTAGCATATTAGAGCAATGAACAATCAAGTGTATTATGAAGAAGATTAAGATAAATGGATATTTTTGTCATCCATGAGTTACCTTATTAAAGTGCCTATCATACAATTTTATAAAGTCTGAACAATATAAACAATTTTAAGAATTCTATTCTATGATTCACCATTGTTCATTATTAAAGATAACAGAAAGATAAAAGATCCATAACCTCAGATGTTACTATCAAGGAGGTCAACAGGTGTTTTGCAGAAGTATCTTTGATGCATACCAGAATGAACCATATCAGCTGCAGGTAATGGGACTGTCAATTCCAATCTCTATGTTTCTAAGATTCATTTTTAAACCTGATCAGTTCAGTTCATTTCAGTCACTCAGTTGTGTCCGACTCTTTGTGACCCCATGGACTGCAGCACACCAGGCTTCCCTGTCCATCACCAACTCTTGGAACTTGCTCAAACTCATGTCCATCAAGTCAGTGATGCTCTCCAACCATCTCATACTCTGTTGTCCCCTTCTCTTCCTGCCTGTCTGCAATCTTTCCCAGCATCAGTGTCTTTTCAAATTAGTTTGTCACATCAGGTGGCCAAAGTATTGGAGTTTCAGCTTCAGCATCAGTCCTTCTAATGAACATTTAGGATTGATTTCCTTTAGGATTGACTGGTTGGATCTCCTTGCAGTCCAAGGGACTCTCAAGAGTCTTCTCCATTCCACTCTTCAAGAGCATCAATTCTCTGTCACTCAGCTTTCTGTAAAGTCCAACTCTCACATCCATACATGACTACCGGAAAAACCATAGCCTGATACTCTTGTCCAAAAATTATATTTTTCTCTGTGTTAAAGGGATCAAGGTGGATCTTGGTAATTGTACAACAAGTTTTGTTCTCTGCTTATTTGATAATAATAAAGGTGTAGCTGGCAATTATTGCCCATCTGAGACCATATTTTTCAGTACTTCTTCAGCTGTGTATGGTCACGTGTTTGATTTACAAACCAACTTGCATGGTAGACTCAAAATTCCTCTTTTCTGCCTTTTCCAGCATGACATTGGTAAACATCAGTTGATGATGCTGGAGCTGCTTATGAAGTTACTGAATAAGTTCATAAAAACACCATTGGTTGACCTGGAATAGCTAATTAAGCCTATTAAAATAAAATTGTTTTACTTTATTCTTATTGTATCCCATAAGTTAAGGAATTATTTTCTTAGGTCTTGCTAAAAGCTTACTTTAAATTAATGATTACAATAATATAGTTTTGAGAGTTTAGGCCCAGGTTTCCTTAAATGATCATTTTTGGTTGTTTTATTCATTTAATAAATTTATATGTGCCCTCACTTTAAAAAATGAAAAAAAATTTGCTAGGAGCTATAAATGATGGAAATCAGACTAAGAGTTTACCTTTGAGGATACAGGGCTAGAATTCAAATGTCCCATGCCTTAGTCACTCAGTCATGTCTAACTCTTTGTGACTGGATGTGCTGTAGCCCACCAGGCTCCTTCTGTCCATGGGGATTCTCCAGGCAAGAACACTAGAGTGAGTTGCCATGCTCTCCTTCAGGTGATCTTCCCAACCCAGGGATTGAACCCATACCTCCAACATTGCAGGTGGATTCTTTTACTGCCTGAGCCAGCAGGGACCCCAAGAATGCTGAAGTGGGTAGCCTATCTCTTCTCCAGGAGGGGATCTTCCCCATCCAGAAATTGAACCGGGTTCTTCTGTACTGCAGGCAGATTCTTTACCCGCTGAGCTACCAGGGAAGCCCAGACACAGGTAAAACTGGAAAATAAATATACAACTCAGGAAAGGCAACATACAAACAACAAGCTGTATTTAACAAGTAGTAGTTGCATTGAAAGATAAAATCAGATCCAAATAAAAGATGATATTTCATAGCAAGAATGTAAAATGTGGAACCACAAAGGAGATGAAAGTGAAGTTGGATTAAGATAGGGATGATTCCACTGAGGCCAATAGAATTTTTCATTCCAAATTTAAAATAGAGCTCAGATAGCCAAATAATCATACCTTTGACCCTATCTCCTATTTATTTACTTTTTTAGAAATGCCCAAAGAGAATTTCAAAAGAGAATGTATTGTTGATCCTGTTCACAGCACCAATTGTCTTACTGTTCACACTGTTCGCTGAATCCAGGGTAGGCAAGGTGAGACCTAAGAGGCTTGAAGGAGATGTGAGGAGTCATAGGAGCTGCAGACATGTTTATTCTCTCCTTGCTGGCATGGCAGCTATAACACAACCTCATTCCTGGCTGAAGCAGCACCATAGGAGCAGCCACAACATAACCATAATGTAGCCATAACACATCCTCATATATAACATACTTATGATGTTTCTCCAATGTAGCCCCAATGCAGCAACAGCCAGGGCTTTCATGCTGAAGCTTTATAGGCATATACACAAAGTAACTCATGATCAAACAGATATCTCATGACACTCATGCCTAATGCTATAAATTATCTCAGTTGTTAATAGTCATTATTTACAAAATGTGGGAGAGAGAGTTTGACCACAGAATCTTGGCTAATTTGCTCTCTCTCCATGGAGAGGAAGAAGAAATTACACTGTCACACTAAGTAGAGAGGGATGAGAAGGAATTTTTATTAGAAGTGTAATTTAACAGGAGAGGTGAGATACAGTCAAGGCCAATGGCAAAGACCCCATGCAGAAGACAATCATGAGACTCAGTTTGTGCTTCCAACAAGTCCTGGGCCAAGGCCATCTGGCCTAAATCCCAAACCTAGTTTAATGGTATGTCTGAAGAATTTAATCTCTTTAATAGTGAAAACTGGACAATTGCATATAGGGTCTTCTATATTTCCTAAAGAGGTAAAATATGACAATGTCTCCAAAGTGAAAATAAAAACCTAATGATCAATTAAACACACAAACATACACATGCATGTGTGCAACAAAAAGCAAACAGAAGCCCTTCAATCTCATTCTGTCTTTAGAGAATGTTTTATTTGAATTAAAGTCAAAGTCAATTAAAATATAAGATCCTGGCAATAAACAGCTCATGGCTCAGACAGAAGTCAACTCAATTAAGTTACTTTGGGTTATAGTTATTAGCATTCTATAAACTAGCATATAAAACTTTCCATACAGATTATATGAGATGTTTCAACTCTATACCTTAAAACAACTATAGATCATGAAGTTACATCTATATTAGACTAAAGGTTAAATGGTTTGTAGAAAGCAACAGGATTTCCCATAACACAATGTTATTTTATAATTTAGCTTTAAAAAATCTGTTTTCCAAAACAAAAAAGAAAAAATAAGAGAAAGGAGCAACACAATTATTCTATGTCCTCTAATGCAGATCTGTACAATGGAGTTGAAAGTCATGTCCAGGACAAGTTCAATAGCAAAGAAGGCTGCAGTTGATCATTTCAGCTTTACCAGCATGGCACAAATTCAGTGATTTCTGAGCAAGTAAAGGAGAGATTGACGTTACTCAAAATGCTATTACAGCTTTGCATCATTGTTAATGATGTTCATTAAGAAAACTCTGATTCTCAGATGGCACTAATGGTAAAGAACCCAGCTGCCAATGCATGAGATGTAAGAGACATGAGTTTGATCCCTTCCTCAGGAAGATTCCCTGGAAAAGGGCATGGCAAACCACTCCAGTATTTTTCTTGGAGAATCCCATGGACAGAGTAGTCCTGAAGGTGGGCTAGATTCCATCAGGTCACAAAAAGTCAGACACAGCTGCAGTGACTTAGTACGTATGCATACATTGGAGAAGGAAATGGCAACCCATTCCAGTATTCTTGCCTGGAGAATCCCAGGGACAGAGGAGCCTGATGCACTGTCGTCTATGGGGTCACACATGATGAGTTGGACATGACTGAAGTGACTTAGCAGCAGTATCTTGTCACTGTCAATAGATGCTATAACAGAGTTTTATCAAGAGAACATATCTGTCATATCAAACACCTTTTTCCAAAAACACAAGAGACAGCTCTACACATGGACTGCACCAATGGTCAATACCAAAATCAAATTGAGTGCATTCTTTGCAGCCAAAGAAGGAGGAACTCTATACAGACAGCAAAAACAAGACTTGGGGCTGACTGTGGCTCAGATCATCAGCTCCTTATTGTAACATTTAGGCTGAAATTGAAGAAAATAGAGAAAACAACGAGACCATTCAGGTATAACTTAAATTGAATTCCTTATGATTATAAGTGGAAATGAAGAATAGACTCAAGGGATTAGATTTGGTAGACAGACTACCTGAAGAACTGTGGACAGAGGTTCTTAACATTTTACAGGAAGTAGTGACCAAAACCATCCCAAAGAAAAAGAACTGTAAGAAGGCAAAGTGGTTATCTGAGGAGGCTTTATAAATAGCTGAGGGAAGAAGAGAAAAAAAAAAAAAAAGCAAGAGAGAAAGGAAAAAATATACCAAGTGGATGCAGAGTTCCAGAGAATAGCAAAGAAAGATAAGAACTTCTTAAATGAACAATACAAAGAAATAGAAGAAAACAATAGAATGGGAAAGACTAGGGATCTCCTCAAGAAAACTGGAGACATCAAGGGAACATTTCAGGCAGGGATGAGCCATGATAAAGGATAGAAACAGTAAAGACTTAACAGAGGCAAAAGAGATTGAGAAGAGATTGCAAGAATATACAGAACTTTGTAAAAATGGTCTTAATGACAGGGATAATCATGATGGTGTGGTCACTCACCCAGAGCCAGGCATCCTAGCATGTGAAGTCAAATGGGCCTTAGGAAATATTACTACATAAAAAAAAAATAGTGGTGGTAATGGAATTCCAGATGAACCATTTCAAATCCTAAAAGATGATGTAAAAGTGCTGGGTTCAATATATCAGCAAATTTGGAAAATACAGCAGTGACCACAGGACTGGAAAGGTCAGTTTTTTTCTCCGATCCCAAAGAAAGCCAATGTCAAAAATGTTCAAATTTCCATAAAATCGCACTCATTTCACATGCTGGTAAGTTTATGCACAAAATCCTTTAAGTTAGGCTTCAGCAGTATGTAAGCTGAGAATTCCATATATTTAAGCTGAGTTTAGAAAAGGCAGAGGGACCAGAGATTAGGTTGCCAACTTTCCCTGGATCGTAAAGAAAGGAAGAGAATTCCAGAAAAGCACCTACTTCTGCTTCATTAACCATGCTAAAGCCTTTGGCTGTGAGGATCACAACAAACTGTGGAAAACTCTTAGAGATGGGAATACCAGACCACCTTACCTGTCTCATAAGAAACTTATATGTAGATCAAGAAAAAGCAGTTAGAATCTTATATGGAACAAGTGATTGGCTGAAAACTGAGAAAACAGTATATCAAAGCTGTATATCATCACCCTCTTTATTTAGCTTATATGCAGAGCACATCAAGCAAAGTGCTGGGTTGATGAGTTCACAAGCTGGAGTCGAGATTGCTGGGAGAAATATTAACAACCTTAGATATGCAATTGATGCCACTCTCATCACAAAAAGTGAAGAGGAACTAAAGAGCCTCTTGATGAGGGTGAAAGAGGACAATGAAAAAGCTAGTTTAAAATTCAACATTCAAAAAACTAAAATCATGGCATCTGATCCCATCACTTCATTGCAAATAGAAGGCTGAAAAGTGGAAGTAGTGACAGATTTTATTTTCTTGGGCTCTAAAAACACTGTGGACAGTGAATGCAGCCAGGAAATTAAAAGACACTTGCTCTTTGGAGGGAAAGTTATGACAAACCTAGATAGTATATTAAAAAGCAACGACAACACTTTGCTGACAAAGGCCCATATTGCCAAAGGTGTGGCTTTCCCAGTAGCCATGAAGAGACATGAGAATTGGACCATAAAGAATGCTGAGCCCCAAGTAATTGATGCTTTCAAATGATGGTGTAGAAGACTCTTGAGAGTCCTTTGGACATCAAGGAAATCAAATCAGTCCATTGTAAAGGAAATCAACCCTGAATATTCATTGGAAGGACTGATGCTGAAGCCGAAGCTCCAGTCCTCTGGCCATCTGATGAGAAGAGCTGACTCATTGGAAAAGACCCTGATGTTGGGAAAGATTAAAAGCAAAAGGAGAAGAGGGTGGCTGAAGATGAGATGGTTAGATAGCATCACAGATTCAATGGACATGAGTTTGAGCAAACTCTGAGAGACAGTGAAGAACAGGGAAGCGTGGCATTCTGCAGTCCATGGGGTCATAAGGAATTAGACATGACTTAGAACTCAAAAAAAAGAAAAAAAAAAAAACAGAAAGCCTTGAAACAGCACAAAAATATTCTCCTTAATGCTATACAGAACATATCCATTAATTTTAAATTTTATGCATAGAGGAAAAACAAATGTGTTTAAAATAATTATCTTTATAATTTAAGAAACTTTGGGAAAGACAAAGTTGGGATTTTTTTCCATATAACTTTTCCTTGTGGAAAAGGAGTACATCAAGGCTGAATCATCACCCTGCTTATTTAACTTATATGCAGAGTACATCATGAGAAACGCTGGGCTGGAAGAAGCACAAGCTGGAATCAAGACTGCCGGGAGAAATATCAATAACCTCAGATATGCGGATGACAGGACCCTTATGGCAGAAAATGAAGAGGAACTAAAAAGCCTCTTGATGAAAGTGAAAGAGGAAAGTGAAAAAGTCGATTTAAAGCTGAACATGCAGAAAACTAAGATCATGGCATCCGGTCCCATCACTTCATGGGAAATAGATGGGAAACAGTGGAAACAGTGTCGGACTTTATTTCTTTGGGCTCCAAAATCACTGCAGATGGTGACTGCAGTGATGAAATTAAAAGATGCTTACTCCTTGGAAGGAAAGTTACGACCAACATAGATAGCATACTCAAAAGCAGAGACATTACTTTGCCGACTAAGGTCCATCTAGTCAAGGCTGTTTTTCCAGTGGTCATGTATGGATGTGAGAGTTGGACTGTGAAGAAAGCTGAGCGCTGAAGAATTGATGCTTTTGAACTCTGGTGTTGGAGAAGATTCTTGAGAGTCCCTTGAACTGCAAGGAGATCCAACCAGTCCATTCTAAAGGCAATCAGTCCTGGGTGTTCTTTGGAAGGAATGATGCTAAAGCTGAAATTCCAATACTTTGGCCATCTCATGTGAAGAGGTGACTCATTGGGAAAGACTCTGATGCTAGGAGAGATTGAGGGCAGGAGGAAAAGGTGACGACAGAGGATGAGATGGCTGGATGACATCACTGACTCAATGGACAGGAGTTTGGGTGAACTCCGGGAGTTGGTGATGGACAGGGAGGCCTGGCTTGCTGCAATTGATGGGGTCGCAAAGAGTTGGACACGAATGAGCGACTTAACTGAACTGAACTGTGAATCCCAAATTTGCGAATGTTTACTTTGGGGTATTCTTTGTATGTGAAACCTCATTCATGTTAATAACCTGGAAAGAGACTATTGAATAAAACTACCTTATGCAGAAAGTTGACTTATTGAGAACAGAGGCATCCAGTGATGAACGATTTGTTAGAAATAATAACAAATGGTTATATGGTAAATAATACCATAGATGGCGTATGGGGAATCCCAGGTGGTGCTAGTGTTAAAGATTCTTCCCACCAATTCAGGTAGACTTAAGAGATGTGAGTTCAGCCCCTGGGTTGGGAAGATCCCCTGGAGGAGGATACTGCAACCCACTTCAGTATTCTTGCCTGGTAAATCTATGGACAAAGGTGCCTGGTGGGCTATGGTCCATAGGATAGCAAAGAGTTGGACACTACTGAAGTGACTTAGCACATACACAGAGACATAAGAGAAGCAGAAGATATTAAGAAGAGGTGGCAAGAATTCACAGAAGAACTATACAAAAAAGATCTTCATGACCCAGATAACCACAATGGTGTGATCGCTCATCTAGAGCCAGACATCCTAGAATGCAAGTCAAGTGGGCCTTAGAGAGCATAACTACAAACAAAGCTAGTGGAAGTGATAAAATTCCAGTTGAGCTATTTCAAATCCTAAAAGATGATTCTGTGAAAGTTCTGCACTCAGTATGTCAGCAAATTTGGAAAACAGCAGTTGGTCATAGGAGTGGAAAAGGTCAGTTGTCATTCCAATCCCAGACAAAGGTAATGCCGAAGAATGCTCAAACTACCGCACAATTGCACCCATCTCATATGTTAGCAAAGTAATATTAGCTCAAAATTCTCCAAGCCAGGCCTCAACAGTATGTGAACTGTGAACTTTCAGATGTTCAAGAAAAGGCAGAGAAACCAGAGATCAAACTGCCAACATCCTTTGGACCATTGAAAAAGCGAGAGAGTTCCAGAAAAAATCTACTTCTGTTTTATTGACTACACCAAAGCCTTTGACTGTGTGGATCACAATAAACTGTGGAAAATTCTTAAAGAGATGGGAATATCAGACCACCTTACTTGCCTCCTTAGAACTCTGTATGGAGGTTAAGAAGCAACCGTTTGAACCAGACATGGAACAACAGACTGGTTTCAAATCAGGAAAGGAGTACATCAAGGCTGTATATTGTCACCCTGCTTACTTAATTATATGCAGAATGCATCATGCGAAATGCTGGGCTGGATGAAGCACAAGCTGGAATCAAGATTGCCGGGAGAATATCAATAACCTCAGATATGCACATAATACCACCCTTATGGCAGAAAGAGAAGAACGAAAGCACCTCTTGATGAAATTGAAAGTGGAGAGTGAAAATGTTGGGTTAAAACTCAGCATTCAGAAAACTAAGATCACGGCATCCAGTTTCATCACTTCATGGTGAATAGATGGGGAAAAATTGGAAACAGAAATTAAAAAACAATATCAGTTTTCTAATAATATTTACAATTTATTTTCTATTATTTTGAAACTAGAGGCCCACCAGAATGCTCAGGTTTTAAATTTAGAAAACAGCCACACTCTGGGTAGCAGTGAAGAATTAAATCAAGACCCACGATCATACCCCCATGTACTGTGATCGGTTAGTTCATTAAAAATAATAAAATAGCAGTGAATGTACTTCTTGACATAAACTAGTGAGACTTTTCAGGCTGTGATGCATCAAGAGAAATAATTTACTGTTAGAGAGGGAATGAAGGAAGAAGAGAGGAAAGAGAAGAGGAGAAGAAATGACAGAAGGGAGAATTAGAGTTCAGAACATCATGGAGGAGTTTACAAGTGGTGACATTTCCAATAATGGGTAGAAATAGTGTGAGAATCATCTGCTGTGGCAGTTGTTGAAAGTGTCCATAAAAAGAGAGATTCATCTGACCATGATCCTGCCAAGGTAGGAAACTGGTGTGTAGCAAGGGAGGTGCTGAAGACTCTCTTGAACAAATATAAGTGTATACACAAATACAAATGTACCTAATCATTTCCAGACATAACTGAGAATTAGAAGAAAAAGTAACGTAACCCAAGATCACAACCTAGATATGTCAAAACACAATTCTTATGAACAATTTTTTAAATTGGACTGTGCAGATAATTCTTTGTGTGTGTGTGTGTGTGTGTGTGTGCAGATAATTCTAATAGCAGTCTACAGATCTGAATTAGGAAATATATTTCAGAGAGTAGATTAATTAGAAAAATAAGAAAAAAAATATGAGAAGGAGGAGGAAAAAGAGGAGAAAAAGGCAGAGTTGAGGAGGGCAGAGGAAAGGGGAACCAGAAGAGGGAAAAGAGAGAGCAAAAGGGGAGAGCAATAGATCTAAAAAAGAGACTGCTCTTGACAGCATTAAGTATTCTAATATTCTAACTCCTTTGTGTTTGGGAAATTCAGTTATTGAGATGGATCAGTCATCAGTGCTGCTAGATGATTAAAGTTTCCTATGGAAAACAGTAAACCCAAATACAAATGGAGATTTTAGTTTCCTCAAGAAATATGACTTATGCTGGTATCAGCTATTGTAACATAGGGTTAGAGTACCACCTGGGGTTTTATTCAGTAAGCTTTTTGAACATCTGATGTAGTTGTCATTTGACTTTTGGGTGGGACTCTATAAGCAAAAGTAGGGGAATAACACTGCTTTCAAGCAAGTTAAGGGTTAAAACCAAGACCAGTGGTTTGAATGTAAAGAAATAAATTGACTCCCAAGTCATATCTAGAGTCTAAGAACCTAGCTGAAGTAGAAATCTACTCAAAGAAAGATTGTGACAATTTGAAGAGGTATGGTTGACAAAGCAGCCAAGGAAAAGGAGTCACTGAAACACTCACTGGAAGTGACTTACAGATACTGTTCTGGGGAGATGATATCCATAAGACCAAAGGCAAGGTTGTATAGGGAAACTGCAGATGTGAATGTTTAAGGCAACATTTAGCCTAATTCTTTATTCAGATCCCACCGCTGGGCTCCTTGATCACTGATCACTAAACAATATCCTGGCAATTTGCTTTCCATGCAGTTTTCCATCTAAGAAAAATTGAGTCAAGATAGTGTAAATTTTGTCTGATAATGGTTTTTTTTTTCAGATATTTTTCATTTAAACTTAATTACTGGAGCTTCTGGTTCTTTTATGTTAGCTCATGCCAGCTGCAGACTAAAATTCACACCCGCCTTAACAGCGATATATCCACTGATCCTTTTGAATTTTTTTAAAAGAAGTGCACATACACACCGAGGAAACCAGAATTGAAAGAGACACATGTACCCCAATGTTCATTGCAGCACTGTTTATAATAGCCAGGACATGGAAACAACCTAGATGTCCATCAGCAGATGAATGGATAAGAAAGCTGTGGTACATATACACAATGGAGTATTACTCAGCCGTTAAAAAGAATTCATTTGAATCAGTTCTGATGAGATGGATGAAACTGGAGCCGATTATACAGAGTGAAGTAAGCCAGAAAGAAAAACACCAATACAGTATACTAACACATATATATGGAATTTAGGAAGATGGCAATGACGACCCTGTATGCAAGACAGGGAAAGAGACACAGATGTGTATAACGGACTTTTGGACTCAGAGGGAGAGGGAGAGGGTGGGATGATTTGGGAGAATGACATTCTAACATGTATACTATCATGTGAATTGAATCGCCAGTCTATGTCTGACGCAGGATGCAGCATGCTTGGGGCTGGTGCATGGGGATGACCCAGAAAGATGTTATGGGGAGGGAGGTGGGAGGGGGGTTCATGTTTGGGAATGCATGTAAGAATTAAAGATTTTAAAATTTAAAAAATAAAAAACTAAAAAAAAAAAAAAAGAAGAAGTGCATAGTAGGTTCTTTTCAGGAAAATAGTTGGTTACATTGACCAGCTTGAAAACAAAGGGCCAGAGTCTGTGTGACCTCTTTCTAATGATATTCACTAGAGGGTGGAATACAGGATAAAGTAATTCTGTTGAATGGTGTTCAATATAGCTGTTTTTTTGTTTTTGTTTTTGTTTTCCTTTCTTCTATTTCTGAAGCACTAAGAGAATGTCAAAAGTAGTCAATCTTGTCTATAGAACAGTCCTTCTGCATAGATATTGAAAGTGATCCTTCTTTCACTTCTCCTTTCTTACTATAAATTTTTTTTTGAAAGCTTTGTAAATCCATCAGGCATTTACAAAAGAGCTGGAACTGCAGGGATTGTTAAGGCTGAGGACTACATCTCCTCAGTCTAGTAGAGTGGACAGACTTGAAAAGTAGAAATAGCAAGAGAGTGTCATTGTTGATACCGGGAAGGAATATGCACATGTGCTAAATTGCTTTAGTCATGTCTGACTCTTTGTGTCCCTATGTACTATAGCCTGCCAGGCTCCTCTGCCTGCAGGTTTCTCCAGGCAAGAATACTGGAGTGGGTTGCCGCACCTTTCTCCAAGGGATCTTCCCAACCCAGGGTTCAAACCCGCATCTCTTATGTCTCCTGCAGGGCAGGTGGTCTCTTTACCACTGGCACCACCTGGGAAGCCCAGAAAGGAATATGAAAGTGAAAAGTGAACATGTTCATCACTCACTCCTGTCTGACTCTTTGCAACTCCATGAACTGTAGTCCAGCTGAGAATACTGGAGCGGGTTGCCATTCCCTTCTCCAGGGTATCTTACCGACACAATGATCCAATCCAGGTCTTACATTGCACACAGAAAGGAATACATGGGTTGACAAATCAGCTCTTCAGGGGCAAAGACTAGAATTTAAAAAGTTCTTGGGTCAAGGTTTACCTTTCTACAAGCTCCTAGTCAAGAAAAATCAATGTTAGCATAAATCTTATATTTATAGATGTTTTGTATATTTAATACTTTAATAGTTCATTGTTATCCTGGAAGATATTACATGTGTAAATATTTTCCCAATGGCACTGGTAGATACAACTAAAGGCACAAATAATTACAGAAATTGAATTAAATTTATATCTTGTGTGGTTAGCCAGATTTTCCAAACAGAAGTTTAAATTTATGCTTATTTATATAAGGCTAAGCATACATAACAAAGTTTTGAAGCAATTAAATCTTCATGAAACCTAACTCCCTAAATTTCTGTAATGTCAACACTTTTCACCATCAAATGGTTTAGTTTTCTCTTCTTTAGGGAAAAGCACCCTATGCCAGTAAATAGGATATGCAGGATGTGACAAGGGAAATTTTACTCTTATAAAGTTGTATCAATTCTGGATTTAATAGAAAATTTTACTCATACATAAAATAATACTTTTAACAGCATAGAAAGTTGCCTGGATATGATTTTAGATTTTAATCTGTAATTTCAAAGAGGTTTTTATTTATTTATTTATTTTTGATGAACTCTGAAAAGAGTGGAAGAGTATACCAGCTACCACAAAGCAAATATAAAGGAAACCCCTTGCTGACAAAGCAACCTTTTTTCCTTCATACTCTATTTGTGGCCTAGAAGAGATTTAACAGGCAAAATGTCACTGCAGATCAAATGTCTCCTTTCTAAAGCTCATTTTATTATATCTTAATTTAAAACATAAATTAATGTCCTTAAAGACAATAAAGTTAACAGGTAAATCAGATAGAAAAAAAAAAACAAACAACAACTTCCAAACTCTGTTAATTCTATGTCAATTTTCACATTCAGGGAGATAATGCAAAAAGATCAGTGGGATTTAATGAGAAAAACGTTAAACTTAATATATGCAAGGTATGCCTCATCCCACTTTGTACATATTTGCACTTAATTTTCATAGAGAAGGACTTGAATTTATATCTCTACTCAGAAGCAGACTCTGGTTAAAAATATCATCTTTATTAAATCTGAATTACCCATCAAACAAACAAGTACATTTCAAAGAAGTATCCCCACCTTGAAGGGTTCCAGTAAAGGAAATAATAAAGTGAAATATGAAAATAAAAGATTGCTCTTTGAGAGGAAGAGATCTAATTAAAAGAAGGCCCTAACAACTCCATGGAATAATTGGGAGCCAACTAAGATAATTGGACCTATGGGACCATGATCACACCTATCATAAACTGCTTTTTTCACGAGTATAGGTTAAGTGCCTGATGCTTTAATTGGGTGTAGCACTACAATGAAAGAAAGGATAATATAGAAAAAATAACATTTAGAAAGTAATCTCCTGAAGTTCTTTGGCATCATTAATAGCTATATTTTTTTCTAAGTTGCAATTCTCTGCGTTTCATGGAACCACTTTGATAAGAGTGTGGTTACAAGTCTATCAACCAAAATATACTAAATGCTATTAAAAGTTGACCTACAGACCATATGTAGTTGCTTTGCAATTAGAAATTCAGCGAGATCACATCACCCTGTGACTGAAGTTAAACTGTGATGCTTTTTTTGAAGATGATATCCTTAAGGGTTCACTGCAACAAACACTGGCTTTCAATTAGATGATCTTCCAGGAAACAAAATCACAGAACTGTAAAACCTCAGGGAATGTCATTAATCAGTTATTTGGTCAAACTATGGGTGTAGGGCCAAGAGGAGCTACTCCACATTCAAGGTCAGGAGGGGCGGTGGTAAGGAGATACCCCTAGTCCAAGGTAAGGAACAGTGGCTGCACTTTGCTGGAGCAGCCATGAAGAGATACCCCAAGTTCAACGTAAGAGAAACCCAAGTAAGATGGTAGGTGTTGAGAGAGGGCATCAGAGGTCAGACACACTGAAACCATTATCGCAAAAACTAGTCAATCTAATCACATAGACCACAGCCATGTCTAACTCAATGAAACTAAGCCATGCTGTGTGGTGCCACCCAAGACGGGAGGATCATGGTGGAGGGGTCTGACAGAATGTGGTCCACTGGAGAAGGGAATGGCAAATCACTTCAGTATTCTTGCCTTGAGAACCCCATGAACAGTATGAAAAGGCAAAATGATAGGATAGTTAAGAGGACTCCCCAGGTCTGTAGGGTCCTAATGTGCTACTGGAGATCAGTGGAGAAATAACTCCAAAAAGAATGAAGGGAAGGAGCCAAAGCGAAAACAATACCCAGTTGTGGGTGTGACTGGTGATAAAATAAAGGTCCAATGCTGTAAAGAGCAATAATGCATAGGAACCTAGAATGTTAGGTCCATGAATCAAGGCAAATTGGAAGTGGTCAAATAGGAGATGACAAGAATGAACGTCGACATTCTAAGAATCAGCAAACTAAAATGGACTGGAATGGGTGAATTTAACTCTGATGACCATTATATCTACTACTGTGGGGAGGAATCCCATAGAAGAAATGGAGTAGCCATCATGGTCAACAAGAGTCCAAAATGCAGTACTTGGATGCAATCTCAAAAACGACAGAATGATCTCTGTTCATTTCCAAGCCAAACCATTCAATATCACAGTAATCCAAGTCTATGCCCCAACCTATAACGCTGAAGAAGCTGAAGCTGAATGGATCTAAGAAGGCCTACAAGACCTGCTTGAACTAACACCCAAAAAAGATGTCCTTTTCATTATAGGGGACTGGAATGCAAAAGTAGGAAGTCAAGAAGCACGTGGAGTAACAGGCAAATTTGGCCTTGGAATACCGAACGAAGCAGGGCAAAGGCTAATAGAATTTTGCCAAGAGAATGCACTGGTCATAGCAAATACCCTCTTCCAACAACACAAGAGGAGACTATACATATGGACATTATCAGATGGTAAACACTAAAATCAGATTGATTATATTCTTTGCATCCAAAGATGGAGAAGCTCTATACAGTCAACAAAAACAAGACCAGGAGCTGACTGTGGCTCAGATCATGAACTCCTTATTACCAAATTCAGACTTAAATTGAAGAAAGTAGGGAAAACAACTAGACCATTCAGGTATGACCTAAATCAAATCCCTTATGATTATACAGTGCAAGTGAGAAATAGATTTAAGGAACTAGACCTGATAGAGAGAGTGCCTGATGAACTATGGACTGAGGTTCATGACATTGTACAGGAGACAGGGATCAAGACCATCCCCATGGAAAAGAAATGCAAAAAAGCAAAATGGCTGTCTGGGGAGGCCTTACAAATAGCTGTGAAAAGAAGAGAAGTGAAAACAAATGCAAAAGGGAAAGATAAGCATCTGAATGCAGAGTTCCAAAGAATAGCAAGGAGAGATAAGAAAGCCTTCCTCAGAGGTCAATGCAAAGAAATAGAGGAAAATAACAGAATGGGAAAGACTAGAGATCTCTTCAGGAATATTAGAGATACCAAGGGAAAATTTCATGCAAAGATGGGCTCGAAAAAGGACAGAAATGGTATGGACCTAACAGAAGCAGAAGATATTAAGAGGTGGCAAGAATACACAGAACTGTACAAAAAAGATCTTCATGACCAAGACAATCACGATGGTGTGATCACTCACCTATAGGCAGACATCCTGCAGTGTGAAGTCAAGTGGGCCTTAGGAAGCATCACTATGAACAAAACTAGTGAAGGTGATGGAATTCCAGTTGAGCTGTTTCAAATCCTGAAACATGATGTTGTGAAAGTGCTGCACTCAATATGCCAGCCAATTTGGAAAACTCAGTAGTGGCCACAGGACTGGAAAAGGTCAGTTTTCATTCCAACCCCAAAGAAAGGCAATACCAAACAATGCTCAAACTACTGCACAATTGTGCTCATCTCACACGCTAGTAGTAATGCTCAAAATTCTCCAAGCCAGACTTCAGCAATACGTGAACTGTGAACTTCCAGATGTTCAAGCTGGTTTTAGAAAAGGCAGAGGAACCAGAGATCATTGAAAAAGCAAGAGAGTTCCAGAAAAACACCTATTTCTGCTTTATTGACTATGCCGAAGCCTTTGACTGTGTGGATCACAATAAACTGTGGAAAATTCTGAAAGAGATGGGAATACAGACCACCTGACCTGCCTCTTGAGAAACCTATATGCAGGTCAGGAAGCAACAGTTAGAACTGGACATGGAACAACAGACTGGTTCCAAATAGGAAAAGGAGTACATCAAGACTGTATATTATCACCTTGCTTATTTAACTTATATGCAGAGTCCATCATGAGAAACACTGGGCTGGAAGAAGCACAAGCTGGAATCAAGATTGCCAGAAGAAATATCAATAACCTCAGATATGCAGGTGATACTACCCTTATGGCAGAAAGGGAAGAGGAACTAAAAAGCCTCTTGATGGAAGTGAAAGAGGAAAGTGAAAATGTTGACTTAAACTCAACGTTCAGAAAAAGAAGATCATGGCATCTGGTCCCATCACTTCATGGGAATTGAATGGGGAAACAGTGTCAGGCTTTTTTAGGGGGGGGGGGGCTCTAAAATCACTGCAGATGGTGATTGCATTCATGAAATTAAAAGTTTCTTACGCCTTGGTAGGAAAGTTATGACTAACCTAGATAGCATATTCAAAAGCAGAGACATTACTATGCCAACAAGGCCCATCTAGTCAAGGCTATGGTTTTTCCAGTGGTCATGTATGTATGTGAGAGATGGACTGTGAAGAAAGCTGAGAGCCGAAGAATTGATGCTTTTGAACTCTGGTGTTGGAGAATACTCTTTAGAGCCCCTTGAACTGCAAGGAGATCCAACCCATCCATTCTAAAGGAGATCATCCCTGGGATTTCTTTAGAAGGAATGATGCTAAAGCTGAAACTTCAATACTTTGGCCACCTCATGAGAAGAGTTGACTCATTGGAAAAGACTCTGATGCTGGGAGGGATTGAGGTAGGAGGAGAAGAGGAAGACAGGATGAGATGGCTGGATAGCATCACCGACTTAATGGACATGAGTTTGAGTGAACGCCAGGAGTTGGTGATGGACAGGGAAGCCTGGCATGCTGCATTTCATGGGTTCGCAAAGAGTCAGACACGACTGAGTGACTGAACTGAACTGAACTGAACCTCTTTTTGCAACTGAAAGCATGAAGAAAAGTGGTGAAAATTCTAGGAAAAGCCTTGATCTTTATTGGGGGCTAAGAGGTATAAGGGATCATTTGGTGCCTGGAGGGCATTTCTTTCTATAAATAAATGACTGAGAAATCAGTACTCATTTGGATACATCTCAATACTTGGTGAGTCTATGTTTTAAAAGCACATCTTTATTAAGTGAAATATGGAGGTGGCAAATTGAGAATCATTCCATTTGCACTAGGAAATGAGATTGCTTGTACTGTTCAATAGTGAAAAGCTATCCAATTTGTTAAATGAAGCAGCAGAAGCAATATTTAATACTTACAATAGACAGAAAAAGTAGTGCTTATATCCCCTAAGTAAACAAGTAAGTCAGCTGAAAGAACTGGAGGATCTTCTGCTTTAAGCTTTAAAATCTTTAGCTTTAGGACGTATGACCAAGCATCTTCAATCAACCTGCCATTTCTCAAGAAGACTAATTTATAATGCTGTTTTAGTATTTCCCTTTCTCTATATGCTTTGAACCTAGGAGGTCTAGAGTCAATAGTATAGAGAGTCTCAACAGAACCCTCCTGCCTTCTGTCTTCTTTCTGGGTTCAGCCAAGGGGACATCGGTAGAAGAAGGATAGTGAGCAAAGAAACAAGTCTGAGTATATATTCCCAGGGATCTCTTGTCAAAAGACTGATCTTCAAGTCACTGTGTCCCTCCAGCTTCTGCAGAGTGTCTCTCATGCTATAACAATATCTCTACCCCATCTTGACAAACTTTTCCTTCTTTGTACCTTCAGGCATAAATCTACACTTTACCCCCTTAAGTCTCTTACACCCTAAAGCCAAAGAAACTTTTCAAAAATAAAACTATGGTCATTGATAAATCTGAAATTCTTTACCTGGATCAAGAAACACAGTAGGTTCAGGCTGGCTCCCTGCCACCTGAATTCAGGCTGCCACCCTGTCACCAGCTTCACCTGAATTACCTCCTAATTAACTTTTGTGTAAAAGTCCTCAGTCGTATCCGACTCTTTGCAACCACATGGACTATACAGGCCATGAAATTCTCCAGGCCAGAATACTGGAGTGGGTAGCCTTTCCCTTCTCCAGGGTATCTTTCTAACCCAAGGATTGAACCCAGGTCTCCTGCATTGCAGGTGGATTCTTTACTAACTGAGCCACAAAGGAAGCCCATTTAACTTTCAGTACCAGCCTAAATATCACTTTCTATCTAGATTTGCTCCTCTAGTGTATTCCTATATGTCTTCATAGCGGTCATCTGAACTTTCATTATTTGTTTAATTTAGCTTTTGATTTACAGGAGAATATGAAATATTTTCTTCTTCTATGCTTCCTTCCTTTCTCTGTTCCTTCCTTCCGTCCTTCCCCCCCTCCTTCCTGTCTTCAGTCTTTATTATTCAGTCTTTTTGACTTTTGGTTTGTTTTTTCATAAATATTTAGCAAGAGCTCACCATGCTCCCTGACCTCCTGGATATTACATTTTGACAGGGAAGGTGGATATTAAGCCATTAACTGTAATACCAATCATTTAATTATAATGATGGTAAGTGGTAGAAGGAAAAGATTCAAGGTCATATACCATGTTCATTACATCAACACCAGAACCAACAACAGAAACTAACAGATAATAGACCTGTAATAAGCAAAGAGACAGTATACAGTTTTGATAAAAACAAACAGAAACCCTATTGATTGCGCTGTCCATTTTAACTGGATTCGGATTTTTGTTGTTGTTCAGTTGCTCAGTCATGTCTGTCTCACTGTGATCGCTTGGAGTCTAGCACTCCAGGCTTCCCTGTGTCTCACCATCTCCTGGAGCTTGCTCAAACTCATGTCCATTGAGTTGGTGATGCCATCCAACCATCTCATCCTCTGCCATCCCCTTTTCTTTCTGCCCTCAATCTTTCCCAGCATCAAGGTCTTTTCCAATGAGTCAGTTCTTCCCATCAGGTGGGCAAAGTATTAGAACGTAGTCTCAGGATCAGTTCCTCAAATAAATATTTAGAATCCACTGGTTTGATGTCCTTGCAGTTCAAGGGACTCTCAAGAGTCTTCTCCTGCACCATAGTTCAAAAACATCAATTCTTAGGCATTTAGCCTTGTTTATAATCCAAATTTAACATCCATACACGACTACTGAAAAAACCACAGCTTTGACTAGATGGACTTTTACCAGCAAAGTAATATCTCTGCTTTTTAATATGCTGTGTAGGTTTGTCATAGCTTTTCTTCCAAGGAGCAAGCATGTTTTAATTTCATGGTGGCAGTCACCATCTACAGCAATTTTGGAGCCCCAAAAATAAAGTCCGTAACTGTTTTCACTGTTTACCTATCAATTTGCCATAAAGTGATGACCAACCTAGATAGCATATTCAAAAGAAGAGACATTACTTTGCTGACTAAGGTCCATCTAGTCAAGGTTATGATTTTTCCAGTAGTCATGTATGGATGAGAGAGTTGGACTGTGAAGAAGGCTGACCACCAAAGAATTGATGCTTTTGAATTGTGGTATTGGAGAAGACTCTTGAGAGTCCCTTGGACTGCATGGAGGTCCAACCAGTCCATTCTAAAGGAGATCAGCCCTGGGATTTCTTTTGGAAGGAATGATGCTACAGCTGAAATTCCATGGCCACCTCATGCGAAGAGTTGACTCATTGGAAAAGACTATGATGCTGGGAGGGATTGGGGGCAGGAGGAGAAGGGGACGACAGAGGATGAGATGGCTAGATGGCATCACTGACTCCATGGACGTGAATCTGAGTGAACTCCGGGAGTTGGTGATGGACAGGGAGGCCTGGCGTGCTGCAATACATGGGGTCGCAAAGAGTCGGACACGACTGAGCGACTGAAATGAACTGAACTGATGGGACTGGTTGCCATATTAGTTTTTTGAATGTTGAGTTTTAAGCCAGCTTTTTCACTCTCCTCTTTCACCTTCATCAAGAGGCTCATTAGTTCCTCTTAGTTTTCTACATAAGTGTGGTGTCATCTACACATCTGAGGTTATAGATATTTCTCCTGGCAATCTCCTTATTGCAAAATTCAGACTTAAATTGAAGAAAGCAGGTAAACCACAAAGTCATTCAGGTGTGACTTAAATCAAATCCCTTATGATTATACAGTGGAAATGACAGATACATTCAAAGGCTTAGATCTGATAGAGTGCCAGAACTATGGACAGAGGTTTGTAACACTGTACAGGAGATGCTGATCAAAATCATCCCCAAGAAAAATAAATGTAAAAAGGCAAAATGGTTGTCTAAGGAGGTCTTTCAATAGCTGAGAAAAGCTGAGAAAGGAAGAGAAGTGAAGGGCAAAGGAGGAAAGGAAATATATACTCATCTGAATGCAGAGTTCCAAATAGCAAGGAGAGATAAGAAAACCTTAAGTGAACAATGCAAAGAAATAGAGGAACACAATAGAAATGGAAAGACTAAAGAATACTTCAAGAAAATCAGAAATACCAAAGGAACATGTCATGCAAAGATAGGCACAATAACAACCGAAAAGGTATGCGCCTAACAGAAGCAGAAGATATTAAGAAGAGGTGGCAAGAATACATAGAAGAACTGTATGAAAAACATCTTAATAGCCCCGATAATTATGGCAGTATGATCACTCACCTAGAGCCAGACATCTTGGAGTATGAAGTCAAGTGGGCCTTAGGAAGCATCACTATGAACAAAGCTAGTGGAGGTGATGGAATTTCAGCTGAGCTACATCAGATCCTAAAAGATGATGCTGTTAAATTGCTGCACTCAATTCACCAGCAAATTTGGATAGCTCAGCCATGACCACAGAACTGGAAAAGGTCAGTTTTCATTTCAATCTTAAAGAAGGGCAATACCCAAGAATGTTCAAACAACCTCACAATTGTAATTATTTCACATGCTAGCAAAGTAATGCTCAAAATTCTTCAAGCTAGGCTTTAAGAGTTTTCTAAATTTTATTACCTATGACCACTAGGGAAATTTATCTACCTCCCTAATTCTCAGTTTCCTAATTATAAGTCAGGCTTACAAAATTTTTCCTGTGGAATTACCCTAATAGTTAAATGAGAAAAAGTTGCATAAATCACTGAGAAGATAATCTGATAGACAGGCAGAGATATTATTCTGGTAGTGATTCTAGAAAAGCAAAGACTAATATCTTGGACTCTGTATATAGAATTGTATGAAAGGAAGAGCAATAAGTTCAAAAATATTCCATAAAAATTTCTATTTTTAGCAGACTATCACAATTTAAATTAACCATACTTAAAACCTCACAAAAACATGAAACAGTTGTACAGGGAACTATATTCAATATCCTGTGACAAAACATAATGGAAAAGGATATTAAAAATATATATGTACATATATATATATATGTGTATATATATATACATATATATATATATATATATATACACACACACACACCCATTGTAGCTATATACTGGTCATCTGAATTAAATTCACCCATTCCAGTCCATTTTAGTTCGCTGATTCCTAAAATGTCAGTGTTCACTCTTGCCATCTCCTGATTGACCACTTCAATTTTGCCTTGATTCATGGACCTAACTTTCCAGGTTCCTATGCAATATTGCTCTTTACAGCATCAGAGCTTCCTTCTATCACTAGTCACATCCGCAACTCGGTGTTGCTTTTGCTTTGGCTCTGTCTCCTCATTCTTTCTGAAGTTATTTCTCCACTGATCTCCAGTAGCATATTGGGCACCTACCGACATGGGGAGTTCATCTTTCACTGTTCTATATTTTTGTCTTTTCATACTGTTCACGGGGTTCTCAAGGAAAGAATACTGAAGTGGTTTGCTGCTTCAAGGAGAATAGCAAGGAGAGATAAGAAAGCCTTTCTCAGTGATCAATGCAAAGAAATAGAGAAAAACAATAGAATGGGAACAACTAGAGATTTTTCAAAAAATTAGAGATGCCAAGAAAACGTTTCATGCAAAAATGGGCTCAATAGGGGGCAGAAATTGTATGGAACTAACAGAAGCAGAAGATATTAAGAAGAGGTAGCAGGAATACACAAAAAACTGTACAAAAAGATATTCACGATTCAGATAATCACGATTGTGTGATCACTCACCTAGAGCCAGACATCCTGGAATGTGAAGTCAAGTGGGCCTTAGAAAGCATCACTATGAACAAAGCTAGTGGAGGTGATGGAATTCCAGTTGAGCTATTTCAAATCCTAAAAGGTGATGCTGTGAAAGTGCTGCACTCAACATGCCAGAAAATTTGGAAAATGTAGCTGTGGCTACAGGACTGGAAAAGGTCAGTTTCATTCCAATCCCAAAGAAAGGCAATGACAAAGAATGCTCAAACTACCACACAATTGCGCTTGTCTCACAAGCTAGTAAAGTAATGCTAAAAACTCTCCAAGCTATGCTTCAACAATACGTGAACTGTAAAGTTCCAGATGTTCAAGCTGGTTTCACAAAAGGCAGAGGAACCAGAGATCAAATTGCCAACATCCGTTGGATCATCAGAAAAGCAACAGAGTTCCATAAAAACATCTATTTTTGTTTTATTGACTATGCCAAAGCCTTTGACTGTGTGGATCACAATAAACTGTGGAAAATTCTGAAAGAGATGGGAATACCAGACCACCTGACCTGCCTCTTGAGAAATCTGTATGCAAGTCAAGTAGAAACAGTTAGAACTGGACATGGAACAACAGACTGATTCCAAATAGGAAAAGGAGTATGTCAAGGCTGCATATTGTCACCATGCTTATTTAACTTATATGCAGAGTACATTATGAGAAACGCAGGGATGGAGGAAGCACAAGCTAGAATCAAGATTTCCAGGAGAAATATCAATAACCTCAGATATGCAGATGATACCACCCTTATGGCAGAAAGTGAAGAACTAAAGAGCCTCTTGATGAAAGTGAAAGAGGAGAGTGAAAAAGTTGGCTTAAAGTTCAACATTCAGAAAACTAAGATCATGACATCCGGTCCCATCATTTCACTGCAAATAGATGTGGCAACAATGGAAACAGTGAGAGACTTTCTTTTCCTGGGCTCCAAAATCACTGCAGATGGTGACTGCAGTCATGAAATCAAAAGATGCTTACTCCTTGGAAGGAAAGTTATGGCCAACCTAGACAGCATATTAAAAAGCAGAGACATTACTTTGTCAACAAGGTCCATCTAGTCAAGGCTGTGGTTTTTCCAGTGGTCATGTATGGATGTGAGAGTTAGAGTATAAAGAAAGCTGAGTGCTGAAGAATTGATGCTTTTGAACTGTGGTGTTGGAGAAGACTCTTGAGAGTCTCTTGGACTGCAAGGAGATCCAACCAGTCCATCCTAAAAAAATCAGTCCTGAATATTCATTGGAAGGACTGATGTTGAAGCTGAAACTCCAATACTTTGGCCACCTTATGCGAAGAACTGACTGATTTGAAAAGACCCTGATACTGGGAAAAATTGAAGGTGTGAGTAGAAGGGGATGACAGAGGATGAGATATGTGGATGGCATCACCAACTCAATGGGCATGAGTTTGAGTAAACTCTGGAAGTTGGTGATGGACAGGGAGCCCTGGCGTGCTGCAGTCTGTGGGGTTGCAGAGTTGGACACGACTGAGCAACCAAACTGAACTGATATGTATACCCAAATATAACTATATATATATATATATATATATATATATATACACACACACACACACATATATATACGAAAGTGAAAGTGACTCAGCCCTGTCCGACACTTTGTGATCCCATGGACTATACGGTCCATGGAATTCTCCAGGCTACTACAGTGGATAGTCTTTCTCTTCTCCAAGGGATCTTCCCAACCCAGGCATTGAACCCAGGTCTCCTGCATTGCAGGCAGATTCTTTAACAGCTGAGCCAACAGGGAAGCACATATATATATACATATATAGTATAAATCAACTATTTTGCTGTACTGAAGAAAGTAAACAACCTTATAGGTCAACTATACTTCAATAAGAAGGATATATATGCTGACTTGTTTATATTTTCTATAAAAGAAATGTATATTTCTATATAATGATTGTGATATAATTAACAGATTTCAATTAAAATGTTTTTATCATTAAAAGACATGGAACAAGTGAATTTTTAGAACAAGACATAAGGTAGCCAACATTGTGACATAAGGAACTAGGAAAAGTAGTATATTCATTTCAGAAATATAGCTTTATGTATAAAAAGTCACCTGGCAAATGAAATAAAACAGCTTTATTAATACAATATATTTTGTTCATAAATAGGATTAGATCTGTTGTAGTAATCATCTGCCTTGCCTCAAGAAAGCTGCAATAGAAGAAATCACATTTCTATACATTCCTGAAATCCCCATCCTTTGTGGCATCTGATGAGGGTTCATTTGTATTTCAGAATGAAGTCATATTTTTTTTTCAGTATCATGTCTTTTTTACATGCAAGTCTTCAATTTCCAACTTATTCTTTCTTCATTTATAAAATCATTTTGGGAAGTTTTTTTGTGTGTCATAAATTGCAAGCAAATAAAACTGTGTATTATTTTATATTATAGACTTGACTCACATGAACTTTCCCTGAAAAAAATTACACCATCAAAAATATTTCTCTTTTAATTTTCTTTATTTATATCATGTAAATTAAGATATGAATAACTAATAACATTGTTAATCTTGGTTTATGTAATATTATATATAAATTTCACAAAAGAAGAGTTATCATAGGTATATAGAATATTTTAATCTAATAAGAATAACAAAAAATAAAACCATGAAAATGTCAGTTCAGTTCAGTCTCTCAGTCATGTCCGACTCTTTGCGACCCCATGAACTGCAGCACGCCAGGCCTCCCTGTCCATCACCATCTTCCGGAATTCACTCAGACTCATGTCCATCAAGTCTGTGATGCCATCCAGCCATCTCATCCTCTGTCATCCCCTTCTTCTCCTGCCCCCAATCCCTCCCAGCATCAGAGTCTTTTCCAATGAGTCAACTCTTCGCATGAGGTGGCCAAAGTATTGGAGCTGCAGCTTTAGCATCATTCCTTCCAAAGAAATCCCAGGGCTGATCTCCTTCAGAATGGACTGGTTGGATCTTCTTGCAGTCCAAGGGACTCTCAAGAGTCTTCTCCATCACCACAGTTCAAAAGCATCAATTCTTTGGTGCTCAGCCTTCTTCACAGTTGGAGTCTCACATCCATGCATGACCACAGGAAAAACCATAGCCTTGACTAGGTGGACCTTAGTCAGCAAAGTAATGTCTCTGCTTTTGAATATACTATCTAGGTTGGTCAAATTAGAAATACTATGTTTTTGTGGTTTACTCTCACATACCTCAGCACTATAAAGCATACCAATACCATAGGACTATCAATATTTGTACCTGCATATTGTCATTTCTCCACTATCTATGCATAGATTCATCCTGTTTGGTGGAAAGTAAGTCAGGAAAAAAAGTTTCACAAAAATAGTTTCCATCATTTAAATTTAGCTGAATACAAAAGAATGCCAGCAAACCTCTTATGTTTAGCTTGATTAGATATGAACTGAATAATTAAACTAAATTTATAAGTTGTAGATTTTCACCTTTACAGTAATATGAACTGTCCTTTGAGCCACATGACTGATTTGAAGTGAGCCAGCTGGTGCGTCATCCATATAGGACTGTACCTATCACATCAAATATAAAAGCAGCAGAAAATAATCTGCTTAAGCCATTGCTTTCCAAAAAGACTTTCTTCAGTGCTGAAAATGTTCTATAGCTGTGCTGTCCAAAATGGTACCCTCTAGCCACATGTGGCTATTGATCACTTGAAATGTGCCTACTGTGACTAAGCGACTGGATGTTTTATTGCATTGAATTTTAATCAATTTAAGTTTAAGTAACCAAATTTAGCTAATAGCTACCATATTGGACGTCAGAGCATGGTCTGAATAATTGTTATTGAACTTAATTCTGAAATTTCTTAAATTAACATTTTCATCTAGAAATGACAAATATCTCTAAATATATTCATAATAATCTGCTTCAAGGTACAGAATATGACTCTTCCTGAGTTTCTTTAGTTATATTCATGAGAGATTAAAGATCACAGAAGACAGACTTGCTATTATGAGAGGCCATGTCTGACTCATCCAATCTTTACCTAGGGGAATAAAGAGCCACCTTGCAAACCTCATGTGCTTGCACCGTCCCTACGTGAATCACCGTCTGCTTCTGTGATGAGAGGAAGAAAGCAACTCCTAAACAGATGGTGTATCACTGTGCAGAAGAAAGCGCGGAGGGTGGAGGGAAGATGATGGAATCAACATTTTTTTCCCTCTCATCTACTAGATTTTTAATCTAGGAGGAATTCATCAGCAAATTTTAAAAGATATTTATTTCCAAGGCATATAAAATTGGTGGTTGAGGACAATATGCCAAACATAATGCACTGTGCTTATATTTTAGTCTCACTTGTTCTATAAAAGAAACCTTTGTATTGATTGTGCTTCATCAAGGTACCAACACTTGGGCATTGTTCATCCTTAGAGTTTTCATACTGGTCCCTTGAGGTAATTTACAATACTCTAAATGACGTATTGTTGTTATCACCTAAGCATTAAAGTGGCTGATAGTCAAGTGAAATCAGTACTCAGTGGGCAGTAATTCTATTGTGTATAATTACAATTACCTATGCCCTTCTAACTTTTAGCCAGTGTTCATATTCACTCAACTTCAATCAGACAGCTTTGTTTTATCCACTTAAGTTTGGGTTAGTTGGCTCCGTGGGTAAAATTTCCATTTTGCCATCACTAGCTTGTTACCTATCCACCTGATTTAATTTAGATACAATTTTCTAAGTATATAATGTTTAAATCCTTTATAATTATCATATTCTATCTCCAAGATGATTTTTTCTATTCATATTTTTATGATGATTATCACTAAAATTTTATTAAAGCAAGAGCCTTTTGCCTGAGAAGCTTTGTTTCATAGATTATAAACTAACATAATATGTCTTAAAAAAATAGTATAACATGTGTTTGCTTTTTAAAAGATATAACCAGGACACACTAGTAGTAAAATTGAATTCCTTTACATTTCAATATGCCTAATGTTGCTGTCATATTTTAGTGTAATGTCCATAAATTTATTATCCCAGAATTGTACCCTTTTGAGAGTGAAACAAATAATAATTAATTATTAATAATTAATAATTAAGACAGGTCTGCAGGTGTAAGTAGGGTCTGTCCCAGGCACAGTGACCCTGGATTTAAAGGTAATTCAATATATGACATGGGTTCTACTTCAGATGAAGACAGACCCCTGAAGATAAATTTCCTAAAGTGAGGCCTATGTTATAGGGGTGTTGATTATTCTACCATATTAAAGACCCCTTGATACTAATTCTCTCTTTACCTCAATTCTTGTGACACACTCTTGTTTTCCAGGAATTCTCTATTTACCTTACCTTATTCTCTGAAATGTTATTACCAAGTCTCATTTCAAAATTATCTAATTCTTCAAGCTTCTATTCAATATTCATTTATACATTGAATATTTGTGTTCCCTCCAAATTCATATGGTGAAACATAAGCCTCAGTGTGATGTTAATGGAGTTGGGGATTTTGAGAGGTGATTAGGTCATAAGAATGAACTCTTTGTTAACAGGGACTCTAGTGAGACTGTTATAAAGAGACTCTAGTGAGACCCTCCCTCAGCCCTTCTATGATGTGAAGACACAGTGAAAAGACTGAAATCTATGAACTAGGAGATGGGCTTTCATCTCCTAAAGAGACTCTAGTGAGACCCTCCCTCAGCCCTTCTATGATGTGAAGACACAGTGAAAAGACTGAAATCTATGAACTAGGAGATGGGCTTTCACCGGACAGTGAATCTTCTGGAGACTTGATCTTTACTTTCCAGGCTCTAGACCTATGAAAAAATAACTGTTTGCTGTTTATATGCTGCCTAAGCTATGATGGCTTCCCAGGTGGCTCAGATGGTAAAGCCTCTGCCTGCAATGTGGGAGACCTAAGTTCGATCCCTAGGTCAGGGAGATTCCCCTGGAGAAAGAAATGGCAACCCATTCCAGTACTCTTGCTTGGAAAATCCCATAGATGGAGGAGCCTGGTAGGCTACAGTTCATGGAGTCGCAAGGAGTTGGACACTACTGAACGACTTCACTTTCACCTTTCAGGCTATGGTAGCTCTTTTTACAGTGGTTCAAACAGACGAAGTCATATTTTTCCCCTCAGGATCATCTCTAGTAAAATAATGTGAGAATATTACCTTTGGTTTACAGATTTAGTCTGTAAACTTTACCTCTGATGCTATGGTATGTTCCTTCATGTTGCAGATAAATGTTTACATGTCATTCCTCCAAGATGGCAAGAGAACTGCCTTTTTTATGTTTGACTTGCTATGATGCCTGTCAAGGTATACTTCCACATAGTATTTATAGAGTTTGCTAAATGAATTACTAAAGAAATGTGAGGAAGCTAGTCATTAGACTACAGTTATGTTATATTATTAAATCCAGTTGTTGCCTACCATGTAACCAGGTCTGTGATGAATGCAATGGTTGTTTGAGGAGGCCTTACAAATACCTGAGTAAAGAAGAGAAGGCAAAGGAGAAAGGGAAAGATATACCCATCTGAATGCAGAGTTCCAAAGAATAGCAAGGAAAGACAAGAAAATATTTTTTACATAAACAATGAAAAGAAATAGAGGAAAACAATAGAACAGGAAAGACTAGAGTTTTCTTCAAGAAAATTAGAGACACCAAGGGAAAAGGTTATGCAAATATAGGTACAGTAAAGGACAGAAACGGTATGGACCTAACAGAAGCAGAAGATATTAAGAAGAAGTGGCAAGAATACACAGAAGAACCATACAAAAAAGATCTTAATGACCCAGATAACTACAATGGTGTGATCATTCACTTGGAACCAGATATCCTGGAGTGCAAAGTCAAGTGGGCCTTAGAAGCATCACTACGAACAAAGTTAGCGGAGGTGATGGAATTCCAGTTGAGCTATTTCAAATCATAAAAGATGATGCTATTAAAGTGTTATACTCAATATGCTAGCAAATTTGGAAAACTCAGCAGTGGTCACCGGACAGGAAAAGGTCAGTTTTCATTCCAATCCCAAAGAAGGGCAATGCCAAAGGATGCTCAAACTACTGCACAGTTGCACTCACTTCACGCACTAGCAAAGTAATTTTCAAAATCCCTAGGTTTCAACAGTATGTGAACCAAGAACTTCCAGATGTACAAGCTGAATTTAGAAAAGGCAGAGGAACCAGAGATTAAATTGCAAACATCCACTGGATCATAGAAAAACCTAGAGAATTCCAGGAAAATATCTACTTCTGTTTCATTGTCTATGCTTAAGCCTTTGACTGTGTAGATCGCAACAAGTTGCGGAAAATTCTTAAAGAGATGGGAATACTAGAGCACCTTACCTAGCTCCTAAGAAATCTACATGCATGTCAAGAAGCAACAATAGACCTCCTACTATTCTTCAAGCACAGAAGTTATCTCATGACTTTAGGAATTGGGATGCTCCCTTTCTTGAGATCTTCACTGAAGAGCTATTTTCTCAATGACATTCAAGGCCATTCTATTTCAAATTGGTTCCCCACCCTACTCCTTAGTTAACATCCTTGCCTTATAATTCTCCAAAATGCTTATGAGTCTCTAGCATGATATACACAATATATTAAAAGTATAATGCTATATTATTTATTTTTAGGTCACCCCTACAGCAGAATGTAAATCCTAGGAAAACAAATGATTTTTTCTTGGCTCAGTGCTTCAACCAGTTCCTAGAACAATAGAACAATAGTACCTAGCACATAATACTTGTTAAATATTTAGTTTTTACTGACCAAATGAATTAAAATGTTGTTTTCTTTCTTACAATAACACATGCAGTTTAAAAGACCAACAAAACCTATTGAAGTGATGACTTAAAACTGCAACTCTGGATATTTAGGCTAAAGAATGGAAGAGGGCTAAGCATTTCAAAAAAGTTTGTATGAGGCAGCCAATATTAAGTAGCATTTAACTGGCTGAAATTTCCTCAGGATATGTCTTTGACTATAAAGGAATCATGAGAAGAAATCTCCTTTTTCTAATTAAGTCAAGTTATCACACTTACTCTAAGTATTATTTGACTATTTAAATTAGAATTAAACTAACAAATACACAGAAAATGACTTTTGGTTCTATGAGCTCCATGCATATTAGTAACTCTCCATTCTGCTCTTCATGGCAACTGCTCTTGGATTCACCTCTTTCAGGGCAAAGTCAAAAAATGGATTTAATCCAACTTTTAATCAGCTGTACAGATGGGTTTATTTCATGAATACACTATGCTGCACAGATGGAAGTTCCTGAATGCCTGACAAGGTGTTAAAACAGTTACTGATATTACAAAGGAATTAAAAATCAGCATAGGAAATTATAATAAGTAGGGGCTTGGTCTCTGAAGAGTACATTAGCTCAGCACTTCTATTTTGTCCTTGGCAGGAAAAGAAAATATATTAGGAATGAAAAAAATTTAAGTACACATTAGACTTGTGTGATGACTTTTATGTGAAGCATTTTGTGGCCATGTAAGGATATAGTAACTTAAGTAGCATGTTAAACTGGTAGAACACATGAATTTGTGTACTTTAAAAAAAGCATTTTAGGGGATTAGATTTTTAAATTCCACCATATCTGGAATATAATTTGAAAGTAATACTTCAATGATGAAACTGGTACATAAATTATGAGCTAATTTTAGTTATATATTATGCTATTTTTATAAAATAAATTACATTATAAGCAGTTTAATATGAAATGGCTGCATCTAAGGGCTCAAGCAACCAACAGGTTCAAGGCACTCTGCAAATTTGCCCCAAACTCCTGTAGGTCTCTAATAATGAGCTTATTTTCTTCATGGAAAATAACTAGTAAAGAGATATTTCCATTCTTCTGTTCAAGTAAAACTCAATTTAGTAAACTGTTTGGAGTCCAAATTTGGTGTTTTAATTTTTTGCAATTTTCTGTGCATTAACATCTGGCAGTACATTACATCTTACATTCTTAATATTCTTTCTTGCCTTAGCCCCTACCTCCTCCCACTCCTATTCCTTCTCTTTTACCAACTACATGTGTTGTTAGGAGTTTATCCTATCTACCAAACAGAAAGTTCTTACCTCCTATTAATTATGAATTAGAGGGAATTTTAAAGGCATAGATAATATCTTAGTCTAATAAAACAACTCAAAAAACATGGACAGCTTAGGAGAGATGGCTGTTAGCAGACTGATGTCCTTGTTTGGGGAGGTTAGGCTTACTGTAGGCTAATGATGCTTTTAATCATGGTCATCTCTAGAACCATGCTATTCAATATGGTAGCCAGTCACCATATGTGGCTATTTGAGCATTTGAAATGTGACTACTCATAAAGGAGTTGTGCTTGAAATATAAAGTATTCATCACATTCCCAAAAAAATCTAATGTATATTAATATCTTAATTTCATTTTGATTCCATGTTGAAGTGATAATATTTTAGACATATGGGGTTAAATGAAATATACTGTTAAAATTGATTATTCAGTTAAAGGATTAAAATGGATTCCCCCCATTTTTCTTTCTACAATTGCTACCAGGAAAAAGAAAAATGGCCATGCTTCACAGAATGTGGGATCTTAGTTTCCCGACCAGGGCTCGAATTATGTCCCCCCATGATTGAAGTACAGTCTCTTTCCAGGGAGTCCCTAAAAATTTTTAAATTATGTATCTGGCTTGACTTTCAGGCTCATATCATATTTCAATTGACGGTGTTTGCCTAGAATTTATTTAGACAGAATATCTCAAATAAAGAAGTGTGTCCTTGTAGGAGGTAATGACACTTAACTTGAGTCAGAGAAGTAAGCTTCCTTTTCTGTCAAACAGTAATGGATATTATTAACGTTTCTAAATTAATGATCCAGTATACAACTATGGCTCATTTGATATAAATTAATCTAAATAATTTCACATTTAAATGTTTCAGTTTTGTCGTTCCCATTGCAAGAATACAAACTTTTAATATAGCATCAGGGCTGGTCAAGGACCAGAATTCAAGCAGCACTACAGCCCATTTTACTCTGAAGGGATAACACACATGGTTTGAATCACTGAATGGGTTTCTATTTCATCCTACATGCAGCCTCTGGCTTTTTCCTCTAACCCCTGTTTTTCTGACTCCCTCTCTGCTTTATTTCTTGTGCCTCTCAACTTTGGCCATTACATGGACCCAGAGAGTTGTCCTCCAGTCTTTCTCAGCATGTGATTTTTCCTTTTTTTGCTTTGATCCCCAGTGTTCTCAGTCAATTCCCTCTTTATTTCATAGTTCTCATTCCCTAGAGAGGGAATCAGATTGCCTTGTTCTGATCGAATATCTTGTCATGCTTTGCCATAGTTCAGAGGTGACTGACTATCCTCTGTGTGCTGCAACCATCAGGGGACCAGGTCATCTGGCAAAAAAAATCAAAGACGTCAGATTATACCTCTGCCCAGAATGTGAGCAGGATAGTTCCTTTCAAAAGTGCCATGCTAGGGCAGGTGTATCACAAACAATGTCATGCACAAAGGAAGAAATGAAATAAACCTAATTGAAAGTATTGAATACCTCCTTCTGTAAACATCAGAAAATTTGACACTAACCAAGAGCATGCAGAAACTTTAATGGTTTTAATTTTGTATGATTTTATCTCATTGGAAACTATTTAAAAGACAAACAGAATGAAAATACACATATTACTGAATAAAGAAGTCAAATGAAGAAGATTGGATTGCTACACCCTTAACAGTGAACAAAGTCTCCATGTGACATTGTACAGTCTTTCCCCTAAAAATAACCACTCCTACAATCCCCATATACTTTCTGACTTGTGTGAGGTATAACACAATATTACTAAAATACCTCAGTATTATCAAATTGTATGCAAGATTGCATATTTATTCCTCTTAATTTCATTTCTCGTGATTGCTATATAATTGAATATGATTTAATTTCATCTAAGCACTGAAATAGAATAAATCTCCAATTTCAAAATAGTAAGATGGATTATGTAATTGAGAATAACTTCATAAACAGTTTAGATTAAACAGAAATTTCATTAACAGAAGGATAGTGGTATCAGCAGCATGTGTAGCAGACATTTAATCATGCAGAAAAAGCTGATGATCGCTTGTCTTTATGGCCATTTTTTCTCTTCCACCTTAGTAATAGTACTGTAGTGTTTAGCTAGCATATTGACACCATGCATGGAAGATTAGACCAGCCAGTACCCCCCGGATCTAGGAATTACCAGGTGCTCACATTTGAGCCAATAGTTTTCAGGAGAAATATTATATGTATGAGGGACATTTGTAAAAAGGATTAGGCTCACCCATTTTCCTTCCTTTGTGCTTCTGACTATTGGAGCGAAAGAATGCAGTCTAGACTTTTAATGACCTTCTAGGACCTAGGGTGAGTTTGAGAACAGAATTTATTTGCCAAGGTGCTGTGGCAGGTCTCTGAGCACACCGTGAAGTGATCCAGACATACTGAATCACTCATCTCCAGGCCTAATTTATGTTCAGATAAATAAAACCATATATTTTAAGTGACTCTCAGTTTGGGTTTTTCTACTATATTCAGCTGAATCTAATCCTTACTGGTAGAGTATCACAAACTTTAAAGTCATGTTCTTATTTTAACTTACACAGGCATTTCTACCAAGACTTGAAAACATAGAACTCTGGTGGGTTTCCCTTGTGGCTCAGCTGGTAAAGAATCAGCCCAAAAGGCAGAAGACCTGGGTTCAATTCCTGGGTTGGGAAGATCCCCTGGAGTAGGGAAAGGCTACCCACTCCAGTATTCTGGCCTGGAGAATTCCGTGGATTAGATAGTCCATGGGGTCCCAAAGAGTCCGCCACTATTGAGAGACTTTCACTTTCACTTCACTTATATTAGTATCTCCATAAGTATACATTTAGGAATGTTGCATTCAGCTGAATATTTACTTTATCAATATAAAATATTTAGACTGAGAATAGTATCTGTATATAAAATGATCATTTAAAACATATTCTTGAAGTTCATACATTTATATTATTATTATTTCTAAGAGGAAATATTATTATATTATTTCTAAGAGGAAATTATTATTATTATTTCTAAGAGGAAAATCATAATTATAATACCTACACTTTCATAAACTATATGTAACTTCTAAAGTAATAAACATCTTTCTTGATTTTTATAAACTTCAATGTTGTCTGCTGCAAATTATCTTTCCCCTTTCTCTTATTTTTGAAATTCTACTTTAGTGTTTCCACTATTATTAAAAGCCATAATTCTAAAACACATTAAAATATGAATTGTTTGCAATTTTTTCTTTTAAAAAATGAAATGACACTAACCACATTTTTACATCTGCTTTATTCACTTAACATGAAAATAGTATCCTTAACCATGACATTAAATATTCTCCAAAGTGAGTAAATAAATTTCCATCTAGAGTTAAACCATGTTTTATCTATCTATGTATCTATCATTGGATATTATAGAGTTAATCTTTATTATAATAAGCCATGATAATAAATTAATAAATTATAACTGCATCAATTATGTGTTTATAAAACTGGTGGGTGTAATTATGAGTCAAAAACATGAGCATTTTTAATACTACTGATGAATATTTTAAAATTGATCTCTTGGAAAAATATACCATTTTAGTCTCCTTCACTGACTGTATGTTCAAATAATTCATTTTTTTATTTTAATGATAACTTTTTACTAAATTCTCATTTTTAATTAATACATTTCTCTTGCTCTTTAGCATGAGAGAACTAGAGTTTTACTGGAAGCACTTACTTCCAAAAGCACATATCTGTCATGGTAAGAATGGTGTCATTGGTTTTAGTCTGTTTCAGAAAATTTCATTCTATTGATAAGTGACAGTATATGAATTTTTTACAAGTCCATCATTCTGTTCTACCACCTGTTTTTCTGTAATCCAATATAAAGATGTCAGCAAAATGGGAATATCAATTCACTACGTCACCATTTTCCTCATTTGAGGAACATGATTAAACAGGCCATGTGTGGGTTATCCCACATCCTGACTTTCACTCACTGATTAGGTGTTGAGGTTTTGTAATTTCTAACCAAAAAAAAAAGAAAAAAGACTTACTACTTGAGACTGTCACCTATTTAACTCATAAGGCTCAAGGAAAACAGCAATGATAATCTTTGGAATTTTAGAAATAATAGTGATATAAATATAATATTGTTAAAACACAACTAGGTAAAAATCTTGATCACAGATCATCACACAGGTATTATATTATTACATCATGTTATGTTATCACATTGAATGTCTTAGTTTCTTATGAAATAAAGTTTGAATATCTACATTTATGCTGTTCTGAAAGCTTAATCAAAGCTTTCCTGGTCACACAACTAATTAGTATCCCTGGTAAGTTAGTTGAATGGTCAATATCCATTTCACTCTCTTTCTTTTCATTATAGAACCCTGATATTTTTTTTGAGGTATGTTCCTCTGCTACATAATGCCATGTGCATCAAGGACAGCGGGGCACCATGCCAAGCTCCAGAAAGTAAATCCTCATGAGAATCAGCTTTGTGATATTTCTCTGATGAAGGATTAAACACATTATGTAAACTGGTCCAATAAGATCAAAAGAGAAGGCCTATACTCCATACTAGGGGAAGAGGTTTACTTTTAAGGGCTCTTGAATGTGAATAAAAACTGTCCAAATTGCCATTTGCATCCATCTTGGAACCATGTAACACTGATCCTAGATGGCAGAATATAAAAGAAAGTTCTTGATTTCTCAGTGACATTACTGAGTTGTTGATCTGATTGCATCAAAATACTTAGGTGAAATATAAATTTTCTTATTTTTCAAAAGTAAGTTTGAATCATGTTTCTATTATTTGTCATCTAAGTCATTCACTTTGTTCTTCTGGCCTATCAGAGGTAGCAATCAACCTCTTTCAATTGCCCTATCCTTTCTAGAATGTAGGCTAGCTTCATCTGGGGAAAATCCCATTTGGATAAACATGTGATTTAAAGGTAGCAAATAGCTTAATGGCTTAAACTGGAAATCCTGACTATTAAGACAAACAGTAAGCAAATTTTAGTTATTCATATTTGAGAAAATTTAACCTTGACCCAATTTCAAAAAAAAATAAGATTAAGACCTTAGCATGCATATTAAGGAGAAAAAAAAGTAACAACCAATGGTGAGTTATAAGAGATCTCTAAGCAATATGCTGACAAAGATAAAGAAGATATCACATACGATGGTGACAGATTCTCAAAGTGTATCATATTTATCCGACTTCCTAAGCAATTTTATCGAAACCACCAAGATTCTCGTCAGTAATCCTTACTGAAAATTTTATGTGGAAGTAGAATAAATTATAGACTTCTAGTCTGTGACATTCTGCCACAAAACTATACCAGGTTTGTTCAAGTGTGTGTGTGTGTGTGTGTGTGAGAGAGAGAGAGAGAGAGAGAGAGAGAGAGAATCATATGACTTTCAGCTACATGCAGTACTGTTTGATGTAATTCCTGTCACTTTAGGTAGTACCTCTGACATACAAGGTTGGAACATCACACACTCAATACAGAACACAGAACATTTTGACTACATGATTAATGTTTTAATATTTTAATAATACAGGGAAGAAGCTTAAAAGGTAAATGTTAAGAAACATAAATTTGTTTTGCTGCTTTATTTTAGTTATTAACAAACAATGCTTTTGAACTGTAACCCAGTGCTTTTCAAACCTAACCTGGCCTTCAGAACCACCTGGAGAGACTTTTTTCTCTAACCATTTAGGGACCCAGTGCTGTAACTCCTGCTGTCATGAGGAATAAATGCCTTCTACATAACAAATGCACCACAATAAAATATTTAATAAGAAAATCATAGTGTTAGTCGCTCAGTCCTGTCCAAATCTGTATGATCCCATGGATTGTAGCCTGCCAGTTTCCTCTGTCCAGGGGATTCTCCAGGCAAGAATATTGGAGTGGGTTGCCATTTTCTTCTTCAGGGGATCTTCCTGATCCAGGGGTCAAACCTGGGTCTCTAGCACTGCAGGCAGATTATTTACCTTCTGAGCCATCAGGGAAAACGCATAAAGAAATATGTCAGAGAACTTAACTTACTTTTTTTTAAAAAAGAGGGATTCCTCAAAATTTAAAGATACAGAACTTAGAAATAGACAATCTCATCCCCCTCCTTTTGGCTTATGTTTGAGGCAATCAGGGAGATAGTGTGAGCACGAAACACCTAGACTTCAGTTTAAATCTCTGTTCATGTCACTGTTTGGCAACCTTCAGAAAGTCAGACAAGTTATTGGATTGTTACCTTCCTCATCCATAACACGGTAATAATGACAAAACACATGCTGCGGGATAGTGACTATTAAGTGGAGGATCTGTAAAGACATTTAATGATGCCTAGCAAACTCAACCTCTCCTTACTGTTTTAGCATGAAGTTTTGGAATTGCTTGTCTCACTGACTTCCACTCTGAATTTCACGTTGAAATTTCAGTCTAACTTCTCCCAGTGTACAAAGAGAAGCAATATCTTTTTCTTCCTGGGTTTCAAGTCAATATCTTAGAGGCTCAAGGGAAAAATCAAATAGAATAAAGCAAAAAATTCCAGTGAACTAAATTCATCCTACAACTGTCCTCACAGCAGTCTCATTCTCTCATTGTGTGAAATCAGTGGTTCCCCTGTTGATTCCCCTGTTTAGTCTTCCCTCTTTTCTGGTAACACAAAATACAGGCAGAGCTTCCTGTAGATTTCCATCCTGACAAGCACATCTAGAATTCACTTAATTCTCTGCAAATCTACTGATCTTTTAAAAATCTTTCTGCTCTTCTTCCCCTCCTGGTCCTTATCACGAAGTCTTAGCAATCCTAAACACCCAAGCAACAATTACAATGACCAACATCTTGCATTCATGGGTGCTTGTCATGCACCAGGGTCTGAAGTGAGACACTTAACAGATACTGTCCCATCCAATCTTCCCAAGGTCCCTGTGGATCATAGGTAATTCAGAGCCTGAGGAGCTTGCTCAAGTTTAGCTGGGTGACATCTGGCAGAACTGAGAAGGGTGTAAATGTCTATCTGACTCCGTAGCCCAGACTCTTAATCAGCACTCTTTCATCTCAAAGCAATCTCCTACATAGCTTACAGTTCCTAATTAGCCAGGCCATTAACAATTCCAAGAATTTCTACAATGCATGCCTGCTGTTTGAGGGCATACTGAAACGATTCTTTCCTTGTTGGCAATTTGGGAAAATTTAAGTTTTCACTTCCAGCTTGTCAAAATAGTCTCCACATTGTAAAGCACCAATCTACCCTCAATGATTTTTTTTTTTCCCCTCAGAAAGTTTTTTGGTCAGACCCTAGTCTCAACTTACAGAGCAAGTGAAGTTACATTTGGACTTCAAAATGAAGTACTTATGTTTTTCTGGGTTTGTATTTTCCATTTAGAAAGCAAAATTTAAGACTGAAACTTCCCACAAGTAATCTACACTCACTTTCCTGCCATACTAGTCACCCTACCAGTTACTATCTTCTAATACACCATATAATTTACTTGCCTCTTTTGCTTAGGTTTCCCTGGTGTCTCAGACAGTAAAGAATCTGCCTGTAATGCAGGAGACCTGAGTTCAATCCCTGGGCCACAAAAATCCCCTAGAGAAGTGGCAACCCACTCCAATAATTTTGCCTGGAGAATTCCCTGGACAGAGGCTACAGTCCATGGAGTCCCAAAGAGTTGGACACAACTGAGCAACTAATGCTTCTGCTTACTAGTTGGTTTCCCTCACAAAATGCAAGCTGCATGCAAACAGAAGTTTTGCCAAAGTTGCTTGCAGCTATATTCTCCATATGTAGAATGATAGCTCACATATAATAGTTGTTCAGTGAGTAATTACCAAATTAATGAGTAAGATAAGTTACAATGGACAGATGTGTCTATTGTTTAGTAAAGTTGCTTTTTTCTTTTTCTTTTTTTTTTTTTTTGAGGAATGTTACAGTCTACAATACATTATTAACCAAGATTATTTCCAGGGCATTCATCTCCTAGTATAATAGTTGGTTTCTAGCAAGTCAGTAACAACAAAGGCCTTTACAAGGAATGCTAAAATGCTTTAAAGTGATTTTACCAATTTTTGTTTCACAGTAAAGAAGAATTTCACTGAAGTCTCATGCAAGTGACTTGGTATTGTCAAACTTTGTAAATTGTTTCCAAATTTGCTAGATGTAAAATTGTACATTTTCACTGTAGTTTCACTGGAATTTTCCTGGTAATTAATAAGATGGGAAATCATTTCATACAGATATGAGCTTTTATTTCTTTCTCTTTGTAAACTCATTTTTCTATTTTTTCTAATGGATTTTTTTTATTGGTTCAGAAGAGTCCATGATATCATTCATAGGGTAAATAAGTAGTAAATATCTTCCAGTGAATAGTTTGATTTTTTATTTTATTTTATGGTGACTTCTCACAAAAACAGGTACTAACTAATTGTAGCTTAAGTTATTAATCTTTTCTGCATGATTTATAATTTTTATCTATTATAAGAAATTGCTGTAGAGATACATTTCTATATTGACCTCTAAAAAGTTTATAGCATTAGTTTGCCTTATATATTCAGTTATTTAATGCATGTGGTACTGATTTTATGTACAGTGTGAGGCAGGGGCATATTTAATGTTTTTATTCAAATGAATAACCAACTCTTCCATAAATAATTATTGAAAATTCAATTCTTCACCCAATTATATGCAATGACACATCTGTTACATATTAAATATCCTTATTTTAACAAGTGCAGAATCTTCTACATAATTTCTATATAATTTCAAACAATATTCCTAAACGAATCCTTAGCCATATTTTTAATCTGCAAAACTTTGTACAGGATTAAAGAAGAAATCTCATGTCACTCAGGAATTTAATAACCTAAGCTGCTTTTAAAATTGTATTTTCTCTTAGCCCACTAATGTAGGCTCTCTATGAGAGTTAAATTTCAATAATCAATCAAATATAATGTGGAGAAATTAATACTGAAATGTAAGACAATTTCTAAACAGGCAATTTACTATTGCTATGCAAAATCTCTAGCTCCAAGCCTGTGGAAAGGCAGACTCTATTGTGTCAGCTTAGCTATCACCTTTCACCACACACTGGATTTACTGCAAAAGTAGGTGGAGTGACTTCGATTTCTACTGCAGCTCTGTTAATCTGCAATAATGTTGAGAGCAAGATTTTGTACATAAAAATATCAAGAAATGAATACATTTTACATAAGTACAGAAAATGCAGATTAATGAGTCATAAAACACAGAGGATTTAATGTTTGATGATTATTTTGCTTTGAATTTGTGATAAAAAAAGTCAATACATTATTATAACTTGCGAAGTGTTTTACAAAAATAAGTATATGTTAAAAAGAGAGCTCAAAAAAAAAAAGAGAGCTCATTATTATGCTATGCTGGTAAATCCTTAATTTAAGTAATTTTAGGGTATTGAAAATGTTAAAATGACTAACTCTGTTGGTTTGCAAAAAATATGAGATTCACATAGACACATACAAAATTTTGTTCTAATAACTTTCTAAACATATATAAATTACACCCTCATTACTCCTGGCCTACCATGTGGACTTTTCTCCAGTATAAATATAGTGTATCAATTACTACCGAATATATTGAATTATCAGTTCAGTTCAGTTCGTTCACTCAGTCGTGTCTGACTCTTTGGACCCCATGAACTGCAGCACGCCAGGCTTCCCTGTCCATCACCAACTCCCGGAGATTGCTCAAACTCATGTCCGTTGAGTCGGTGATGCCATTCAACCATCTCATCCTCTGTCGTCCCCTTCTCCTCCTTCCCTCAATCTTTCCCAGCATCAGGGTCTTTTCAAGTGAGTCAGAACTTTGCATCAGGTGGCCAAGGTATTGGAGTTTCAGCTTCAACATCAGTCCTTCCAATGAATATTCAGGACTGATTTCTTTAGGATGGACTGGTTGAATCTCCTTGCAGTCCAAGGGACTCACAAGAGTCTTCTCCAACACCACAGTTCAATAGCATCAGTTTTTCAGCGCTCAGCTTTCTTTACAGTCCACCTCTCACATCCATACATGAATGACTACTGGAAAAACCATAGCCTTGACTAGATGGACCTTTGCTGGCAAAGTAATGCCTCTGCTTTTTAATATGCCATCCAGGCTGGTCATAACTTTTCTTTCAAGGAGTAAGCGTCTTTTAATTTCATGACTGCAGTCACCATCTGCAGTGACTTTGGAGCCCCAAAAATGAAGTCTGTCACTGTTTTACATCTATTTGCCATGTGATAGGACCAGATGCCATAATCTTAGTTTTCTGAATGTTGAGCTTTAAGCCAACTTTTTCACTCTCCTCTTTCTCTTTCATCAAGAGGCTCTTTAGTTCTTCGCTTTCTGCCATAAAAGTGGTGTCATCTGTTTATCTGAGGTTACTGATATTTTGCCCAGCAATCTTGATTCCAGCTTGTGCTTTGTCCAGCCCAGCACTTCTCTTGATGTACTCTGCATATAAGTTAAATAAGCAGGGTGACAATATACAGACTTGACATACTCCTTTCCCTATTTGGAACCAGTCTGTTGTTTCGTGTCCAGTTCTGACTGTTGCTTCATGACCTGCACACAGATTTCTCAAGATGCAGGTCAGGTGATCTGGTATTCCCATTTCTTTAAGAATTTTCCACAGTTTGTGATGAAACACAAACTGTCAAAGGCTTTGGCATAGTCAATCAAGCAGAAATGGATGTTTTTCTGGAACTCTCTTACTTTTTTGATAATCCAACAGATGTTGTCAATTTGATCTCTGGTTCTTCTGCCTTTTCTAAAACCAGCTTGAACATCTGGATGTTCACAGTTCATGTACTGTTGAAGCCTGGTTTGGAGAATTTTGAGCATTACTTTACTAATGTCTGAGATAAGTGCAATTGTGCAATGGTTTGAGCATTCTTTGGCACTGCCTTTTTTTGGGAATGGAATGAAAACTGATCTTTTCCAGTCCTGTGGCCAATGCTGAATTTTCCAAATTTGCTGGCAATATTGAATTATCCTTCCCCTCCAAATCTTTGTTCTACTGACTCAAAGTCAATATACTTATCCTAAGATTCTTAAGGGCTTGTGTTATAAATTTTACAATGGAAATCAATAATTTCTTGTTTAGAATGCTTACTTTGATCCATCAGGGTGCTTTGAAAGTTTCATTTCACAAAACTTGAAGGGTCTATTAAGATATATTCATGTGGTTTTATGTGATGCAGCCATTGACAATATTTTTCTTATTGGTAAGTCTATCAACTTCAGCATTTATTCCAGAATCACATGAAAAATTCCTCAGAGTATGAAACTCACCATATTAGTGTATAAAACTGAATAAATTATTACAAGGACATGTCAGTCAAATTTTATATGAATATAAGCATTTATCAAATATATACCACATGAGAACATTAATTCTATGCAGTTAGGAGAAAGCAGGCCATATGCATGAGTTTTATTATAAAAGCCAAGTCCATGAAAGTTTATTGTATTATTATATGTTACCTTTGAAAACCTGATCATTAAATTGACTTTACATTATATCACATGTGTAATATACATGTAATATACATGTAATGCATATGTTATATATATTAATATATATCAGTTCAGCTCTGTCACTCACTTGTGTCCAACTCTCTGTGACCCCATGAATCGCAGCACACCAGGCCTCCCTGTCCATCACCAACTCCCGGAGTTCACTCAAACTCACATCCATCGAGTCAATGATGCCATCCAGCCATCTCATCCTCTGTCATCTCCTTCTCCTCCTGCCCTCAATCCCTCCCAGCATCAGAGTCTTTTCCAATGAGTCAACTCTTCACATGAGGTGGCCAAAGTATTGGAGTTTCAGCTTTAGCATCATTCCTTCCAAAGAACACCCAGGACTGATCTCCCTTAGAATGGACTGGTTGGATCTCTTTGCAGTCCAAGGGACTCTCAAGAGTCTTCTCCAACACCAGAGTTCAAAAGCATCAATTCTTCAGTGCTCAGCCTTCTTCACAGCCCAACTCTCACATATATATATTCCTACATACATATATATAGGTCATGTATCTGTACTGTATATATTTTATATGTATTAAATGATACACACATATATTCATGTTATGTATAATATGTATACACATTATAAAGTGAATTTTGTGATTAGGATTTTTGTTCATGCATATATTCATTCATACATCTGTAGATATTGCACTTAAGGGTGGGATGATAAAGCAAGTCAAACAATTAAAATACTCTGAGTTATTACATATAGTATTTGTATCTAAAATGTTAAATAGAATCTCTGAAACTTTTTCTTTGGATAAATTACTTTATGAAGACTTAATATGCACTGAGTACAATTAAATTGTAGTCCAAGGTTAAATACAATTTAATAACAATAATTTAATTCCAAAATAATAATTATCATAGGTGAGACTATGGATTTTTTTTATGCTGATGAAAATTGCTTTATTACATCTTCTGTGACTCTCCCCCTACTTGAACATTTATTTTTTTTTAATTTTTATTTTTACTTTATTTTGCTTTACAATACTGTATTGGTTTTGCCATACATTGACATGAGTCAGCCATGGGTGTACATGAGTTCCCAATCCTGAACCCCCCTCCCACCTCCCACCCCGAAACTGGAGCCTATTATATAGGGTGAAGTAAGCCAGAAAGAAAAACACCAATACAGTATACTAACACATATATATGGAATTTAGAAAGATGGTAATGATAACCCTCTATGCGAGACAGTAAAAGAGACACAGATGTATGGAATTTCTTAGCATGTGATTTTAATATATTGCACTCAATTTTCTAAAACAACTCAGAGGAACCAATATTTACATAAGATGGAGTATTTATTAAAAAACTGTCATAATCTGAAATAATTTCAATATAATGTCCATTGTGAATCAAAGTCAGTAATATTTTCCCCTTAGTTGATTGGGTTTCATTATTATGGGATCATCTGTGGCACAAAGAAAATAAATGAACAAAACATAAAAAATGTTTTTTGCTACTAATTCAACAATTTCACAAACTGCACATGGGACATATAAATAGGCAGCACAGCACCTTATAATGTACCATTATATGACAGTCAAAACATGGAACCTGGGCCTACAATTAGGTTACCTGCCAGGAACCAGGCACTCATTTTCATAGAACTTGGACTCTGTTGATTTTTCTTTTCATTAACCCTGTTTGTATGCATGCCTCAACCCTATCTTGGTATACATTACCTATGATCTTTCACCAAATACAAGACTTATTCCAAGAGTGTATGTGTGCTAAGTCACTTCAACTCTTTGCTACCCTAAGGACCTTCACCTGCCAGGCCCCTCTGTCTGTGGGATTCTCCATGCAAGAATACTGGAGTGGGTTGCCATGCCCTCCGATCTTCCCAACCCAGTGACTAAACCCATGTCTCTTATGTCTCTTGAACTGGCATGAGGATTCTTTACCACTGGCACCACTTGGGAAGCTGAAGAATGGGTAGTCAATGCATCTGCTGAAGATAGATGAAAAGAGATGATTTCTTTTAAGAAAATACAGTCTAGTATAATAAAGATAGAAAATAATTTTGTGTTACTCAGATGAGTCTTTGATTTTACAGTTGAGGAAAAATAAGGTTCAAGGTGTAATTCAGTCCAAATTCTACTACTACATCAACTTCAGTGGTACCATTCACTTGCATCACTACTGCCCTGTAATATATTTGAACAACCCTCACATCATCTTTCAACATTTGTAATATTTTTATTTATTAATCACTAGTGCCAAGACACTTAGTTGGAGTATTATGTGATAATTTATTGTTCTATCACATTTATATACTGTGTAGAGAAATATATGATTATGTCATTCAAAATCCAAAAGAAGAAAAAAGTGGTATGAGGAGCTGGCTATTAGGACCTAATTTGTTTCAGAAAGAATTGTGCTAAAAACTTTAGCATCTGTTGTACTTGATTATTGAAGCTTTATTTTCATTGGCTTCCAAAAATGCTGTTAACTTTCAAGCTAGTAGATTAAATGTTATTAGCTTTAAAACCTTTTAAAACAAGTAATCAGTTGAAGTGATAATGGAATTTAAAGTAAGTACATTCATTAAATTGGTTTTTACACAACTGTGGTTTCCCTATTGGCCACATGAATCTCTATACCTGACATTGCTAATTATAATAAATGGTATATGTATATGTGATTAACTTCACACTACACTTAAAGTAGACATAAAGGTAATTGAAGAACTCCACTGTCATGTATCATTCTAGCAAAGAAAATCTGGTTTTGCTAATTTATTTGTCTTACACGTAAAAAATTGAGTTTTTCATAAATGCATGAACCCGTTAAATTCAGAAATTTAGACTGCAGTGATTACTAATTTGCTATTAGATGAAAGCAACGAGATTCATTAGGAAGGAGAGAAGGAAGGAGGGGGGAAGGCAGCAAGGAAAGAAAGAAGAGGGGAAGGGAGAGAAGGAATACTGATGGGAAAGATTCAAGAGCAATCTTCCATATTAATATGTACCAATTTAGTTTTTCAGTTACTTAGGCTTGAAGAATTGGCTCCATTCTTATACATGGCTAGAGGCATAGTTTCAATACTTCTTTTTTGTGTCAAGACACCTGTCTTTTTACTTCAGTGCCAGAAGGGTTTAGCATCTTGTCACTGAAGCAACACAGCCTGCACGTTTATAGGTGTCACTCACTCTACCATCTGTTCCTTAGGATAACAGCCACCATTATCAACCAACCTCCACCTGAGGCTTTAACAATCTCTGTGGATTAAAGTTCAGATCTACAAGGAAGAATGGCTTGCAGTAATATTGCCATTCAACTTTGCTTGACCTTAACTTTCCTGCTGTCAATACTACATTGCAGGCTGCTAACTGGCTTTTTCATCCTGTGTGTGTATTGTCCTGTACATTTCTTGATCAAGTAATGAAACCATATGAAAGTCTTCTCACTTTTATTAGCATTTTTGGTCATTTTTTCTGCTTCCAGTTCACTAAAACACTCAAGGCTATAGCTATAATATTTTTAATACACAAATTTAAATGAATGAATCCTAATTAGATTTCACTTCTAGGGTCACTAATCAGATAGCTTCACAAATGAAACTGACTCCCACCCCCCTCCACACACACACAAATTGAAATAAGAGGGAAAATGATGGTATTATATTAAAGCTGGCCAATCCAAGATAAGAAAGTTTATTAAGAGCTTATTTAATACAATATGAATTATTTTTCCTGTTTAATTTAAAATAAACAATATTGCATATAGATACATTTATTTTAATCTGATTAACAAATGCTTATTGCTAACATTTTCATGAAAGGCATCACCTGATAAATGATTTATAAATACCAAATAGTCAATATATAGCTGTAGCAAAATGTCACAAATTCTTTCTTCATGTACTCTATTTCTTTACTGGTGATATGTAGTTATTTCCAGATTAGGAGTAGTATTTTTATGCCCCCTGGATTTTTATGGCTGTCATTATTTCTATATAAGGCATTCCTCCACATTCAAATGATAGGAAAAAGGAAGTGGGCTCTGTTTATTCATTGCCAATCAAGCTAATAAAAATGTTTTGCAAGATGGTAAAACATGATAATACTGTCAATTGAAAGCAGCTCATTACAAGAAGGAACGTTTGTGCTCATCTTGTTCTACACTGAACTTTTACTGTGGCTATAAAACAGCATCCCTTTGTTATTGCAAACAGTGAATTCTGCTCTATCCTCTTGCTGTCCCCACTGATTTGTTTGTGTGTTTGTTCAATGCTTTTGGAAGGATTCATCTCTGCTCTCCTCTGGGAAGCAGTAACTGTAGTCCAGGAATGTTCTAGGGTGGCAGTCTACATGCTCTCTCCTCCATTTTACAGGCGATGTTAGGTTAATCAATGATTTATTCAACAAAACAAATAGTTTAGGCTTTCACTGTAATATGATATTGGCATGATGAGTTGGCTTGGTCCTTTTGGGGGAATTTTCTACCAGTTACTACTAGCCTTTGGCTTATGAGACACTTCTGGTTTTTCTCTGCAGTTGGCTGGCACTTGTGTGCAATGACCACTCCTGATCTATTTGCATATGTGTGAAGGATATTTATTTCTTCAGCCAGCTCCACTTTTACATAGCATGATGGTACTTCTGCAATGTGCATAGAAGCTAGAGAAAAATGACGTTGCAGTCCCTTGTCTGTAAAACACATGCAGCCACCATGAAACAACATGATAACACCAGTATAACATTCACATTATTGCAGTAGTATTGCTTGTAACCATTAGTCTCTTTTCTTCAATTAGTAACAGTCACTTAAACAGACTACTAGTCTACCACAGATAGTGCAACTTCCTCAAACAACTCTGCTTCTCTGGTTTGAAAAATTAAGTATTTATAATCATTTTTCATTTCTGGATGATACTGAGGAAAAAAATCATAATTCAGTGCTCCCATAGGAAATATACATAAATAATGAACTAAAAAAACATGAAGATTTATAGTATTATTCAGAATACAATTTTGCTCTAGGGAACTAATTCATTCAACAAGTACTTATTGAACTTCTAACACACACTGGAAAAATGATGAATAGAACATTTCTTGCCTTCAAGAAGCACGAAGTCTAGGGAAACAGATATGTAAAGACATAATTATACTATATGTGTATTATTGTTATACTAAAAAGCATTAGGAGTGTATTAATGATTCAAGAAGGAAAAAATAAGAAGGGAGAAATGGGGGCATACTGGTAAAGTGATAACAAGGAAGGAAAGTTTAATTTGTATAGCACAGGAAGATTTTAAAAGGTGGGAAGTGGGGAAAATTCTATTCAAAGAATAGAAGAGGTGTAAAGGTATAAACGAATGGAATAATATGACTTACTACAGGAATTACAAGAAATATAGCTAATTCATATATTCAGATAGAGATAAAGCCAGGGATGTAAAGAAAGAGATGATCCAGGGGATAGTTCTACGCCATGTAAAATAATAAGATTCTCTCTCATAGAAGACAGAGATCTGTTGATTGGAAGTTAGCTTTCAAAATAAGCAGTTTTATTTTTTCTAGTACTCTAAGCCTTGTATTGGTTTAAAGACTATTTAATCAACCCTTGTGGGAAATTAGAAGGAAGAAGCAATTAAAAATGCAAGATGATAATGATGTATATTTATTTAATATTAATTTTACCCCATAATCCCAATGTACATAAGTTTCAAATTAGACTTCAGCTCTCTGCCACAGTGATATGGCTCTCTGAATTATAAATGTTAATCTTTGGCTGCTTAAAACTTGTTGGAGAATAAGTTTATTGCAGAGTATAAAGTATTAATCCTCTAGTAAGAAACTTTCTAAGTAAACCACCTATGTAAATCTTAATCTTCAGAACAGTTTTATGTCAATAGTAAATGAAGACATTACCAAACCACTGCACATATTGATCAAACAGCTATGATTATTTCTTGTAAATAGCATTGAACCTGCACTATAGGACATATCTTTCTTTCATATATAACAAATTTCCCCACAATATAATAAAGAGCAAGCACATTAAAATAAACACAAAAACTGGATTTCTTAAAATAAGGGGCACCATTGTACATAGTACAGAGTACAATTGTACACAGATGGTTGGATGGCATCACCAACTTGATGGACATGAGTTTGAGCAAACTCTGGGGGCTGGTGATGGACAGGGAAGCCTGGAATGCTGCAGTGCTTGGAGTTGCAAAGATTTTGACATGATTTAGCGACTAAATTGAACTGAACTGAACTGATTTGTACACAGAGTAGAACAGAAGTCTGTGATGTTTGAATATCCTTTCCCAGTTTAGCTGAAACTTTTCTTTCTAGCTTCATCTGTTGCTTTCACCTCATCATAATATGGTCGTATAATTACATACACATAGAGAGCAAACTTTTTTTTTAATGGAATAAAGGGAAGGAGGGGAAGAGAAAGGGAAAATAGGAGGGGAAATGAGAGAAGGGGAGAGAGAAGAGGATGAAAAGACCAGAGAAAAAGAAAAGGAAGAGAAGGAGATAATGAAGTCATTCCTGGGAGTTCAAACAGCATCAGTGTTTTTTACTTTTTTCTTGTTTTCCGAATGTATTATGTGTGGTGCCTTGAATGGGAGGGGAATTTGAAAAAAAAATGGATACATGAGTATGTATGTCTGGGTCCCTACGCTGTTCACCTGAATCTGTCACAACTTTGTTTGCTAATCGGCTATACCCCGATACAAAATAAAAGTAAAAAATAAATAAAAGTTAATACCTTCAAAAATAAATATATTAGCCACTAAATTCTGTACTACCACAGATATAATCCTGTGAAATGAATAGCCATCTCTTCAATATATCAGTTCTAAATACAACTTACCCATATTCTACTAATTTTTTAATGCTAAATATACTGAGAGATTGATTTAAAAGTTAAAAATCTCTTTTCATGGCTAGCAGTTCTCTAGAACTATCTTCTCTTCAGTTCATCTTTCTTTTTCTCTGGAATATAAGCATTTCTGTTAGCAGGCATAAGTGTCCAAAAGACTCATGTCACAGAGGAGAGAGTCCAGTTCTTCCATCACAATTATATAGAGTAAGGATGGTTCTCTCTGGGTTTGTGTAAAAGTGAACATATTTGAAATTACCTCTTGGCGGTGATCTTGAAGGAGGTATTTGTCTAACTGAATCTTACCTAGGGGGAATGCTGAGCACAAACCCCCAGACTTCAGAGCTGCTTCATTCATTCTCTTCAACACCTTTCCAAGAGTAAATACATTAATACTTTCTTCCCAAAGAAAGTGATTATAATCAGAAATTACTGGTATAGTATGAGGTATGAAGTTGCAAAAAATGACTCTAAACTATTTGAATTATTTGGCTATATAATCTTTATTGAAGACTATATTGATATTTATAATAATTTATAAATTATTTATAAATTTATTGTATTTATAATTATTTATAATAAGTTATTGAATTATTTAGCTAATCTTTATTCCTATTTTTCCCAGGTGGGTATTTTACCATATTTTGTCTTGTACATTTCACAGCCATATTTTACCACATTAAAAACTCCTTTCTTATCTTCACTCTCTGAATTTACACTCTTATACCATTGTTTTATTAAACCCATGGTGGCTTGAGTGGTAAAGAACCTGCCTGCCAATGCAGGAGATGTAACAGATTAAGTCCCTGGGTTGGGAAGATCCCCTGGAGGAGGGCACGGCAATCCACTCCAGTATTCATGCCTGGAGAATCCTATGGACAGAGGAGCCTGGCAGGCTATGGTTCATAAGGTCGCAGAGAGTTGGACACGACTGAAGTAACTTAGCATGCACTGTTGTTATCTTAGTTGGAAAGTATGAAAGATAGTTTATATAATCAATGATTAAGGAGGGAATCACATTGACTGAATAAGGAGAGGTAGTCAGACAGTTGTGAAAACTATCATCCCATATACCATGCCAAGGATAGATGGTTGTCAAAAGGGAGATTGTACACTATTGAAATCACTTAAAAAAAACTCTTGTTGCATTTCAAACCAAATCCACAGTGAGATACTATCTCACACCTGTTAGGATGGCTTTATCTAAAAGACCTAGAAATAACAAACGGACTAGAAATAACAAGTGGACTCCTTTCAAACTGTTGTTAGGAAGTAACTTGGTGCAGCCATTATGGAAAACAGTATGGAGTTTCTTCAAAAATGAAAACTAGAACTACCATATGATCTAGCAATTTCACTCAGGGTATATTAAAGGAATTAAAATCATAATCTAAAAGAGATATCTGCACCAACATGTTCGTTGCAGCATTATTTACAATAGCCAAGGTATGGAAACAGCCTAAATGTCCATCAACTTATGAATGGATAAAGAAAATGTGGCATGTATATCATATGGATTAATATCTATATACATTTATATCTATATCCATATGTATGATAGGATATTATTCAGCCTAAGAAAGAGGGAAAACTTTCCATCTGCAACAACATGGATGGACCTGAAAGGCATTTTACTAGGTGGAATAAATTACGCTGAGAAAATTTGATGTTGTATGATCTCGCTTATGTGGAATATAAAAAAAAATTGAAATCATAGAATCAGAGAGAAGATTGATGGTTGTTAGAGTTTAGAAGGTATGGGAAATGAGAAGAGGTTTGTAACATGATATACACTTTCAGTTATAAGATGGGTAAGTTCTAATGATCTAACTATACCTGTCTACAGAAGTGAAAGTGAAAGTGTTAGTCGCTCAGTCCTGTCCAACTCTTTGTGACCCCATGCACTGTAGCCAGCAGGCTCCTTTCTCCATGGGGATTCCCAGGCAAGAACACTAGAGTTGGTTGCTATTTCCTTCTCCAGTCTACCTAGAGTATGGTGACTATAGTTGATCAGACTGTATGTATAATTTTAATCTACTAAGAGAGTAGGTCTTAGGTGTTCTCATTAAAAAAAAAAGAGGTAACTATGTGAGGTTATGAATGTGTTAATTAACTTCATTTTGAAATCATTAAACAATGTATATGTATGTCAAATCATCACATTGCACCCTTTAAGTCTATTATAATTATTTGTTCATTATACCTCAATAAATCTTGGGGGGATATGAAGGAATATCATCACTAACATCACTGCAATGAGTCACCTACGAGCATGTGTTGAATTTACTAGCAAGGCATTCAATATATAATAAAATTAGTTTTCACCAATAGATAGCAATATGCAATAAGCATCTGCTATGATATATAAATACCAGTATTTATTTCACATATAATTTAATCTCAGGGAATAAGAAATCCTATACATTGTCTATGTCTACTTGACCTTCAGTACAACCATTGATAAGGTTTCCCTGGTGGCTCCATGGTAAAGAATCCACCTGCAACGCAGGAGCTGCAGGACACACAGGTTCTATCCTTGAGTCAGGAAGATCTCCTGGAGGAGGTTATGGCAATCCACTCCAGTATTCTTGCCTGGAGAATCCTATAGACAGATGAGCCTGGCGAGCTATAGTTCGTAGGGTTGCACAGAATCAGACATGACTGAAGTGACTTTGCACACACACACACGCAGGCACGCACAACCATTGGTATGTAAAAAACAATCAACGATTTTAAACTATCTCTCCTAACTTTCATTAAAACTCCACCTTCTTTCAAATGTCAATTCAAAGTATCAGAAACCAAGTCAAAAATGAAACATTTTTTGAGTCTGCTTGCAATGTAGACATTTAGCAATATGGGTGATGGCTTTAAAAGTGCAGCCCATTAGAACATTTTGTTAGCTCAGCCATGTAAATTTACACTGAGTCTGATCATGTCCCATCACTTCTACACCACTTTGGCCCTCAGCAACTAAACTGAAACAGGAACTTCTAACTTGTTTTGTTGCTTCCCTTCTAGCTATCTAAATCTGTTTTCTGTACAGAAGCCAGAATTACCTTTTAAAATAATAATCCATAGCATTTGACATCATACCTCAAATTCTCCTTTGATTTCTCATCATACTTTAATAAAACCCATACTACGCTCCTTGGTCTCTGAAGTTCCGAATATCATCCAGCTGTTGGAATCTCTCTGACCTCACTACACTCAACCCTACCTTTCTTTTTCCCTCCATAATTCCAATCTCATTTTCCCCCAGGAGTCTATTCCTTCTTCCTTGGAGTACTCTACTTCATAAATAAAGCTAAGAGAATACCATCATATTTCATTCACGTCTTCATTTAACCAAGTAGTTTCTAACCACTCAAACTACAATGTAACTCTTCCCTTCTCCACAGTCAACTGCTTGTCACTGTTCTTTTTTTCTTAATGCTACCTAAAAATATTGTATGCATGTATTTATTTACTTGTTTAGCATTAGTCTCCGACACTATTGCGTCAGAACTAAAACTACAAGCCTTTGTTTGTCTCTCACCAATGAATTTTCAGTGCCCGGATGGAACAAGTTGTAGATACTCCTTCACATACATATATGTCGAATGAATAAATGATAATACAATACCTTGATAATCTCAAACTTTTGAGAATAAGTTTAAGTCATTAAGATACATTAACTGTATATAAATTTTGGTTAATATCCTGGCACATTCAAAACAAAGGAGAAAATCTTAGTAAAAATTAAACTTTGCAATATAGGTCAAACTGTTCTTTGTATTAACCAACCTCACTATTCCTCATTTTCCAAACTTAAAATGGGGAAAGTAATGATACCTACTTCCTAGGGTGGCTGTAAAAGTTAATTGAACTAATACTTAGACTAGTGCCTGGCATATCAAAAGCACTCAATATATGTTGTGAAGTTGTGAAGTCGCTCAGTCGTGTCCAACTCTTTGTGACCCCATGGACTATAGCCCACCAGGCTCCTCCATCCATGGAATTTTCTAGGCAAGCGTACTGGAGTGGGTTGCCATTTCCTTCTCCAGGGAATTTTCCCAACCCAGGGATCAAACCTGGGTCTCCTGCATTGCGGGCAGATGCTTTACCATCTGTTACCTCTTATTATTACTATTATTATTAATTGAAACCAAATTACATTTGCAGCATTTCAATTCTTATTTCACAGCAAATAGATTCTTCTAAACTCAAAATATGTAGTCTCAAAGCTCCAGAAGACAGAAACATGTTTGAATGTTTCCCCCATAGCTCACAATTTGCCTGAAAAACAGGAGACGTGGCTACATTAATGAACATGATTAAAAATAAGCTGAGCTCTTTGCACAATAGTATATTCAAATATCTAGAACTATGTGTAGCTAAGTAGCAACAAGGGGAAAAAAATGCAATGACCTCAATTTCTTTTTTCACGTGTGTCCTAGGACAAAAGTATAGACATTGTCAAGGTCACAGAATCAAATGCTCATTGGGACTGATTAATAAAATTATACTTACTGATATTTGCACTGTAACAAATTTCCATCTTAAAGCAAAATGAAGTTTACATATTGCTGCAGGCATTGTGCAAATTAGAACTTCATTGAATATTAATAAATTACTTTTTGTAGCCAATTGTTATGCAAATTACCAGGGTGTCAGAATTTATCATTTTGTTTGGTTGAGGATTAAGGGAAAGTATGCTTCTAAAAATCAAGCGGATACAAACTAATATATGAATTCAAGCAAGAAAATGTTATATAATTCCTAAATGTTCAGAATTGCCATAACCATTTTTGGTTATTTTTTAAAAATACTAACTCAATGCATATTTTATTCAAATTGCACAAAGTTTAAGATATATTGTTAAGCAAATAGAGAATGGCCCTGGGGATTTTTAAAATTCTTTTGAACATTTAAAAAATAAAATTCATATAGCCTACTTCTTTACAAATTATTTAACCTGTTACTATGTTAACTTTAGAAAACAGTTTACTTAAACAGAGTATGTGCTTAGTCATTCAGTCGTGTCTGACTCTTTGTGACCCCCTGGACTGTAGTCCACCAGGTTCCTCTGTCTATAGGGATTCTCCAGGCAAGACTACTGGAGTGGTTTGCCATGCCCTCCTCCAGGAGATCTTCCCAACCCAAGGATCGAACCCAGGTGTCCTGATTTGCAGGTGGATTCTTTACCTTCTGAGCTATCAGGAAACATATTTCCAAAGAATTTACCAGACCCCAAATAATTGTTTTAAAATACATATATTCATTTATATCTATTGAATCTTGAATTTTCATAAAATGGGGTCAAGCTGATTGTTTTACAAGACTTTCTGGGAGAAAATTTAACTAAATGACAATAATACTCCTAATCAAGTCAAGCATTCACAGACTTCATTAATCAGTTATTTTTCCCTTGGAATTAATTATTATTTGTTTCAGTCTGCTCTTAAAAATTAATTCTAGTTAATATTTATAAAAACCTCAAAAATAAAGTTTTATTAACTGATTTAAGTCTTCAAAGATGATTGATTGTTAAAGAAAAAAAGTCTCACTGACTCCTGTTAAAGATATTAAGGTAGACTTTACTCAGGACTATCTGCATAGAAAGAGTTGTGGTTGTTAGTCATTAAGTTGTGTCCGACTCTTTGTGATACCATGGACTGTAGCCTTCCAGGTTCCTATGTCCATGGGATTCTCCAGGCAAGAATACTGGAGTGGGTTGCCATTTCCTTCACCAGGAGATCTTCCTGAACTAGGGATAGAACCCTGGTCTCTAGCATTGCAGTCATAGAAAGAGGGACCACTGCAATGGGAATTTCCCAGTGGGGAGAGAGATTGGGGTCAACTCTGAATACAGCCTGGGCAAATGGGAAGTTTTAGCCAAGAAGCAGAGTAGGTGGGTCAGTGGGTAAAATATCAAATTAGAGAAAACATTAGGAATAATTGAGAGTTTTGATAAAATCCATCTAAAAGGCTTCTTGGTGAAGAGAGGCCAGGGTGATTGGGCATCCTCTGGGGGATGGTGGAGGTGGAAGAACCTGAGCAGATACCAGGGTAATCAGATATGGAGAATGAGGGATTCTGGGTAAATTGACTTAGCATGATTTTTGTTAAAACTAGGTTTTTAAAGTAAGTGCAGAGAGGAGCCCAGGAGAAGGTTTAAGAACCTGCTGAACTTTTGTCAAGTAAAGAATCTTTGTCAAGACAACAGTTCTCAAAATGGTGAGTTCTTTTTACCATACTTCCCCTGCAATATAAATATATTATGAAGAGAGTCTGGCATACAGTAGGCTATATTCATGTAACATATTCAAAAGAATGAAAATTTTTATTAATAAACAGTAGTATAATTTTCTTCTTAATAAATAAAATTTCAGATTATTCACAAAATTTGCCTTAAGAATATTATGAGATCAATTTTGTAATATGTGTCATTAAAACAAAATATTGTGTACCTTCTACTTCTTGAAAGCAATGGAGAACCTCACTCAACTGGAAAAAAATATGGCTATCCATTTCATTGGTTATTCAATCTGTTATAAAGAATGTCCATTTCTTATTGTATAAAGTTCAACACTAACTTTTTCCCTTCACATGAGTCATTAAACTTGAAAAATCTTATCCAAATGATAAAACTTATTAATATATGATTTACAAAATAATTTATTTCTGTAGCATCTCAAAACAACTTAGACAAGACATCTTATATAACCATTTTTTACCATTCTCCTTTCATTTAATTAGTTTTCAATTATTTCAAAGTAAGGAGAGATTTGCTAATTAAACCTAGTGACCAGGGATCATCAGCACTCTAATGGTACTAAGAAATTATCTTTCCTTCCAAATTCAACCCAGTATTGAGGGACTCTGAGTTGTCTTTAATTTAGTAGTCAAGTCATAAAGTGCAGAAGATGTTACTAGTTTAATGATACACTTCTAGAGTTCAAGGTATGATGTGTGGTTTTGCAAATGGGATCAACTCTGAGTACACGCTAGAGTCAAGATCAAATTTCAATACCATGAAACAAATTGTATAATTAATTATGATGTCACTCTCTCCAGAGGGAGCATCCTGTCCCTAGAGGTACAAGACTAATGTGTGTTGTTTTCAGCCCTATGCCATAAAAACAAGCATTCTCTTTTCTCTTTTTTGCTTTCTATGAACATGCAATTCCCAATGCAATAAACAGCCAGAATAAAAAGCTATCAAATTCACAGCTGAATAATGCATTGCTGCTGAGGAAACCTGTGCAGTAATGAAAAGGTCAAAAGGTAACATTTAAGAGTTAAATGAAACAGGTGCCAACTTTTTTTTTTAATTTTTTTTTTTTTTAGTTTTTATTTTTAAAATTTTAAAATCTTTAATTCTTACATGCGTTCCCAAACATGAACCCCCCTCCCACCTCCCTCCCCATAACATCTCTCTGGGTCATCCCCACGCACCAGCCCCAAGCATGCTGCATCCTGCGCCAGACATAGACTGGCGATTCAATTGTTACATGATAGTATACATGTTAGAATGTCATTCTCCCAAATCATCCCACCCTCTCCCTCTCCCTCTGAGTCCAAAAGTCCACTATACACATCTGTGTCTTTTTGCTGTCTTGCATACAGGGTCATCATTGCCATCTTTCCAAATTCCATATATATGTGTTAGTATACTGTATTGGTGTTTTTCTTTCTGGCTTACCTCACTGTGTATAATCGGCTCCAGTTTCATCCATCTCATCAGAACTGATTCAAATGAATTCTTTTTTATGGCTGAGTAATACTCCATTGTGTATATGTACCACAGCTTTCTTATCCATTCATCTGCTGATGGACATCTAGGTTGTTTCCATGTCCTGGCTATTATAAACAGTGCTGCGATGAACATTGGGGTACATGTGTCTCTTTCCATTCTGGTTTCCTCGGTGTGTATGCCCAGCAGTGGGATTGCTAGGTCATAAGGTAGTTCTATTTGCAATTTTTTAAGGAATCTCCACACTGTTCTCCATAGTGGCTGTACTAGTTTGCATTCCCACCAACAGCACTAATTTCAAATGCAGTGATTTCATAATATTCTTGACACAAAACCTCAGTGACCCTCACTGCACATTTGACCTCTATTATTGAGTCCCTGGTGGCTCAGCATTAAAGAATTGACTGCAATGCAGGAGACACAGAAGATATTAATCCAATATTAATATGAATTGATATTATTCATTATTAAGATATTAATCCAATCCAATCTCTGGATTGGGAAGATACCGTGAAGAATGAAGTGGCAACCCACTCCAGTATTCTTGCCTGGAAAATCCCAAGAACAGAAGTGCCTGGCAGGCTACAGTCCATAGGGTCCCAAAGAGTCAGGACACAACTGAGGCAACTGAGCCCATTGAGCATCCAGGAGAGACCACCCACCTGCTACAGAGCCTCCCATCAGCACCAGATCTCCTGCAGCATCTCTGAAAGCACAAAACCGCAGGTCCATGAAAGCAAGCCCCTTGTTTTGACTGTCGTCAAGATTACCTTAGCAGGTTCTTACTTTATTTTCCCTTGCCTCTAGTTTATTCTAGGGTGTTTCTAATTTCATCATAATAATGATTCAGTTCATATGCATATAGCAAACAGATTTAGAGATTACTCAGTGTGAAAATGGGTGGATAATGTTTCCGATAACTTGATCCATAAGAACTGCCAGCTACATTTCTCTGCTTATTTAAGTAGTTTAAACAGTATCTGGAAACATGTGGGGCATTATTACTGTGCTGGCTTATGCAATAATCCACAAAATGTGAAGGTGCTTTTCAACTGAGACAGGCATGCTGTTAAGTGGTCTGTATGATTAGCCTCATGTAGCAACCAGTTGTCTCTGATTCACTGTGTGCCAGGGGCTACTTGAGTAACTCAGCCTTGAGCTTGACAGAGACTGCTGAGTGACCACAACATGAATTTGATACAGGCAGCTGTTTTCCTGGTTAATATCAGTGAAATCCTGTTGCAAGAGCAGTGTCTGAGAATCTAACTCTACCAATCAGGAGCCTTGCTATCTAACTTAAAGTTATGCTTCTAAATCTCCCTCCCCTCCTAAGATGTCACAGTTTACTACATTGTAGTATTTTGGACAAACACGCTAGAATAATTCAGCTCTGGACTAAGAGCTCCTTCAGTGCTTCACTTTACTAAAAATTCATAAATATTAATCCTAAGAATGTAGTCCCATAGCCACCATGCCATGTCAAGAGCAGAAGAGACAGATACTTGGCATAAACATAATGAATAGGTAAGTTTCATGACATTTTCCATGACTCTTAAATTGCTTAACTTTTTAAGATAAAATTTGAATTATTTTTGCAAAATTTCTTGATTAGCGTGGACATGAAGAGTGTAAATGGTACCCAAAGGTGTAATGGTTTCGTAAGCATCACAGGACAGTTTCCAGTTGTCTTTTACCTCTTACCATCAGAGTTGAAGGGGAAGTAGTATTAATGAACAAGTACATTAATATTTTTATTAATAAATAGAAAACCACATTCACTCTATTACAATTTTTAAAAATCTGTTGTTACATAATGAGAATTATTCTTTTAAGAGTCCTAAGTTCTTATTCATAGCCCATACATGTTTCCTAAGTGAAAATTATTTTCCTTTTTCCAGAAAGTTGGGAGTATAATTGATACATTTTAAATTTCCCCAAAAGCATGGAAAAAAAAAAAAAAACAGTTATGAAGATCTGAATTTCAACTTCAGATTTCTTATACTTCTTATAGGCAGGGATTTCTTATACTTCCTATAGGCAGTATGAGAAAATATCAAATTGTTCAACTTTAAATGCTTTGAGAATGAAACAGTATTAATTATTGTTAATAATTAGAGGACAATAGCAGCATGGCCTTGGACAAATCACGGTATATTTGTTTACTTATGTTTCAAAGGACCCTGAAAATTTTAATTCTATGACATAATACAACATTAATTTTGTTCAGTTTACATAAAGTGAATAGTTCTAAGGTTTAAAAATTAAATTTTGCAGTGTTTCCTAAAGTACACATACTACAGAAATCCTATAATATGCATAGCTGGTCAATAGAGAATATGCTTATGTCCTAACTGCAAAGTAATTAAACCTAATGGCAAACTTATTCAAGAAACTCAGTAGCATGGGTCCAAACAATAACTTAGGACTTGAAGACCTTTTGGAGTAGTGGTTCTCTAACCCTTTTGGCACCTGGGACTAACTTCATGGAAGACAACTTTTTTTCTGGAAGACAGACCGAAGGTGAGAAGGGGGCAACTGTTCAGGAGGTAACTCAAGCAATGGGAAACGGCAGATGAAGCTTCGCTTGAGTAGCCCACCACTCATCTCCTGCTGTGTGGCCTGGTTCCTAACAGGCCTCAGATTAGGACCAGTACTGGTCCATGGCGGGGGTTTGGGGACCCCTGTTTTAGAGATTCCAAGGTGGCAATTCTGTACCTACAGAGATTTTCAAGAAAAGTGGAACTTTTAAAGTAAAATAAGTAGAAATAAGGTTTTGTGTTGCTCTGTAAAGTTAAAACATGGATTTATTTTTTATTGCTGGAATGAGATGAATATTGATATACTTTCAACACCTTATATTGCTCAATGCAGACATCAAGATCTGTTAAATGACAGGCACAAAGTGGAACTTCCCACTGGGACTATAACCTAACATCTCCTCTATTGTATATCTTATGAAAGAAAATGAAACAAAACCAGTTCATGGGTTTGTTAATATAAAAGATAGTCAATATTCCAATTCCCTCATATTTCTTCAGATTAAGATGATACTATGTTTTCTCCTTATTTATTTTGCTGCAATATTTTTATCTACTCTAGATAAAATTCAATTGTATTTGAGGTTTGGCAGACTGCCCTTTTGGCTTAACAAAGTTGATAAAAGGTTGCCAAATACCACAGTAGTTCATATTTATTTTCTGTTTTATGACATTTTTTCCCAAAGCTCTAAGTTCTTTTCCTCAGCAAACTATCAATCAATTCTAGAAAAATATGACTTATTCCATGGGCTGCCAACATGGCTCTATCTGCTGACAGCATGTCTTTTATGTACGCAAAATATATTTTTTAATAGTTCAAATCTGGGGTGAAGGGTTGTCAAATTTTAGAATCTTGTATATATACCTGTGTGCAAATAGGTCTTTATCTATCTAAATACACACACATAGATATGTGTTATATATAAACATTCTTGCTAAAAATATTTCTGTTAAAAATTATTTTAAATCCCAAATATGATTCAATTTAATCTTTTCTTTTTGAGGCCTGGCATTGTGGGTAGTTCAGTGTTATCAGAACATTAGTAATTTTGGAGCTCTGGTAATACAGAGTAGCCCAGGTAGTATAATCTCATGTGGACTAACTCAAAGTTCAGAAGATGTTTTAAGTATGTATAGCCACCTCTTACAAAAAAATACAAGTTTCCAAGTCAATGTTCAAGCTAAATCAGATCGTTAGTTACTATGTTGAAACAGGACCATCTGTTGAATATTTTTGCCCTGCGTAATCTTGGCTATGTAGGATTACCTTTGTCACAGTTGTTATGGAAGCAAATAGCTAGTCATCTAGTCTACAAACAGTTCCTTCCACGTATACCCATTAGCAAAATTTATTAACTAGTATAAGGCTCAGACAGTAAAGAATCCACCTGCCAATGCAGGAGACGCAGGAGGCCTGAGTTTGATCCCTGGGTCAGAAGGATCCCCTGGAGATGGAAATGGTAACCCACTCTAGTATTCTTCCCTGGAGAATTCCATGGACTGAGGAGCCTGGTGAGCTGTAGTCCATGGGGTCACAAAGAGTTGGACACAACTGAGCTACTGAACACAAGGATTAGGAAGACTTGCTGGGTTTGTAGTCTGACTCTGCTGTTTGCCATTTCTTGCTATGCAATCTTAAGCAAATCACCTTACCTCTTTAAGTGTTATATATAAACTTGTGATAATAATGATATAAGGTTGGGATAAAATTGAGATAATGTGTCCTATTGTGAAAATGAGCACAAAGCTTATTATAGTGTTTCCATTCAAGCCTTCATGAATCAACCCACTTAATTTTCAACTATTGACAACTATGTGCATAATAATTATCAGCAATTATTATGCATTTTGCAAAAGTAAAACAGGGCAGCCATTTGTATCCATTATTCTGTCTCTCGTGATGCCTTTCTTTCTACCTCAAATGCTGTACTATACAGTGCTCTGTCGTGGCCAATTCTTTGTGACCCTTTGGACAGTAGCCTGCAAGGCTCCTCTGTACATATAATTTCCCAGGCAGGAGTACTGGAGTGGGTTAGCATTTTCTATTCCAATACCTCAAATACCTACGAACTAAATGAAAAAATTATTATAGTAAGCACTTTACTCTCCTTTCCCTTTAGTAATGTACATATAAACTCCAATAACATACTCAAAACTCAAGTTCAGTTCATAATCCCAGATTTATAGAGTATTTTTAACTGTATGAAATTAGAGTATCTTCAGCCATCTTTCTCCTATAATGAGTAATTATTTTATATCATAGGTTTAAAAGATATAGTTGTATCATTCCCCCATCATCTTTTCTTCATAAAAAATAAATAAATAAATATTGTATTTAAGAAATAGGGCCTGGGATCAAAATCTTTCTATATTCATCTCTGTCCTTTAACAGGTGTGTGAGTCACTTAACTTCTTAAGCTTTAATTCTTGTCTCTGAAATTGAATAATAACTAGTGTTTTAAGAAACTTTAAGTGAGAAAATGTATGGAAAGAGGTTTACACAATGCACAGTATAAAAAAACACTAAATACCTGTGATTATTATTAATATAATAGTGAATGTTTTGAAAGCTTCATATGGATTTGGGTCACCCTCTCAATCACTCTACTTTTTAAAAGCTTCAAGTTGAAAAATTAGAAAATTATGATGCTCTTGTCTATCTCATTGTTTAAATAAAAATAAATATTGTAGAGTGGTATTAAAGAAATAGGACCTGGGTTCAGAAGAATTCATAATTATAACAGTGTTTTTTAACTTTTTGAACTCTTCTATAGTAAAAATGTAAAAGGAGGAGATAGATAGTATTCTGGTTGGGTTTCGTTTTCTAGATATATCCTGGGAGGGCTGGATGTGGGAGAAGGGCAGTGAGTGTGGTGGGAACAGACTGGGGAAAGTTTAGGAGTCATTGCTACACTGTACCAGACTAAAAGATGAGTTTCCACAACCTCATCTTGGTAGTTTCCTCCCAAATTTGCATCCAGAATTATGCAAGGGCCAGACCTGAAGCAAAGACTAGACTTCACTCTCAAATAAAGCAAATATGTAGAAGGATCATATGCCACAAGTCCACACTACTGAGGAAAGCAAGTTTTGGCAAATGTAAGGACCTGGGTTATATACGGGGGGTTCATTTTCTTTCTCTCTGATAATGAAGAAAGGCAGAATAGCTGAAATTTGATTATTATCATTTCCATAGTGAGACGATATATCATCCATATGCCATAAATGATGTAGACTAAATAATGGCCAATATAGGCAATGAACTTACTATTTATAGGAAATAACAGATGTATAAATTTTGCATTTATAAAAGATCTTTTAAGGGAGATAGTTCAGTTGCTCAGTCATGACTGACTCTTGTGACCTCATGGACTGCAGCACACCAGGCTGCCCTATCCATCACCAACTCCCAGAGGTTGCTCACACTCATGATTATTGGTAGTAATAAAGCAGTTTAACGTCAGATTACTTTATTGCTAAAATTTAAAAAGTAGAATTAACTAAATGTTAACAGGTTTCAGAGCAAAAGATGGGCTCGATAAAGGACAGAAATGGTATGGACCTAACAGAAGCAGAAGATATTAAGAAAAGGTGGCAGGAATACACAGAACTGAAAAAAATATCTCCAAGACCAAGATAATCATGATGGTGTAATCACTCATCTAGAGCCAGACATCCTGGAATGTGAAGTCAAGTGGGGTTTAGAAAGCATCACTACAAACAAAGCTAGTGGAGATGATGGAATTCCAGTAGAGTTGTTTCAAATTCTGAAAGATGATGCTGTGAAAGTGCTGCACTCAACATGCCAGCAAATTTGGAAAACTCAGCAGTGGCTACAGGACTGAAAAAGGTCAGTTTTCATTCCATTCCCAGAGAAAGGCAATGCCAAAGAATGTTCAAACTACCATACAATTGCACTCATCTCACACGCTAGTAAAGTAATGCTCAAAATTCTCCAAGCTAGGCTTCAGCAATATGTGAAGCATGAACTTCCAGATGTTCAAGCTGGTTTTAGAAAAGGCAGAGGAAGCAGAGATCAAATTGCCAACATCCGCTGGATCATGGAAAAAGCAAGAGAGTTCCAGAAAAACATCTATTTCTGCTTTATCGACTATGCCAAACCCTTTGACTGTGTGGATCACAATAAGCTATGGGAAATTCTTAAAGAGATGGGAATACCAGACCACCTGACCTGCCTCTTGAGAAACCTATATGCAGATCAGGAAGCAACAGTTAGAACTGGACATGGAACAACAGACTGGTTTCAAATAGGAAAAATAGTATGTCAAGGCTGTATATTGTCACCCTGCTTATTTAACTTATATGCAGAATACATCATGAGAAATGCTGGGCTGGAAGAATCACAAGCTGGAATCAAGGTTGCTGGGAGAAATATCAATAACCTCAGATATGCAGATGACAGCACCCTTATGGCAGAAAGTGAAGAGGAGCTAAAAAACCTCTTGATGAAAGTGAAAGAGGAGAGTGAAAAAGTTGGCTTAAAGCTCAACATTCAGAACACGAAGATCATGGCATTTGGTCCCATCACTTCATGGGAAATAGATGGGGAAACAGGGGAAACTGTGTCAGACTTTATTTTTTTGGGCTCCAAAATCACTGCAGATGGTGACTGCAGCCATGAAATTAAAAGACCCTTATTCCTTGGAAGGAAGTTTATGACCAACCTAGATAGCATATTGAAAAACAGAGACATTACTTTGCCAAAAAAGATCCATCTAGTCAAGGCTATGGTTTTCCAGTGGCCATGTACGGATGTGAGAGTTGGACTGTGAAGAAAGCTGAGTGCCGAAGAATTGATGCTTTTGAACTGTGGTGTTGGAGAAGACTCTTGAGAGTCCTTCGGACTGCAAGGAGATCCAACCAGTCCATTCTGAAGGAGATCAGTCCTGGGTGTTCTTTGTAAGGAATGATGCTAATGCTGAAACTCCAGTACTTTGTCCACCTCATGCAAAGAGTTGACTCTTTGGAGAAGACTCTGATGTTGGGAGGGATTGGGGGCAGGAGGAGAAGGGGATGACAGAGGATGAGATGGCTGGATGGCATCACCGACTCAATGGATGTGAATCTGAGTGAACTCCGGGAGTTGGTGATGGACAGGGAGGCCTGGTGTGCTGCGATTCATGGGGTCACAAAGAGTTGGACACGACTGAGTGACTGAATTGAACTGTACTGAATGTGATCCAGTTTCTGATTCTAGCCTGTTAACTCTTTTATATCCATCTTCATTAAATACAAGTTTACTGAAAATATTTCTTTTCTTGCTTCCATCTAAAGCATTAGAAGTTTAATTGACCACAGAGGTTATATAGACTATTAGCCCTAGTGAATGCAGATCAGTCATGACTACTCTTGGTCCTGTTTCTTAAAGACTCTAAGGCAGTTGCATCATTGAAATTGGAAAGCTTATTTATTAGAAATGGAGACTCTCAGGACCTAACCCAGAATTACTGAATGCAGCTCTCCAAGAGATTTATGTACACATTGAATTTTGAGAAGGTACACTAAAGATACTTAAAACTTTAAGGAAATCACTTCTTTTTTTCTTAAGGGAGGGTACCTTCAGACTAGATACAAAAATGACTGAGTACAGAGTACAATGAAAACATGTTAATAGAAAAATTTTAACTTTAACAGAAAACAAGCAAATGATCAAGATCACAAAATCATTGTGAAATTTTTTAAAATACTATTTTCAATAAATAACAATGCTTAAATTATTAACAAATCTGTGGCCAAATAGAAAAATGAATTAGTAAGTTCTACTACTACTACTACTACTACTACTACTACTACTAAGTCACTTCAGTCGTGTCCGATTCTGTGCGACCCCATAGATGGCAGTCCATCAGGCTCCCCCGTCCCCGGGATTCTCCAGGCAAGAACACTGGAGTGGGTTGCCATTTCCTTCTCCAATGCATGAAAGTGAAAAGTGAAAGTGAAGTCGCTCAGTTGTGTCTGACCCTCAGCGACCCTATGGACTGCAGCCTTCCAGGCTCTTCTGTCCATGGGATTTTCCAGGCAAAAGTACTGGAGTGGGGTGCCATCGAAAATCACTAAATATGGTAGAATGGTTATCTATCTGTAAGGTTTAATATTATCATCAAGCTTTTTGTGTCTATATCTAGCACAGGCTTGTGATTATACCAATTTAGCCAACCTGTACATACTTCTCAGTTCAGTGACTTCTAATTTCAGTTCATTTCTTTGTTTACACTTATGTTCTGGATGTACTTACAAGCTTATGAAAGCACAGACTATGTTTTATTAGCTTATACAATTCTTGTATCTATGAAAATTCTTGTATCTATGCAAGTTCTTGCCAAAAAGAAAGAAAAAAAAAAGAGATGCTTAATGAATATCTATTAAGTGTCATTGAAAATGTATTTCACCAAGTCAATATAAACAAAAGTTTCATAAATTTTATAAGAAGGGCCCACACTTGGACATCAACCCTAGTAACCAAAGAAAATGTTATTAATAATAATCATTATGATAATAATTATTACATATACTTCTGAAGAAATATAAGATACTGCAATTAAAAAAAAGAAGCATGAAATTCAAAAAGGAAGAAAATTAGGCATAAAGGAGGATGTGAATGGAAAATGCAAACCAAAAATGACTATATGTTATGGAATTATGCTTCATTGCTATGCTTTTTACTATCAGAAAACAATGCAGACAAAATTATTTTGGCATTAATATTTTATAAAGCTTGTCTCACTCAATGAAAGTATTAGCCATGTTGTGTAGGCCTACCCAAGACAGACAAATCGTGGTGGAGATTTCTGACAAAACATGATCCACTGGAGAAGGGTATGGCAAACCACTTCAGTATTCTTGCTTTGACAACCCCATAAATAGCATAAAAAGGCAAAAAGATATGACACTGAAAGATGAACTCTCCGGGTCAATAGGTGTCCAATACCCTACTGGAGAACAGTGGAGAAATACTCCAGAGAGAATGAAAAGATGGAGAAAAAGCAAAAACAATGCCCAGTTGTGGATGTGACTGGTGATGAAAGTAAAGCCTGAGTTGTAAAGAACAATATTGCATAGGAAAATGGAATGTTAGGTCTATGAATAAAGGCAAATTGAAAGTGGTAAAATGAGATGGCAAGAGTGAACATCGACATTTTAGGAATCAGCGAACCAAAATGCACTAGAATGGGTGAATTTAACTGAGATGATATTATATCTACTTACTGTGGGCAAGAATCTCTTAGAAGAAATGGTGTAGCCCTCATAGTCAACAAAAGAGTCCAAACTGAAGTTATTGGGTGCATTCTCAAAAATGACAGAATGATCTGTTTGTTTCCAAGGCAAACCATTCAATATCATAGTAATCCAAGTCTATGCCCTGACCAGTAATGCTGAAGAAGCTGAACAGTTCTTTGAAGACCTAGAAGACCTCCAGAAATAACACCTAGAAAAGATGTCCTTTTCATTATAGGGGATTGGAATGCAAAAGTAGGAAGTCAAGAAACACCTGGAGTAACAGGCAAATTTGGCCTTGGAGTATAAAATGAAGCAGAGCAAAGGCTAACAGACTTTTGCCAAGAAAACACACTGGTCATAGAAAATACCATCTTCCAACAACACAAGGGAAGACTCTACATGTGGCCATCACCAGATGGTCAATACAAAATCAGATTGATTTTATTCTTTACAGCCAAAGATAGAGAAACTCTATACAGTCAGCAAAAAATAAGACCAGAAGCTGACTGTGGCTCAGATGAGGAGCTCCTTATTACAAAATTCAGACTTAAATTGAAGAAAGTACAGAAAGCCATTAGAACATCCAGGTATGACCTAAATCAAATCTCTTATGGTTATACCGTGAAAGTGACACATAGATTCAAAGAATTAGATCTGATAGACAGAGTGCCTGAAGAACTATGGATGGAAGTTCATAACATTGTACAGGAGGCAGGGATCAAGACTGAAAAAGGTAAAATGGTTGTCTGAGGAGGCCTTACAAACAGTTGAGAAAAGGCTAAGGAGAAAAGAGAAAGACTAGTGATCTCCTCGAGAAAATTAGAGATACCAAGGGAACATTTCATGCAAAGATGGGCTCAATTAAGGACAGAAATTGTATGGACCTAGCAGAAGCAGAAGATATTAAAAAGAGGTGGCAAGAATACACAGAACTATGCATAAAAGATCTTCATGACCCACATAACCATGATGGTGTGATCACTCACCTAGAGCCAGAAATCCCAGAAAGCGAAGTCAAGTGGACCTTAGGAAGCATCACTACGAACAAAGCTAGTGGAGGTGATGGAATTCCAGTTGAGCTATTTCAAATGCTAAAAGATGATCCTGTGGAAGTGTTGCACTCAATATGCCAGCAAATCTGGAAAACTCAGCAGTGGCCACAGGACTGGAAAAGATCAGTTTTCATTCCAACCCCAAAGGAAGGCAATGCCAAAGAATGTTCAAACTACCACACAATTATACTCATCGCACACACTAGCAAAGTAATGTTCAAAATTCTCCAAGCCAGATTTCAACAGTATGTGAACTGTGAAATTCCAGATGTTCAAGCAGGATTTTGAAAAGGCAGAAGAACCAGAGATCAAATTACCAGCATCCACTGGATCATGGAAAAAGCAAAAGAATTCCAGAAAAACAACGGTTAGGCTTTATTGACTATGCCAAAGCCTTTGAATGTGTGGATTACAACAAACTGGAAAATTCTTCAGAAGAAGGGAATACCAGACCACCTTACCTGCCTCCTGAAAAATCTGTATGCAGGTCAGGAAATAACAGAACTGGACATGGAACAACAGACTGGCTCTGAATTGGGAAAGGAGTACATCAAGGCTGTGTATTGTCACCCTGCTTATTTAACTTATATGCAGAGTATATCATGAGAAATGCTGGGCTGGAAGAAGCACAAGCTGGAATCAAGATTGCCAGGAGAAATATTAGTAACCTCAGATATGCAGATGACACCTTCTTTATGACAATGCAAAGAAGAACTAAAGAGCCTCTTCATGAAAGTGAAAGAGGACAGTGAAAAAGTTGGATTAAAACACAACATTTAGAAATCTAAGATCATGGCACCTGGTTCCATCACTGCATGGCAAATAGATGGGGAAACATGGAAACAGTGATTTTATTCTCTTGGTCTCCAAAATCACTCCAGAAGGTGACTACAACCATGAAATAAAAAGATGCTTGCTCCTTGGAAAAAAAAGCTATGACAAACATAGTCAGCATATTAAAAAGCATAGACAGTTTGCTGACAAAGGTCCATTTGTCAAAGCTATATTTTTTCCAGTAGTCATGTATGGATGTGAGAGCTGGACTATTCAGCTGAGCACCAAAGAATTGATGCTTTTGAACTGTGGTGTTGGAGAAGACTCTTGGGAATTCCTTGAACTGCAAAGAGATCCAACCAGTCCATCCTAAAGGAAATCAGTCCTGAACATTCACTGGAAGGACTGGTGCTGAAGCTGAAATTCCAATACCTTGGCCACTCGATGCCAAGAACTGACTCATTGGAAAAGACCCTGATGCTGGGAAAGACTGAAGGCAGGTGGAAATGGGGATGAGAGAGGATGAGGTGGTTGGATGTCATTACCGACTCTATCTCTGAGAGCTGGTGATGGACAGGGAAGCCTGGGTGTGCTGCAGTCCATGGGATCACAAAGTGTTGGACACGACTGAGCAACTGAACTGAACTATACTGATTTTATAAGCCTACAAAATGGCAATAGTTTTTTTCTGTTATCTTTACATTTTAATTTATAAGTCAAAAATAATCCACATGGAAGTGTCAGAAAATTCACAGTCCAAAAAAAAAGCACTAAAATTTAATTTTACTTTGATCATTTATCAGTTATGTGACAACAGATAAGTTATTCAACTTCTCAGAGTCTCATTTTCCTCATCTGTTAAAAGAGTAGATAAGAAAATGATTTCAATGAATTTATTTACAAAACAGAAATAGACTCATAGACATATATAGCAATCTTATGGTTACCAAAGCAGAAAGGGAGGGGAGATTAAATTGGGAATTTGGGGTGAGCAAACATACATCACTATGGCTGAATGAAGCACAAGCTGGAATCAAGATTTCCAGGAAAAATATTAATAACTTCAGATATGCATATGACACTACCCTAATGGCAATATACAAAGAGGAACTAAAGAGCCTCTTGATGAAATGAAAGAGGAGAGGGAAAAGCTGGCTTAAAACTCAGTCTTCAAAAACAATGATCATGATATCTGGTCCCACCACTTCATGGCAATAGACGGGGAAGAAAATGGAAATAGTGACAGACTTTATTTTCTTGGGCTTCAAAATCACTGCAGATGGTGACTGCAGCCAGGAAATTAGAACACTTGTTTCTTGGAGGAAAGGCCATGACAAACCTAGACAGTGTATTAAATAGGAGAGACATCACTTTGCTGACAGAGGTCTGTCTAGTCAAAGCTATGGTTTTTCCAGTAGCCATGTACAGATCTGTGAGTTGAATCATAAAGAAGGCTGAGCACCCAAGAATTGATGTTTTTGAACTTTCGTGCTGGAGAAGATTCTTGAGAGTCCCTTGGATAGCAAGGAAATCAAACCAGTCAATCCTAAAGGAAATCAACTGTGAATATTCATTGGAAAACCTGATTCTAAAGCTCATGCTCCTATCCTTTGGCCACCTGATGTGAAGAGTTGGCTCATTGGAAAAGATCCTGATGTTGGGAAAGATTGAGGGCAGGAAGAGAAGCAGATGACAGAGGATGAGGTGGTTGGATGGCTTCATTGACTCAATGGACGTAAGTCTGAGCAAGCTCTGGGAGATAGTGAAGGATAGAGAAGCCTGGTGTGCCAAGGTCCATGGGGTCACAAAGAGTCGGACACGACTTAGCAACTGAACAAAAAATGTATAAAATAGATAAACAATGAAGACTTATACACCTGCAACATTTTAAGTTAACTATTCTTCAGTGCAAAACAAAAACTAAAGAAATATGAGAGTATTATCTTACAGAAAAAAAAAGTAGATAAGAATATGCAGTATTTTAAGAGATATAATGAAAGTAAAATACCTGAGCAGGTAGCTGCTCAGAGGTAGCTATGGTTATTTATACCAGCTTATATAAATAAGAATAAGCACTTAAGTGTAAATTAAACCTCTAACACTAATACAAAATATTTCTATCTTCTTAAGATAATTTAATGATTTTTTGCAGCACTGTATCTAAAAGACAACAAAGAGATTTGAAGAATCTTATAACTAACTGCCAAAGAGAAAAGCATTTGCAAGTAGCAAATATTATTTTGGTGAAATCCTCCGAGTTTAAGAAAAATAATCATTGTTATGGAGGCTAAATAAGACCTATTCTATGACATTTTCAATACCACCACATGATATATATTGCCAGTTTTTTATAGATGAAGAAACTGTACAAATATATAATTTCAGTTCAGTTAATACAAGTATATTTTTATCTCATCCTACTTATCATTGGTTATCATTGCAACTAACAGTGATAATGAAATAAAGCTCCTTCTAAAAGCACCTTTTGGGAATTGATTGTAATTACATTGAACGTTATTTTAGAACAGGCATTTTGGGGTTAAAAATAAGTCATGTCTACTACAAATTTTGTCCCAAATCTGTGTACAAATAAAATTTTATTTTTGTTAACTAAAGAAACAAAAATATTAAAGCAGTTAACTTCTAGATATTATGAATGCTGATTTCAATTATTAATTTTTAGTCTCTTGGGCTTTTTGTCCACCAGAGAGGAAAACAGTGGAAAGATGTATTCTTGCTATTTTACAAAGAAATTCTAATTGACACAGGGACCAAAACAGTTCTATTGAAGAATCTGCTAATGAGGCCCCTATGGTCCTGAATTAAGTACCTTCCTGTGTACCAGGTGTGTGATTGTCAAAGATTTTGTAATCATGAGGGGAGTAACTAATAAAGCTATTTTAAGGAATGCTCTCATTCAGCTTCCCTGATAATATTTTCCTATGCTTAAAATATTTCATCAAACTAATAGCTTCAAAATATTTTTGCTCACTGGCAGTCAACTCCAATATTATTCAGATGACTCCCTCACTTTCATTCTTTCTTTTTCTTTGTTACAAAGCTTATAGCCCAAAATATTTTTATAATATTTAGAGAATATTACTTAGAGAAAACCATAAAATGTAAAGAATGTTTTAATAAGATGGCTTATGGACTGAGCCACTTCTTTCAATATTTTCTAGGGGTAGAACTTTCAGGATAAACGTAATCCTGTAAGGATTAGACAAAAGCTGGAGGAAAGAGATGAAAAATGTATAAGGTGATGAAAATATAAAATGTAGGGACAAATCCCAAAGACAACTATACAATGAATGTTATAAGAATTGGCTGTGCTAAACTAGGCATCTTAACAACAAACAAACAAACAGCCAAAAACAGAAAAAGAAAACGAAGGTTTAGCCACCACTCCAACCAAATCCTGTTGGGTCAGGGGACTCTAACATTTAAGTGACATATTAAAGACACTGATAAATCACTATGTCAAACACTCAGATTAGTGTACTCTCATGATACCCTGGAAGAAATTACTTGCATATAAAATGTATCTGATCTGTCTAGGAGCAACTCATTTCCTATTCAGATTTCATAGCCTAAGGCACTGGTCGAGCCTGGGGGAGGCGAGGGGCAGGGGGTTTAAAGTAGTATGTGAAAGGAAGAAAGAGAGCAAGGGAACACCATAAAACAGAATAGCACAGAGCACCATGTCTCACTGTGGATTGTTATTTCCATGAGCACTAACAATTTAAAAAGGACAGAATTGAAAATAACATATGCAAAAATAATTAAGAGCAGATTTATCACTTCTATCATTTTTCCTCTGGCTTAAATCTCCTCATAGTCTCCCATAAAGGCAAAGTGGTACTTATAGTTCCAATTGCAACCATCACAGAGGTCAGCTTGTTCCTATACTATCCCAAATCCCCAATTAATTATGTTCACACTTGCCTGTTGCTTCAGCCTAAATGAGGATAGGCAATCAACAGGCAATCAAGTAATCTCTCACACCCAGTAAATACAAATTGTTCACATGGAGCTGTTCACTTTCCCCTTTCCTACCAGGAGCTTGATGAATGGAGTTAGCAATGGTTTTGAAGACTGATTTTTTTGTAAGCACCAACTTTTTCACTTGTGGAAAAAGGAGAAGATCACTACCATGGCTGACACATGTGGTATCAATAGAACAGATGACTGCCTCAGGCATTCTGACTTTCAGAACTCCTAAGGCAATTCCTAAAGCAATAAAAACAGTATCTAATTTGACCATAATCAAAGGAGGCATATATTAAGTAATATAGATTTATCCTACTGTTTAACCAGAATGTAAAAAAAAAAAAAAAGAAAAGAAAAGAAATTTTAGCCAAACAACTCTTAGTGCACAGTTGCTACTCAATAAATATTCGTTGAATGTGTAAATAAATGGAGAACTAAGGAAGGAAGAAGTCTGGAAGAAAAGGATGGAAAGGAAGGAGGGAAAAGATAAATATCAAAATAAATATAATTTACCTATCCGGCTTCCCTGGTGGCTTAGTGGAAAAGAACACTATGCCAGTATAGGAGACATGGGTTTAATCAGTGGGTCAGGAAAATCCCCTGGAGAAGGAAATGGCAACCCACTGCCATATTCTTGCCTGGAGAATCTCATGCACAGAGGACCCTGGTGGGTTAAAGTCCACAGGATGGCAAAGAGTTGGACACAACAGAGCAAATAAGCACAGCACAGCCCAGTGAAATTCAGAACCCCTAATATCCTATTCTCTTTAAAGCAATGTCCTAAATAAAAAATCAGAGGCAAAGGTAAAAAATATAAAGGTTTGCTACTATCAGAATATAGGCTTTTAAAATACCAGTAGGAAGAAGGGAACAAGTGACAAGCAAGCTACCAGCAGCCTTATTCTAATTGGTAAAGCATATTCACTTTTCACTTTCATGCATTGGAAAAGGACATGGCAACCCACTCCAGTGTTCTTGCCTGGAGAATCCCAGGGATGGGAAAGCCTGGTGGGCTGCCGTCTCTGGGGTCGCAGAGTCAGACACGACTGAAGCAACTTAGCAGCAGCAGCAGCAGTCACATTAATGTGTAAGTGTAGCACTGAAGTAAAACATACAGATGCTACCAGGAATGTTCAGCTTATCCATGGATCACAGGAAAATATAGACATTGCAGCTATTACTTTCTAAAGAGTCAACACACAGGGTATTATAGAGGAATAAGGCACCTTTTAGTTAATAAAATATGCTGCAAAATGATAAAAGTAGTACCCTTCAAATAGATCTATTCAGAATTTATTTAATAACTTAGAATTAAAATGTGGTAAACAATCACCACATTTAAGCTAAACAAGTGTTACTCCATTTTAGCTTTTTACTTTTCCATTCATAATTTTCTCTAACAGCAATTTATTGAGCTGTTATTAGCCAATGATTATTATAAGATGCACAACTTCTAATTTCAATCTCCTTAGATAGTTATTAAATGTAATATTAAATGTCTGTGCTATTATTTTATAGGATTATATTTGCATAAAAATAAATAGCATATTAGGTAGTAGTGTAAGCCTTTTTAGTTACCCATGCCTGAAACAAGACATATTTGATGCACAGAAAAAAAAAAATGTCTGCTTACAGATATCCATATATCCTTTAATGGACTCCCAATGAAATAACCAGTTTCAAATGCCCTGATTCTATTAAATTAAACTAAAAACAAATATTATATTGAGATTGCATCCTCATGCCGTAACATGATTCTAAGATGAATGCAATTATTTTCCATGATATCATTTCAAAGTTTGGGAAAAAGTTTATTGAATACTGCTGTTCATTATGATAGGTGATTTTTATGTATCATATATTCCCAAAGCAAGTCTATAAATTAGGGATTGTAATTCTTTCTCACAAACTGGAAAATTTAGATGTAAATATTCTGTAACCACTCCAAATTCATGTGACTCTTAGGTGTGCAGAATGGAGAACGTATGTCTAAGGACAGAATGCACACTCTTCTGGCCGTCAGGCTCTGGTCCTAGGTAAGACAGCAAAGGTGTCTACAAAACCAACAAATCAAAATTAAACTGGTCCTAGATCAGTAGGATTATAATCAAGTGATAATATAACTGGAGTTAGAATCCAAGTCAGGGACGTGCACACAATTTCTCTCTTGTCTCCCAAATACACACACACACACACACACACACACACACACACTCACAATCACAGTATTTTAAATTGACTCCCTTTTCTTAATCTAACTTAAGTTAGCATTAATGTGTCTTTCCTGTTTCTGTATAGCCTGAAGATAGTGGGAGGTGAAATTTCTCTGTAGATATCCAAAATGTTTGGTGTATTTTTATAAATGTTTTCAACTTGGTAGGTAAAGAAACATACATTATTTTGTGAAACAAGCTTTAGTTTTGTGAGTTTTGGTGTGTTCATGTATTTTACTATTCAAGTATAAACTCAGTTGACTGTATAGTAATTACCATTTGCATTGTTAACATGTTGAGGTCACAGATTTTAGAGGTTTATTAACTTCTTAAATGATGAATGTTGCATATACCTCATCTTTTTTCCTAAATTTGGTTTAGGAAAAGACAGTCTGCAGAAAAGAAATACTCTAAAGGAACTGTTTTGCTTGGTAATTTTAATTTGTATAAAATATAGTTCTCCCTCGCACATCTGTCTCCATGTCTCTTTCACATCTGTCTATCTGCTTGATGCATACTGCTGAACATAATCCAACCACTGAACCATTTGCAAGAATCCACAATGAATAGAACCTAAGTGCATATTAAATATATTTAATTAGCTTTTTCTAGTTTAGTTCTCATTTTAATAAATAATCATTGTAATATTATAATAGTGTTGATATTTTTGAGAGAAATTACTTAATTTTATACAAGTGAAATTATGCAATTAGTATTTTTTCCCATATTAAATAAATAAATAATAGACTCCAAAAATCCTTTTTCAACATTCTGGAGAACTGTTTCACTGGGGACCAAAATAAATATATCCAAATAAATCACTGATGCTGAATATAAAATACACAGACCTTTATATTCTAAAGGACAGAGTCTCAATTTTGTTACTTCATTGGTAACATTTCAATATGAGACTAGATTTCCATTAGGGAGTTTTGAAATATTGACTTGTTTCAGTATACTGCTGAGATGGAACATTCTTCATAAATTCAGGCATATGACTATGCCCTTTTTTCCTAGCAATGGACAGATTCACTAGCTAGGCAAATAAAACACATATAGATTCACTAGCCAGGCAAGTAACCAAACACATATTTTTGAAAATGTGCCAAATAAACAAAAAAACTGAGCTTAGAATATATGAAATGAAGGACCTACTGTGTAAGTCAGGGAACTCATAGACCTATGCTCAATATATTCAATATTTTGTAATAATCTATAAGAGAAAATAATCTGAAAAAATATTATCCCTGTATATATGTGGTCCCGTCATTTCATGTGAAATAGATGGGAAAACAGTGGAAACAGTGTCAGACTTTATTTTGGGGGGCTCCAAAATCACTGCAGATGGTGACTGCATCCATGAAATTAAAAGTCACTTACTCCTTGGAAGGAAAGTTATGACCAACCTAGATAGCATATTACAAAGCAGAGACATTACTTTGCCAGCAATGGTCCGTCTAGTCAAGGCTATGGTTTTTCCAGTGCTCATGTATGGATGTGAGAGTTGGACTGTGAAGAAAGCTGAGTGCCAAAGAATTGATGCTTTTGAACTGTGGTGTTGGAGGAGACTCTTGAGAGTCCCTTGGACTGCAAGGAGGTCCAACTAGTCCATCCTAAAGGAAATCAGTCCTGGGTGTTCATTGGAAGGACTGATGCTAAAGCTGAAACTCCAGTACTTTGGCCACCTCATGCGAAGAGTTGACTCATTGGAAAAGACTTTGATGCTGGCAGGGATTGGGGGAAGGAGGCGAAGGGGATGACAGAGGATGAGACGGCTGGATGGCATCACTGACTCAGTGGACACGAGTTTGAGTGAACTCCGGGAGTTGGTGATGAACAGGGAAGCCTGGTGTGCTGCGATTCATGGGGTGGCAAAGAGTCGGACACGACTGAGCGACTGAACTGAACTGAACTGATGTATATCCGTATATACATATATGTATATCACTATGCTATATATGTGAAGCAACATTCTAAATCAAGTATACTTCAAGTAAAAAAAAAGAATATATCAAATCAATGGTCTAATTAATAATTCATAGTACTTTTCTTCCATGTTGCAAATACAAAGCCAGAACCGTAAGCAGAAAGCAAAAGAATCAGTATTACCTATCAAGAAAATGTGATGATTTATTTCAGATGCAAAGCCAAACCATTTAAATAAAGCTTAAAATGGATGTCAGTATCTAGGATTACAACAAAGTACCCTACAAAGAAGGGGTTTGTTAGGGCAGCCAAAACCAACAGATGTGTTCCAGCTCATCACTTCCTCCAGTTGAGCATAAGAAAGATAAAGTGTTTGGCTGTGGCACCCATATTTTAAATAAATACAAGAGAATACTACCTGAACCTCTTGCTGCCAATTTTTTTTCCTTTTTCTTTATTTCTTCCTTCCATCCTTCCTTTTTTCCTTTCTTTCTTCCTTTCTTTTCTTTCTTTCTTTCCCCTTCATAAATCTTTCCATTTGCTTCCTCTGAAAGTAGTTGATGAGGAGAAAAAAAACAAACTTTCAGAAGATGTTTTAAAGCTTAACTCTTTCTTTATTAAAACAAATAATGTTGAAGGGACTGGAGGGGGAAAAGCTCTGAATCTAAGTATGTACCCAATCTGTAGTTCAAAATTATTTTAAGGTTAATGACTTTTACTATAAAAAATAAATATGGAGATTTTTTATTATATTGGAACCTATTTGATTGAAGGACAACACTTCTAGTTAGACTTTTGCTAAATCCCCAGAAATATGTTAGAGAGAATAACTGTTGGATCTTTGAAAAATTTGCTTTGCAATGTCTTTTCATTTTAATTCATTGGAAAGAGTAAACACAAGTTTCAAAAGAAAAGAGAGCTATGGTTCTTTTAAATAAACAAAAAATGATGGTTATATGTTAATCTCCATATATAGTAATTCAAAGTAAGTCTTTTTTTTTTTTTTTTTTTTTTGTATTTGGAGAAGAAAATGGCAATCCACTCCAGTATTCTTGACTGGAAAATCTCATGGACACAGGAGCCTGGTGGATACATTCCATGGGGTCACAAAAGAGTCAGACATGACTTAGTGACTAAACAATTTTTAGGATAAGTAGGAATATTGTGAATAATCAGAAAGTGGTAAAGTTCATTTTAATCCAAGAGGTATTTTGTAAACATTTAAGTTAAAATTGTTATTGGCTTTAAAAGACACTTACTCCTTGGAAGAAAAGTTATGACCAACCTCAATAGCATATTGAAAAGCAGAGACATTACTTTGCCAACAAAGGTCCGTCTAGTCAAGGCTATGGTTTTTCCAGTGGTCACGTATGGATGTGAGAGTTGGACTGGGAAGAAAGCTGAGAGCCGAAGAATTGATCGTTTTGAATTGTGGTGTTGGAGAAGACTCTTGAGAGTCCCCTAGACTGCAAGGAGATCCAACCAGTCCATTCTGCAAGAGATCAGCCCTGGGGTTTCTTTGGAAGGAATGATGCTAAAGCTGAAACTCCAGTACTTTGGCCCCTCATGAGAAGAGTTGACTCATTGGAAAAGACTGTGATGCTGGGAGGGATTGGGGGCAGGAGGAGAAGGGGACGACCGAGGATGAGATGGCTGGATGGCATCACTGACTCGATGGACGTGAGTCTGAGTGAACTCCGGGAGTTGGTGATGGACAGGGAGGCCTGGCGTGCTGTGATTTATGGGGTCGCAAAGAGTCGGACATGACTGAGCGACTGAACTGAACTGAATCGAATGACAAGAAATGTAGCCATAAAAATGAAACAAAAAACATCATCCACATTATGTGCTGTACCTAGGGTACTAGGTAAGCCAAGGAAAACTAGATAACTTTTTTGTTCCTGTAAATGCTTCCCTTGTCTTACCGGAAATGTGGTCTATCTAGTCAACGATTTCCCAAACACCAAGCAACTCTGGGCTTTTTCACCCAAACCAGATTGACTATGTGGCCACATTGAATCAGATATTTTCCATTTTTCTTTTCCTTTTTCTTTATTCTTATCCTATAAAAACTTTCTGGCATCCATACCATTTTGCAATGCTCTCAAATGAGACTACTCACTAACCAAATTTGTTTCAGTTCAGTTCAGTTCAGTTTAGTTGCTCTGTCGTGTCGGACTCTTTGCGACCCCATAAACCACAACATGCCTGGCCTCCCTGTACATCACCAACTCATGGAGTTTACCCAAATTCATGTCCATTGAGTAGGTGAACCATCCAACCATCTCATCCACTGTCGTCCTGAGCTCCTCCTGCTTTCAATCTTTCCCAGCATCAGGGTCTTTTCAAAGAGTCAGCTCTTCATATCAGGTGGCCAAAGTATGGGAGTTTCAGCTTCAACATCAGTACTTCCAATGAACACACAGGACTGATTTCCTTTAGGATAGACTGGCTGGATCTCCTTGCAGTCCAAGGGACTCTTAAGAGTCTTCTCCAGCACCGCAGTTCAAAAGCAACAGTTCTTTGGTGCTCAGCTTTTGTTATAGTCCAGCTCTCACATCCAAATGACCACTGGAAAAAACATAGCCTTGACTAAATGGACCTGTGTTGGCAAAGTAATGTCTCTGCTTTGTAATATGCTATCTAGGTTGGTCATAACTTTTCTTCCAAGGAGTAAGTGTCTTTTAATTTCATGGCTGCAATCACCATCTACAGTGATTTTGGAGCCCCCCAAAATAGAGTCTGTCACTGTTTCCCATCTATGTCCCATGAAGTGAAGGAACCAGATGCCATGATCTTACTTTTCTGAATGTTGAGCTTTAAGCCAACTTTTTCACTCTCCTCTTTCACTTTCATCAAGAGGCTCTTTAGTTCCTCTTCACTTTCAGCCATAAGGGTGGTGTAATCTGCATATCTGAGGTTATTGACATTTTTCCCAGCAATCTTGATTCCAGCTTGCGCTTCTTCCAGCCCAGCATTTCTCATGGTGTACTCTGCATATATGTTAAGTAAGCAGGGTGACAATATACAGCCTTGATGTATTCCTTTCCCTATTTGGAACTAGTCTGTTGTTTCATGTCCAGTTCTAACTGTTGCTTCCCTACCTGCATACAGATTACTCAAGAGGCAGGTCAGATGGTCTGTTATTCCAATCTTTTTATGAATTTTCCAGTTTCTTGTGATCCACACAGTCAAAGGGTTTGGCATAGTCAATAAAGCAGAAATAGATATTTTTCTGGAACTCTCTTTCTTTTTCAGTGATGCAGAGGATGTTGGCATTTTGATCTTTGGTTCCTCTGCCTTATCTAAAACCAGCTTGAACATCTGGAAGTTCATGGTTCATGTATTGCTGAAGCCTGGCTTGGAGAATTTTGAGCATTACTTTACTAGCATGTGAGTTGAGTACAATTGTGTGGTAGTTTGAGCATTCTTTGGCATTGCCTTTCTTTGGGGTTGGAATGAAAACTGACCTTTTCCAGTCCTGTGGCCACTGCTGAGTTTTCCAAATTTGCTGGCATATTGAGTGCAGCACTTTCACAGCATCATCTTTTAGGATTCAAAATAGCTCAACTGGAATTCCATCACTTCCACTAGCTTTTTCACAGTGATGCTTCCTACAGCCCACTTGACTTCGCATTCCAGGATATCTGGCTCTAGGTGAGTGATCACGCCATCGTGTTTATCTTGGTCATGAAGATCTTTTTGTACAGTTCTTCTGTATATTCTTGCCATCTCTTCTTAATATCTTCTGCTTCTGTTAGGTCCATACCATTTCTGTCCTTTATCGAACCCATCTTTGCATGAAATGTTCCCTTGGTTTAAAAAGCAGAACCTCTAAGAAAATCTCAAAGAACCTCCGAGAAAATCTCTAATTTTCTTGAGGAGATCTCTAATTTTCCCTATTCTATTATTTTCCTCTATTTCTTTGCACCGATCACTGAGGAAGGCATTCTTATATCTCCTTGCTCTTCTTTGGAACTCTGCATTCAAATGGGTGTATCTTTCCTTTTCTCCTTTGCCTTTAGCTTCTCTTCTTTTCACAGCTATTTGTAAGGCCTCTTCAGACAGCCATTTTGCCTTTTTGTATTTCTTTTTCTTGAGGATGGTCTTGATACCTGTCTCCTGTATAATGTCATGAACCTCTGTCCATAGTTCATCAAGCGCTCTATCAGATTTAGTCCCTTAAATCTATTTCTCACTTCCACTGTAAGTGGAAGGGATTTTACTTAGGTCACACCTGACATACCTGAATGATCTAGTGGTTTTCCCTACTTTCTTCAATTTAAGTCTGAATTTAGCAATAAGGAGTTCACGATCTGAGCCATCGTCAGCTCCCGGTCTTGTTTTTGTTGCTTGTATAGAGCTTCTCCATCTTTGGCTGCAAAGAATATAATCAGTCTGATTTCAGTGTTGGCCATCTGGTGATGTCCATGTATAGAGTCTTTCTTGTGTTGTTGGAATTTGTTTGCATCCCTTAAGTTGTCTCTTTTAATCTATCTTTAACACATTTAATTTATTATTCATTTTACTTTTTGTATAATTTTTTAATCGATATTCCTAGCTTTCCAGCCTCTGTTCAACTCATTGATTATCAAAAGGATTCCTCCTTTGATATAAGTAATGTATTCATAAACTATCAAAATCACATTTTTATTATAAGTTCAATTTGAATGACATGTTTTATTTATTTATATTTTGCAAGCCTTTTATATTTCTAGTGATCCTGACTTCTCTGTTGTGCAACTATAAGTTAAAGGTGAAAATTTTCATGCCCATTCTTATGTTCAGCTGACAGCAATATTTTTTACTAGGTTAATAAGTACAGTCAAGTTGTCCCATTCAGATCTCTCTTAGACTTCTGGATTGGGGGGGGGGGGAAACTGAAGATACTTCAGGTTATCAGAAAGAAATAGGCAACAAGAAGAAAACTGAATCACAGAAATATAGCAGCTATTCCTTCTTGAAACTTACAGAGTAATGGGGTTTATATAAACATAAGCTAAATGGACTATTTTATATCCTTCTGAGACTTTCTATAAGCCACACTCATAAGAGTCATACTTCAGCAGCAATAGCACAAGATATCTTCTACCAAGTACTTAGTTTTCATAGAAAAAGGCAGTATTTTAAATGCATCCTTAAGAGAGTAAGCCAGAACATTTATTTTCTGGAAGAAATAAATTTAGAGTGGTAAATGATACAGGGGTATTTTTATTAAGTCATCCTAATTTCATAGCAGTTCTACAAACTCTGTGACCAGAATCCCCAACTTAAAAATAAAACATCTGTTAATTGTTTCTGTATGAAATTGTTATCCTTATGTGAGGACTGTTGTGGTGTATTCAATTCCCAATGTGCCTTAATACCAAAAGTGGAAATAATTAGGAACATGTTAGCAGACTTAGCTGGGAAACATGTTAATTTGGGAGAGAGAGTTTTTGTTGTTGTTATTGTTTCTCCTGCACATTTGTTTTTGTAGATTTCTTATTGATTTGTCATGATTTTATGTCAACTGACTACTTGTAAAATTGCAGTATGTATGAACTTTGATTTTACAAAATGTTGAAAGTTATTTCCTTTATTATTGAATTTTGTGCTTCAACCTATATCAATATTTTAAGATGTCAGTGTAAAGCAGTGTGGTTCAACTCAATAGTCCCTTGTTTTCTCATTCTTCTTTTTTAAACTTTATTGAAGAATAATTGACAAGTATAATTGTATATGTTAAAAGTGTACAATGTGATGATATGATATACACAGTGTAATATGAGATCAAGATAATTACACATTGGTCAACTCATGTAGTAGACATAGGTAATTCGTTTGTGTGTGGTAAGATCTACTTTCAGCAATTTCCAGCTTCACAAGACTGTTTTATTAACTAGAGTCACATTAGATCCTCAGAACTTACACTTCTTACAGCTAAAATGTGTACCCTTTGACTTACATCACCCTGTTTTCCCTCTCTCTAGCCCTTGAGTGAAGTGAAGTGATATTTGCTCAGTGATGTCCGACTCTTTGCTACCCACATATTATACAGTCCATGGAATTCTCCAGGCCAGAATACTGCAGTGGGTAGCCTTTTCCTTCTCCAGGGGAATCTTCTCAACCCAGGGATTGAACCCATGTCTTCCACATCACCACTATTTCATTCTGTTTCTATTTTTCTGTTTTTATTTTTTTACAATGTATTCATGCTTTATAATTCACTAGGTGTTTGTTCCATTTGGTACTTTTAAAATTCTTTGAAAAATATCTGTGTGAAGCAGAGCCCTAAAGAGGAAGAGCTAACAAGTTTGGGAATCTGTTTATATGAAATTAGCCCTTTTTTTAATTTTTATTTTTACTTTATTTTACTTTACAATATTGTATTGGTTTTGCCATACATTGACATGAATCCACCATGGGTGTACATGAGCTCCCAATCCTGAACCCCCCTCTCACCTCCCACCCTATATCATCTCTCTGGATCATCCTGGTGCACCAGCCCCAAACATCCTGTATCCTGTATAGAACATAGACTGGCGATTCATTTCTTACATGATAGTATACATGTTTCAGTGCCATTTTCCCACATCACCCCACCCTCTCCCTCTCCCTCAGAGTCCAAAAGTCCGTTCTATACATCTGTGTCTCTTTTGCTGTCTCACATACAGGGTTATCATTACCATCTTTCTAAATTCCATATATATGTGTTAGTATACTGTATTGGTGTTTTTCTTTCTGGCTTACTTCACTCTGTATAATTGGCTCCAGTTTCATCCATCTCATTAGAACTGATTCAAATGTATTCTGTTTAATGGTTGAGTAATACTCCATTGTGTTTATGTACCACAGCTTTCTTATCCATTCATCTGCTGACATGCAAATGATAATACCACATAGTATTTGTCTTCCTTTTTCTGCTTATTTTGCTTACCATATTGACCTTCAGATACTAACTATATAAAGAAATTGGCTAAACAGATACACACACGCACACACCTAAGCATTAAGATTTTCTATTTATACGCACATACTTATTCATAAGATTTACTAATTTCATGGATTTAGACTTATCTTGGCATGACGGTCTTGAGTATTTAGCATGCTTAATAATCACAGATCCATGATTGTTAGAGAATGGGCATCTTTGACTAAATTATTAATAGTTAGAAGTTAAAATGCACATGGATTACCATTACTCAAAGATTTTGCATCCCAACAGGCATATCTTACTTTCAACTTCTTGACAAGCTTCTGAGATTAGTCTGGATTATAGTATTATACAATACTCTAGATGTTTTAAATTGCTTAATACTCACAATTTGTTTTCATTATTGCTCTAAAAGGATATGTATTAAAGACAATTGAATTCCTTAATTCTGAATGAATATGTGCTACCAAAGATGTACCACATAGATATTGCTAACATTGTGTACAGAACTGTATTATGAAATTTCAACATAAATTCCAAATAGCTTATGTTATTAAAGATTATAATACACGACTATCTGTACATTTAGTAAAGCAAATATAAAATCTGAAAAATATGTAATATTGTTGAGAAATAGACCTGATTTCTATCTCATATTCTCCATGGTAGCTTTAACAGTACAAAAAATTACACACATTAAGGAATTTGAGATTATTTTTATATGCACTGTTGTGCATGAGTGCTCAGTTGTGTCTGACTCTTTGAGACCCCATGGACTGTAACTTACAAGGCTCCTCTGCCCATGAATTTTCCAGGCAAGAATACTGCAGTGGGTTGCCATTTCCCTATCCTAGGGGATCTTCCTGACCCAAGGACTGAACCCACATCTTCTGCATCTTCAGCCAGATTCTTTACCATTTCTATGTTAAGCAGAAAAAAAGTAATTATACTTGAAATAAATATTTATATGTTTTTAGTTTTCCTTAAATAATAAAGTATAAAAATTAAGTCATTTTGATGATCACAGTATTTTCATATATCTGATAAAGGCAGCATATTGTCATACCCCACAAAAAATGAAGAAGTAGTAAATATGCATATGCACATATTTTATAGAAAGTATAAAGTATTATGTATAAAAAATTTCTTCAAAATATCTCATCAGTTTTACATAGATTATAATAAGTAAATCATGACTGTACAGGCAAAAACATAGTTTAAATACCTAAAAGGAGAGATTTTATAATATAGAATAAAAATATTAAGTAAATTGCTTCCTTATATTAGTTAACCAAATACATATTTTTTAAATAATGAATTTCCACAAGATAACTTCAGTCAGTTCAGTTCAGTGGCACAGTCACGTCAGACTCTTTGCGACCCCATGGACTCAGCACGCCAGGCTTCCCTGTCCATCACCAACTCCCTGAGCTCACTCAAACTCATGTCCATTGAGTCAGTGATGCGATCCAACCATCTCATCCTCTGTCGTCCCCTTCTCCTCCCGCCTATAATCTTTCCCAGCATCAGGATCTTTTCCAATGAGTCAGTTCTTCGCATCAGGTGGCCAAAGTGTTGGAGTTTCAGCTTCATCATCAGTCCTTCCAATGAATATTCAGAACTGTTTTTCTTTAGAATGGACTGATTGGATCTCCTTGCAGTCCAAGGGACTCTCAAGAGTCTCCAACACCGCAGTACAAAAGCACCAATTTTTCGGTGCTCAGATTTCTGCATACTCCAACTCTCACATCCATACATGACTACTGGAAAAATCATAGCTTTCACTAGACAGACCTTTACTGGCAAAGTAATGTCTCTGCTTTTTAATATGCTGTCGAGGTTGGTCATAGTTTTTCTTCCAAAGAGCAAGTGTCTTTTATTTTCATGGCTGCAGTCACCATCTACGGTGATTTTGAAGCCCCCCCAAAAATAAAATCTGTCACTGTTTCCGTTGTTTCCCTATCTATTTTCCATGAAGTGATGGGGCCGGATGCAAGATAACTTAATAAAATTTTAATTGCAAATTATAATGTATTGATCTTTCATGAACATAGCCTGGTTACTGAGGAATGCTAAAACATCAACGTGTTCTCAAAGCATGTTTTGGTTCATTTCAGCAATTGGCTTTAATGTTAAATATTCTAAATAATTTAAGACAATTCTCATAAAATTGCCTACCATGTTCATGGTAAATTTTAGTTTCAGAGCATTAAAAGGCTTGCTTTAATGACCAAAACTGACCCTCTGACACTATATCAGTTTTCAAAAATGTCAGGTTTTCTACATATACATGTCATCTAATCTGTTCATTCAGTCAACATAAATTTATAAAAGGTAACATTAATAAAGTATTATTCTTAAAATATACTGTGTATACTGCCAAGATGAATGAAGCCTGAACAACATTTTTTTTACAAGGTCCCAGTTGTTTCGTATTCCAAAATTCCATTCATATAAATTTACTAAATAGTCAAAATTAATTCAATTTAGACATTTTTATAACAAGAGTTTTACTCATTAAGAAAAAAATAAAATCTCTTTTGAATTTGTTAAATCTATTTAACCACTTGAAATTGGTTCTTCAGTATTGTTTTAATATACTAAAACATTTTGAACAAAATTTATAAATTTATTGTTATAGACTTACAAAGATACCTTGGGAAATATGTTTAATCCTGCATTCACTCACTTGAAATGATAGGTATGTAATTAAACATTCAAATTAGCAAGTCCAAATGGTTATAGCATTGTTATATTCAGTTTTCCAGTTCAACAATATGATCAAGGTGAAAGAAGGAGCATATTCCAGAAATATCCTAAGTAAAAGTCTAAAATCTGTTTAAAACTTTACACCAGATAAGAGGATAGGATTTTGTTGTTGTCTTTGTGTCTCAAAGAAAACATCTCAAGCTGTCAGATGTGTGAAATGCCAGCATAGTCAGTGAATTAATAATAGAGGCTAAACTATGCAAAAATAAAATATTTTAGTTAATTTAATGTATTTATGTTCATACTGCTAAAGTCAATGATGTCATTCTTTGATTTTGGCTTCCCTAGTAGCTCAGCTGTTAAAGAATCTGCCTGCAATACAGGAGACCCTAGATCTTCCCTGGTCTGGAATATCCCCTGGAAAAGGGATAGCCTACCCACTCCCGTATTCTTGGGCTTCCCTGCTGGCTCAGTAGCTAAAGAATCCACCTGCAATGTGGGAGACCTGGGTTGAGAAGGTCCCCTGAAAAAGGGCATGGCAACGTATTCTTGCCTGGAGAATCCCCATGGACAGAGGGGACTGGTGGGCTGCAGTCCATGGGGTCCTAAAGAGTCAGACACAACTGAGCAACTAAGCACAGTTATAAATTTAGTAGCATTTTTAATCATTGGAAGAAAAAAGTGGTCCGGAATGCTTTCATTCCATTTGGCTTGTTTCTGAACAACACAGGGAACAAATGTACTCCCGTCCTTTAAAACTCATTGTGTGCTTTTTTTCCTAACCACATTGAATGAGCATTTAGGATTGATCTAAACATGCTAAACTTAATTATGTTTACACTCAATAACTCTGAGTACAGTTGGAAGGGATTTTTTAAAGCTTAAGGCAAGTTCACTAGGTTATCTGTTTAGTAAAATCAAGTCTCCAAAATAAGGAAAACAATTGTGTTTCAAAACATAGTCCACATGATGAAATTGTTTTTTTCACATATCCAAAGAACTATTTCACATGAATGAAGTGATTCAAAAATTTGGCTGATTGACAAACAGTTTGATAAAAATAAATTGTGCCAAAAAAAGTTACAAAGGACATGCCACTCCAGAAGAAAATCCATTTTATTCTAAAAAATAAATACTATAGTAAGTTTTGATATATTGATTATAATCACTCATTTGGTGAGGTTTCAATATTTATTTTTAAAGAAATAATAAGCAAAAAGCATTGCATATATTAAAAAAGCATTGTATATATATTATAGGTATTTCTAATTGAATTAAAATCTAGAGATTTCTTATGGATTTTTCTCTAAAACTACAACAAAATCGTTATATTTAACATTCCAGAATCATTTTTCAGTTCAGTTCAGTCACTCAGTCATGTCCGATTCATTGCGACCCCATGAATCGCAGCACGCCAGGCCTCCCTGTCCATCACCATCTACCGGAGTTCCCCCAGATTCACTTCCATCGAGTCCATGATGCCATCCAGCCATCTCATTCTTGGTCGTCCTCTTCTCCTCTTGCCCCCAATCCCTCCCAACATCAGAGTCTTTTCCAATGAGTCAACTCTTCGCATGAGGTGGCCAAAGTACTGGAGCTTCAGCTTCAGCATCATTCCCTCCAAAGAAATCCCAGGGCTGATCTCCATCAGAATGGACTGGTTGGATCTCCTTGCAGTCCAAGGGACTCTCAAGAGTCTTCTCCAACACCACAGTTCGAAAGTATCAATTTTTCGGCGCTCAACCTTCTTCACAGTCCAATTCTCACATCCATACATGACCACAGGAAATGACCTTGACTAGACGGACCTTAGTCCGCAAGGTAATGTCTCTGCTTTTGAATATACTATCTAGGTTGGTCATAACTTTTCTTCCAAGGAGTAAGCGTCTTTTAATTTCATGGCTGCAGTCACCATCTGCAGTGATTTTGGAGCCCAAAATAATAAAGTCTGACACTGTTTCCACTGTTTCCCCATCTATTTCCCAAGAAGGGATGGGACCGGATGCCATGATCTTCGTTTTCTGAATGTTGAGCTTTAAGCCAACTTTTTCACTCTCCTCTTTCACTTTCATCAAGAGGCTTTTAGTTCCTCTTCACTTTCTGCCATAAGGGTGTTGTCATCTGCATACCTGAGGTGATTGATATTTCTCCCAGCAATCTTGATTCCAGCTTGTGTTTCTTCCAGTCCAGCATTTCTCAGGATGTACTCTGCATAGAAGTTAAATAAGCAGGGTGACAATATACAGCCTTGATGTACTCCTTTTCCTATTTGGAACTAGTCTGTTGTTCCATGTCCAGTTCTAACTGTTGCTTTCTGACCTGCATACAGATTTCTCAAGAGGCAGGTTAGGTGCTCTGGTATTCCCATCTCTTTCAGAATTTCCCACAGTTTCTTGTGATCCCCACAGTCAAAGGCTTTGGCATAGTCAATAAAGCAGAAATTGATGTTTTTCTGGAATGCTCTTGCTTTTTTGATGATCCAGCAGATGTTGGCAATTTGATCTCTGGTTCCTCTGCCTTTTCTAAAACCAGCTTGAACATCAGGAAGTTCATGGTTCACGTATTGCTGAAGCCTGGCTTGGAGAATTTTGAGCATTACTTTACTAGCATGTGAGATGAGTGCAATTGTGCAGTAGTTTGAGCATTCTTTGGCATTGCCTTTCTTTGGAGTTGGAATGAAAACTGACCTTTTCCAGTCCTGTGACCACTGCTGAGTTTTCCAAATTTGCTGGCATATTGAGTGCAGCACTTTCACAGCATCATCTTTCAGGATTTGAAACAGGTCAACTGGAATGCCATCACCTCCACTAGCTTTGTTGGTAGTGATGCTTTCTAAGGCCCACTTGACTTCACATTCCTAAATGTCTGGCTCTAGATTAGTGATCACATCATCATGATTATCTAGGTCGTGAAGATCTTTTTTGTACAGTTCTTCCTTGTATTCTTGCTACCTCTTCTTAATATCTTCTGCTTCTGTTAGGTCCAGACCATTTCTGTCCTTTATCGAGCCCATCTTTGCATGAAATGTTCCCTTGGTATCTCTAATTTTCTTGAAGAGATCTCTAGTCTTTCCCATTCTGTTGTTTTCCTCTATCTCTTTGCATTGATCGCTGAAGAAGGCTTTCTTATCTCTTCTTGCTATTCTTTGTTTGTTTATTTTTTTTTTCTGCTCTTCTTTGCCTTTATTTACCCCCTCTTGTTTATTTTTTTAATTTTTTTATTTTTTATTTTTATTTTTTTTTAATTTTAAAATCTTTAATTCTTACAGGCGTTCCCAAACATGAACCCCCTCCCACCTCCCTCCCCATAACATCTCTGTGGGTCATCCCCATGCACCAGCCCCAAGCATGCTGTATCCTGCATCAGACATAGACTGGCGATTCAATTCTTACATGATAGTATACATGTTAGAATGCCATTCTCCCACTCTGCATTCTGAAGCTTATATCTTTCCTTTTCTCCTTTGCTTTTCACCTCTCTTCTTTTCACAGCTATTTGTAAGGCCTCCCCAGACAGCCATTTTGCTTTTTTGCATTTCTTTTCCATGGTGATGGTCTTGACCCTTTCTCCTGTACAATGTCATGAACCTCATTCCATAGTTCATCAGGCACTCTATCTATCTGATCTAGACCCTTAAATCTATTTCTCACTTCCACTGTATAATCATAAGGGATTTGATTTAGGTCATACCTGAATGATCTAGTGGTTTTCCCTACTTTCTTCAATTTAAGTCTGAATTTGGTAATAAGGAGTTCTTGATCTGAGCCACAGTCAGCTCCTGGTCTTGTTTTTGTTGACTGTATAGAGCTTCTCCATCTTTGGCTGCAAAGAATATAATCAATCTGATTTTGGTGTTGACCATCTGGTGATGTCCATGTGTCGAGTCTTGTCTTGTGTTGTTGGAAGAGGGTGTTTGCTATGACCAGTGCATTCTCTTGGCAAAACTCTATTAGCCTTTACCCTGCTTCATTCTGTATTCCAAGGCCAAATTAGCCTGTTATTCCGGCTGTTTCTTGACTTCCTACTTTTGCATTCCAGTCCCCTATAATGAAAAAGACATCTTTTTTGGGTATTAGTTTTAAAAGGTCTTGTAGGTCTTCATAAAACCATTCAACTTCAGTTTCTTCAGTGTTACTGTTTGGGGCATAGACTTGGATAACTCTGATATTGAATGGTTTGCCTTGGAGACGAACAGAGATCATTCTGTCATTTTGAGATTGCATCTAAGTACTGCATTTTGGACTCTTTTGTTGACCATGATGGCTACTCCATTTCTTCTAAGGGATTCCTGCCCGCAGTAGTAAATATAATGGTCATCTGAGTTAAATTCACCCATTCCAGTTCATTTTAGTTCACTGATTCCTAGAATGTTGACGTTCACCCTTGCCATCTCTTGTTTGACCACTTCTAATTTGCCTTGATTCATGGACCTGACATTCCAGGTTCCTATGCAATATTGCTCTTTACAGCATCAGATCTTGCTTCTAGCACCAGTCACATCCACAACTGGGTATTGTTTTTGCTTTGGCTACATCCCTTCATTCTTTCTGGAGTTATTTCTCCACTGGTCTCCAGTAGCATATTGGGCACCTAATGACTTGGGGAGTTCCTCTTTTGGTATCCTATCATTTTGCCCTTTCATACTGTTCATGGGGTTCTCAAGGCAAAGATACTGAAATGGCTTGCCATTCCCTTCTCCAGTGGACCACTTTCTGTCAGACCTCTCCAACATGACCCGCCCGTCTTGGGCTGCCCCGCAGGCATGGCTTGGTTTCATTGATTAGACAAGGCTGTGGTCCTAGTGTGATTAGATTGACTAGTTTTCTGTGAGTATGGTTTCAGAAACATTTTTAGGAAGATAGATAACTAGCATGTTAAAGCCCATATTATATAACATATTCAAGGACTTATTCCCTGTGCTTGAATTCCCATGTGATCATGGAATGGATTCCAAATGGGCACAATATCAAGAGAAAAAAAGATTTTTTAAATAGCATTTTTTTTAAGTGTATTCAGGATTCCTTGGGGAAAAAATGCAAATAAGGTCTTTCTGCATTTGTTTGTCTCCTGTGGCTATGTATATGCATATTAGTAAAGGTCATGGAGTCATGGTCAAAGTTATTTGCCTTAGAAAAAAGAGGTAATAATAAAAACTGTAGGTTTTAAAGTTAGACATATCTGAGATGAAATCTCAATCTACCACTTACAGCTCTGTGATCTTAAACATAACTACTGTGAGTCTCAGTTTACTCATTAGTGTAATTGGAATAATAAAATGTTTATCAACAAATGACTATGTTCTTGTCAATACAGTTAATCCAAGGAATGCATCACCAAACAAGATAAGACCCTGACTTATGATGGCATAGTCAACTAGACAATCAACAAATAAAATAACATAAGAGCTGTATGGGCTGCAAAGAAAATGATAAAAATCAAAAACAGATGAGAAGAAGGAAAGAGTTTTTAAATATGGAGACAGAGAAGATCTTTTTGAGGAAATGTCTTTTGAACAGACTCCTAATGTTAAGAGGCCATATCCTGGGCAGAAGGAACAACAAGAAAAATCACATCAGAGGCTATAAAAAGTTGACTTAATAAGCCAGCTTTAGTTTCAGCGGATTCAAGGGAGTGGTAATTTGAAGCCTGATCCCCAAAACAACTCTGTGTTGGTTGTGACCACTAAGTTTGTAGTCATTTGTTAGAGAAGTGATGGGAAGCTAATTCAGAGGGAAATGGTTTTTTAAAAAAAATGAGTTCAGAGTGATAGGCAGGGCATGAATCAACTTAGGTACTATGGGAGGATTATAATGAAAGCAAGACTGCCAGAAGCTTCTCTCAGTACTCTAAGCATCAGATGGGAGTGAAATTGACTTGGGTACTGGAGGTGAAGTGCCGAAGGACTCATGTCTGGGCTTCATTTCAAACCAGGTGCTGACAGAACTTGTGTGGAGTGCATAAAGGTATCCAAAACCTGAAGCAACTGGGTGATTGTACACCATTTACGAAAATTAGCTAAATCTACACAAGGATAGCAGGGGATGGCAGAAAGGGAAGCAAGAGTTCACAGCTTGTTCATGTTTTATTATAAGCAGTGAGTTGTTTTAAATGTGAACTAGTGTGTAACAAAGAGATTCTTCTGAAGAAAATGACGAGGGACAATGTGAGTGATAGTCCTTCAGGTCCCCAACCAAGACAGGAGAGTTACAAGATATCAAGACAAAAGATAGGAAGGCCTTCTCTACCTCCAGGTAGCCACATATGTTCTCAATATATATAGCAATTAAGCAACAAAACTGCCCTTTATTCTTTTTTATTTTATGACTAATATAAAAACTGATTTCATCTCCTTTCTCTATCTAGATTCTTTACAGATAAAATTACAGATGTATCACCTAGAGATTAAATTCAAGCCAACATCTGAACTAACATCTGAGGAAAATACTGGAAGACAGAAAAAGAAAAAAAAAAAAAACACAGAATACTAAGTTTATAACATGAAAGTACTAATAATGAATTTATAGGGCTAATGTAAGGATAAATGAAAACATAACAGAAAATATATAACCTCATAGAATAGAGAGGCAAATCAAGGCCCAGTTTGGAGCTTCAAAGTTCTAAATGATAGCCAATTTTATCCTGAAGGCAATACAACTCAAGAATTCCTTTGATGTAATCCTTTCAGAAGAGAAATATAAACACGGCATAACCAAAAGGAATCCTCTAAAAACATTAACATTACTGAAAACAGTACCAAATACTGAGCTTACCCCAGTTATTAAAAAAAATATACTTTTTCTATAAATATGTATATCTCTATTAATTATACTATTTAATTCACTTTTTAAGATAAAACTATAGGCATTAATAAACAATAGTACACTTCATTAACCTAAGAAAGCCACTGTTTTTTAAAATTTCAGCAGATAGTATACAGTATTTTAGAACAGTAGGAAAAAACTAAAATAATTTAAATGTCTATAAATCACCAACTAGTCTTAGTAAATAATAATAGGGTATATGAAGCAAAAGTGACAATGCAGGGAGTCAGGGAAAAGATGCTGAATAACAAAATCATTTTAAAAATAAATTTGAATAAATTATTAAATATATCCTGGTGATCCACAGTGATTACTCCTTAGATTTTATCATGAGCAGCACATAGAAATATTAGTAATAATTTGGGGAAAGCAAAACATATTCTTTTATCATCTATATAAGTCAAATTAGAAGTATACCTTCTATAACATCCATATTTGATAAGGCTGTTTTTTCTCTGTTAGATATTATAAACAGCCAAATAAATTTAGCAATGGCATTATTACAAATGAAAAACAATTAAAAGTGACACTCAAAATGTAATATAATGTAAGACTCTATTTATATAAAATTCTGGAAAAGGCAAAAATATGGGACAGAATACTTCAGAGGTTTCTATGGGCAAAAGCTGGGGGAGGGGTTGACAGTAAAGTTTCAGGAGGGAATTGTTAAGGATAATGGAAAATTTTCATATATTGATTGTGACAGTAGTTACATGTTTGTATCCATTTGTCAAACACACAACAAGTGCACATTCAAAACGGTGAATTTTACTGCTGGAAATTTTAGTGTCAGTTAATCTGACAAAAAGGAAAGGAAAGAAAAAGCTTTTTTGGAATGCTGAAAAATCAAGACTTTGTTGTAGAATTCTGGGTTCTATGAGCTATTTCAAACCCACAGTTTACAGTTGATTTTAACTTATCAAATCTTTATTCAGAGACCTAAAGTTTATATTAAAAAAAATTATTCACTTACATTCAACCCTAAGGCTAAAACATATAAAAATTACATAGAAGAACGTATTTCAATATTTTATTACCTTTGGTTTTGGGTTTATTGAGAGGAAAATGAAAAACAACAGCAACAACAAATTGGCTAAGCCAAGTTTTCGATATTACAAGGATATCAATAAAACTTAAATGTAAACAAAGAGCACATCTTAATATAAGAGCAAAATATGCAAGATTAACTTTGCTTCTTAGTGAATAGTACCATATATATAATAGTACCATACAATTTTTAAAAAAGAATATATGACTACAGATATGAAGGGAAATGAACACTGGTTGTTCAAACAAGAGACTTTATAGATTGACCAAAGTTTGACATGATTTTTAAAAGGCTAGAGGCTACTTTATTTTAGACAATCTGTCTGCTTTATTCAGTGTCTTTACCACACGTTGTCCAAAAACAAGCAGGTTGCACTAAATTTATTTCCATGAACATCATCTTAGAATCTTTAAAGTTAAGTGCTAAATATACTTCAATTAAATGCAGCAAGAACTAAATGCAAAATATTAATACATGTATATTCATAAATATATATGGTATATAAATTGATGATATTGTTTATAATTGTATTATAAAAAAGACCAAGAGATAATGAGTTATGAGCCATTGAATATTTAAATTAAGGCCTTATATTCTAGGTGTATGTGTCAATACAGTAAAATTATCATATCATTTCTATGAAATTTAAAATGCATGTATTTTAGATATTTCAATTTATATATGGCCAATAAATGCGTAAATCAACACAGGATACTTTAAAAAAAGAATTGTTTTTCACAGTTGCATAATTTTTAAAATTGTTTTTCTAGGAAGAGGAGAGAAAATGAATTAAAGGTAATTAGCATATATATACATTAGAGCTAGATAATATGTTTTATTAAATTTCAAGTTTTCCAATTGTCTGTTTCACAAGTAATGCCTGGGGCAAAGTACCAAAATAAAAATATTTATAGAAAACACATAAAACAGAAACAGCTGCAGCTGTTGAAAAATAAGGTCCCTTAAGGGTAGGTCGGTCGATATACAAAGACATCAGCTTCTATAAGGCTATTACAAACACATACTACTACGCTAAAGAGGAATACAGGTTATAGAGGATCCAGATCTCTACAAATAAACTCACTCTACAAACAAACGTATACATTCTTGACTAATAATGTCTCTTTCTGTTATACAACCTTTGGTGCATACAAAGTTGTTGACCCAAAATGTGTATTATTATTTATATTGACTATTGTACAGCATTCTGCATTTTAAAAGTACACCTACAACCTCTTTTTGTTTCAAAAGAAAGGGCTTTTTAAAACTGACAGTATAAGGTATGATGTATCGCTTCAGGACACCAATCTTTCACAGACATTGAGCTGCACTAAGCAAGCATCGTTTTCCCTGTCTTTTATATTCCAGGGTGTTACAAGAGGATTCCGAAATGATACCAGCTGTGACAAGCATACTAATTCTTTTGCACTACTCATGTTTGCTAACTGACATGATGAAATGATCTCTGAGGCAGGGAGATAGAACTGATATGGGAGCAGAAATAAAACCTAGATGTCACACTGGCGTCATATCAAAGCTGAGGACATTTAAACAGCAGGACAGCCTAATCTTCAGTTAACCTCTATTTGATTTTCACAAATAGGATTCCATCTGAAGCATCAAATTAAATCTGAGACTGAGAAATGGGCCTGTATATTAAGATGTGTCCAAATTAATTGTTGCTGGGATGAGTGTCTGGCTTTCAGCCTCTGATGTGTGCAAGTCACTTTATTAGTACTGAGGTTACAGTGGTGGGCAAAATTTGAGCATGGATTTTACTCTCACATAAGAAACTGACTCTCAGCACCTGGACAACATTGCTAAGAGAATTAGATGCCTGGCAACTGAATAGTAAAATAAAAACTTCAATGGAAAAAGCAAAAGCTTGAAAAAGAGTCCACATAATTCATTGTATGTCTCCTTTCTTTAAGGTACAAAATTATGGGAACATATTTCAAATACATCCATTTTCTTTTCACACAGTTGCTTAAATGTGTTATTGGATTCGGGACAAAGTAAAGGAGGCCACTACAATTTTCACAGAGTTAAAGGATGAGAAATCTGTATGCAGGTCAGGAAGCAACAGTTAGAGCTGGACATGGAACAACAGACTGGTTCCAAATAGGAAGAGGAGTACGTCAAGGTTGTATATTGTCACCCTGCTTGTTTAACTTATATGCAGAGTACATCATGAGAAACACTGGACTGGAAAAAACACAAGCTGGAATCAAGATTGCCGGGAGAAATATCAATAAACTCAGATATGCAGATGACACCACCCTTATGGCAGAAAGCCTCTTGATGAAAGTGAAAGAGGAGAGAGAAAAAGTTGGCTTAAAGCTCAACATTCAGAAAACGAAGATCATGGCATCCGGTCCCATCACTTCATGGGAAATAGATGGGGAAACAGTGGAAACAGTGTCAGACTTTATTATTTTGGGCTCCAAAATCACTGCAGATGGTGATTGCAACCATGAAATTAGGATCTCAGTTTCCTTAATTACTAGTTTTTTTAAATTACTTTAAAAGTAAAATTTAAGTTCCAACAAATTAGACACAGTAAGTAAATTCACTTACAAGAAACCAAAAAAAATAAAATAAAATAAAATAAAAGACCCTTACTCCTTGGAAGAAAAGTTATGACCAACCTAGATAGTATATTCAAAAGCAGAGACATTACTTTGCCGACTAAGGTCCGTCTAGTCAGGCTATGGTTTTTCCAGTGGTCATGTATGGATGTGAGAGTTGGACTGTGAAGAAGGCTAAGCTTTTGAACTGTGGTGTTGGAGAAGACTTTGAGAGTCCCTTGGACTGCAAGGAGATCCAACCAGTCCATTCTGAAGGAGGTCAACCCTGGGATTTCTTTGGAAGAAATGATGCTAAAGCTGAAACTCCAGTACTTTGGCCACCTCATGCGAAGAGTTGACTCATTGGAAAAGACTCTGATGTTTGGAGGGATTGAGGGCAGGAGGAGAAGGGGACGACAGAGGATGAGATGGCTGGATGGCATCACTGACTCGATGGACTTGAGTCTGGGTAAACTCTGGGAGTTGGTGATGGACAGGGGGGCCTGGCATGCTGCAATTCATGGGGTCGCAAAGAGTCGGACACGACTGAGCGACTGAACTGAACTGAACTGAACTGAAAGGATGATAGTAACTGATTAGCTTCCTCCAAAAGAAAATTCTCTTTGACATAAAAAACAGTACACAAAGTATATATGAGCACAACTGGCTAAGGACACAATTCAATCCAAGATATAAAAATATTTTCTTTTAAGATTATAAATAAAAATTGCATTATCTGATTACATTCAACAGAACTAGAATTTATAATAAACTTATAACATACACAATTCTAAATAGAGTTGAGTTAATTTAAAGGTGATTAATAACTGAAATCAAATTAGAAGGTCACTGGATTCAGTGAACTATCTAAATCATCTTGCTGAAATTTTAACACTTTAATTCAGTATAATACCATATTTTTTCTAAGTTTTATGTAGCAGTAACAAATTATAAATGCTAATCTTTTATAGACATTTCTGCAAAATCAAATTTATAGAAAATCTGTATATTTTATAGAAATATCTTTCACATATATTTTATGTGTGTATATTGAGAATGCACATATATGAATGAATATCTATAGATATGAGTAATAGCTTTCCATTTCTCAATATTTCCCTATTTTTCTACACATGGGATGATCCCATCTAGTCAAGTTTAGAATATAATACCTGTCTTTTCCAAATGCTCAATCAAATCAAATTAAAATTGTATGTTTCCATGGATGAAGTCTTATAAAATAGCTGTTAATATCAACTCAGAAACATTCAATCATTAGCTCAAGTCAAAAGATTACTAAATGTTTCTTTTTATTCTTGGCCCCTTTCCCAAGGCCTTTAAGCCACTGGGATGATATATCAGTATTATATTAATCATTCAGAGCACTGAATTTATTGCTAAGGCCACCACCGTCCTTCCTCTGCTCTCTATACTGTGGATGGAACCAACACGCTCCACGTCATTCTGGTTTAGAATCTTAACACCCTGCTCCTTCACACCATAAAAGATTTAGTTAATAAGTCTTTTTGTATCTCAAAGTATTCCTTTCTTTTCATTCTCATTGTCTGTTTTTAAAATTAAACTTTTTAGAATGTAGTCACCCCCAAGTGTCACTAGTGGTAAAGAAGTTGCCTGCCAATACAGGAGATGCAGGTTCGATCCCTGAGTGGGAAAGATCTCCCTGAACGAGGCCATGGCAACCCACTCCAGTATTCTTGCCTGGAGAATCCCATGGACAGAGATAGCTGGTGGGCTACCGTCCATAGGGTCACAAACAGTTGGATAAGAATAAAGTGATTTAGCATGCATGCATGCTCCCAGACAATCAGTCTTTCCACTTCCCAGTGAGAAGTAAAATATTTCCTGCCATATCAATAAACAAGGATGCCATAGTCATCAGTAATTGCAGCTCTCCAATACGATCTGGTGAGCTGTGAGAGCACTCAGGAAGAAGAAGAATACCTGGAATCTAACAGCCATCAGACTATACCCACTCCGCACTAAACGCACACACACACACACACACACACACACACAGTGAGCCCAAGGGAGCTCAGGATATGAAAAACACAGGATACTGACCCAAGATAGCTAAGATTAATATGAAGAGACTGATTTCAGTGAGCCCAGACTCTTGCATCATCCTATACATAGAAAAGTGCTAAATTCTTTAACTTAGGATATTTGGTTTTCTTTTAATTAACAATATTCTTTTGATGTGAAGACTACCTGCCCTTTGTTGCAAAACTTCATATGATCTGGCTCCTCCCCGCATCTCCTTTGAGCAGTTCTCTCATGGTCACTGGAGATCCTGCTTCCTAGGCTTGAAGTCCTAAAAACTCCCACAACATAAAACATAACTCTATACTTTTAGGTTATGAATATTTTTTAAGTCAATACCTACAATCTTATACATCAACAGGAAGCAAACATACCCAAAAGAAAACTCTGATGCTCTCTACTTCACTCTACCATCTTTACTTGTTTAGGGAAAATGTCCTACCTTATATCTTTTTTTCCTTCTTTCTAACAAAATTCAACTGCAATTTTCCACTGGAGCCAGGTCTTGTTTTGTTGATACTAATTATTTTGCCTTTCTCCTTCCTTTGCTTATATTTCTATTGGTGTAAATTCAGCTTCTTGATATCATCTGAAATACAACCTCCTTCATAAAAGGTCTTCACTGATCCTCTCTCTGCTCAAGTCGGGGGATTGAAATCTCATCTTTCTCACTTATTCTGTTCATCTTTTTGGCCAGCATTAAGTCATGTTTTTTTCTTTACCACTGTGTACTTGTTCTTCCAGTTTAGGAAATTTAACTTAAATACTAGGTTGAAGGTAGGGACTATTTCTTATCTTTGTATTTCTCAAAATTCTTGAAAGATTATTTTAACTAGGTCACATGATTAATTATTTTTAATAGGTGAATAATTGAATAGTTTGTGATGGTTACACATTCTCCTATTTTTACTTTTAGTTTTGAATTTGTTTGCAATTTCTTATAGAAAAGAGGTCACAATTTTGTGAGTGAAATAATATAAATACTGTTTGTAGAGTTGGCTATTATAAGCATACCACTCTTGGCTTTCAAGAAAAGATCTTTTCAGGAAAAGACTCTCATGCTGGGAAAGATTAAAGGTAAATGGAGAAAGGGGTGGCAGAGGATGAGATAGTTAAATAGCATCACCAACTCAGTGGAGATGAATTTTAGCAAACTCCAGGAAATAGTGGAAGACAGAAGAGACTGGTGTGCTGCAGCCCATGGCTTCCCAAGAGTCAGACACAACTTAGTGACTGAACAAAAGCAACAAATCAGTTTTCAAATAAAAACTACACAGAGATGAAACCATTTTCACAAATTTTAAATTTGAATAAGTTCTTTGGTTTCTGTAGAATGTGGATAGAAGTGATAGAAATGACTTATTCACTTTGTGTTCCTTGTATTGCTGGCAATTAGCATGCAAATACTTAAGTTCAATAAAACTGCTGCCACAGTATCTGTTTCTATGGAAGAAAAATTGGTAGAGTGAAAAACCTCAGCTTGTAAATTCATTCCTTTGCAATCATATTGCATTCCTTATATAAACATGGTCTTTGTACTCTTGTGTCCCCTCAACATGTTTTCTAATTCATGTCTTAAATATAATTTCCATGTGTTTAATCATCTTTCTAAGTGCTTACATACTTTTAGATCCATACATGTTATATAGCTCTCAAATTTCAGTAAGTGCTTCTAAATTTTGTAGAAGCCAAGAAGAGCAGTAAATTCTCTCAAACTCTGTAGGTGTTTGCTTTATAAGAAGTACAAAACATCATGATGTGGTGTTGCTCATAGATGTAACTATCATCCAGTAACTAGTTGCCATAGATGCCATGCATGTTGCGGAATCTAAGAGCTAACCTTCCCGATGGTCTTTTGGCTAGAAATATAATAAAGAGGTAGACAAAATGTGTAACCCTTATTTAAATGCCACTAATATTAAAATACACCTGTAAGTGAAGCTTCCTACTGTTCCATTTAACACTCCAGCAAGAGGCAAATGAACTGTGGAGTGTTTTCTGCCTTTCTTAATCTGGATGCTATGTGTAATAGGATGAGCTCTTTGAAGTTAAGGGGAAAACACTCTTTACGTTGAGGTCAGAACATAACTGTTTAGATATCTTACTTTAAACTGAGAATGAATAACAAAAAATTGGGTGCAGAACGACGGCTCTACAATTATTACAAAAGTGTTTTGGCAGGTGTGGTGTTAATTGGACTCTGGTTCTGTCTTGAAACTCAAGTCCAGGGGCTGACTACCAAGTGATGCAGTTGCTAAAGACAGTAGCCTGCTAGGCCTGATTCCAATGGGAAACAATTTCCTCTGGCAGCTTTTGAAGTTTGTTTTTATAGGAAATTGCCTCTTGGAGCATATAAAGCTAATTCATTCCCAGAGCTTCCCTGAACACCCAGCTGGGGCTACCCTGTGGACACAGCATCTTGTTGACATAATCTGGCTCAGCTCTTGGCAAAGCTCCAGCTGTTTGTGTGGAGCCAGTCAGATTAGGTTGAAAGCCTCTAAATCTTCCAAAGTGTCCCCAGGAAGAGAATATAAAATGGTTATGGAGATGTGGCAAGACCCAGGGAACACAGCAAAGTCGTGACATTTGTATTTGGATCTGTCACTGTGATTCAATAATACAGAATTTGCTAGTGAATTCAGCAGAGGTCATGACACAAAAGTGATGGATTATTCGCAGTTCTCTTCTTCCCACTGAGTCTGTGTAATATGCTGGGTTAACTTTTCTTTGGAGATTTGTTATGAAGCTACAAATCCTGTTTTCCCCCTAACCTCCAGACCACCACAACAAATGTGTGTGTATATATATATAGTATTTACCTTAGAATACTCATAAGCATCTGCATAATGAATTTAAAATAAATGAACTTTATTTCTTTCACACCAGAAAGAGTAGAAGACAGCTATATATGGTAAATTTGAAAGGGAGGATTATCGCTAATTTGATTACTTTCCTCTCCTCAATTCATCTAATTCATACTAAAGAAAATGTTTAAAGACAAAAAAATGTGAGTTATTTACTCATATTATAAAAAGCAAGGGAATAAAAAGCTTCGGTATGACCCTGGACACCTAATTTGAGATCAAAGTTGGAAATCAAAAGCAATATCAATTTGAAATATAAGAGAACCGGCATTTATTTTTCTAGGTGTGAGAAATACTAAAGTTTGAGCATAAAAGTAATGTTAAATGAGTTGAAACATCAGAAACAAAGAAAATAGCAGCTGTGTACAGAATAAAAGGGAATAGAAGTGAGAGAACATTTAGTCACATGGGGAAACAGTTGAAAGAAACTGTGCATTTGTCTGAATTTGATATTGTCCATGGCAGTGAATACTGAAGTTCAAAATGCAAAACCATAGTTCCTGTGTCTTTGGCCTCTCTTTCTTGGCTCTATATTTCTTAGGAATAAAGGAGAATGAAAATCTGATAGTATACCTTGTCTATAACAGTGTAGTTAAATTTGAGGACAGGGGTATCAGTATGTTTTTTAACATAAATTTTAAAAATTGTTCTTTTTCACATTATTTTCATACATAAATATCATTATGATATGAATTTTTTTAATATTGTATGCTATTCCTTCTGTTTGGAAGATCATCCTGATGCCTACTTTTGCCTACATATCAAACTTTTAACCTTAGTAATTCCATTTATAGTTTTCTCCCTTTACTATGTCTTCATCTGAATCCTATCCTGACAGGAAGAGAAGTTAACTCAACCTCCTGTTGTACCTCCATCAGCACTTATTTTACTAACTGGTAATTTTTGCTTGTATATCTGTCTTATGTAAGAAAAGTTGAGCTCTGTGGGGTTGGGAACATCACTTTTCTCTCACTTTCACTTCATTCATGTCAGTTTCTGGTCCTCTGTGATTCTGAGTAAATGTTTTGAATGAACCCATCAGTGTCTTGCCTTGTTTCTGGCTTCCTGTTCGCTGTGACTGGTAGGGTCATATTGCCATGGTGTGAATTCCGGATCCTTGATGGACTAACTATGCAACCTTGGACAAGTCACTTTTATGGGTCAAAATATTTCACTGAAAAATATTCTAGGTTGATACAGAGCCCCTGTTTGGGTTTCCTAAGCCATACAGCAAATTCCCATTGGCTATCTATTTTACATACATTAATGTAAGTTTCCATGTTACTCTTTCCATACATCTCACCCTCTCCTTCCTTCTCCCCATGTTCATATATCTATTCTCTAGGTCTGTTTCTCCATTGTTACCCTGTAAATAAATTCTTCAGTAACATTTTTCTAGATTCCATATATATGTTAGAATACGGAATTTATCTTTCACGTTCTGACTTACTTCACTCTGTATAATAGGTTCTAGGTGCATCCACATCATTAGAACTGACTCAAATGCATTCCTTTTATGGCTGAGTGATATTCCGTTGTGTATGGATATTCCTGACTGGTTCCAGATAGGAAAATGAGTACATCAAGGCTGTATATTGTCACCCTTCTTATTTAACTTATATGCAGAGTACATCGTGAGAAACACTGGCCTGGAGGAAGCACAAGCTGGAATCAAGATTGCTGGGAGAAATATCCATAACCTCAGATATGCTGATGACATCAACCTTATGGCAGAAAGTGAAGAAAAACTAAAGAGCCTCTTGATGAAAGTGAAAGAGGAGAGTGAAAAAGTTGGGTTAAAGCTCAACATTCAGAAAACTAAGATCATGGCATCTGGTCCCATCACTTCATGGCTAATAGATGGGGAAACAGTGGAAACTGTGTCAGACTTTATTATTTTGGGCTCCAAAATCACTGCACATGGTGACTGCAGCCATGAAATTGAAAGACAGTTACTCCTTGGAAGGAAAGTTATGACCAACCTAGATAGCATATTCAAAAGCGGAGACATTACTTTGCCAACAAAGGTCCATCTAGTCAAGGCTATGGTTTTTCCAGTTTTCATGTATGGATGTGAGAGTTGGACTATAAAGAAAGCTGAGCACAGAACTGATGCTTTTGAATGGTAGTGTTGGAAAAGACTCTTGAGAGTCCCTTGGACTGCAAGGAGATCCAACCAGCCCACCCTAAAGATCAGTCCTGGGTGTTCATTGGAAAGACTGATGTTGAAGCTGAATCTCCAATATTTGGCCACCTCATTGTGAAGAACTGACTCATTTGAAAAGATTGAGGGTAGGAGGAGAAGGGGACGACAGAGGATGAGATAGTTGGATAGCATCACCAACTCAGTGGATATGGGTTTGGATAGACTCTGGAAGCTGGTGACGGACAGGGAGGCCTGTTCAGTTCATGGGGTCTCAAACAGTCGACATGACTGAATGACTGAATTGAACTGAACTGATATATACCACAACTTCTTTATCCATTCATCTCTTGTTTCTCTTCTTGATTCCTGTTCTGTTTCCTTTCTCCAAATCAAGCAGTGGAGAGGGAAGGAGGAGAACAAAACTAGTTAGCAGACAGAAACCTTTCTCTTTTCTGTGCTGTGCTTCAAAGTTTGCCCTGCTCCACTGACTACTAAAAATACATACAAAATATTGCATGTTTCAATTTTTCATGCTTAAATGAGTTTCTCTATAAATTGCAATCTTCCAAGGCATCTTTGTGTAAATATAAGGTTTGGTAATATTTTCATCAAATAAGCTTCAGGAGGATAAAAGCAATCCCTAGGCAATAGCTATAGTTATACTACAAAACTGTCAAATACATACCCATAGGAGTTAACACCAAGAGCTTCTTCCTATCTTGTTTTAATCAAAGAGTGCCAGAAAATGCAATAGTGATAGGGAGATGAAACTGAATACCAAGGAAAAATTAAGCATCAAAAATTAAAATTAAAGCATAAAAAATTTAAACTAAAGTTAATCCACTATGCCAAATTTTCCAGTTTTGTACTCATTACCATTACTTCCAGATTTCTAAATATATATTCATGTTACAGAACACATATTTCATTCCACATTATATAATTTTTTTATCTTTCACTTTTCTTTAGATAGATCTCAACAACTCACTAGAGTCTAACAAGAAAGTCATTTCTATTTTCTCCTTTAAAGGCTTTCTCTAGGAAGATTTCAATCCGCTGTATTATCTAGGCTAGTAAAATCTATTCCACAGTGTCATGCAGCTTCAAATTTATATTCCTAAAAGTATGTTATTTAATTTGCTTTTCAAAAATATTCACTTTTTTAAAAAATGTTCACTGTTGGTGTGCTGATGATTTGGAAAGAGTAATTCAGAATTTATTACAAATAAGTTTCTTGTAATTATTTATATATACTTTAAGAATAATGTAAAATTAAGCCAGGCTTTTAACAGAGATAACTTGCTCTGATATTAGTAGCTAAAATATATTCAATGTGTTTTATAACCTTTTGTTCTACTTCATTAAAATTGAACCAATATTAACACAATTTCTCATCCTAGTATGAAAAACTGTAGTACATAAAAACCCTAGTGAATGTTTGCATTTTAATATTACAATTGAAATAAAATGTATGAGTTTATAGCCATGTCTTAGTACAAACATAGCTAAATGTAAGTGCCAAGTTTCTATTCTTTTTTTCACTTAAAAGGAAAACATGATGTACTAGAAATATTAGAGCAACTCATTTTTCTGTTGTGTTTATAATGTATGATGCACTAATCTCTAATAACAAACATTTATTCAAAAGGCAGAAGTGATCACTTTAAAAATAATGCCATTCATTTGAATAATTCAATACCAAAAAAACGCACTACAAGTAAATTTTGATCTGAAGCAAGAAAGATAACCTTCTTCTAATGATTATACAATCTGTGATTTTTAAACTCAAAAATATAATTATGAGCTTTTAATCATTTTGCTCTAATACATTGTATATAAACAACTATTTCAAAGAAAGGATGGTATTAGCATTTTGCATAATATTCTATTATTAATTTATCAATATATTTGCATTTAAAAAGACTTCTTATTGAAGATTCTAAAATACAATATTTAAACTTATTTAAAATATGTAGCTTGTTGCTAAACAAATCACTTTTTAACGGTTAGGTCTAATCTCACGTCTCTCTAGATTTTGCCTTCTAAATAATCATTTTTGCACTGCATCTAAATGTATCATCAGAACTTCCGAGATATTGTGTGCTTAATCTCTTTACCTTCAAAATCTGTTTTTTCTCTGGTATCCCTGCCTCCCAACTTTTTACCAGTATTAAGGCAGTTCCCAGTCAGTCAGGGGACAAACATCTGGTCCATCTCCTATGTTTTTCTCTCCTTCACATTTCACAGAGTGTTGTGCCAATTACAGTATGAAATATATCCCTACATAATGTGTACTACCTGGGCTTTCCCCATATCTCAGCAGTAAAAAATGCACCTGCAATGCAGGAGCTGTAAGTTCCCTGGGTCAGGAAGATCCTCTGGAGGAGGGCATGGCAACCCACTCCAGTATTTGTGCCTGGAGAATCTCATAGGCAGAAGAGTCTGATGGGCTACAGTACTGCTGCTGCTGCTGCTGCTAAGTCCCTTCAGTCATGCCCAACTCTGTGCGACCCCACAGACAGCAGCTCATCAGGCTCCCCCATCCTTGGGATTCTCCAGGCAAGGACACTGGAGTGGGTTGCCATTTCCTTCTCCAATGCGTGAAAGTGAAGTCGCTCAGTCCAGAGGGTCACAAAGAGTGGGACACAACTTAAGTGACCTAGCACACACACACTCAGTGGGTACTCCCTAAGTCCTCTGTTAAATTCTGATGTACTGCTCTACATCTCTACCCTCAAATCCACCAGTTCTCAGATCATCAATCACTTCTCAAAAATACCTTTCTCATACTGTTGTGCCCAAGTCGCGAAATCTCCCAATGACCACCAGGGAGCCGATATCCGATGCAAAAGCAAGAGAGTTTTTATTACCAAGCTCGAGCTGGGGCTCCCACCGGTACTGACGCAGCAGCTATAGGGAGGAGCCCTGAGCTCTGGGTTACAGTGCTTATATAGGGTATTATCGCTCGAAAAAACAGGAGTCTCCGGGTCTGATTGGTCACCTTCTGGTGAAGGGTTAGGTGTTGTGTTCTGATTGGTTCTCCTTTCCCGGGCTTGACTCGAATTTCCCGGGCTGGCCAAGGGTTCTGATTGGTTCACAGGTGGTGGGATGAGGTCAGGGGATTTCCAAAGGCTTTTTTCCCGGAACCTTACAAAATGGAGTAGCTTTGATTCTTCAATACTATCATCATTCAGTCTTCTGCCCCAGTTAGCTAATTAACTAGCCCTTCAAGTTTCTACTGTGACTCAGAGCTCTGAGTTGGATTCTAAGACCCATGGTTGCACCCCAGCACATCCTTAAACACTTGTCAATTATTTTCCCCTCCCATCCTGGTACTCGCATTCTCAGAGACTGGCTGAGATTCTCTTAAAAAGTGAAAAGCGTACTTGAAATAAGAAGTATCCATTAAATTTCCTGATTCACCACTATGCAATCATTTTGTTTCTCTATTTTTCCTACTAGATTTAACTTCATTAGGTACTTACCTAAAAGTCTTGGTGCAATGGACGTTGCAATTAGACACTTCATTCCATCTAAATGTATGCTGTCATCCTGAGATGTAGTCAGTTTTCTAAGAATCTCTCCTGTTCAGCCCAGGCCTCTTACTAGACTTGTCAAGCAACTGAAGGCCCAACATACCCACAAAAACCTTATCAGTATAGAGAACATCCAGGACCACCTATTGAAAATATAATATACCCAATAATATGAAATCACTAACTCAAGGTCTTTTTATTATGCTGCAAAGGTAATATTTCTTTTGAAGTAAAGGCTCTGACTCTTGAAATACACATGTAATTATAGTTAGAATTAATTGATTTGGAATGTTCACTTATAGCATTTGCAAGTAGCTTTTTTTTGAGAAATATAGTTAACCAATTCAAATATCTCTTGATGTATTCATAGACATAGATACATTCACATAAGGTTAATTGCTGTATTTAAAATTGGTGACCAACCTTAACAAAAGCATACAAAGAAATCTATCTGTTAACTAAAGTTCATTACACTGTGAAGCGCTTACTCAAAATAGAGAATCATGAAAGGAGGCTAAAGAAGACTCAACATAGAGCCAACAAATATGGTGATTTTATATTGATTTGTACAGCAACAAAGCACTTGCAAGGAAGAGAAAACCACAAAATGTTGAGAGAATTGAATTGTGATATAGGAGTAGATCTTATTTCACTCTAGTAGGACAGTTTTTCCATATGCCACTTTGAGTGTTTCTGTTGTACATCTGTTGCGTGACAAACGTAAAATGGTTGGGTTCACTATCAATTACAGGTTGGAACAAGTAAGATTTCAATTACAACAGAAGAGCGAAACAGCTGAGAAATCCCCATGGGGGGCAGTGCAGCAACCTAAGGGAGGAGGCAGGCATCACAATGGTACACTGCACATTGCTAATTAGAAAGAAATGAAGTCAAGTTAAAAGAAAATATACCCCTAGATGTTCTGTTTTGTAGAGACCATTTGGGTACTGAAAACAGTACCTCAGTGACTTGTCTCTGTCTGAATTCATATGTAACTGTTGCCTCATGAGCAGCTTAAATTAAAACTCTAGCATAAAAATATCTTATGTTTTTAAGACCACTTATTTTTTAAAAATTCAATGTGATTAATTTTAGGCATTTAGATCATATCCACTTATTTTTAAAATACAGGGTATCTTTAAGAGGTAGCAAAGTAAAAGAAATGAAGAAAATTATGATAATGAGTTTCACAAAAGCCTGCAGCTCCCTAAATAAGGAAAGCATAAATATAGGCACATGTAAAAGTCTTCTTAACAAACATCTTAGTCTCAAAAAAAAAGCAGGGATCTTTCTACTATGTACACTGCATGACAATTATATGAATTTTTCCCTATATGCCTGTTCTCTTGTGTTCAATTAAATGAACTAAAAGCAGTACAAATTAAAACAACATAATATGCTATTGAAAATAATTTTTTTCTAAGGTAGTTAGAATCTACCAGTATGCATAAGAATTAGCCAAAGGTGGTGGCGCTAGTGGTCAAGAAATCCCCTGCCAATGCAGTAGACATAAGAGACTCGGTTTGGGTTCTTGGGTTGGGAAGATTCCCTGGAGGAGTGCATTGCAACCCAAGCCAGTATTCTTGCCTAGAGAACCCTCCTGGACAGAGGAGCCTGGCAGGTGAAGGCCCATAGGGTAGCAATGAGTTGGATATGACTGAAGCAACTTAGTACGCATGCATGCACGTCAAATATCAGAGCTCCGTACAAGAGCACATTTTCTTTGTAGTTTTCATAGTCAATATATTTCATAACAATAATGAAAACAATAATAACTTTATACCTCCTCTGGTGTCTCAGATGGTAAAGAACCTGTTTGCAAAGCAGGAGACCTGTATTCAACCCATACGTTGAGAAAATCCCCTGGAGAATGGAATGGTTACCCACTCCAGTATTCTTGCCTGGAAAATTCCATGGACAAAGGAGCCTGGTGAGCTATAGTCCATGGGGTTGCAAAGAGTTGGAAATGAATGAGCAGCTAACACTTTCACATGTTTGAATTACCTGATCTATAACCCACCTCACCTACTCTTTTTAAGAATTCACATACCAGTGTTTAAGAAAATAATAATAGCAATGATTATTATTATTTTAATAAATACTAATGGAGACACTCTTGTAGCTCACACAAACCTGCTATCATAGTTCAAGCGGCTGACTATAGACGAAG